>NC_073729.1:2203452-2932936 GCF_023634155.1 Falco peregrinus | reverse complement strand
TCTCTTATCAGTTTATTAAAGCCATCTTAATCTTCTTGAGTGTTCCTGAAGAACATTACCATAATCCTTTAATCCCACCTCTCCCTGGAGTGCCTGTAATGAGGAACTGGGCACATGGCTTAGCTGAATGGGGACAGCCGAGCAGGAGAGGCCACACTGCAGCCAAGGGACAGAAAGACAAGCAGAGCTTAACACAGAGGCTGGGCCAACCGCCTGCTCATCAGGGACTCTGTCCCCGGTGTCACCTCCACGGACACGCGTGTCAGGTGAGGGGTGCTGGCCACACAAGTCACAAGCGTTGACGGAGATGGGCACGGCCACCCGGGCGAAGGGCCAGTGTTCAGCCTGGCTGTGACCCTCTTCTGGTCGGGCCAGGCGAGAGGGCAAGCAAGCCCGAAGCGCAGCCCAGCCCGAGCCCACCTGTGCGGCACGGTCGGGCCAGGAGGTCGTCCTTGGGCAGGCCACCGAGGCGGAGGCCACCTCCCTCCATTTCTCATCTCGAACAAGACCCGCAGCTGAGAGCTGTGGTGGGGGAAGGGCACAGATCTGGTTTCTCTTGTACTGGAGGCATCAACTGGAAGACCAGCATGTCTCTGTAGCAACCATTAACCTCACTAACCGGCACGTCCACTCTTCGCCCTGAGCCACGGGTGGTGCCCTGGGACTCTACCCTCCGCACCCAGCCCAGGCGAGGGGACGCTCCCCTCGCTGCCTCAGCCAGCCAGCTTTGCTGCGAGAAGCAGCTCTGACCCCAGCAACGCATTTCCTGGGGTGCTCATCCCAAGATCATGCTCTTCTGGTGGCATCTCCACCTTGAGTTTACCAAGGGATAGGAGCACCCCACAGAAACGCCTACTCGTTGGTCCCCAGTGACCCCCCAAAGCAGCCGTTCCCAAAGAACGGCCACCCTCTGCGGGGGACCGGCGGCACTGAGCTCAGCGATCCGGCTCTTCCCCCCTGCACCTCACCTGGGGAGATAACCCTGTCCTCTGAGCCTGTGGGAAATGCTGCCCGGCCAGGGCTCCTCCATCCATCCAGATCGGCCCTCCACCAGCCCCAGGCTCACCGCTGGGACGCTGGCAGGACCCCACTGGCCCCCAGCTCTCCAGACATTTGTTAAGAT
Organism: Falco peregrinus; assembly: GCF_023634155.1. Lineage (NCBI taxonomy): Eukaryota > Metazoa > Chordata > Aves > Falconiformes > Falconidae > Falco > Falco peregrinus. The sequence continues at coordinate 2,931,813 of NC_073729.1, read as the reverse complement.
GTAAAACGTGACACTTCTTCCAATCCCCTCCATCCTTTTTTCCTCCCCATCCCCTCATTTCTTTCAAGTGCTTCAGCACTTAGCGAACTCCCCTTGGCAGGTTCATGCTGTTTGAGGGATTCCTAAATCATGGACCTATTACTAATTATTATTATTTTGCAGCAGCAATCAGTGACGCGGGGCTCGTTAACAAGTTAGCACCTCTGGTTTCCCTGGAAACCCGCAGCTGCCAGGCAACGGCTGTGTCTCCGGCCCGAGGCGATGCTACTGCAGTGCCTTTGGCTCACTCCCGGAAAGATGCTGGGGTCCTGCATGGGCTGATGAACCCAGCTTAGCAAACGGGATGGGGCTGGGAAACTCCAGGACGCGTGTCCCTGCTCTACCCTATCTGCTGTGAATCTCAGCCCATCTACCGATGCCCTTCGGCCACTCGCAGCATCATAAACGCTGTAGCGGCTTCTCCCTCCCAGCAAGAGATGCAGGCTTTCTCCAAGGGTGAGGAATTTGGAGCACTAATGATCCCCCCCCCACCCGCCCCGAGTGGCAGTGGGACAAAGCTGTCAGGTGCCTGCAGTAGCTGCTTTGGAGGTGATGTAACTGCTGCCGATTGCTTAGCAGCTACTCAAGGTCCCTTTAAAAGGCAGCACAAAAGATCTCTCTGCTTAACGATGGAAAAATGGAGTGGTTTTTTTTCTTTTGCTCCTTAAAATGAGGGCTGGGAAATACCACTGATCACATCCACTAACCCAGATGCAAAGTCTGCCTGTCCACCTTTCCCTGGTGAATCTCGAGGATGGGGAGGAATGACATCTCCCGAGCCCCAGCAGTACGGACACGTAGGGGAGATGGCAATGCGGTCCACTGCCCTGCTCTAACCCCCCCACCCCAAGACCCACAACAGGTTTTCCCAGGGTAGACAGAGGACTCCCCCTCCGTCTTGCTGATCCCACATCCCCTTGGCTCCCGACACACCGCAGGCACCCCCCGCCCGGGACGAGAGCCCCCGTGCACCCCCTCCACGCACAGAGGCTCCGGGAAGGGGCAGCTCCCCTTCCTCCCACAGCACATTGCCAGGAGGCAAGCCGCTGCACCTTTCCCAGGGTTTCAGGCCCAGGTGCTTGCTGATCTTGATTATTTTTTTTCCCCTCCTCTTTTCTATGCCGCAGTCTCCTTTCAATTCCCGTAGGCTGGAAGCAGGATGGCGGGGAGCCCTGCAAGGAGCTGCATGTGCCCGAGCAGCACCCACTCACCTCCCCACGCCTCCTGTTTCCCCTCTGCACCTGCAGCCCTCGGTCCAGAAGGTGTTTTCCACCGGCGGATGTGGCTGAAGGACCAGGGTGTCCTTCAGCAAAGTGCCAGGTGGTGCATTCCCAGCAGCTGCGGGATGCGGCGTGCAGGCACGCGGCAGCGCTGCCACGGGGGGGTGCCAGCCGTGGGTACGTGGCTGGTGGCATGGGGCAGCTTGGGGGCTGCTCACGCTTCAGCCACAGGAACACAGGGTTGAAAGGAAAGGGGACAAGCGGTACACAGCTGCGAAGGAGTCGTTCCCATTGCACCCCTCACCCTGCGAGGCAGACCGGCTCTTCTGCTTCAGCTGAGCCAGGCAAAGGGGTCCCTCATCCCCCCCGCCCCCACCTCACATTGTGCCGGCAGCTTGGAATAGGCCATGACTGCAAATGCAATCACCTCCTAGCCCGCTTCCACCAAAGCGACCCAGGCACATTTAAGGATTTTTAGACCGGCCATTCCCAGGAAAATTTCTGACTGCAGCGGTGGCGGTCAGTCTGGAGATCCAGTCAGGAAAAGCCAACAGGGATGGGAGGGAAGGGAATTTCACTGGAGTCTAGATGACAAGGCCAGCATTCTCCTCCTCTTAGATTTGTGCTTTTAACATGATTTACATGGTTTCCCCTTTAGTATAAACACAGGCTTTCATTTTAAAGCCTACAAAACCCAAGACCAAAGGTTACACCTGACCAGCCAGCCATTTAATCGCTGCCTTTGCCCACACTGAGGATGGAGCTCCCAAGCACGCTGCTTTCTAATACCAAAGCTATCCCCTTTCCATCCTTCCATCCTCACCCTGCCAAGCCGAGAGCTGGCTGGGCTCTCATCTCAGAGCTGAGAGCACCTTCTGCCTTGAGCAGCTTGGCACACACCACAGGGGACATGTCACACTGGAGAAGGGAAATTTAGTCCTACTGATGCTTCAGGGGCCCTTGCTGCCCGCAGCCTGACATCCCCATCATTTGCTGCATGACCCCATCAGCCCAGCAGCTTATCTTGGGGATCTCCAGTAGCTTGTTTGCCTTTTTGCAACAAGAGCAGACAGAGGAGGCCCAGAAAGGTATGCAGTTAGATGCTTCTGCGGGGCTGGTCTGGCTCTCTTCCTAGGACACCAGACACCGTAAATACCTGCTGGGTGCATTAGCAGTCTCCTGAAGAAAGGGTCTCCAGGACCTGCATACTCTTTTCCCACAAGACCTACATGCCAGGTGGAAAGAAAGCACTGGACTAAGCTGTGGGTCTTCCAAGCTGCAGATAAATGTGCCAGAGTTTCCCTTCTTAAGGACAGTCCCAAGTGACGCGAGTTTGCCCCACCTCAGCAGAGCACCAGGGAAAGCCAAGGCTGGAGAAGCAAGTGTCGAGCAAACACAGGGGCAGCCCGCTGGCCCCCGCCAGCACAGTACCAGCAGCCCCCCAAATTTAAATGACAAAGACGACCCCTGGCCTCACCGAAGAACGATGTGCAGGTTTTATGCAGTTTCTGATGACAACTGGTGCAGACTGAGGTGCAGGTGCCAAGCTCAGCTTCCCAGCCAGCACACGCCAACGTCCACAGTTCAGCCACGCTGCACCTGCTGGAGCTCTAGTCCTCCTTAGGAGACCCAGAATTCAACCCAAATGTGAGGGGCTGCGCCCGTTTCCACTCCCCAGGGCCGTAAATACATTTTTCAAGACTTTTCTGACCTGGTTGAAGGCTTGCTGGATTCCCTATATGCACACAATAGCCAAATCGCTCGTAGGTTTGGGATGAATTAGCACGTGTCAGCTCAGGCTCTACCTCTGGGCGCAGCCCCAGCGAGGAGGCACCCACTCTGGATCCTGGAGGATTACCTTTATCTAGAAAACACACACACAAGACAGGCAAAGCCCAAGCCGACGTTCCTGCCCCACTCTCTCCTTTTCCCTTGGGAGCTGTGATGCATTACCAGCTGGTTTTGTCCTGTTAATCTGAGGTGACAGGGGAGTCAGACAAAGTGTTCTGCAGTTCTCCATCCTCAGCACCCCGCACAAGCACGTGCCCACTGACCACACCGAGCCACAGCTCGCTGGTCAGATGCCATGGCTCTTTGTGTACCAAATCCTACAGCCTAGCCTCTCTGCTGGGAGCTGGGTACTGCAGCGTTTTGTAACACGGGCCTTCTCTCTTAATCCGTAGCATCACTGCTATTGTGGGCGGCAAACGAGATGAACTCATTCACTGGGGGGAACGAGCAGCGATATTCTCCTCACCAACTCCAGGCAGACACTGAAGCACGATACATATATATCTTTTTTTTTCTTAGCCCCAGTTTAAAAAAAAAACCCAGAGAGATATCATGACATCCAATCAGTGCTTCCACATCCTCCAACTCATTTCCACGCCAGCAGGTCTCACTCATCCCTGCTTCTGACCACGCAACAGAAAGCATGGGTGATCACACCAAGCCGTGCCCCTTCAGGGCTGCTGGCTGACCCCCAGCTAAGACCAGTCCAGTCCTCCCCACCGTCCTGCCCATCCCGCTAGGCTCCAACAGAGCTCACTTATCTTTACATCAGGTACTGCTGAATGAACCTTGCTCAGGTGCCAGACAAAGAGGCAGCCAAGCTCAAAGCAGAAGGGAATGCGAGGATGACACAGAATTACAGGCATCAGCATTCAGCAAGCAAGCAGAGAACGCGCCGATCTATTTTTAATGGTACAATGCAAGCGCTTTACAAAAGGATGTGTCTGGGGAGATTCTGCCCAGTCAGAGATTTGCATTCGGGTTTTTTGCAGCAGTCAACTTCCCTTGGTGCACGGGAGGCATTTTGTCCCTTCACCCCTCCTCAGAACAATTCAGAGAGCCCCAGCCTGGTTTCAGGTGGAGGCTTGTCCCTCTGGGTCACCTTCCTGCCCTGCCGTGTCCTTCTGACTTTCCACCAGAAGAGCCAAACCTGAGGTGAGCAGCAGGTCAGGCGTAAAGCAGAGCTCCAGGCTTGCTTGGCTTTTAGGTCTCAGCCCCTCCGAGCCAGCAAAGCTGCTGGGGACATCTCTGCGAGGTCCACCAACAGCAGCAAAGCTGTTAACGTGGTTTTTTCCCAGGCTAGCTCACCAGTCAGCAGTGCTGGCACCCTCTCCGCACCAGCCCTCTACTCAACAGCCTCAAGTGCCAAGCGAGGCTCAGGCTGTGCCCGTCCGCTCCCCACGCAGGGCTGCCGGCCAAGGCAGATGAAGATGGCATGGATAACTCCACTCAAGCTATGGCTCAAGGAGGACCAGGCTGCCATCACAAGCTTGGAAATGAGGGAAATGAGGCAACGCAAAAACAATCGGATGCTGTAGATACTTCTTGGCTGCTTTTCAACAGCGCATCCCAGAGAGTGATGGACCCTCTTTGTTTGGAGCAAAGATGGCCTGGCATCACCCAGGAGGGGCTAGGTTTTGATGGGAGAGATGTGATTTAAGCAGAGGCAGGTTTAATGTGTGGGAAGGGCTTGACTTTCTTGACAAAAATCCCCAACCTGCAATCACCTAATAAACAGACTGAAATTTCTACCAGAGCTTCTGCTGCATCAGCTGAATTACCATGTGCTAGCTTTAGACAGCAGCGCCCCTCAAAGAACTAAATCCCCTATTAAAAAGAAGAAAAAAGGCGAGATGAAAAGCCGGGGATGCAGGCATACTGCGCACGTACGTGCCAGATGAGTAACGCGGGTCGGCAGAGACAAACCGGAAAGACGCACTGCATCATTAGCGGGGCTGGAGGACGCGTGCTGTGCCGGGGAGGATGCCAGGGTCATGCTGTCATTGGAATCTCCACACAGGATCAAAGCAGTGGTCCACCTCACCTCATCCCCCCACCAGCGCTGCCTAATAACAGGTAGTCTACAAAAGCCTGGGAGAAGCAGGATGGTGGGTACTTATGGAGTAGTCATGGAATAATTTAGGTTGAAAGGGACCTTAGAAGCTCACCTCGTCCGGCTCCTCTCTCCCTTAAAGGAGAGCTAACGTCAACACCAGAACAGGTTGTCGTGACCTTCTGGTCACCGAATGACTTGTTCCCGGTCATCAGCAGGCTCAGAAATTATGCCCCCCATAATTCAGCATGCAGAAATGCTGCAGAGAGAGACTCTTTTGCAAATTCCTAGAGCACCCCAAAGGGCTCTGGAGAAATTCCTGAAGAACACAAGGTCTCTGCCCCCAGAGAAAAGGTACAATGAAGGCAGACAAGTCATTCACACACACATCGGGGTGGGTGAACGGGAACTGCGAGGGCTTTCCACACACAGTAAACAGGGAAAAAGGCATAAGAGGAGCGGAGGCAGGAGGGAAGAATAAAAAAAGAAAAGAAAAAGAAAAAAGATGGAATCAAGGAAGGATTTCCAGCCCCAAATATGTTGCTGGGATGCTTTTAAGTCAGTACAAAACGCATCACCTATTTCACCTTCATGCAACACAGTACCTGCATTCCTGTGCTGTTATCATTCCCTGTTTGTGCTAGGTGATTCTCCATGTACCAGACCCATTTCCAGTGAGCACCTCCAGGTTCTCCTCCAATCCCAGTCTGGGCTACTACCGCACCTATCTTCTGAAATACTGATACTTCACAGGCACCATGCAAACAAGCACTACCTGCTACTTTTGGAAACTGGAGGTCCAGAGCAGCAAAAAAACCTGCAGAAGCTCTGGGGAAAGCAAAGGAAGAAGCCCCCTGCACACCAGCCTAAATTACCTTGTCCAGCTGGGTTTAGAAAACCTCAGAGGAAGAGCCAAATAGCAGAGAGATGGAGCAAGCCATCCTACAGGCAGTTTGCAGCATGGGCTGGCCAGGGCTCTGTGCCAGGTACAGCCCCCCAGCACGGCCCCCCCCTTACTCTTACTCTCCTTGCTTGAAGTGGAGGTGGCTGAGAGCCAAAGGAGCCTCTCAGACAGCACCGACCCAAAGGTTTGGGGTAGAGAGTCCACAGACATCTCTTGGAAGAGGAAGAGATAAGACCCTGTTTTCCTTTCGATGACCTCCTGCTAAAGAGGAGACAGGGCGACCAAGGCACCTGCCACGGCCAGATCTCCATATGTTCCACCGCGGTCTCAGCTGCTGGCCTGCTTCTGGCAAGGCAAGGCATCCCTCCATGGGGATGTAACACATGCCATGGTCTCTCCCTCCATCTGAGGAGCGGGCAAAGCCATCAGGCCATTGCTGGGGTGCCATCCACCACGCACCACCCCTGCGGGAACCTGCACTACTGCTCATCATGCTGCAAGCTCTGCCTGGCTTTGAGGGCAGCCCCTGATGCCCTTAGTGCACAGCATCTTGGCACGGTCAGGTTTTACCCGCCCCTCCCCCATGCTCCCCTGGTTGTGTTATAATCCTGCACACAAGGTACACCCAGGTCTCCTGAGCAAGGCTGAGAAAATCTTGAGCAGAGAGCTCGTTTAGCTTCTTATCTGATGAATGCTCCCAGGCCACTCACCTCCCTTCCCCAAGCCCGCCTGTAATTACGTCAGGTGCCTCCTTCCCACTCGGCATCAGGTGGGACAGGTGTATCTTCAGAGAAGAAATGTAAAGCTTGAAAAACAGGTTTTAAAACCCAGAGGGCACAGGGATGCAGAGGAGCCCGTTGAAGCTTTCCCCACAGGATGACGGCATTGCTGCTCTGGCTGCAGGAGCTTCTCTGCATAGCAGCAAGTGAAAGAGTGGGGTGAGACCCAGCAGCTCCGTGGGGAGAAACACCAGGAGCACCCGGGTGTTTCTGCAGCCATCTCCCCCGTAACACTGCCATTACACCCACGGCAGAGGGCAAAGAGGTCTACAAACCCTCCCAGGGCAACCTCCCAGCTGTTCTACCAGGCAGAGAGGAGGCAGCGTTCACAAGCCCCTTCTCTTTATCACCTCCTTCCCTACAAGACTCAGTTTGCCGGAACTGTTTCAGTATGACGGCAGCATCCTACAAACCCATGCCATAAATCCAGGCTGCCAAGCGCTGGAGCACCTCCTTTTCCTCCTTCCATCCCCGAGAGTGTTAACATGCTCTGCACCTGCCTGCGCCCAGGGCTGCGGGAGCCTAGCTGCGCATCAGAGGAACCAACCTCTGATCCCTAAGAACAGCCCTCCTTAAAGGCAACGAAGCAAATCCAGAGAGGAAAAGCACCCATAACCCACTCCCCATCTCTTACGCAGGTGAAAGCAGCTGGCACAGAGGTAAGGGGTAGGGATGGAGTGGGGACTCGCTCACATTTGTGCCAAGAGGAGTCACTTCAGAAACCCAGAGCCACAACTGGTTTCCAGCCTATGGGGAGGTCTCTTGGGGGAAGACGTGGCTGCAGGGGGAGAAGCTAGTTTTCTCCCACCTCCCCAAATCCACTTGGGTAGTATGGGATAGACACTGCTGCAAAGTCCTACCCAGCCCTCAGGGGCTGTCTGGGTAGTAATAATGGTGCTGCATTTAATTTTAGGTGAGTTTAAGCTCTCCAAAGGCAGGCACCTCAGTGGTTTTCTCAGCCAGGTGCCTGGCATCCAGCAAAAACACGCTCGGCAGACACACACAGTGCAGTATTTGCAAGAACAATCTCCACGCAGAGCCCCCAGCACACGCTCCTAAGGACCCTGCACACTTTGCTTTGCTCTCCCCAGTGTAGCTGAGGCTAGATTTTAAACAGCAATGCTAGATCCAGGTTTTCCCTACCCTTGCATCAAGGCAGGGACAACTGAAAGCCACAGGAAAATCTGTTGGGTTAAAAGCCTTTTGGTGTGAGATGCAGCCATCGCGGTTCGCAGACCCTCCAGCCCCAGGTCTGTGCTGCTCGAGCGTGTTGCCGATGGGCTGAGGGCAAGAATTTCTACCTACTGGCATGGCAATGAGGTGTTTGGGCATCCATCTGCTGCTCACGCACCCAACTGTCCTCTCTGGTCCCAGCCATCAGGACAGTCCTAGACATCCAGGACCTGCCAGCAGGGCTGTGCCAGGCAAAAGCAGGGACAAGACACCTGCAGAGCCCTTGCAGACATTTTAAAATCCCCAATACCTGCAGCTTCGGCCAGGAGGGTTTTGTCGGTGCTGCAGTTTATTTCGTTTTGGGAACCGTTACAAGCAAAGCCAAAGCGAGCGCGGGAACCCCCAGTCAGCCCCCAAACCCCAACAAACCTCTTCCACAGAGACAGTCCTGGCGTGGCCACCCTCCAACAGCACGAGCAAACCCTGTCTGACAGAGGCAAGGCCAAACCCATAAGCACCAATTCCCGAGCATCGAATCCTTCCGAAAACAAAGCTCCCCGCAGCCGCGTTTGGGGCGCAGGGAGCCATGCCCCGAGCCTTTCGCCCTAGCGCAGGAGGGTGAGACAATGCAAGCGAACGTTACACCGCTCCACGGGCGAGCTGCTTTCAAGGTTAACATGGCCCCGGACTGCCAGGCGCAGCCCTCAGCGCTACCTGTTCAGGGCTCCTTGGACATTCCGACCATCTCCCGGTGGGGGGGGCGTCTGCCTTTATACCTCAAATGCGAGGGAGATGAAAACCTCCAGCAACTATCCCCAATGCGTTTGTCATCGCTAGCTGCGTGGGACGGGGACGGTCTCTTCCACACACACTTATGCAGCGCCCAGCTCCCACCAGCGAGCTGCTGCCAGCTACCGCAATACGAAGGAGCAACGCATCCGTGCCTAGAAATACCCAAATAGCCTTAACAGAGCAGCACCGCACCGCGTCCTTCCTTCCAGCAAAACCGCAAATTACTGACCTGTGCACAGAGCTGCCCCAATGCGAGCTGAAGCACTGACATCAGCTCTTGCTGTTGCTCAGGAATTTAATTCTGGGGGAGGAGAAAAGGGAGCGGGGGGGGGGGGGGGGGGGGGAGGGGGGGGGAGCAGGAAGGAGAAGGAACTTATTTATCAATAAGGGAAATAACCAGGAATCTTTAAAAACAACCAAGGCTCGGCACAGAGGGCAGCGTTTATCAGTAGAGAGTAACTGGGGAGGGGGGTGCTCGGTGGGTCCACGCACGTTGGGGGAGGTGGGGGGTGTATTTTAAAGGGGCAGCTCAGCTCGCTGGTGCCAGCGGCGCCTCCGCAGCCGCGGCAGCGGGGTTCGCACGCACACGCCGGCCGCCGGCCAGCGCCAAGGACACGGGGCGACACGCCGGCCCCTTCCATCCCCTGAACACCCCCAGCGCTGGTACCGCGGGTCCCTGCGCCACCAGCCCTGGCCCCCCAGGAGACCCCACCTCCCCGCCATCGGCTGTCCCGGCGCTCCCCGAGCCCCCCTACCTGCCCGGCAAGCGCAGGCGGCATTTCCAACGCCCCCACCCCAAAAACAAGCGCAGCGCCCCGACATGCGCGGCCGCGCAGCGCCGGTGCCCCCTCCCCATCCCCGCCCGCTGCAGGGCTGCTCCCTCCCAGTCCCAACACCGCCCCCCCCTCCCCCCCAGTTTTTTTCCTCGCACCGCAATAATTCCAGCTCCCCCGGTAAAGCCCCAAGCCCTATAGCTCCATATACACGTACGTATATAGGCACATGTTTTCGCGCTGTCCACCGGCGCTGGCCGCGATGCCGGCTCCGCTCCGCACATGCGGGCGCGCTGCCCCCCCCCTCCCCGCGCCCCGGGGCGCGCAGACCCGGCGCGTATAGACATCTATAGGGGATGCACTGACCCGGCGCGGCGGCCGCTGCCGGCGCCGCAGGGCCCGCATGCCGCGGCGGGCGGGGGGGGGGGCAAGGGGGGGCCGCTCCGCGCTGCTCCGCGCTGCTCCGCGCCGCTCCGCGCGGCCGGGAATGCGCCGGCGATGAGGTCATGCCTTGGGAACGGGGGGGGGGGGAGGGGGGGAAAGGCAGCGTTGACGTCACCCGCAGCCAATCAGCGCGGGCGGCGCAGGGGCAGGGTGACGTCATCCCCGCGGGCGCGGAGCGGCGCGGGAGCTGCCCCCTGCGGGGGGGGGGGGATGCGCGGCCCCGGTCATCGCTGCTGCGCGCCCCCCGACCCGGCCCGCGGGTCCCTGCGCAGGGGGGTGCGCTGCCCCGCGGGCCGGCGGGCTGAGCACCGAGCAGCTTTGGTGTTCCTGGGGGGGGGGGGGCTGCACCTTCCTGGCTACTGGGGTCCCGGGGGACACCCCAGGGCTGCGCAGCCCCCGCCAAAAACTGTGCTTCCCTGTATTTTTGGTCCATAGCTGGTTCCCACTGATGAATATTCCCTGTTCACAGCGATGCTCCCCCCCCCGCGGGCAGGACCACCGCTCCCGCCTGCCCGTGCCCCCCACCCGCAGCCCACCCCCAGCCCCCGCTGCGGAGCGCGGGGCAGCGGGGTGACACGGCCGGCGGGGCTGGCCCGCGCTGTGCACCCAGGCTGGGGAAGGAGGGGTGTAAGAGCAGTGCCCCATCACGGGGTGGCACGGCCAAGGGTGGCCCAAAAGTTGGGGGGCTCAGGGCGAGCCCGGCCCATGTGTCGGCTGCCGGCTGGACGGGGTGGGCTCACCTCCATCCCGCCGCGGTGCCACCAACGTGGCCGCTTTGGCTAATGTGCGGGGGCTTGTCGCCGTCCTTGGCCCTGGCCTGGCAGCTCCAGTTGAGAGGAGGATTAGGGTTTAGAAGCTTAGGTTTTGCTGGCGCTTAGGAAATCAAGGAAACCTTCCTCCCTGCCGATACGGATGCCGGATGTTTTAAAATTAACTCTCATCTCTCTGGCAGCTTGCTCAAGCAGGGTGTTGAGCTCCCACAGTTACTGGCGGCAAAATCTTTCCCAGAAAGGTCATATCTCGTAGAGCACCAGAGGCATAAAACCCTGGGATGCTAAACTTCTCGCCCTCCCCGTTGCATAAGCAGAGCTGAGTTCAAACCCTTCTCCTACCGCAGAAAATCAGCTCACCCAAAGCTGTCAGCAGGGAAGCGTGCAAAACCAGGGCTACTCTACCTAAACCGCAGGGATCTCAGCCCAGTGCCCATCATCGGTGGCAGGATGCTGGGGCAGCACCTCTGGCAGCACTGGGTCCTGGTGGGCATGGGAGCAGGAGCAGGAGCATGCCCAGCATGGCTGGAATGGAGCCGTGGTCTTTCTTCCATTCTGCCTTTCCTGCTGGTTTTCCTGCCCAGCTCCCTCCTTGCAGCCGTGCGAAGTGCCCCGGCCAGGGACAACCAGAAAGACTTCTCTTGCTCCAGGCTTAGGGCTGTTCCCTCCCCTCCCCAACACCCCTTTTCAGGCATAAAATAGAAAAAAAGAAGGGGAAAGAAATGAGTTTGAAAATCCCGAAGCTGCCTTGTCAAAGCTGTTACCTAGGCAGAGAGCCACGAGCACACAAAGCATGCTGAAGGAAGAGGATTTCAACTTTTTTTTTTCCAAACCCCAGTTAAAATCGATGTTTCCAACCCCAGGCCTGGCACGCCACTGCCCGCTGAGTGTCCCAGACCGGCTGTCAGGAAGGTTGCTCCCCGGCCAGCGGCATGGTACAGGGGAGGAGGGCGAGGAAGGAGATGCAAGAAGGCTACTGGGCTGGTGGAAGGCAAGGGAGGAAGGGAGGTTGGTGAGGAAGAGGCAGAGGATGGGGTGTCCCGAGGGACTGCCAGACACCTGCCTTGGACTGTTCATTCCAGCAGGAGGCCGAGCTGAGCTCCCTCTTGAGCCTGCACCCCCAGCAACCTCTCCACAGCCACCCCACGCACCCCCTGGTGCATGCCTGGGTGATGGGGACCACCAGAGGTTTGACCCATGTGAAACCCCTGATGGCAGCAAGGAGGTGCTCTGGCAGGGCCGGGGGCCAGTGGGACGCCGGTTCTCATAGCCAGCGGGAGAGACTCCAGCCCACGAGCGGAGCGTGCATCTCTCCCACGCCCACTGCTTCTGAGCGAGGTGCTGCAGCCAAGCGCCTGGTAGGGAGAAACCAAAACAAATGATTCACTGCTTTTAAACTGCTCCTGGGATCGCATGGGGCCGGGAGCAGGCAGCGGCGGCGGCTTGCAAAACCTCACCTGCCTCCTAAAGCTGGGAGCTAACCCTGTTTAGATCCCAACCCTGTTCAACCTGAATTTCTGGCATTCGGGTGCAGACTCATGGCTACCTGGAGGGAGACTGACGGGGGGCAGCACCACGAGCATGCCCGGCCGGCTCTGGGTGGCTCGGGTGCACTGACCAGGCGAGCAGCATCCCTGTTTTTCCCGGAGGAAATTAAGCGGGAGAGCTGGGGCAATGCTGTTGTGGTCAGGCAGGCAGAACAAAGCAGCCTCACGCTCTAAGCTCCCATCTACCAGATGTGAATCTATTGTCTCAGCCCCAAGGCCGGCATCCCCCCCCCCTCCCCATCGCAACCATCCTGAGCCAAGCAAAAATTATTTAGCAAGTTGGTTATTGCTAAAGGAAAGCACTTTATTTCAGGTAAAGCACTTAAAAAATAATTCACTCCACTCTGTTTTTTCCTATTTCCCAGATTTCAGGCGCATCCAAAGATGGATTGCATCCCAGCTCTGTGTTTTGAATGCGAGTTACGCTTGTACGCTCAATAGTTCTTGCTAAAATGTTTTCCAGGCCCCCTAATTGCCATGGCAGGCCGAGTGCAGAAGAGCACAGAGAAGCCTTCTGCATCCTACAGGGATTAAAATCAGAACCTGATCACGAAGGAAACTAAGACTAGGAAAAAGAAATTGCTGCCGAACCAACTTTCTTACCCATCAAAAAGGAGAGACTTTTTGCCCACCTGCAATTACTTTCAATGGCAGAATAATTTTTATTTTGAGCCCTGCCCGGTGGTCAGACGCAGTTCCTCGCGCCGCCGGCTGAGCCAGCCTCCCGCCCCCCCGAGCCGGCAGTGGCGCAGGGGGCTGCTGCATTCCCACCACAGCAGGTATCGCCACCCCCAAAACTGCGCTGATGGCTGATGCTGGAGCCAACCCTCAGGCTGCCCTGGCTCTGCTTCTGCCAAGGGTGGTTGTTCCCACCACACGTGTGCCCGTCACCCTGGCCGCGCTGTCCCGGCGTGGGGCACGGCAAGCTGCTGGACGAAGGGGCTTGCCGGGTGCCGTGTCACCCTGTTTGGTAAAGGAACAGATTGGCTGCGGTGAGCTGTGCGTCCTGCTGTAGGAAGGGCATCACCGCTCCCCTCTTTGGCTCCTGTGCTCTCTGGGAGCAGGTCTCCAGCTCTCCCACCCCATGGCTGGGATGGAGCCCAGCAGATTCCCGGTGAATCCCAGCACACCATCTTCCTCCTGCAAAGCCCAGAATGGTGTCACTCCTTTAGTGAAGCGAGCTGACATGCTCGAGCAGGCAAAAGGCACTTCCAGCATCACCAGGCAGCTGCGTTTCTCACACAGTGGGCTGTCCTGGATTGGTCTCCATTTTTCTGATAGAAATATCTGCCCGTGCACAGCGTGGCTCAGCGCTTGCAGGGTGCGGAGCTGCGCGTGCATGTCGCAAAAGCAGCTACCGCGCAATTAATTGCAGAAGTAGCAGGCTGGAGGGTTGCGTGCTGTGCCATTCAGCTCAGCGCATGCTGCAGAAGCATTCATTCTGCGGCTCTGACTGTGCCGCGGGGCGCTCCTGCCAAAGGGAAAAGGGGAAAAACCCCATCATATGTTGAATAAATTCCCTCTGATTCCCTCCACCCCGGACATGTCTGAGAAAAGCCGGGCAGGAGTGTGCGGATGTGCCAAATGCAGGGCACAGTTGCTGGGTACTGGCATGACGGGTCGAAGTCAAGGGATGGGAGGGGCAGAGGAGCAGGACCTTTGCACCGGCCGCAGGAGCAGCAGCCAAGCCGTGCAGAGGCTTTGTTTGCACTAACACCCCTCAGGTGTGGGAAGCATGCCTGCTCCTTGGACCCCAGTGCCAAAACAGCGTGGCATGTTGGCACAGACGGGCTTGTCCCAGGCAGTGAGGGCGAGCGAACGGCTTTGGTGTGCCTAGAGCCATCTGGGGTCAGATTTGCTTTGCTGAAGGCAGTGGGAGGGGGTGGAGAGAGAGGACTGGGGAAGGGGAGAGACACCAACCGGTTTCATTTCAGTATATCTGAGTCTTAAATAATAATCACTGCCCAGTGCTCCGGGACAGGGCATGGGTTTTCTTCGCCATATGTGAATGGGGGGTGGGAAAAACAGAAAAACATTACCCCGGGCCAGAAGGCAGCATGGAGTTAGGTTCTGTGCAAGGGTCCATCAGGTCTGGACCCTTTTTCTCTACCCCTGTGCTGATTTTTGTTAGGCTGCTCACCAGTTGCTAGGGTTTTTTGTTTTGTGTTTTGCTTCAATCATTTTCACTGATGAGAGCATCTGCTGCCATCTGTGCCTCCCGCTCCTCCCCCCGGCAGACCCTCGCTCACCGCCGTGGTCTGCCTGCAGAGCTGGGTGCTCCTCGCTGCCCGCCACCGCACGTGTCCTGCACAGCCTGCCGGCACCCAGTGATGCAGTGGAAGGAAGGGGCAGCTCCATCAGCCCCCTGCTCTTTCCCTGGGACCGCCGCCCGTGTCTGGGCACTGCTGCAATTGCAGCGGTCGCAGGACACCTGCGGTGCCAAGGTCCCAAGCGAGCCCAGGACCTGTTGGCGTTAAGCAAGACTTCGGTTCCTCTTCTGAGAAGCCAATGGCCAATGAGATGGTGTCGGAGGGGAAAACAGAGAGGTGAAGAGACTTTACTAAGGTAACCCAGGACATCAGCACACAGCTGGGAAAAAAGGCAGAAGCTGCTACTCACTGGCAGCGTGACTCTGCCTCCCGGCCCCCGCAGCGCCTGGGAAGCAGGGTTATGATGCTACAGCTCCATGCTGGGTTTGCTGGTGGCTTACACACCCTGCCGAAGGATGGAGCTTGCCGTTCGCATCTCTCTGACTGTTAATTTGGGTATCCAGGCTGAGGGCTGCTCCAGCCCTGACTCGCAGCGCTTTGCCCGCACGCCTGGCAGCTCGCCACCGGTGTGGGAACCGGCGGATGCCGGCGCGGGGCTGGAAGGTCGTTAACAGAACTAGCTCCACCTCGCCGTGTTTATTCCCACCAGCCCCTAGACCTAGGAGACCTGTGGGGTCACATTGACTGACCAAACCCAAACCCGTCCACCCCAGCTGGGATCCGATGCCAACCGGCTCGGCAGCATTTGTGCAGGGGCGGCATCACCGAGCCCTGCGTGGCAGCTGGGGCAGAGCTGTGGGTGAGCACGGTGGGGTTTGCTCACAGGCGGGTGGGACGCCCACCCCTGGTGCTGCTGGCCCCCCAGCCACCTCCCCCTGCCAGCGTGGAGGGTGACGGCAGGTGGGCCCTTGTGTCACACGTGTCCCGGCTGGCACCAAGGGGCTCATCCCTACGGGGAGCTGGGGCTGCCACGGGGGCTCGCATCGACCCGGCGGCGGGGCTTGGGGCGGGGGGCGCGTCCCTGGGCTGCTTGGGATGGGAGGGGATGGACCCGGGCTCCCTACCGGGGGCCAAAGGGCCCGAGGGCTGCTGGGCGCCCAGAGGCGGCGGGGATGGGCGGGCGGCCGGCGGCGGAGCGCGGGGGCCCTCTGCCTGCCTCCCGCAGCACGGCTCCGGCGGGGCAGCCCCGGCCCGGCTGCCTCCCGCCGTGACCCGCCCCGGGGTGCGGGGCTGCCGTCAGCCGCCCCCCCCCCAGCCATTGCACCCCCCAGGCAAGCGCCCCCCCCGCCCCCGCCTCGGTGCGCTTTGCCCAAACGCCTTTCGTGTACCGGGGGCACAAACCCGGCAGCCGTATTTTAAGCACAATCTCACAATGTCGGCTAAAAGGAACAATCACCCCCCCCCGCCCCCTTCCCCATTTTCCCCCTCGAACTAAAGAAAAAGTGAAGAGAGATCCTCATCAAGCTGTCAAGCTCAGTTTCCTGAAGGAACGCAATTAAATCTCTATATGGCAGCGTGGCCGTCAGTTCTTCCCCATCTCAAAAGATGCTTCTCAAGCATCATTCGGCTGCTCCTCTCCCACCCCCTCTCAGCTTCCCTTTGCCGCCGAGTGCAACAGAGGCTGCAGCTTCGCAGCCAAGAAAAGGTGCGATTTGGAGAGTGCGGTGCAACGCTGTGAGTGGCAGAAGTGAAAAGGCAGAGAAGCAACCCTCGAAAGCCTGCCTTCTGCTGCAGCGGGTGTCAGCCTTGGCAAACCTGAACTTCCAGAATTTTCTTGCAAAATTTAAAAAAAAAAAAAAAAAATGAGGAAAAATAAAAGGCAATTAGAGGACCTGTCAGATTTGGCGGCTGCTTTTCTTTCCCTCGTTCCTTCAAAATGAAAAGAAGTTCGTTCTTTTGCTTAACAGCACAGTTGGTGTAATCTGGGGTGTACTTGCCTGCCAGTATATGGGGGTGCAGCTCTGCCACCTCAGTTTGGGGTTCCCGACACCGGCAAGGTGAAATGAATGCTAAGCACCTTGATGCTGCTGCACTTGGAAGACCTCTGCATGAATAAATTACTTTTATTTTCCTAAAGAAGCTTGGAAATCTATGTGTTCCCCT
The DNA here is from genome assembly GCF_023634155.1 of Falco peregrinus. NCBI lineage: Eukaryota > Metazoa > Chordata > Aves > Falconiformes > Falconidae > Falco > Falco peregrinus. The sequence continues at coordinate 2,915,155 of NC_073729.1, read as the reverse complement.
CATTTTTCCCATCTGGGGAGTGCTTTCCTACTGCCATGAGTTTGGAGGGGCTCTGCCAAAATGAAGGGAGGCACCAGGAATGAGGAGGGGAGAGCGCGGGGGCTTTGCAGCTCCCAGCCCAGAGCTGCAGGTGGGGCCGAGGGAGGGCTGTGGCAGAGCTGAGCATCTGCCTGGGGTCCATCACCCCATCCTCCAGCCACGGGGTTACTGCATCCTCCTCCGCTACCCTGGTCTTGTCCGAGGCAGGTCTGGGTGGACCTCCAATCTGCTGCAGCACAGCAATTTCAGTCTTCACACCTCCTACAACGTGGGCAACAAATAATAAATATGATGATTACTAATGACAGCCAACCCTCTCCATCCCTGATGGTTTACACATGCAAAAATGCTGCAGAGTCAGTTCAATATCCCCCTGGTTCATTAAACCAGCATCCATTTTCCTGCAGATAAGACGGTCCGTCAGGGGAAAGGATGATGGTAACTCATTTGTCACACTTGTTAAATGTAGGAAAGGCTGGCTTTGGGTCACTTCCAATTTTGTGTCAGCTCTGCCTTTTATCTGAGCAGCCCCATGCCTGCATGCCAAGCAGGCAGCTCTCTCCCACGTGGCAAGGGAGATGGGGACAGCAGCACTGTCCTCGCAAGATTTCAGAGTCAGGGGGGTCTCTGAGTGCAAAAGCACCTGCTACATGGCTCCGATGGGTCCCAGCTCATAGAAAGGGACACAATTGTTATTGCAAGATGTGCCAGGCTCGTTGTTCCCACAGTGACCTAAACCCGGGACTCTGAGCCCTGGGCAGTGCAAGTGGGGTCACCCTGCATGAGTTACACCCGGGCCCATCCTGCTGGGCTTGTGTTTGGGCTGCAAAGCTTGAGAGGGCACCGGGTGGGGAAGGGTATGGAGCCACGACCTGGCTAGCGGCCAGCGGGAGCTTGGTGCAGGTGCAGGGGAGGGAAAAGTGATGCAACCCCACCTCTGCGCTCCTCCTAACCCTCGGAGGATTTTGGGGTGACTGGTCCAGGTCTTGACTAAACTAGCACCATCCCAGCCAGCTTTAATTTGCTGCAATTATCAGGTGCCAGCTCAGGGTGGCTGCAACGCGAGTCATTGTGGCTGCACCCTCTTTGGAGGCATTGCCACTGTGACAGGCCACCTCCTTCCTGTGCCAGGGACAGGGACCGGGTACAGCCCCTAGGTATGTTGGGGTGGAAATGCAGATGGCTGTGACCCCTCAGAACTTGCTTCAGGGGAGGGAGCAAGAACAAAGGTTGGGAGGAATCTTGCCCTCTGGATAGGTGACTGCGGTGCAGTTCACGGCTGAGATACCTCCCAGGGCAGGAGGTACTGCACCACCAGTGGACACTTCAGCGCAGAACAGACCGCTCATCTGGTCTGGTGTGGAAATGGGGCAGGTCCTTCCACCCACAGCTTCCCCCACAAATGAAGCCCAGGCTGGGGTTAAGGCGTGGAGACCTGGGAAAGAAGGAGGAGACATCTCATGAGGCTTGCAGGGAAGCATCCTCATGGTCTGTCCCCGTGGCTCGCTATGGCACAACCCTCACTGAGCACAGCCCAGAGACAGCACGCTGACTTAACCATGCACTCAGCAGTAGATGAAGTGTCCTACCATGGCCTGCCTTCATTCCCCATCTCTTGCTGCATCTCTGCTGTCGTGGTGGGCACAAAGGTGGGTGCTGATCCCTCCTCCCGGCTCCATGGCTGGTCTGCAGAGACTGGTTTCCCTCTGCCTGAGGTCATCTTACAGCTGGAAAAAGGTGAGACGGTTGTGGCATATGAGACGAGACAAAGTGTCAGAGGGGCTAAAACTATCTTTCAGTCCTGGTCTTGCCATTAATTTGTGGTGTTTCCAAGCCAGGGTGCGTTGATTTGCAGCACTGCAGGCAGCCACGGGCAGCTCTCAGGAAGGGCTCCAAGCTTCTGCCTCATTCAGCAGCAAACGTGCAGCGTCTCCAAAATCTGGCTCTTGGTGATGACCCTGGGAAGCGCCGTGGTAGCAGCAGGTTCAGACTGCGGCGATTTATTTCTGTCTTCGGCGTTGGTCCTATGAGGGGAGGGGGGACCTGCCTGCTCAGCTGCCTTTGCCTGCTTGCCATTGATCGACCATCACGGGAGTTGCTGAGGTTTCTGCTCTTAAATCTGGACCTGTGCCCTCCTTCACGGCCGCATGCGGCCCCGACCTGCAGCAGCATCCCTCACTCTGCTTTAAATCCCTCCCAAGCAGCTGCTGGTGACACTAGCATTTTCTCTTGCCAGCCCATAGGGACTAGGAGCCCAGCCGTCCTAAGGAAGGAATTAACCCAGCAGTGTCTGATATCAGAGGTATCTTTTATTGACCATTTACAGAAATACAGTAGCACTCAGTTTAGGGGACTTAGGCGAGTTCTCCAGAAGGTGCCTTCCTTCTCCACTCTGCCGGGAGATCCCGAGGAGAAACCTGCCCTTTACGCTTTGGGGTGTCTCTGGAGGCTTTGGGGCTTCCTAGCATGAACATCCTAACACCCTCAGCTCCCCGGGGGTTGGGAGTTGTTTGAACCAGGGGATGAAATCCAAAAGAGGAAAAGAAACCCCCTCAGCACTGGGGGGCAGTGGGACGGTCTGAACACACCTGATATGTTGTGAGCCAGCCCTGCCGTGGTCCCCAGTGGTCCCCATCCATCACCGCATGTGCCTGCCGCTCAGCAGGACCCCACCGCTCCTCCAGGCAGAGCTCAGCTGCCGGCCGCTAGCTGCGCCTCGCTCTGTGCTTTGCACACTCTTGTCACACGCCTTGTTGGCCATAAAATAAATATTTCTTAGTCTATTTTTCTCCCTGTACATGTGTACGAGTAAGACCCTTTCCTACAGCAGTTCACGTACTGTTTGGGGGCAGGCAGGGTATGCTCAGCTGGGCTGATAAAACTCATTTAATTTTTATTTATGTACTTTTTTTTTTTTTTGCAATCAAGATGGAGTGTTTGTTTTTTGGATCTTGTTTGTTTGGTGGGTTTTTTTTTTTGCGTCCTTGCTACAAGAAACAACCGCAGACACTTCTGGCATAGAGGCATTTTGGCGGTGGCCACTGCTGTTGGCCTCACTCTAGTAGTCAGTGAGGGGGTATCGCAGGAAGATGAAGATAAGGATGATACAGAATGTGGCAAGGGCTGAGCTGGTGATGTTAAAAAGCCGGGCTGTCTTGGCATCTTCGACTGCCCCATTTAAGTCATTGAGGAGTTTCTTATCCCGGACCTGAGACCAAGAAAAAAAAAAAAAACCAACAAAAAAAAGAGAGAAATAAAATAACTGGGAGATGTATAGAAGACATAACTTCTTTCAAGCAACACCCGCAAAGCCCAATGCACTCGTAGGGTACCTGTACAGCGGATGAGGGCTGGGCTGGGCCTCTTTGCACTTGAACACTTGGGGTGCTGTAAGACACCCCCAGGTGAGGTTTGCATCCCGGCTCCGCTATGGGCTGAGCTTGCAAAGCCAAGCACTGTAATGCCGGCAGGCTGTAAACCCCTGGCAGTGGAGGACACCTGGAAGAGTGACCCGTTGCTGTTGCCAACCAAGCAAACCAGGTCCCGGTGACCCCTGGGATGGGGCAGTGTCGTTTGGAGCTCGAGGGCGCACGAGGGAATGGAGGTGCCGTGGTGCACCCCATGCACGTGGGCACTAAAGCATCCTTCCCACAGCGTCACAGCCCCCTGGCCCTGCAGCACCGGGCTTTGGGCCGCCCGGCCCGCGAGCCAGAGGGCTGGCTGTGGTTTTGGTGTGCAACCCCCCCACCCACCTCCATCTGCGCCGAGGGGCTGCGCGGGTGAAACCTGGCACAGCATCCTACTGCAGCTCCAGGGCTGTGCACCAGCCTCCAGCATATTAAGCAGTCCTGGGTTAATGAGTTCCTTTTGCAGGTCTGATGCGGCTCATGTAGCGTCTCTGCCGCTGGCAGTTTTCAATCCTGACAGTGTGGTCTGCTCTCTTCATTATCCTGCGGGCTGGGACTTACGTGTGCTTGCCTTGGGACAGCTCTGCAGTGGGTAAGGACTGTGCATGTCCATGTCGCTGACCTGTCCCCACCTCCTCCAGGCTGCCAGGCAGCGGTGGCACCAGCAGGCAGTTGATGGCAGAGGATGTGATGGCGTTATGAAGCAGCAGATGGCACAGCCAGGCAGTGCGTGGCACTGCGAGGCAGTGATGCCACTAGCAGGAGGGGATGGCACTACCAGGCAGTGGGTGGCACAGCCAGGCAGTGCACGGCACTACCAGGCAGCAGGTGGCATCGCCAGGCAGCGAATGCCACTAGCAGGCAGCAATGGCACTTCCAGGCAGCAATGGCATCATCAGGCAGCAGATGGCACAGCCAGGCAGCGATGGCACTGCCCGCCAGCAGCAGCTCTGCAGTTCGAGCCCAGCAGATGGGGGGTCAGGCTCCATCCCTTCCTAGCAGGGATGTGTCCCTGTCCTCGCACTGCCCCTTCAGCCAGCCCTCAGCAGAGCCGGGCAGCTGGAGCTGCGAGAATGTGGGAAGAAAGGACCAGGAGACTTTACCCCTCCTCCCTTCCTGTACCCGCGTGGGGTATCCAGGGTGGCCAGAGGGTCGCAGGCCGTGGGGCTGCGCATCCCTCGTGTGTCCTTTGCTGCGGCCGCGTGAGCCCTGCCCGGTCACTGCCGGCCCAACACTAGATGTCGGTGGAAGGCTGCGAAACCCAGCCCCAGGGTCCTGCCTGGGAAGATGAAACAGCTTTTATCAACTTGGAGCTTTCCAAAGAGACCCTGTGATGGATTCAGACCACATCTGAGTGACTTTTCTCTCTTCCTCCTGCAGTGCTTACCCGCAGGGCTGTCTCAAAAGCCTTCTGCGACTTGCCTGCGTGTGGGGAAGGGTTGCTGAACCCCTCATGCCCACGGAGCCATGCTGGTTCATGGGGCCTTCAAAACCACATCTCAGACCCTCCAGCAACGTCCCCTCCTCCGTCACACCAGCAGGGACCTCTCTGCACACATACCCCTTGCTCTTCATTGATCCTGGACCATCGGTAGGGCAGCTGCTGCTGGCATTGGGCTGGCAGGAGCCGGCGCCAGCAGGCACTCAGGTGAGAATGAGAGCGCCGTTTTCCTCCTTGTATTAAATCCTGCGGTGCCATGTCCTCAGCCTCTGTTGTACCCGGCTCCTGGGAGCCTGCAGCTGAAGCTGGGGCCATCGACCCATCACCCCGCGGCTGGGCACTCAGCAGCCGCAGGGCATCCTTCTGGGAGCAGGGACAGAGGACAGCCACCGACGGTGGGTGGCTCTGTGGCATACTTGGCTGGTGCCCCCAGTAGCGGAGATGACCTCTGGGAGGGCAGCAAGCCGGCAGCCTGGGAGCCTGCACACCTTTTTGTGTCAGCTGTGTGGCCGGGATGACTCACCTTTGAAATTATTCAGTAGGTTTAGCATCCTGCCAAAAACCCGTGGGCACAGCAGCACCAGGCGGCTGGCACCTTCTCATCCACCGGTGAGAAGCGTGGAGGTCCCTGCAGCCCCAGCCCCAGGAGCACTGCATTCGGGCCAGAAATCCCGCCTGCTGCTCCCACAGGTTCTTTGAAGCTCTCACCTGCTCTCCTTGTCCCAGCAGCAGGGAGGCAAACCCTGCTCAGGGAGCAAACGCCTTTTGCCCCTTCCTCCGCCATAACCCAGCTGCAGCTGGGAGCGGCCGCACTGCCGCGGGCGAGCCAGTGTTTGCTGCTGGTGTTCGCCAGGCAGACGGAGGTTTCTCCAGCAGACGAGGTTTGTCCAGCAGACCGGCGCGGCCGGCACGCTGAGCTCTGCACCCTTCCCGCGGCCAAACTGCTTGCTTTGCCTTTGTGGGGCCAGTTCCTCTTGGGCCCAGGAACACTTTCCCACTCCTCACCTCCTGCTCCTCCTGTCCCCGGGGCCCTGTCACCCTAATTTCCATGCCCAGCCCTCTCCCAGTGCCCCCAGCGGCCTCTCCCTCCTGACACCACCTCACACTCAGGAGCGGTGCTTAGCTCTTTCCCAGGGTACGCTTCAGTGGCACCTGCTCTTGACTTCCCAAGGCTCTTCCTTTGGCCCTGCTCCAGTCCTGCTGCTGCTGAGCATCCCTGGCCAGGGGTACCCAGGGCTGCCCTCTCCCTGGTGCCACTCCTCCCTCCCAGTTCCTCTTTTTGTCCTTCACATCTCTTTTCTTTCCCGCTCTTTGGGCTCAAACGATGGTAGGACAGCCACCTTCGACTCCTGCCAAAGGGCACCCAGCTGCCTCCTCCCCATGCCCCCCCCCGTCCGGTTCCACCCCTCTGCTCCCACACACCCCTGTGGCACACAGCTCCTTGCCCCATCCTCACCGAGTCCTCAGTCCCTTTCCTCTTCTCCCTTTTTATTTCCGCACACCCCCTGTGGCTTCAGCGGTCACCCTCATGCAAATGATCCCTCATTGCCCGTTCTCATTTATATTGCAATGGAGCCTCTAAGCCAGGGACAAGTGCCAGGGCCCCTGCGGCACACAAGCCGATGGAAAGGTGTTTCTGGCATTTCTCCTCCCAAAGCACTCACAGCCCTGGCCTCCCGCATCTCTCCAGGGCGGCCTTGCCTCCTTCTGCCTGGCCTTGCACCCCCAGATGTTTCCAGATGTCTCCCTTTAATGTCCTGCTGCGGCATCCAAGCCTGGCTTTGGAGGAGGACCTCTCCCGGAGAGCGGGCAAGTGTTTCGGCTCCTTCCCCACTTTGTCCTCAAGGAGATGCAGGTGTCTTTCTTATAGCCCAGCCTCAGCTTTTCTTATTCCCATGCTGCTGTGGCCACCACCGCTGTAACGTGCTGGCAGCGGGTGCCCCAGCTTCTGGGAGCCCTGGAAGCTGCTTCCTCCCACAGCCGAAGAGGTGAAGCAGGGTGAGGGACAAGGCCCCAGGGTCACAAGGCTGAACCCCCTCCAGACCCAGGTGTGGTGCTTCCTTAGTCACACACCCTTTTCTCATCATCACTTGGACTCTTCTCCCCTCGCCTAAAACAAGACAGGGATTTTTGGCCCTGCTTTGCACCGAGATGCCTGGCGTGTAAGGAGAATTACATCTGCTGACTGCAGGGTGCCCCCAGGTACCCCAAAGTACCGCGTGGTGGCCCCTTTGGAGATCCCACCCTGGCCAAGGCAGACCTCACCTCTGGTCTGGCTTGCCAATTTATACGGTTCCTTTTCCTCTTCCGTGCCTGGCCTTCCACAAAACACAGCCTGCTTTTGTGTGTTAACAAAATTAACAGTGTAAACCTTCCTCCTTTCCTCTCCCACCAGCAAAAGGCAGTGGTGGCCTTTCCCTCCATGCCTGCTTGCCTGTCACCTCCCTGCTGCTCACCTTGTCCTCCACCATCTCCAGCTCACCTTCTCCTCCAGTGCCTCCAGTGTGCCAGTGCCCAAAGGCTCTTTCCTCCCTCTGACCACCATCCCCTGCCTTTCCTCCCCTTGGGGTTTCACCTTCAGCTTCCTCTCCAAGCATCCCCCTTGGCTCCTACCGCCCCACTCTTTCCCCAGCCCCCCAGCGGGACCTCCCCTCGCTCTGTGCTGGGGCTCAGCCCCTCCTGTTTTTGGGAGCAGGGAACTTGCTGCATGAGTACAAAGTGCTGCCTCAGCTTGCAGGAGGAGACAAACGGTTTGTTGGTGATGAGCCTAATGAGGCTGTATTTAAGGCAGCCTGGCTTTTAGCATGCAGCCTGCAGCTGGTTGTCTGTGAACCCATGTCTGTGAAGAGCTCTGCATCCCTACACACGAGCTCTGGGGGGGATCCTTGGATTGATTTGTTCTGTGAATTGGCCAAGAGCTCTCCAGCCCACATACCTCTACCACGCCGGCACCAGCGCCATGGGACTGTCACCCCTGTCTCACCCACCTCCAGAAACCGTTGCTGCTCCTGAAAAGCAGGCTGAGAGCCTGCCTGAGGGGCTGGGTGCCGCAGCCTCCCTGCTTCTTTGGGTTACCAAATAGCTACGGATTTGTGCTGGCCTGCTTCCACTCGAAACGGGGCAGCTCAACAGGCGGTGAGGGGGGAAGGCAAGGAGCTGTGCCCGAGCTGCGTGCTAGGGGCCAGGCAGAGAGCGGGCAGGACGGCTCCGCTCTCCGGGGCTGCTACCGCACTGCATATTTTGGTGGGCTTGGGGGGGCAGGAAAACTCTGAGCAACCCCATGGGCTGCTGGTGGGACTTAAAAAGCCAGCAGGGCTTCTTGCCATCTTCGTCTCTATACAGGCTCAAGGAGGCATCTGTACCACGGCTCGTATCGGATGCCGGCTCCTCCGAGGTACCACCTCTTGGTGTGATGGGTATTGAGCAGGTCTTGGCTTGCCCAGCAGTCCCCAGAGAATGACCTAATGCCTGGAGCGAGGTCTCCTGCCACCGGGTGCTGATGCATCATGCGTTACCACTTGGAGCTGGGAAAGAGGGAGGGAGGGAGCTGCCAAATACCGGGCCACGGCATTTGCTCGTGACCAAAACCAAGGGAATCCAAAGCATTGCTGTCGGAGCGATCCTCGCAGCTGTGCTGAGCTGGGGTTAAGGTTACTCCAGGGTTTCTAACTTCCCTCGTCCTGCTTTTTATCTCTTCTTCCCCAGCACCAACACACACTTACAGTTACGTGCGAGCGCCTTGCTTGCGCTTGGGAGGCTGACCTTGAGAAGCCTGGGATGCTAGAAACAACACCCCAAGGGATACGTGGGTCGGTGTGACTCCGTTGCAGCCCAGTAAGCTGTGTCTGCTGAGGATCTGGCCCGCTATGGGTGTAAATAAAGATGAGGCATGCCATCACGCTCTTACTCAGAGCGCTTGGCTGGGATGTCTGTCACACAGAGTACTTGGCTTGGACGTCACAGTCTCTGCCTTCACCTGACTTCAAGTGTTTCTTTCAGTAAGAGCATAAACTCTTTGGTGCTGGAGTGGGTTTTTAGCATTTTTTTAGTAAATGGTGGTCACCACGAAATCGCATTTCCCTGCAGGAAGAAACCTAGAAGGCTGTAGCTCACATGCAAAAGGCCAGGCAGGCGTGGAGGTACTGTTCTCCCAGCTGTAGCTGAAGCCAATAAAAGTGGGCATGGGGAAGGAGACAGATTCACGGCAATATTCAAGTGTACCTAAGCATACATCTAGCTTCCAGTGTGGGCATTATGCTGCTGAAACCACTGGAAATATTAGGGTGTGCTAAGGTATGTAATGAAACATCTCATGGACTTGGGGTACAACGGCACTACTGCTTTATTAACAGCATGAATCTGGCAAAAGCGATGACGGTTATGGCAGGGTATTGAAAATGCCATTTCTGGTAATGAAAATGATAATTCCTGAGATGGCTAGACGCTGCTTAAAGGAAATGTAAAAACGGTAACCCAGGAATCATTTAATGCCATCAGTGCACTGATAGCCCTTCAGCCAGGAAACCTGTGCTCCACTGGCTGAGGGCTCTGCCCTCCAAGGTCCCAGAACAGGCTCAGGGAGGGGAAGGTGCTCCCCCCTCAACTTGGTCTCTGCAGAGCAGAGACATCCTAGATATCTGCGGCATCCTAGTATCTGCTGCTCAATTGTCCTTACATTTAATTGCAGAGGAACAAGAGAAGTCTGTTTAAAGGGACATCTGTCCCCAGGGCATTTCTTGCTTCTGCTTTCTCTGAACTTCTGGGAAAAACCTTATTGACTGTAGAAGAGATGAAAACAACAAGCTTCTGGAGAAATAACCCCAACATCCAGCCTGTCCGGGGTGTTCTGGAGGGCTCTGCAGCAGCTGCGCGTGAGGAAGGATTCTGTCTTTCTTAACATCCCAGTAGTCTTTCCCAGGACAGACCTTCTGCTACTGCCCCAGTGTCCCTGTGGCCTCTCACCGCCTATCCCGACAGCAGCCTGCGAGGACACCCACCATCCCTGCGGCCACCGTGCCTCTGAGGGATGTTTTCCCCCTGCCAGAGCCACAGCCGGTGCGGAGCTCCAAACCCGAGCAGGGTTATTTCTACCCGCTCAGGTCCACGTCCGTTTGGGTGCCATCATTACACCCGAACAGCTCCTGCCTCCGCAGTCCGGAAGCCAAGGCTGGCTTTTGACAGCCATCTTCTATTTTCCTTCCCCTGATCTGGAGCAAGTTTGCCCGTTTGCCTTCCCCCCCCACTGCTTCTTTTTTTTCACACTGGAGTTTATGTCCTCTAGATCTTTGCAGGCAGGTGCTGAGCCCACACTTCTGCCTCGGCACGAGGCTCCAGCCCCGGGTTACTTCTGGGCTTTGCCCTTCCTTCCACCTCGTGTCAAGGATAGTGAAGAGTCCAGCCTCTAAAAACTTTGTAGGTGGCAGACCCTACTCCATCCTGTCCCCTGGGGATGGGTCAGCCTGCTCCTCAGGCTGTCCTGACCCCACTGTTTGCTGCCCACATCTACCCAGATACCCGCTGCAGCTACCGCCGTGTCCTGGTGATGTGACAGCCTCTCTTAGTCTGCTGTGACAAGCCTCTTGCACGGAGAAGACACCGATTGTGAAAGGCAAATTCAGATGAGCAAAGACATGAAAAATAGGGAGGAAGCCACTTTCTTACCTCGCTGGCTAAAACAGCGGGGGGCGTTAAGGGACTCCTTCCCCCACTAGTGTTAGGCTGCTGCTGCCTGGATTTGCCCTTCGATCAGTCTCGCTTGTAGTGATGCTCAGCCCTGGTGTGATATAAGCCATTAAGTGCCTTGCCCAGGCAGCAGCGAAGCCGGCTGCACGGGTGGTGGGTGGGCGCTCACCTTCCACCTCAGGGAAGGGGAAACGGAGGCAGGCACCGCAGTGCCAGTGCTGGGGGAGCCCAGGGCATGGGTGGCTGAGCCTCTCTGCCAGAGACCCCGAGGGGCTGGCGCGGTCCAGTTGGAGCTGGATGGGGTTAAATGACCTGCTTCTGTGAGGAAGCCCATGGAGCCCTGGCCTTCCTCTAAATGCTGCCTGCCAAAACAAATCAGCAGCTCCTCTCCAGGGCCACCCAGCGCCCCGGGCTCCCTGCACATCCATTCAGGCAGTTCTGCGTCTGGCAGGCTCCGGCTGAGGGGCTGCCTGTGTGCTGGGCCCCATCCCTGCCCTGCAGCGGCCCGCTGCCATCCCCACCGTGGGCCACGCTCCACGCCATCGCCCCCCCCCCCCCCCAGCAGCACAGCTCTATCCCCCCAGCCCCGATGCTGTGTGAAGCCCCCCTGCACTCGCTTCCACCTCGTCAGCTCCCTGGCGCTCGTTCAGTGAAGCTGGCAGGTCTCCAGGGCTTGCCTGGGAATTTATAGGGCTCGGGGCGGGGGGAGCCGGCCACCAGCATTAGTGTTTTAATTAGGGAGAGGGCAAGAAGGAAACAGCAGGGTTGCCCTGCACTTTGGCAGCCTCTCCCCCCCCAGCCAGATGCCAGCTGATCCTGGCTGGCTGCTTCTTACTGCTCCTGCCCCACCATCCGATGCTGCTGGATCCTATCCTGATGATCTCTAACCAACAGGATCCCGAAGAACAGACCGAATGCCGGGGTGCCTGCGGGCACAGCACGAGCCAAGCCAGCCCCACGTTTTCTGCCCATCACCCTCCACCTCCGAGGGCACCGGAGCAAGCCAAAGCACCTCTTCCCCACCTGAAACAACATCCCCCGCTCCCAACCACACCGCGTCTCTCCCCATCGCCAGCAGCTGCAACCTTTCATTTGGGTGGCAAAGATGTGATTTACACCAGGCGCGACCCCCAGGCACCCCCCTCCCCCCTCCGGCCACCCCAAACCCCGCGCCTCGCACTCCGTACTCACTTTCAATGAATAGGCCAAGGCGATGAAGCCGAGGCAGCAGAAGTTGAGGTATACAAAGTTGAAGATGGACCAGAGATAGTAGTCGTTCACCTCGGTGGTGTCGGGGTAGATTTCGATGACGGTGGTGGGGTTGGTCATTGTCTTCTTCTCCACCGAGTGCTTGCACGGGACTGCCGGCCGCAGACTGTCCCCTTTGCAGCTCTTGCTCTCCATGAGATAAACGGCAGAAGAAGGGGACAGGATGGGCGAAGCTTGCCGGAGAGCGGGGGGCTTGGCGATGCAGGCAAAGCAGCCCTGGGGGGGGCCCTGGGGGGGTCTCGGGCTCCAGGCCACCCCCTCGAAGGGGCACGGTGGGCCCAGGGGGGGGTCCTGTGTCCTCTCCGTGGTGGCTGCCGCGGCGTCACCGCGCTCTGCCCTGGCAAAGCGAAAGTCCCCCCGTGAAAAATGGGGGTGAGAGGATGGAGGGGGCGGGGGGGGGGGGGGAGAAGAAATAGGGGGAAGGAGCGGGAAAGAGGAACCGCGGGGGAAGGCAGGAGAGGGACCGGGAGCCCGAGGGGAGAGCGGGGAGAGGAGCGGCAGCGGGCAGGAGCGGGAGGAGAGGCGGGAGGCGGCGGGGGAGGGGGCAGCGCGGAGCCCCGGCCGGGCGCGGAGCTGCCGGCGGCCCCGGCCCCGCGGCGGGAGCAGCGGCACGTCCCGCCCCCCCGCCTGACCCGCCCCGGCACGGGGGGTGAACACAAAATAACGCCGATGAGGGAATAAATAAAGGCAGACAGAAACGCTCGGGAGGAGGCGGGGGGTCCGGGCTGCGCCCCCGCCGCCCTCCCCGCCCGCTGTCGCTCTGTCGCTGCCTGTCGCGGCCCCTGTCCCATGTCGGGACGGCAGCGGGTGGCTGGGCTGGGGGCGGCGGGGGAGCGGCCCCCCCGGGGCGGCAGAGCAGCCCGGCCCCTCGCCCTCCTACCTCCTGGGGGGGTGGCTTTTTCGGGGGGATTTTTTAAAATGTATTTATTTATTTTTTCTTTGGCTGAGCCCTCGTCTCTGCGGGATTCCCAGTGGGATTGCATTGCCAGATTCCTTCCACCTGCCAGCAGGTTCCCCCCTTCCCCCCTCCCCCCCTCCCCTTTTTTTTTTTTTCGGGGGGTGGGGAGAGAATATCGTGTCCGGAGAGGAGGAGGAGGGGAAAGAGGGGATGAAGGCAGAGGATGGGGAAGGGTATGAGGGGACGGGGAAGGGGTGAGTGGGAAGAGGAGGTGAAGGCGGAGGATGGGGAAGGGGGTGAGGGGATGGGAAAGGGATGAGTGGGGAGAGGAGATGAAGGTGGAGGACGGGGAAGGGGATGAGGGGATGGGAAAGGGATGAGTGGGGAGAGGGTCCCCCATCCCCCAGCTTTGCAAATAGGAGAGACTGGTCCACCTCTGGCTGCCCGTCCGTCCGTCCATCCGGCTCCCGCGAAGGCATCAGGAGGAGCGGCCGGCTCGCGCGGAGGGCTGCGGGGAGCCGCTGCGCATCCGGCTCAGCGCTGCCTCCGGCTCGGCGTCCTCGGCGCGGGAGGAGGGGGGGGGGGCACCCATGGGCTGGGGGGGGCAAGGGGGGACTTCGGGGATGGGAAGGTCAACCTGCAGCCCCCTCCCTCCCCCCCCGAACATGCCCCGCGCAGGAGAGCTCCTCCGTGTCTCAGCCCTTCTCCCGTGTCTCCCCCTCCCCGGGGACGTCACCTCCTGCTTGGAGCATCCTGGTACTGCTCAGCCGGAGAAGGGCATCTCCTGGGGGCCGGCCGAGGGGCTCCCCGGCCCCCGCAGGGGATGCTCGGCCCGACTGTCCCCAGCATCACCCACAGAGCCCCCGTGGTGGGGGCTCGCTGCAGCCAGGGTTGCGTGTTTGCTCCCACGGGCCTGGGGGAAACCTAAAGCGCGACAGGGGCTGTGGGGGCAGCTGGTACTGCGGGGGGGTGGTGGTGGTGTGGGGGAGCAGCAATGCAGTGCCGGGGCGGGGGGGGGGGGGGTTGGGGAAGTGGTCCGGTCGTGGGGGATGAATGAAAAGGGGATAAATCCCGCCTGTGGGGCGATAAATCTTGCCGGCACTGAGCAAATCTCAGTGCGGGCAGGGGCGGGAGCAGCCGGCAGCAGGACGCAGGGCATGTGGCTGCTTCAGGGGAGGGAGGTGGGGATGTCACGAAGGATGGACGAGCCAGGGAGGATGTGGCCGTGCCCAGGCTTGGCACAGGATCAAGGAAATGCTTGCTGTCTCCCGTTGCCAACTGCCCGGGGAGCTGCCTGGAAACCTGATTCTGGGGTGCTGCGGTAGCATCCCCCCGGGGATGCGATGCCCGAGAGCAGCTGGTGCCGTGCAGGGACAGCTTGAAGGTCATTTGGGAGGACACAGCTGTGGCATGGCAGGGGGTGAGGACATGAAGACATGCCATGTCACCCCACAGTGGCAAAGTCTGGCCCGGCGCAGGTGGCCTTGAGGCAGCAGCCAGCTCAGCTGGGGCGCTGGGAGCAGAGAAATCCCAGAATACTGGGAACAGGCTGGGTAAAACAAAAGTTCATGTGAGCAGTACCTGCAGGGGAAGGGAAATCCTCTGGAAATGCCTTAAGCCTCCCCACAAAGTGCTGAGCTAAGAAATAAGGATGGTAATTCACTCGCTGTTCACAGGCGGGTTTGGCTCCCGTGTAGGGACACCCACACTGGTCCGTCCCTGTGGGTCAGCACGATGCAAGGGGACTTCTTGCGTGCCCGCAGCGCTCCCAGCCCAAAGGGGGTCCCATTTCCATGAGGCTGGTTTAAGCCCTCTGAAGGGGCCTACGCTGGTCAAAAAAGGACAAATTGCCCTCTGGTTGGGGATTTATCACTGCTGGAGTGGTATTGGGTCTTGCCAAAGCAAAGGGGGGTTTATTAGTGCTACCGCCGCCTGCGACGAGACCCAGGTCTCCCTCCAAGAAACTGCTGAGAAGCAGAAGCAGCGCCAGGGTAAAAGCGATGTTCCTGTGGGATTAAGAGGTTTGCAGGGAAGGCAGAGCTGCGGCCAGCTGTCGTCAGCTTTTCTGGAGGGCTCGGACAAACCTAGGCAACCCGCAGCTGTGCAGAGGATCCTTCCCGTAGGCTCAGGAGGAGCAACGAAACCCCTTGGGTGCAGCTTGCTGCCCGCCACAGGAGCTGCTGTTCATTGCCTGTGGAAAGCCACGTAGGCAGGGCTGCTCCTCAACGGCAGGCAGGGACGGCGGGCGAGCAGGGAAAAAGGTCAAAGAGGGGGTCTGAAGGGGGCAGGAGGAGGCAGTAGGGTGGTGCTGGGGCATGTGGGATCCACAGAAGCAGGCACATTCCCCGGTAGGGAGAGTGTTGAAAGGTCAGGGAGGTTGGATGGCTGCTTTTTCTCTTCTCCAGGTACCAGGTCAACCCTACAGTTTGTCGAGCATGTTTGGGTTTTTGGGATGGTAACTCATCATCTTTCTCAACGCCAAGTGTGAGCTGTGAAAGGTTTATTACTGTGGATCACAATGGCATACATGCGGCATCACTGATTCAAAAACCGTTCGTGTGACCCTTCAAAATCAGGGAACGGGCTTAAAAAATAATGACTCAAGGAATAATAAACCTCAGCATTCTGCACTCATTTTAACACTCCTCCAGTTTTCTGGGGGTCTTTGAAGGTCATCAGCGCAAGTCCTCAACTGTAAGGTCTAGAACCACCTTCCTTTCAGATAAAAGCTGGGGTGAGTATGAATAATCAATCGTCAGTATTACTGTGGCATCAAGGCCCGCAACCCCTTGTGCTAAGCAGGGGACAATGAGAACAGAAAGATGTTTCCTGGCCTAAAGCAATTCTCCTGTAATCGTGTTAGAGACATGTCGGCTGTAGCATAATCAAGCGCTGTAAGACCCGTGAGAAAGTCTTCCATCTCAAATCCTACTCCAGCTCCCTAGAAAACCATTAGCAGGACCTGTCCCTGCCTTTTTCTGAAGGGAAAACCCCCAGCCTCCTGAATGCTTTTTCCTGTTCCCCCTATAAAATTCCTCAGTGGGTTGCTAAGCCCCATGAGTAGTAAGGCAGCCTGAGGCTTGGAGGGGTAAATCCCATCTCCCCACTCTCCCGTGATCTCCGTCTCCTGTCCTCTAAGCCTTCAGTCTGCACTCCACTTCTTTTCCCTCCCAAAGGAACCTAAAAATAAATAAATCCAAGAAAGAGCAGAAAAAGCCACCAGCCCCCAAAACAACGTGCTTAGTCATTCTTGATGAGTAAAAATAGTTTCGCAACTGAACAAACTGCTGAGCCAACCAGATGAGCAAGTCCTCTCCCATAAATGAGGGGTCTCATCCTCCCTCTCCCTGGGCAGCTCCTTGTCTGAACGGGCTCTTGGCACAGCCCTGAGCAGAGCTGGCTGGGGAAGGATCAGACCCGTAAAGACAGCCCTGAGGGTCAGCGCCAAGCGCCCTGCTGCTCAAGGGGATGTGTAATGAAAATTTTTATCTTCTTTGCATCAGTGGAGACGTTTAATAAAGAGTGAGTTAGCAAATTGTCACGTGCACGGAGTCCTGCAGAGACGGTGCAGTAAACGGAGGGTCTGGTGCAAACTGGGGCTTTGCTGGGCAGCACAGCAGGGGCCATGAGCAGGCTGCTCACGGGGTAGGTGTGCTCTGCTCCCTGCTGGAAAACCACGGGTGGACAATCCTGGCTCTTGGCTTCTCCAGCTTCTGGCCAAGATCAAGCCTGCGATTGTTCCCGCTGAGGTGTAACGTTCAGTACTGACAGCACGATTAAAGGCTTAGGCACAATCCCCCCAGCAGAAACAACGCCCTCGTATTCCTGTCGATAAGTATTTGGCAGCGGATGGCTTGTTCTCCCCTTGGGCCATGGAGGAATGGTGGGCTGCATGATTGATTTTCAGGACCCAGCCAGCCCTTTTGGGTTAAATCCATCGCTTTAACGGAGGAGAACAGCTGATTGGGGTATTAAGGCATCCTTGGGGGAACAGAGGCTCGGGACGTGCCAGTGGGGAAATCAGTTAAGCTCTCCGTGTGCTTAGATCTGCTCTTGGAAGATGGGATGGGACTTGGCTGCATCCATCTTGCTTATGTAGATGATGCTTTTTTCAAAGTAGGGATTAGCTCTTATCTTCCACCTGGCACATGGGGCCTTCACTCTGCATTGGAGTCTCCAGCTCCTCTACAGCAGCGCTAGGACTAAAAATCGCACAGCCAGGCAAGAGGGATGGATTTTTCCTATGTTTTGAACTCCCCCCCTCCCCACCATGTTCCTCATCACCGGGCTCTGGGAGCATAACTCCACATCCTAGTGGGTTTCAGGCTGGACTTAGAAACTGGAGTCCCGCTTTAGCTGCTACAGGCCCCCTGTGTCCCAAGCTGAAAAGGAGCTTGTAGCTGGCGCAGAGGACCAGGGGACAGCGTGAGCATCCTGTTGGAGGACTACCCTTGGCAATACTCGGCCAGGGAGATGTGGCCCCAGAAGGCTGTAGGATAGGAGAGATGCTGGGTCAGATGGGTGACTGTCACGTCACCCTGCAGAGGCTGGGTTATGTTTTAATACATTGAAAAAGACAAACCCAGCAAGCTGCCAGCGTGTTTCCTTACCAGAGAGCAGGGAAGGAGCCTATGAGTTCACACGAGTGGGTGACCAGACGTACTGGGAAAACAGGTCAGGGAGGCACAGTCTCTGGACACCAAGAAAGAGTTTGGCATCTCAGCCTGCTTAAGGAAAGACACCCTCAGAGTTAAGGGGGGAAATACTGTATTTTCTTTTCAATTTTCTATGATGAGACAGTAATTCTGACAGCAGATTAGATTAAAAAACCCACACAGTTAAGAGTTTGGTTTGAAAATGCAAATAAAAGAACAAGGGGAGGAGGCTCATTCAGGGAAGACTATGATGAACCGCTCCTCTGACCCATCCGAAGGTCTGTCACTCAGGGCATTGCTTTGGGCTGTGCCGTCTCCTGACTGCCCAAGGACAGACACGGGCCCAGCCTCGAGCTACCACGGAGGCTACAACACAGCCGATGTACGGCATCGCACACCCAGCAGAAGCATGGCCTGAGGGCTTGATCAGGGGCTGCGATGCACATCCTGCTTCAGCCTGATGCTGGAGGTGTTCAAAACCTGCTGCCAGCTCCATGTCAGGCTTCCCCCCTCCCTGCATCACGTCTGGTTAGCAGGTACCCAAAGGGCTGTCTCTGTCTTGCTGTGCTGAAGAAATCCTGCAGTTGGGAAATGATGTAGCAGGACTCGGAGGAGCTCTGGGCACTTAATTGGTGTGAAACTGGGGCTCTCCGGAGAGGTGCTGGGTATCTTCTGGTTTTGGAGTACCTACTGATGATTTGGGTTTTTTTGGTAAGATGCTACTGTTCTCTAGCCAGTCTGCAACAGATGTCCTTAGGCGTCCAGATGCAGGGTTGCAGGTGGAGATTTACAAGCAGGCAGAAGCAAGCTTTGGAAGCAGCACTGGTCACGTCTGGGGTTGTGGGGGACAGTGAATGTGTCCCAAGTGTGCCCGGGCCTGTCCCCACTGCCCATGCCAGACCCCTCCAAGGCACGAGGCACAGTTAGAAAGCCAAACGGATCAGCTGCAGCAGGTGGGGACAGGGCATCTGCAGGCTGTGTCCTCACTGCTCTCCCACAGCTCACCTTGGGACCTCTTCCCCACCTGTGCCTCTGATGCTCGTGGTGAATTCAGCACAGGGGATGACGCGTATGCATTTCACTGGGCATAACCATCCATTCACCCACTACCCAAAGACCCTTCTCGGGAACTTCCTTGGCCCCACCTGTACTGCTGGCAAGTTTTTCAGTGAATTTTGGGGAGCCAGGATTTTACCCTCTATTTTGCCTGGTCTGGGGTCACGGCTGGTGCTGATCTCGCCCCCTTACCACCCTTAGCTTTGCCCTCCACCTGCTGCCACTCCCTAACTGGAGGACCTGTTCCAGCGCGCTGGGAAAGTGAAGAGTCTTCTACTCCCAGCACGGGCTGGGACTCTTGGCAAACTCTCTTCTGCTTTCCAGTACTGCTTGTAACACTTCATCGTCCTCCTGGCTCCACCAGTATTTGCCTATTGACGTCAGCCCAGTGAAGCAAAAGGCTCCATATGCACTCATCTGGCCCTCCGGGAGGATCTGCAAGCACAGCTGAATCAGCTACAACCCCTCCAAAGCAGCACTGCGCCTCACTCCATCCGCAGCATGGGGTGGACATGAACAGAGCTCTCACCAGTGTTAGTAAGGTGGAAAGCAGGTAAGGAGGGTGTTAAGGGCAGCTGGGTTTCAGAACGGGGCAGCAGGGAAAGCGAACCCAAGTCCAGCAGCTGCCACAGCACCCTCCTGCCCAGGAGGCACGCTGGCTTTCTCAACTGTCTCTTGAGTTTTGGCCAGTTCGAAATGTTGCAAATGATGTTTCCAAAAGGTCTCAGGTGGCTGACAAACACCTACAGATTTTATTGGTGTGACGTCAGCTTGAAGATCACTTAGTTGCTTTAAGAAACATTATTCTCAACTCACTGGCTGTGGATGAAGCTGGGAAGATCTGCGGTTTGGGGAACCTGGGAGAAGTTCACTAAACTTGAGGGAACCTGCGTCAAGTGACTTTGCTCAGCAGAAAGATGGGTCTTCACGGCCACAAATTCAAGTGACCTCTTTTAAAGCCTATCCTGACCCCCTTTTATATTCATACTCCCCGAAGAGTCCTGCTGGCTGGAGCTCCCCTACAAATCCCCGTCCTGTTAGGTCAGGCACGCAGATGTCATGCCTCCAGCTCTCTCACTAGTACCCTCACTACACAAAAACACAGCACCAGAGCCCTTGGGCTCTGAAACTCAACCCTTGGGGCACACTACTGCAACCCCCCCCGTCTCTCCAGCCTGGGATACAATCTCCTAGCACCCAGCCAGCGCAAACCCGCTGAGAAGTGACCTAGCAGTCTGCACCAACCCGCTGTAGAGGGGTGATGAAGACAGGCTCTCCCCTGCCTCCCCGCTCCCCCACTTCATCAGTGAAAAAGCAAGTAGTAAACATGCTGGACAGCCTTCCCCGTCCCCTCTCCAAAGCCCAAACCCAAGAGCAGCTGTACAGCTTCTCTGCAGAAACAGAGGTGCTGGGTGCTGGCACCAGCCAGCTGTCCCCCCAGAAAGGAGACCAGGGCTGGGAGACGTGAGAGGGTCTTGTTCAGCTCTGAGAATCATTCTTAAAAACAAATACTGGAAGACCTAGCAGTAAAGCAAGGGGCTACTCCTGCTGGAGATGTCAAATAGAGACCTCCCAGCACCACTTACTCAACAGAGGGGAAAAAGTAGCTAGCAGGGCCCTAATGACTATTTTCCATGTAATTTAAAATCTAGTTCCGTTTCTTTTTCTTTTTTTTTTTTTGTTTTCCTTTCCACTCACTGGATTTCTAATCCTCGTAATCTTTCTCTACAGCTCCCGTGCATGTGTGTAAGTGTGTGTGTGCAGCAGAGGCAGTGGGGGTCAGGCGCTTAGACACATTTGGCAAAGCCAACAGAGTCATTATCACGGTCAAAGACGGTGTAGTAGGGACCGATGAAGACATCTCCCAGGATCCAGAGTGGGCCCCCGGGGGGTGGGATGTCCAGGCCTGAAAAGCCGCTCAGGCAGATGGTCTCTCCTTGTACAGAAACCTAGACAGAAGAGTGAGAGCTTCAATCCGAGGAGGGCCTCCCCTTCCTTCAACCCTGTAAGCTTGGGAGGAACACCTGCCAGTGCCGGCTGCGCTTCAGCCTCTCCCAGCCTGAGCTCCGCAGCTTGCAAAAGTAATTCCCAACCTGCTGCTCCCATGGCTCCAAACCCAGCTTCCCTTCCCAGAACCTGTATGCAGCGAAGGGTCAAGTAAAGCCACACCTGCCCATAAACCTCCCAGTCCACACAGCTCTTGAATTACAGCCACTGTTGAAATTCTGCACAAGATGGTCCTGCAAGTTGACTCTGGTGGCTTAAATGCCAGGCTGGTGGCCTCTGCTATGATAAGGCTGGACTCGCAGCACCAGAATCCAGCAAGAAAGGGCAAAATATCTGTATAAAAAGTGATGCAAAAGCCTGCCCGCCCTTCCTCTCCCATCCTGCTATCCCTCATGAGCATCAGGCAGTGGGTCTCATTCCTGCAGGACCTTTGGTGAGGTTGCCTGGGTCCACCAGCAGTGCCACCACCCTGTCACCTCAGCCCCTCAGGCTTTTTCCCAAGTGACAGCTCCAGCCCTGCTTTTGCTGCTCTTGCCTTTTGGGTTTTGTGGTTGAGGTTTGAGTGGAGGAGGCAAAAGTCAGGCCTTGGGGGAGAAGCACAGGGCTGGCAAAAGCTGCCTGGGCATACCTTGAAGACATACTGCTCGCCGGTGAGCTGGTAGGGCTTCCCTCCTAGCGTTAGCGTGACGACAGGCAGAGATGACACCTTATCACAGGGGATCACGTACTGAAACAGCAACAGTAAAGGCTTTAGATGGCAGGTCCCACACCCTCAGGAAAGGACACAGTCTCCCCCAGGCGCAATCACATCTTTGCTGTGGTCTTCCCCAAAAAAAGCTCATCTCAGGGTGCAGAAGAGGCTTGAGGTGGGGTAAACGGGTTGCTCCCTGCCCAGGGCTGCAAACTGAGGGACCTGAGGGTTTTATGGATACGGGTGGAGCCAAAGGATGCTGGGCTTAGCTTTTGGCTCTGCTGAGCCCTAGGGCACAGCACCCTATGCAGCAGGGCTGAGGTCTTTGTCACTGGAGGGGGAGACGTGGCTCAGTACAGCCTAGAGACATAGACAGGGCCTTGCAGTGTGATGAATCGACAAGGATGATTTAGTTAACACTGGCAAGTCTTGCGGAGGGTGGCAGGTCTAAGCCAGCTGTTGCTGCAGCCCACGGCCTTGTAACACTGCAGAAAAGTCCTAGAAGTGTTCATGGCTCTGTGATTTGGGAGGGCTTTCAGAACAGAGCATCATTCCTAGAGGGTCTTTATATCCCTGTCCCTCCACAGTTTCCGGGAGGACAGATGACCTTGTGAGGTTAGCTACAATGGTTAAAAACTTGGCAGGGAAGGGTTGTTACTTGCATTAAATATATTTGTATTAAAGTGCCTCTGGACTCACATTAATGTGAGTCCTTGGCCTCAGCTGCAACTCACACCCCTTCCCCTCCACCTCCCAGAGACAGTGTCAGAGGTGACCCAAAGCCTCCTGAAGTTCCCAAGACCTGGCCCTCTCCTGAGAGCATGAGCGGGGCGGTGAATGCTACCCGGGGTCAAAAGACTGCGGGGTCCCTGCTATACCAGGGGCTTTTCCAGGAGCACAGGCTGGGAATGGAGAGCAGAGGGAACAGAAGACCGGGGTCTCTAGAAGCATCTGGGTGCAAAGCAGGGCATCAGTGCAGATGCCGCAATGGCCACGGACTCCCACTTTCCCAGCCCAGCCTCACCTGGC
This sequence comes from Falco peregrinus, assembly GCF_023634155.1. NCBI lineage: Eukaryota > Metazoa > Chordata > Aves > Falconiformes > Falconidae > Falco > Falco peregrinus. Next base: position 2,892,981 of record NC_073729.1, on the reverse strand, counting down.
CTTTGATGAGTGGTTTTGCGCCGATGGCTGTCTGCAGCTCCTTCACCTCCTTGGTGGGGCCGGTGATGAGTGAGGTTCCTGTGTCCACAATAGCCTCGCAGCCCCCTTTGCACAGAGTCAGCCCATTCGCAACATCCACCCTGGGGAGAGATGCCCAAACAGAAGACAACCCTTAGAGGCCTCCCAGCGAAGGCTGCAGGAAAGCGGCAGGCAAAGAGCTGAAGATGGGTGCGCCTGGGCAGCAGGCAGGCACAGAAGGGAGGGCTGTGACAGATACCTGAGAAAGACAGGTGCCTAGAAATAGATGCAGTGCAGACCTCCCAGCTCTCCCTCATCTGCTTCTGACTGAGTGGGTGCCTTGAGGTGTTGCTGTGGTTCTACAGAGAGCCTGGACCACTGCCTGCCTACCCTGCCTGCGACCTGCACCCCAGAGCAAGCACTGCAGCTAACCTGAGCAAGCCAGGGGCAATGCACGAGGGACTCTCGGGACCTGTGCTTCTGCAAAAAGCAAAGGGTTAAAGGGGTGGTGTGACAGCTGAGAGGGTCGTGGGCCAAGGAAGGGTGCGTGCACCTCAAAGAGGCGTGACAGGAGCTGCCATCACCCACAGCACGTCTGACAGCAGTGCAGACGGATAAAGCCTTCCAGCCAAGGGTCTGCCACGCTTTGCCAACGCGGCAGGGCTGGGGGAAGATGAGAACTAAAACCCTGCACTGGGGAGGAGATGCAATCCCCGAGAAAAGGATACACTCTGATCACACGCCGCTTTTAAGTTCCCATCACGTGGCAGAGCTCAGAATAGACCGCAGGGCTGGCGGCCGGCAGCTCAGCCTGTTCTCCTCCCCTCTGCCTCCAACAATGCACGCTGATTGCCACGCCATGCCCTTCAGTCAAGGGCTGGCTTCCTGGGGCCTCATCCTGCGCCTCCGGAGCTGCGTGCAGGGGAGCCACGCAGCCTGGGCCTTGCTGAGAGCTCAGCAAAGCCGGGGTTTAATCCATGGGGTTCGCCCTGCCTGCAAGGAGGGCACACCAGCATTTTTACCCGCTTGGCAAGGGTGCAGCAGGCATTTTCAAGGGTCAAGCCATAAACAAGAGGAAAGGATTTTGCAGAACATCTCCTGCAGTTTTCTGCCTCTCCTCCCTTTCCAGCAACAAACAACCCAGATTTCCAGCCTTAGGGTGGGAATTTAGTCTGCTTTTTTTTGGCGTGATGTGTTGCAGGGATAGATACGATTCTTTTTCGAGGAGGGTCTCAGCCCAGCCCCAGGTGTGAGCTGTCTGCATGTGTGTCCCCATGCACGTAGTCAGGTGGAGGGGGAACTTACGCATCCATGTGGACCTGCCAGTACGCCTTGCGTGTGACGTTGACCCAGCTGAAGTCACCGCTGTAATACTTGGGGTCGGTCCCTCCCAAAAGCAGCTCACCACCAGGCTGAGCAGTGGGGTCTCTGAAAAAAAAAACCCAACAAACCCACAACCAATCATCCAACCTGTTAACATCAGGGGCAGGACAAGCACACACCCCTCCAAGTGCCCCCAAAATACACGCCGGGGTGCCTGGGGGTGAAGCACGGCATTAGCAGCATTGGAGACAAATGACTTGCATCACGCTACAGTATGTCAATGTAAGGAGAGCTATTGTGAGATAGAACGGGGTGGGGAAATGGGACTATTTTAGCCCAGCCAAAGCATCCTGCCCTGCAGCTTTTCGCCTGGTGCTTTCTCACGGGCACCTGGAGAAACTCGCTGCATAGAAAGGGGATGGCAAAGGGGAAACGAGCACTGACACAAGGACTCCCCCAATAATTAGCTCGTAACACATATCTGTGCAGGGTCGGACACGGCTGATGCAGCGTTAGGTTATCTGCACTCGACTCCGCGCCAGCCAGCAGCCTCCGAGCCGAATCCTCAAGGTTATTGTCAGATACAAGCTCACTGCCGAGCAGATGGGAAGAAATATGGTGATGGGGGAGGGCTGGTGCTTGAACGGCCAGCAGCAGCCCTCTCTGCCCTCCCCACTCCCGGCGCACTACTTTTTGGGCTGAAGTAGTTCAGAGTCTCCCCTGCGGTACCAGGAGGGTGATGGGGTGTCCTGGTGGGAGCAGCAGTGGGTGGGAAGGTGCTGGGAGCCACAGAGGAGGATCTCCCCAAGAGGTGAGGGAGTGATAGCCCCATCATTACTGGTGACTGGTGGGGGCATGCTTGCCTGGGGGGTGACATGGTGGTGGCCACGTGGCTTGTGTATTTTGGCAACAGGCCAGGGCTGTGTTTACCCCCACAACGGGGACAGCACTAGCAGCATGTAATCTCATGATCGCAACCCTGTTGTTACTTCTCTTTCCTCTGGACACATCTTCTGTCTCTTCATCATTTAAGAAATCCAGTGGCAGATCTACCCAGCTTTTTATCAATAAAACGGCTGCCCTTCTACTTCCCTTCTTCTTACTTCACAGCAGTTAAAGGAAGAGATTCTGGCCTGACATCTCCAGCAAGGAGACCTTGCTGAGACCTCCCCAAAGGTGCTGGTCAAGGGTGTAAACCAGCACACAGCAAGAGATGCTATGGGGAGACACAGAGAAATCCCTAGCTGGGCTTGCCCTTGAAACGAGAAGTGTGCCACCAAAGCCAACACTACCTGTTCAGGTAGAAAGAGAAGATGTTTTTCTCAATCAGCTTCTGTTGCATGATGTTATCGAAGAAAGGGGTGACCTTGTCCACTGAGATCTTCGGGAATGCCATGCCCAGGATGCCGTCGAATTTGGCAGCGATGAATGTGATGCCTGGCTGCTTCACGGCCTCCCCGAAGATCTGGTTCTTGATTTTCAAGTTACCGAGCTGAGGGGAGATTGGGAGGGAAGGGAAAAGCAGATTGTAAAGAACACTGACTCGGGACCAGGGTGCAAACTGAACCCAGTCAGTTCCTCAACATGCTGCCACACTCCTGCCTGCTTTCACTCTTGCATTTGTGGGCAGCTTCAGAAACCAGATACCCTGGTGCCACTCTCCTCAGGTGGCAGGGGGGTGGTGGGACGGACGCAACGAGACAGTCCGCTCTGTCAGCACAGTGGCACCTCCCGAGTCCCTGCAAAGCTCAGCGCACTCCTAAGGGCAGGAGCCCCCTTTGCTCTTTGGCCACCTCACTCTGGCATTTCAGCCTTTTGCAGGCTCCTGGCACTGGCCATGACATTTTGCAGCCCCTCCTCTTTGCACAAAGGGCCCTTTATCACTTTGTCCCCGCTGCATCCCTTCCCCTATCACCTACCTCACCCTTTCCTCCCAGTCTGAAAAGCTTTGTGCTGCACCTTTAATCCTCTCCCCCACCCCGTACATCTAAGTTATCTCTGTGTCCTGCCTTCTTGGGCACTGCACCCGTTCCCAGCTGAGAGCACAAATCCCTCTCACCTCTGCCAATAACCCCTGTGATCTCCCCTACATCAGAAACATCCCCAGGATATTGCTGCATCTCCCAGAAGAGCCACAAGCCTGCAGAGACCTCCCATGGGAGGGGAGAAGATCCAGCCAGGGAAGCAAGGTTGAGCCCGAAGCACAAAAATAGCAAGCGGAGTACTGTGAATGCAAAGGTCACCTCTCTTGCCAGCCATCAGAGGGACCGGCGTTCCCTGCTGGAAAGCTGAAACGCCTTGCAAGGGCAGATCCCCGGAAAGAAGGAGATCGCAAAAAGCAGGATAGCTCTGCTGACAGGGAGCAGGATGTGTCTGCTGGCTCTAGCAGTTCAGGAGGTTTCTGAGCTTCTGGCTGACCACAGGCAATTTCAGCATCCGTGCTAGGACAGTTTCAGCCTCTCAGCCTGCAGCTAGCAGCCCTGTAGTGAACCGGGCTGGACTGAAAAGCTGGCCTCTCCTACCTGATGGCAGATAACGATCCCTGTAAATTACTAATATCCCCCCAGGGTTAGACAGTACAAGGCTGGGACTGGCGGTGCTGGCTTTAATGGTATCAAAGGCTTGTGCTAGGAAAGGGCTATCGAGCCTTGCAAAAGCGAAAAGCCACAGGGCAGGATGTGGGGCGAAACAGCTCACAGCAACGCATCCGCGCGCTGCTGCATGGCGAGCGCCCCAGTTGTACGCCGCAGGTTTACGAAAGCCACCGCTCTACCACTTGGCACAGCTGGTCCTGCACCTCAGAAAGTTCGATAAAGCTTCCACTTAAAAAAAAACACAGTAAAATGCGATGGACTGATACAACGGAGCACTAGGTTCGTCTGACTATTGACCTGGCTGCACAGCCCAGGAGGAAGGCATTTATCTGCCCGGTGCTGGAGCTCCAGCAGACCCTGCCCGCGCTTGGCCCGCAGCAGGACTGAAACGCAGTATTTTCTTCAGCAGAGTGCTGGAGCCAGGTGACAGGTCCTTTGTCTCTGTTCCTCGGCTGGCTCTCGCCCAAACACAGTGACCAAAAATCATTACCAGTGGATGGCTGTGTGGTGGCTGCCCTCCAGCACTGTGCAGACAAGTGTCAGCACCCTGCAGCTCGCCTGGCCTCCTTGTTGGTGGCCCCAGCCAAGCAGGCAAGCGCTGGATGGCGAAGGCAGACTAGAGGTGAGGGCCTCCATGGCACAGTTTGGCACCAGGGCTCAGGGCTCCCTCTGCAAAGGCACAGAGGAGAGGTGAGGAGGGGCATTTCCTCCGTGGCGTATCTGTACAGCAGCCCCAGGAGTGACTTCATGCCCCATGGCCAGCAAGGTTTCCTCTGCTGTCCTTGACAGACATCCCAAGGTCAGGCTGTGATAAAGGGACGAGATGTCTGAGCAACAGGGGGCTGGCTAAGCCCACTGCTCTTCGGACAGCAAGCAGCACCAGGGAATGTGGTGCTACAGTGCATCATTCCTCCACAAAAGGAGAAATGATGTTCCATATGAGCTTGTCACCCCCTCCAAAAAAAAATTCAGGGCTGAGGGACTCTGGGCCACCTGCCAATTAGTGCCTTTCAGTCGGATGTCAGTGCTACCACAGGCTGCTGTGGCTGCTTCCACCCATCAGGATGGCTGGAGCTGAGAGGGTCACCCTGAAGGCTGTTGCAGTGTCTGAATTTCCAGACTACACCTGACTGGGAGCTTGTCTACAGGATGCTGTGCATCAGAGGAAGCATCTTGGTGCTCAAGCTGAAGGTCCCTGACCTGCTGAGTTGGCCCTGCTCCAGCATACTGCAAGCGTGACACGGCTCAGGCTCCATGCATGAGGTTTCTCTTGCTTCTGCCCAGACCGAAACCAAATGCTACAAGCTGTGCTGGCTGTTAAGAGCCATCTCCACTTCACGAACAAGCTCAGGCACAAAATCCTTCCTCTGAGCCGCCGGGAAGTGGAGAGCTAATTAGCAAGCTGGCATTAGGGTGATAATTACAAACCATGAAAAAAAAGAAAAAGCTGCAATTTTACTTCTGACTCACTTCAGCCCCTGCTTTAAGCGAGAAAGTGCCTAAACCAGCCCACACGTTCACAGGACAATGAAGTTCACTGTTTGCCTTGCTGCCCCACTCCATTACTGAGATGAACGCAGATGCCTCTGCCTGCTCCGTATTTTGCAAACCTAATGTATGAGAACCCATTAATGCTCCATACACAGTGCCTTCATTTGGCGAGAGCTGTGGGAAGGCTCAGATGGGTGGAGGTTTTTTTCTTTTTTTTTTTTCTCTCTTTTTTTTTTTGCAGTGGGGTGTTTCTAAGAGAACCAAGGGATGCAGGAAATAAACTGCATGAAACAAAAGCCAAATGGTCCCAAGGCTGGGTGGGCTGCAGGAGGCAGAGAGTAAAACCAGAGGTGCAAAGCTGCTGGCAGCCCCTGTGGCTCTCCCCTCCAGCCTTGCCTGCACTGATTTTCAGGATTCATTGAGCCTGTCAAAGGCCCTCTCCCCCAAAGAGGGTCCCGCACCCAGCCTGAGCTGTTGGTACCGTTGGATGCAGCACAGAGGCAACAGCTACTGCTTCTATGCTAGCCTGAAATTTTCCTGCTGTAAGAATGGGCCAAAGAGTGCTCCTTGCATAAGCCACCCACTTTGGGCTCCTCTCAGATATTTTTCTCTTGACGTTGATGAAATTGGTAAGCCAATACTTTTCAGCTGAACCTAACATGGAAAACCCTAAATCCTTAGATTTACGTGCTTATTCAAAACTTTTGCTTTGTCTCCCGCCAGCAAAGCAAACTTATGCTCTTATACCTGCCAAGAGACCAAGTAATCTGGGGGCACGTGCGCTGCAGTTTGGCAGCTGGCAGACTCTCACGAGCATCTGTACCTGGGGGGCAGTCGTGAAAGGTGCCCACCCTTCACAGGACAGAAAGCTCACCAGCAAGCAGGGCCCACCTCAAGCTGGCAACCCCCCCTCCAACGTGTCACGCAGCTTTTGCAAACATAAGCACTGGTTCTCGACACCAGGATGGGGCAGGGAAGAGCCCATTTCTCACCAGTGTTTGCACAGCTGCCCTGCGTGGATGTTGGCCAGGAACAAGCTGGGCACCACCAGCAGCCTGTGCAGCGGCGCTGGCATGTTCCTGGGCTGGGAAATTCCAGAGTCAAGAGGAAGAGGGTTGGAGGGATGGCCAGAGACCATGCTCCTAGCCTGCTGACCTGCTGATTAATACCTTCCCCCTTCTCTGCCTGCCTTGGTCACTGTCACTGCCTCATTTCAAAGCACTTGGAAACACGGTGCTATGCAAGTAGGACACTCAAGAAGGGGGACCCATGGAAATCAAACGGCTTGGAGCGTTCTGCCGAAAGCGGGGTGGGGCCTGTGGGGGCAAGGGCAGCTGTTACTCACCGTGACGGTGTCCTGGCTGAGGTACCCAGAGAGGCTGCCTGTCCCGTAGTGGATGGCAAACTCTGTGCCGTTCTCCACGTAGGTGCTAGACTTAGAGGCATCGTACTTGTGGTGCAGCACTGCAGCCAGGGAAGGGGACACAGAGGGACAGAAAACATTAGTGCTCCTTGATACCTAGGGCTCCCCAGTACCTAACTCCACACCCCCTAGCTCATCTGGACAAACGGACACTCAGGGATGTGAAGGTGGGTCTGAATCCAGCATCTGCCAAGTCCAGACTGCTTAACAAAGCACTTCCAACATCTGGGGAATTAGGTGGGCAGATCCAATTTGGCTGTGAAATCGGATTTGGCCACTGGGTATTAAAAGGCTAGAGGCTGCATCGTTGGTGTGTCAAGGTGCATTAGCCAGCAGAGCAAAATGTTCCCCCCTGTGCCATGGAGTACCAGGGTGGCTTTAAATATAGCCTGTGCATTCTTGTTACTTTTGCCAAAACTGGCTAGAAATTGTTTTTTAGATGGTCATTGCTTTTTGCACAGAGAGGGCTCAAAATATTTTTTTATTTGCAGAGAAGGGCTTTCCCCTAGTCTAAGCTGCTTTTCCCCTTGGAAGGGTTTGGAACTGTACGATATGCCTGGTTTTATCGCTGGGCAGATTCCTCCTCCACAGATTCCTCCCCAGTCATGAGCTGGGCAGCGGAGTGTGGCGAGCTCAGCCAGCCCAGCCCCATGGCTGCTGGCTGAGCAGGGCAGACAGTGGCTGAGGACCAACCAGCCAAGCCCTACAGAAACCCACATGCTGTACAGGGACTTCCCTGGCTGGGCTGTCTGGATGCTGCTCTGGCAGGAGGTTAAGCCCGCTGCATACTCACAAAACGAGTCCTTTGCTCCCAGCACCTCCCATGCCACTGCCTTGAGAAACCAGCTCCCTGCTACAAATCAGGAACCTCCAAGACAGCCCAGATCTGGATCTCACCACCTTGCCAGTATCCTAAATCTCATTTCACATATGCAGGAAGGTGGTCCGCCTCCTCTCTGGGCACTACCAGGGCCATACAAGGAAGTCCAAATTTCCTCTTTACCCCCAGTGCTCACTGCGGGGCTGCCTTTCATGGTCGCATTTGTTGGCTCCCACAGGTTTCTCCATTCTGCTTAAGCAACACTGCTGGTGGCCTTCTAAATGGCATTTTGCCATAACTGGGTTTGACACCTTCAACAGCGGAGGCTGATTGCATAGGAATGCCACTGAGCAAAAAACCTTGTAGTCCCCAAGATGTTTCATCTCACCGTGCCTACCTGTCTTTTGTTAATTATAAATCCGTAAGCATGCACGCACATGCTCCATGCATTAATAAACCAAGACTAGGCCAGTTTGTATCAGATCTGGCAAGAGGCTGATTTTTTTTTTCACTAGCCTTACGCAATGGGGCAACAGCAGCATCGGTCTATAATTTGGGGAGAAACATCACAACCTGCAACGCTGCTCCCCAGCTGCAGGGCTGAGGCTGTTGGGGAAGGTTCGAAGCTGTGCGTGGGTGACGCGGCACGGAAAAAACAGGGATGGGAGTAATGAAGGATGGATGGAGGAGGTTGGGATCCTATTTTCAAGCTCTGACCCTAAAGAGTCCATCAGCCTTTGGCAAGCCCTTTCAGGCTGCTGCCTCAGTTTCTCTTGCCATGCCAGGACCTGCCTTCTGCAGGGAAGAAGCTGTTGAGCCATGGCTGGCACTGGTGACACTTACAAGGCAGGCGATGTCTAGCAGGTGACAATGCACAGATGGCACCCAGAGGTTGGAGGAGCCAGTGTCAAAGACCACAGTGAACTTCTGTGGGGGGAGTTCCGATACCAATCTCACCATAATACTGGGCCTGCAAAGGAGGAAAAGGGAGCCAGGAGCAGAGGTAGCTGGCTAAAAGCTGGGATTAAAGACCAAAAAATCTTAGGACTGAAAAAGGGGACCAGCTTCTTATCTAGACACTGCCCTCCTCTTGTTTTTGGCAGTGATGGGCCTCCCAGCCTTCCTCCTCTTGTAAGGGAGGCTCCCCTTTGGTGTTCAAACCTCATTACAGCAGGTGTGAAAAGATAGGCTGGGGTGGAGAAGAGGGAAAGGTGCTTGCAGGGAAGGACTTTTCAGGCAGGGAGACAGGACAGAAGAGAAGGGGGAAGGTCTGCAGGCTGGCATGCAGTTCAATATACGAAGAGAAAAAGGATGGGGAGGAAGCCAAGCAGAACACCTGCGTTATTGAAAAGCTGAAACTGGCTGGGAAGCTGCTTTGCTGGCAGGTTTGCCGAGAAACTGTGGGTTGCAGCGAGCAGCAGCCCTACTCACTGCAGGTGGAGGTATAACTGCTGGGGCATTTGGTGCATGCCGGAGAGCCCCTGGGGTGGCAAGGAATAAACAAATGCTCAGTCACGGGTGTGGAAAGACTTTGGAGGAGCTGGAGGGAGAAAAGGGCATCAGCAGCACCACCACTAGAAAGGTATTCAGGGCTACAGGGTGAGAGCTTGAGTGAAAGGGATAACCCTCTGCCCTGCAAGCCCATCTTTGCTGGGACTAGAAGAAACCCGAGTGGCTGAGATGTTTGTAGGGCATTCCCTCTATCCAGAGGGGAGGGGATGAATGGGGAAGATGCTTGGCAGGTCCTGGACGAACCTGTTTTTCCCCAGCCCTCCCGAAGAGGCAGAGAGCTGTGTCTTGCTTGACGAGCAGCTGGATCAGGGGCCCTGGAGAGAAGGCTGCTAGCAAGGGAAGTCAGCCTGTGGCCTTTCCAACCCCCCCCCCCCCTCCCCCCCGTGTACTTAATTAAGGGGGGGGGGGGGGGGGCAGAAAAAAATAAGGTTATCAAAAGCGGCTCACCTCCTGTGAGCTTACTTTGCAAGCCTTGCTCGCTGAGTAATTTATAATCCATTGCGATTAGGCGTAATAGGGAGGCAGCACTTCTTTCAGCGATTCTGCAATTATTGCTGGGGCTTGAAAATTAACCACTGGTGCAGGGGCCCTATGTATCAGATACACAGACCCACAAGGGGTCCCAGGGGCGTGGTGGGACCGTACAGGGCAGTCTAGGTTGTGCTTTCATCTCAGCGGCTCCTCTGGCAGCAGGAGCCTTTTCAGCCAGGCTAGGAGGGACCCAGCAATCCCTTATCTCCCACACCGCAGGTTGGGCCGGTCCCCCTGTGACAAGGGAGCAGAAGCCTTCCCCGGGCGGTGGCCTGAGCTGTGGTCTCAAGAGACAACACTGTGGCACAATGACTAGCGTGCTGGCTTTTGACACCACTGATTAAAACAACGGTGGCCCCTTCCAGCACAGCCCCAGCAGGACAGTGCTGGCTGGATGACAAGAGCCCCTACAGGAGGGGAGCAGGGGGGAATATTCTGAATTAACACCCAAATTCCGGCACCAGATTTATTCTGTCGGCCAGTGTTTACATGCTATCCCTGCAAGAGCCATGAAGGTACCCAGCGGGGAACCCAGAAATAGGAACCCCCATGTGTATCTGGCAGGCTGGGTGAGGGCAAACCTCACATCCTTTATCGGGCTTTTCCTTTTATTGCTGCTTCCACCACAAAGCTCCCTTTTGCTCCCTAAGCTGCTTGAGAAGGTGGTGGCCGGTGCACAGCGTCGTTTCCCCGAGGCTGTGCAGAAAATGAAGGCTAGAGAGAGGAAGGGTCCTGCATCCCCCATCCCATGGCAAGCTGGTGCCCAGTGTGAGCCCTCTTCCCCTGCCCCATGCTTGCTCTTTTATGCCCCAAGGAGCGGACCATGATTTTTATGCCAGTCCTTGCAGAAAGTGGAGCCGAAACAGACCAGAAGATGCTAGGAAAGACCGCCAGTGAGCAGGTCCCTATTTATGATTGTTAATTAGTGACAAATGGGAAAGGACATAGGTCACAGAAGCTGCAAAGCTCCCGCTTGGATAGCAGTGGGTTGTTTGTTATTACTATACAATTATTATTAGTAGTATTTTTGGTTTAGCAATGATGGCAAGCAAACTTTCAGCAACCACCCATCAAGCCGTGGGGGTGCACAAATCTGTCCTTACGGGATCAACATCTCTCCCTCCTTCACCATCCCAGCTGGGCGGGAGGAGGATGGCACGTCCCACCCCCCCCGGGATGGGCACCCCCCAGAAGTGACAGCCACCCGGCCAATATCAAACTGGGGTCTGCTGGGTGGTGTTGGGGGGTTGCAGTGGGGCATTACTCACATCCATGTAGTTCTTCAGGATCTCCGGATGGGCTCATCCACGTCGGCAAAGCCCAGCTTGAACTTGAGGAGCTGGGTGAGGGCGTTCATGTCCGGATCTCGCTGCCCACCTCGCTCAGGGACCCGCCGCATGGAGGGGAACTTGGTCAGGGGGATCCTGCGAGGGGAGGGCAAACGCCCACCTCTTAATAGGGGGTGGGGGGGTTCACCCAGGGATGGGGGTAGCACAGCTACACCGAAACCAGGGGACCCCACCTGCATGGGATGGGCAAGGTTTGTGCTCCTGCCAGCACCCTGCGCCAGATCCCCTGTGCCGCGAGGGGGGTGGCAGGTGGCCGCCGAAGTCCACCAGAAATAGGGGAAACTAGGGTGAGACCCCTCCATGGGCCCCGAACCCCACCGGGGCAGTCCCCTGCCCTTCTCCCCTCTGCTTCACCCACCGGGGAGCAGCCCCGCCGGGGGCAGCGGGGCGCCTGCGGGAGCAGCCCGGCGGCCAGCACGGCACGGCACAGCACCTGGGGGTCCTGCCCCAGGGCATCCCCCCAACCCGAGGGCCCGCCGGTGACTCACCGGATAAGGGCCCGCGCAGGGCCCCGCCAGGGCCAGCAGCAGGAGGAGGAGGAGGAGGAGGCGGCGGCCGCGGAGCGCCATGGCGGCGGCGGGCAGGGGACGGAGGCCGGAGGGTCTCGCCGGTGCAGGGCCACCGCGCCCGCTGCCTTCCCCGCTTTTGTAGGCGCCGAGGGCCCCTCTCCGCGCTCCCTCCGTCAGCTGACGGGCTGACACCGCAGCCGGCCGCGTCACGTGAGGGCGGGCCGGGCCGGGCCGGGCCGGGGCGGGGGCAGGGGGCGGGCGGGGGCAGCCGCGGGCGGGGGGCGCCGCCTCACGCCCCCCCAGGCCCCAGGGCCCGACCCCGCCGCGCCGCGGCCCGTGACTCAGCCGCGGGGAACCGGGAGCAAACACCGCCCGGCGCGTCACGAGGCGCCCGGCCGCGCCTGCTCGCTTCGCTGCGGCCCGGAGCGCCTTTGGGGCGCTGCGCGCGTCGTGGCTGCCGCTTCCCGGGTGTCCTGGCTTTTCTCCATTCCCTGGGGAGGTGTGGGGGGGCACCCCCAGGCAGCAGCCCCCCCGACACCGCAGGAGCGCAGCCCCCCCCAGCCTGGCAGTGAGGGGGCTCAGTCCCCAGCCCCATGCTTGTCCCCAGCAATGTGACACACACACACACACACACACACACACCCCGACTGGGACTCATTCCTCCGGGCTGGGGTTATGTTGTGGGGGTGGCATTCCCTGGACATAGTTTAGGAGGGGCCAAGGGGGTGCTGAGCCGGATGTGGCCCCCCACCCTCCCAGATGCCACCATGGTGTGGTACTGGGCTGCCCACAGCCACCAAGGAGGTTGCTGGTGCCAGGGCAGAGCCTGGGGGGCTAGGCCCACCGGCAGACGCTGAGGTGCCCCCCCCCCCAAATGCAAGGGCAATCATGGGGGAGCACTGGGACAGGGTCTTCGCCACCACCGGGGGGTCACGGCAGGGCTCAGAGGTGCCACCCCGCTGCTTGGGAGGCGGCAGATGGGGCTAATCTCTGCCCGGTTTGGCCTGAAAGAGCGATGGGCCTGACCGAGCTCCTACAGAGCCCACGAGACCAGCTGGGAAAAACACGAATAAAACCAGATTTGCAGACACTTTCCCTTTCAAGTCCTGAGGGTTGAGGGTGTTTGTTTTGTGTTCCTGCTTGTGCCCAGCTCCCGGGGTGGGAGAGCCGCAGGCCCCGGGACAAGGTGGGCACTGACTGGGGTGAGGGGACCCCTGGCTTCGTGGCAGGGTCCCTGGCCCTCACCCACCTCCTTCCTGCTCATGCAACTTCTAGAAAATTGCTGGGTCATGCTGCTGGCGCCTCGCTCACGCCACCTCTTCCCCACCCTCTGCCTCTTCCATCCTCCCGTGGCCTCACGCTGTACCCCACTGCCCCGGGTCTGTGCCTGCCCACCCCCCCCCCCACGGGCCGTGCCGGCTGTGTTTGGGGCAGCCCTGGGCTGCACCACCTCTCCAAATTGCCATGCCTCGGTCAAGCCAAGGGTAATCGGGAAACCTGCCGTCTCCCTGTGGTACGCAGCACCCGATGGGATGAGGTGTTCTGGAATGATGGCCGGAGGGCGCTGGCTGAGTCCGCTGCATCCCGTTATTTTCGGCCAGCCCCCGCTTTTCCTCCTGCCCCTGCGGGCATGTGGTCAAGGCGGAAGTGCCACTGACCCTGAGTCAGCAAAACCCGGCACCCTCCCACCCTGCGGTGCTGCGTGACTCAGCAAACCCCGCGTGGCTCTTTTCGGGCCAGAGGCCAAGGCATGGTGGGTCCCCAGCATCTCTAGCACTGCTGCTGCTGCTGCAGGCTCCAGCTTCAGGGGTATCCTCCCCTTGCCCCGCCGGGTACCACCGGCGCTGAGTGGCCCCCAGGTGGGAGCGGGGTCAGACATAAACTAACCAACCAGTCCCACCCAAGCAAACCCACCCTCCCCCAGGTCTCTAAACGCCTTTGCATATGTGCTTTGCAGACAAAAAGGGTAGTCCTGATGCCAAGCCCCTGGGCTCCCCTACACCCTTTCGGGCTCTCCTGGAGCCCGCGGTGGAGCCAGGGAGTTGCCAGCCCTCCTCCCTCCTCTTTGAAGTGGTAGGGAAGACCATAGCCGGCTGGGCAACTTGCCTCCCCAACCCCTGGGGGCACCTACAGCAGCTCCCCCACCAGCATTTCCACTCCGGCCAGTCTGCCGTGTTTGTCCCATACCATCACACAGTGCAGAGCAAAGTCTTTCAGCAGGGTCAAGCAGTCCAGACCCAGTCTGCGTCCCCTTTATTTAATCCCAAGGGATTAAGGGCAAGCTTTGCTGTTCACAAAGCTGTTATGAACGAGCCTTTGCTTGGGCTTCGTGGTAGCAGGGCTTGTGTCTGCATTCCGAGCCGCGCTCATACCAGTGCAAGAGAGTTGCTGCTTTTAGTCGTGCTTCTCTAAGTGACTTACATGTCCACTGTGCCCATCAGCCCAGATGCTTCCCAATGGTTTGTTGGGAAAAAGGGAGGATGGGGCTGTGTCAGGGAATGTTATGATACTGGTCCTCTCCTGGGTGCCCGCAGGGTGGGAATGGACTAGGGGATTTATCTCCAGAGTGTTTAATTTGGCTCCAGCCCTTGGCACCATTGGTCTCAGAGGTGACACCGCTGTGCCTGAGCACTGGGGGACCAGTGGGCCCAGCACGGAGCCAGGATTTCTGTGTTCGGGCTCCCTCAGCACCTCTGTGGGATGTTTGCCCTGATATCAAGGCCCTGAGAGGCGCAGTGGGGATGTTTAACCAGGAGCTGGGAGCACATCTTGGTATTTATAGGCTGGGACCGTGAGAGTTGCATTGTGTTATCTCCAAAAGATAGGCTGGCATGAGCCTGGGCTCAGGGCTTTTTACACATTTTTCCTTTTTTGCAGAGCAAGACCTGGAGCACCGCGGCTGAGGCATCTGGAGCAGGCAGACATGTACAAGAGATGTACGAGGGACCTGTCCCCCCTCGCTCCTATTTTTGGCGCAGTGGATGAACCCCTTTCCTTGCTGGTCTGTCTCCTCAGCCCCCTGCGTCCCCTCAGCTGCCGGGGGGTGAGCCGGAGCGCTGGTCCCCGCGGCCACAGCCGTGGGCGTGGGGTGACGCACCCCTGGGATCGGGCCATACTTTTCGCAACCTCGATCCTTGCCAGAGAGGATTCCCAAGGGTCAAATGACTCAGTCCCAGTGGCTCCCACAGGGAGGAGCATCCCAGCCCCAGCCCTAAGAGACTGGGGTCCCCTCCATGGATGTTGCTGGCGTGTTCCACCTGCCCCTTGCTGCACGGTCAAGGACCTGATGCTGCTTAGTTTCAGGCTCTATTTTTTTACAGGGCTCTAGCAGCATCCCCATCTGCAGCCTGGCAGCACTTGGGCAGGGATGCTACAGTGGTCTCTTTCTCCTTACACATGGCCATGCATTTACCTTTGCCTTTTCCTCGATGATTTTTTTAAAAAATTATCTATCACGGTGGTAGCCAATGCCCTGAACTGCAATGAACTAAAGGGCCTGAAAAGCTTCAGTTCAGAAATGCTGATTATTTTTTGGCCAAGAGGCGTCAAATGCAAAGCTGCAGCTGGGATTTCTAGAGGACAACCATCTCTTCAAATTCAGGAAAAAGTGGTCGAGATTTTGCAGCTCATTTCTAAAGGACAAAAGAAAAATATTCCTTGGTCTGAGCTGAGCAGAGCCTACAGGCACACAAGCCCAGGCAGGTCTGGTTGCAAACATCCTGACTCCAACTTAAGGTCCCGGTGCTGGTGTGAAGCTGCTGGATGCAGCTAATTAGCGGAGCCTGATTCACCAGCTCTGAGCCCCCGAGGGAAGCGGCGGTAACTTTTTCCCGGCGCAGTGCCAGGACCTCGACCACTCCCAATGCCGTTTCCTAAACCGACGTACAATTCACAGGTGAGGGTGCATTTTCCAGCAGCACGGGCACATCCCAGATTACACCCTTTTTCTGGGCGACACCTGCAAAAGAAAACTTGAAGGTGCTTTAGCAGCAGCTCCAGACGGTGGGAAACTTGGGAGCAGGGGAGGGGCTGCACTGAGCACGGCAAAGGGACGGATATAGGCACTGGCCACCACGTCCCAGCGCTGCAGGCACTGGGGGAGATGTCCTGGGCATCACGGGCAGTAGCAGTCCCTGGTCCATCGGAGCTGGCTGAGGCTGGTTTGGAGGCAGAGCTGGCCAGCAGCCTGCTTAAACATTTTTTGGCTCTCAGCATGGACTGCAGTGACCTTGGGGAGACACTAAGTGGAGTTGCAAAAGGCTTAGGCTGGGTGGCAATTGTTCCCTTGGTGTCTTCTCACATCGCAAACCCTGATCTTGGTGGCGGGCGAGTGTGGCTGACTGGTGGCTGGGTGGCGTGGCTGCGTGTCACAACGGGCAGGAGCCCTGAGCGTGGCTCCATCCTCATCAGGGCCATTTGCAGCAGCCTTTAAGCACAGGGTGCTTCCACCCCGGTGGACCTTGTCCATCAAATCCTGCTCTTCCAGCTTTTCCCCATGATATTTAAAAAAGAAAAAAGACTTTGTGCAGCAAAATGTTGATGGTCTTCAAGCCTGTGAACTGCCCTGGTGTCTTCACTGGGATTTACTTGTACACTGTCCTGCTTTGCTGGGCTGCTGCCAAACTCAGCATCGCCCATCCCCATGTCCCACGTACTCCGTGGCCCTGCTCAAATCCCTGCCACTCCCATGCCACCCGTCCGTGCCTGACCCCACTCAGCGTTGGACATCCTTCCGCATCCCCCGTCCCGTCCTCCCCCGCGGCTGGGGACACACCTGGTACCCACTGCGGGGAGGAGGGACCTGCCTCACCCTGGTTGCCGGCCCTGTCTGCTCCTCAGGGCAGGGATCTCGTGGTGTTTGCCTCACCTGAGTTATTTTGCAGCAGGCTGAAATTGCTGGGGATGGGCAACAACAACCCCAGCAGGCGCTGGCAGCAGGCAGCGTGACCGGCGGCTGACGGGATGGGATGGTAAGTGGCAACGATGGCATCGAGTCATCACCTCCCACGCCAGGATGTGATGGGGAGCACCGGGACCCGACTCACCTTGTTGCCTGCCTTGAGCAATCCCTGCTGTGGTCCCAGGGGCCATGTGAGCCCTGCTTGGGGCAGGGGGTTATCGGCTCACCGGTGGGATTTCCATGCACAATGCAGAGATGTGCCTCTGGCCACACCTGTCCATTTTCTCTGCCAGCACTAGATGCCACTTAATTATTTCCTTTCATTTCCAGCTGAAGCTTCCCCAAGAAGGCCATCATTTATGCAATCATATATCATCCATGTGACAAAGCACCAAAGCAATTGAGCCTTCTAGTTCTGGGAGGAGGGTGGTCTCAGGAAGACAAGGCTCAACACCCCACGGCAACCCAAGGATTGGCTTAAAATTGCAATGTGTTTCCTTGGAGAGGGAACAACCATCCAGCTTCCACTGGAGATCTGTCACAACCTCCTAGGGCGGTTGCTGCAGTGTGAATAGGCCAGGAAATCTCTTAATTCCTACCTATTTATTGTTGCCTTTCTCCTAAGCTCCAGCTTCACTTGATGCTGCAGCCAGCATTTTCCAATGTGCCTGACTGGGGTTAAGATCTTGAACCCACATTTAAGCACCTTGGCAAACAAAACCTGCGGCTTTGCACACCCTCTCTCTGAGCTCCCGCACGCAAACCACCCTGTTAATGATTATTTGCAGCGTGGGACTTGGCATCTGAGCCTGTCTGGCTGCGAACCCCTGAGTGTTTCTGAAGGAGCTCTGCCACCAGGGTGGCTTAGGGTAAGGGTTATGGTCAGAAATGTGAAGATGCTTCACTGTGCTTGCAGCTGCAGGTGCTTGTAGGCTGTGGGTAGAGGGAGGTGTGGGAGCATCCCTGGTGGACACCGCAGCTGTGCCTGGGTCCTGCAGCCTCCAGCATCCTCTCCCGCTGCAGCCAGGAGTCAATAAAGCTGAGAACTGCTCGGACACTGCCAATGCAGATGTCTGTTAGCAGCTAAACACCTGCCAATCTCCCCTCCCTGCAGTGCCACCATTTCAGAAAAAAATCCTTTCTCTCTCATAGCGCTAAGTTTTTCTTTTTCGCATTGCAACCCTGAACTGACTGGTGCAGTGAGTGGGGGATTAAGGGCAGCTCCTGGGCAAAGGTCTCCTGCAAACTCCTTGGGGCCAGTTGGCTGCAGCCTCCGATCCCTGGGGTCACGCGCACCCCCCCAAACAAGGGTTGTTTGTTCGGCACCGCTGCAGGGCTGGGCTCGGTGGAGGAGGCAGCCGGCCGGCCTGCGGCTGGGCAGAGCAGGGCATTGCCTGCTTCCCTCCCTGCACCGGGAGGGGGTCCTGGGGTGGCCCAGAAAGCCGTGGGTCAGTGCTGGGGGAGCCCCTGACACCAGGCAGCTTTGGCTGGCGTGGGTTGCTTGGCTTTGGCTTTGGCTGGTTGCTTTCCAGCAGCCTCTGTCAAGGGGTTTCTGGAAAACAATGGTCAGATTCAAGTGCAGGTCCTTGGAGCCCCCTTTGCACTCCTTTGCACGGCAGTGGAAAGGGGTGAAACCCAGCAGGGCTCAAAGGGATCCTGTCCCTGTGGTGTGACCTGCTCCTGCCTTGCCCTGGCCCCCAAAACCTGAGATGGATATTGGAGAAGCATCCCACGGCCAGCCCCAGCAGCTGCAACCCTTTGAAGAAGGGAGATTAAAATGCCTCAGAATGCCAAGACCTGAGGAGCATCCCAAGCATTAATGAACTTATTACAGATGCCTCTAAGACAGAAATGACAATTTACCCTTGCAGCAGGCGGTGAACTAGCAGTCCTTGCCCTGGAGGATGATTTTGATGCTCCATCTTCAAAGCAGGGCAGAAAAGGGCAGTTTCTGATGCCACATCTTTGGAGCAGGGTAATAAAGGGCAGTTTTGATGCTACATGTTTGAGCTGTGGCCTGAAGCAGCTGCACTTAGCCCCATATGTTGCACTTGGCCCCATATGTTGCAACCCTACAAACCCTGAGTTTCCTTCCTTTTTTCTCATTTTGGACATGTTTTGCCCTGTCATCCCCCGCTGTGCTGACAGTGCTGGAGGAAGGCACGTGGCGCCTTTCCCCTGCCTCAGCAGCTTGCACCCTGTGATGGCTCACGTGGGCCTGTCCCCACCACCATTGACTCAGCCAATTCCCCCTTGCCCAAGGCACTGACCAACCTCCTGCCAGTGCTGTCCAGGCAACGGCAAAGGCAGTGGGTCAGTGGTGGACGATGTCCAGGACCATCACCACCACCACCACCACCACTGGGTCTGTGTTCCCACCGCCGGCTGCCACCGAAGCAGCTGGTCGTACACAGTGAGTGGGGCTGGAGATGGGTGCTTGGATCCCCGTACCGAGCCCAGTGGTATCCGACCTGCGTAAATGTGGGACAAACATCTGTACCTGGTTACCAGGCATGTTTTGAGCATCCTGTAATTAATGTTTGCTCGGTGACAGAGGTTGATGGGTGCTTATCAATATTAGCAAATGATGAGTGGCTGATGATGTTGATGTCACTACCTTGAAACTTCTAATTTCAGCATCTGAACTGAGTAAAAGGCCTGGGGGCCAGACTGCCAGTGCCAAGATCTTGCCTGGCTTAGCATCTTTGGAGGTGGCTTGCTACCAAAGCCCTGCACGCCTGCAACCCTGCCCTGCCCTGGCAGCCCTGAGTTCAAACCCGCACGGTGGCTGTGGTGGCAGGGATGGGACCTGTGCTGGTGGCACATCAAGGCCAGCATCTCCCCTTGCTAGGGCGAGAGGTGCAGAGTCCCCAGGCCCCAGATAGTGGGAGTGGGCTTGGGGACATGGATGCAAGAAGATGTTCAGGGGCCAAATCCAAATATTTATTGTGTATTGAACCTATCTTGATGTACATGTGTAAGACAAAAGAACTGAGTGTCCATAAAGGAGCGCCGAGTTATCGCAGCCCTCCTCCCACACTGCTGAACACAGGTGCGATGGACAAGTGCTCACACAGGGATGCTCGTTTATTTATTTATTGGGGGGGAAAAAGCATTGGTGAGATTGATGCTTGCGAAGCCTTTAAAAAATTTACTTTCTGATTACACTGAGATTAAAAAACTAAGCCACCATCGCCTTTGTCTCCTCCATCCATAATCCCGCTGCCATGCAGCAGGCACTGCCCTGAGCAGCCAGTCTCTGTTTCTTTGCGAGGCTGTTCTGGGGAGCTCCCCAGGATTCGGGGTGCTGGGTCCCTGGGCAGCACAGTGGTCTCTAGTGTCGGCCACTCACATCCAGCCCTGGGGAAAGGAACCTGCCAGTGAACCTTGGGGGGCCGCTTGCTCCCGGGGCAAATGAAAAGCAGAGTCCAAATTGCCAGAGGAGAGGCATCCCCCCCCCGCACGTGGGCTGGCTTGGTGCCAGGCAGGGTTCTGAGCACCCCTCAACGGACCCAGCTGCCCTGAGCAGCTGCACCTGGGACCCCCACCTGGGACCCCCACCCCCACGCTCCACCCACAGCCCTGGAGACCCATTTAAGCTCAGGGCACGCAGCCCTGCCCTGCCTCCCGCCGTACTGGTCTGTGGCTCTGGTCCCTGCGTGGCTTGTGCTGGAGGCTGCCCGTCTCCAGTGCCCTCTCCTGGTGGGACACTGGAGCTCTGTGACAGCGCTGTCTCCTGCAGGGACCTCAGAGCTGGTCCAGCTCCAGCAGCCAAGTGTCCTGCATACAGGTCTGGGTCTCCAAAGGGTGCTGTGAGCAGCCTGTATGCCTGAGGAAAGGTGGCTTGTGCTAGAACCCCTTCTGTAAGGTGAACAGCTTGGCCTTGCTTTCTTCAACCTGGTCACCCATTTCCAAAATGTTTGCAGGTCCTTTACAGCTTTGAAGTCTTTCTTCCTCTGCTGAGTTTGGCTGGAGCTGCCTGAAGGATTTACTAGCATCCTCCTTGGGAAACCAAAGCTGAGTGTGTCTGATGAGGCAGGGACTTGAGGGCTTCCTTTGGGCAGAGGTCCTGAGACTAAATCTCAGGTGCTGCCTGGGCACAGCCAAAGCTAGTGTTTTTATTCAAAGCTCAGTTTCATGCTCCCTTTAGCTCATGTGTGGGGCAATAGCTTCGTTTATTTCTTTGCAGGAGAGAAATGCCCCCAGGTCCTATGGGGCAGGTAGGTGGTAGTCCTCAGTGTCACAGCAGAGGTGTCCTTCCTTCGTGGAGCAGTTGCATCTTGGCTTTACTCTATGACCTAAAAGACCTTGTATTGGGAGCAGAAATGAGCATCAAGTCTTGCCTGGTGGTCAGTGCTCTCCTGCAATGCTTTTACCCCCTTTCCCTGAGGTTTGCTCACTGTAGGTTAGGAAATCCTTCCCTCTCCACCTTCAGCTGGCCCAGTCCCCTGGGCTGCAGGCCAGCAGTCCTCCCTCCCATCAGCAGCAGGAGGGGACCCAGGCAGAGGGTACACCCACATTTTGAGCCCCCTGGATGTTGTAAAGCCTGTCGTCAAAGAAAATGTGAGGTTGGATCTGGGCGAGGATGGGGCCCTTGGGAGCCCCGTCCATGAAGAAAGCCTCGTCGATGGCCAGACCCCATTCCTGGAGTGTCTTGATGGCTCGGATGCCCATGTCCCGGCCACTGCGGGCGGTCACCAGGTAGGTGCGTATGGGGGATTTTTCCTGGCTGAACTTCTTGCGCATCTTCCCAAGGTGCATGGCAAAAGCCTTCAGGGGCCCCTGGAAGCATGGGAAGACACTTGGGAGTGGGTGGGAAGTAAGGAGACATCTATTCTGCCTGTACAAGCCACTTGTTCCTCTTGCAGGGTTTCTCAGGGCTCTGCAGAGCACAGGAATGCCTGTGGGGTGCAGGACTGGGCAATGCTGGGACTGGTGCTGTGCACTGGGGTCCTTGGGAGGAAGGTGAGCATTGTGGTGCTCATCCTAACCCCAAAATGACCAGGAAGGTACATCCCAGCAAGCAGCAGTCCTGCAGGGACTCGTACAGCAAGAGGTCCCAGCCTATGAAAGGTGGTGTTGGGGGTAACCGCAGCCCTGGGTGGTTGGGAGCTGAGGCTCCCTTATAGGAGTTACCAGGCCAGATCTGTCTCCAGTGGGTCCCCAGGTCAGGCTCATGCCAGGGACTGAGTGGTGGTTGCAAAGGGAACCTGCAAGGATTTGTGCTTTTTTTGGCTACTCATGGCAAAGCCATAGTGGGAGAGATGCTCATGGTGGGTGCAGAGGTGGTGGGGGCCCACTACAGCAAGGTGGCTTGCTCACCTCTCCCATGGGCACAGCCTCCATTGCCCGCTCGTACTCCACCGCCCTCTCCAGCCCCTGTTCCTGGAAGACCTGGTCCGTCTCATCAGAGAAGAGCACGGCATCCCCGTCGAACACCACGCGGAGCGGGTTGCTGGGGGTCTGTACCTCCTGCTGGAAGACAAGTGCTGCCGAGACCCCTGTGAGACAGCAAGGTGGGGCTCTGGAGGGACACCTTGCCAGCAGCTGGTGCATGGCCAGCGCCTCCTCATGCATCTGCTGTGGCCCCATCCCACAATGTTGGGGTCTCCAAGCCAAGGGGCTTTCTAGGGGGTCATCTCAGCTTTTCTAGGGCTGTGTTATCCACCCATGGAAGTGGACAAGAAAGTGCTGCTGATCAGAGATTGATGTCTGGAGGGATACTGAGGTCTGCTAGGAGATGAGGGGTGGTTGTGTAGGCACGAGCAGCCCTCCTCCTGGTGCTTGCTCACCCTGCCATGCCAGGTTCTAATGCCCAGATTTAGCACTCCGTGTGGTGAGTAATAGGGACTGGCACCTCTGCTCGATTGGGTAATTGGCTTAATTACAGGTCTTTTCCTACAAGCTGCTCTCTGCCCACCCTCATCTGCAGACCCAGGTCCCCGGGTGAGAGACACTTGTCAGAGCGATGATGCTCTTCAAGGAGGCTCCAGGAATGTGCTGTGCAGCAAAGGACAGCCCCGGCTGCCGATGGCTTCCTCCCAACTTTGAAGGCCTTTGGCCAGCTGATGTGCTCATACCCAAATGAATTAATAAGGAGGCAATTAAACCTATTAGAGCTGTTGGGGAGAATGCACTCCTTCTGATCCAGATCAAGCATGTGCTTGCATCTATCACTGAACACACAGTAACAGCCTCTACCAGGAAAGCAAATTTCTGTGGCATCCACGCAAAACCCCGGGAATTGTCCGTGCACTCACACCGATGCAGGGAGTAGCCATGGGCAGCATCTCTGGTGAGAAAGGCTGAAATGTCAGCCAGGGAATGATCAGCCCATGGCAGAGTCATGGCCAGAATTATGCATGAAGTACTTGGTGACTTGTGAAGGCATCTGGGAAACCCTGGTGTGTTTGCAGGCTGCTGTGGGGACAAAGAGGAGATTGAACTGGTCAGAGGTATACTGGTACTCAGTGTGCCATTCACCCCCTTGCCCCTGTGAGAGCTCTGGCATTGCCTCTTGGTACTGAGCTGCTTGGGGAAAGCGTGGTGGGTTTGGGGACGTGGGATGGAGGGGAGAACGCACCTCTGCGGAGGGCATTGCAGACATCTGCCCTGTCAGCTGAGAGGAAGAGCTTGACCCCGTGGGACTTCAGGTACTGTGTGGAGTCCTTGTCGCTGACGAAACAGAACTTGGAGATCTCCAGTCCTTCGGGTCAGGGGATGTGAGCAAAGTCTGTTATGGGGCAAAATCGCAGCCCTCCCACCTCCCCTCCCTGGGTCTCAGCATGTTTTGCTGAAGAGCTCGGGGCAATCCATTCCCCAGTGCTGTGTGAGGAGCCTGCCCATGTTTTTGCTGCATCATCTTGCCCTGGTGCTCCTACGAAACTGCAGAGTGCAGTTAAATATTCCTTCATCCCTCCCTTAAATGAGCCTTCCTGACAGCACTCTGGAATTTATTTATTTTTTTTTAAGAGCTCTTTTCTTTAGTAGCTGCCTGAGGATGCCCAGGCTGTGCAAAATGCTGCCAGACCCCCTAGTGCGGAGGATACGGCCGAGGGGAGCTGGGCTTTGCTGAGGAGCCTGTACCCTCGGTGTGCATGGGACTGGGAGGAATCGGGCTTGGTTCCATAATAACCCCCTCCCCTCGTATCCCCTGGCTCTGCGCTTGCTGATGCTCCACTGTGGTGCCTTATCCACTTTGCAGCCTGGTTGGGGTGGGGGGGAAGCAGGCACCCCCTTACCGTAGTGCTTGGCGCTGTTGATGATGCGCACACCGCTCTCTGGGCTGTTGTTGGAGAGCACCAGGATGTCAAAGAGCTCGTCCTCTGCTGGGTTGCTCTCCAGGATCATCTTGTTCACGTACTGCACTGCCTGCGAGGAGAAGGTGAGACTCTCTTGGTGGGTGTGACTGCCGTGGCTTTGCCAGGGCTCTGTCACAGTTAGGGTTAGTGGTTTGTGCTGCCATCAGCTGTGTAACGGAGAGCCAGACAGAGCAACCACCCTGCAAAAAGCCATCGCCAGGAGGGCAGGGAGCAGAATACTCCACCAAGGGGGAGGTGGACATATGGGATGGGTGAGGAGCACAGGTCTTGATGCCCTGCAACGAGACCAGGACAGGCATATCTGCACCCTGTGATGGGAGCTGATTCTGAGCTTTTGCCCTGTCCTGTCAGTGTCTGCATGTGCCCCTGGCCAGGCATGGGGCTCACCTGGATGAAGGTGAAGGCCGTGCCCGGGGGCAGGGGCTTGTCCTGGTTAGCCTGCTGGTGCCTTGCATACTCCTCCTTGCCCTTCTCCAGGTAGAGCCTGTGCTCCTCCTCCAGGTTGAAGATGGCTCTGGTGGTCACCGCAATGACCAGTGCCTTGCTGGGGTCTTTCTGCAGGACAGGGAGGAAAGAGGGGTTAGGGCACAGCAAAGGAGGAGTTTGTTGGGGGTGGGGTGCGCAGGGGGGCACAGGGCTCCACCGACTGGGGTGGTAGGGTTGGGCATTGGAGGCATCACCCATACGTCATGGTTCCTGATGCCAGAGGGCCTTTGGAGACGAGCTACCAAGCCCAATCCTCATCTTTAGGCCACCGAGGATGAGGCAGGCTGTTGTGAAACCCTAACCTGTCTGGTAAGTGCCATATACTCTGAGGACAGCTCACAGCAGAGGGGATTGCTTCATAATTTTGCTGTTTGTGAGCACAGCACAGCCGTGGTTATCTATTTGTGCTGAGCTGAGCACTGCTGGGTTTCACTGCACATACTGGTGGCTTTACCCTTTGCTTGCGTCTGTTCTGGAGAGTCTAATAAAGTCACTATATATGTACAAAAGCTGCTGCTTTCTCCCTGGCCACTCCAAAATTCAAATGTGAGCAAATGCACCCATCCTGCCCGTGCAACTGGAGGTTCAGCCCTGGAACCACTTCCCATGTGGCAATCATATGGACCTCACTGGGACCAGGCACCCAGCAGCCCTGGGATGTGCCGCTTCTGCTGAAACCTAGGCACAAGCATTTCAGGCCACCACAGCTCCAGGTTGTGGTGTGTCCTCCCCTGTGGTGGCATTTCACAATTTCCTTTAGAAATACAGGGTGCATGTTTTGTAATGAACAATTTTTTACCTGTTTCACATCGGTGTTTATGACCGTGCTTTCAGGGTCTGCCATCTTTGATTTTCAGCCTCAAAGAGAAAATATACAATTAAACTGTTGCATTATAATACAGCCAATCTAGAGAGGGGGAAGAGTGGAAAAGACAGGGAATATCCTACCCACCAAGTGGAGCAGCCCAAATGGACCTGCTTCTGTTGACAACAGCTCTGCTTTGAGAAATCCTGCTCTAGTTCCAAATAAATATGATGGAAAAGGAGATTTTTCAACCACAGATCACTGCTTTATTCATTCCCCCCGCCCTCCTCCCTGAAGAGCATTTTTCTCTGGAGGGAACGGCTGAAACCAGTCGTGGAGCTCTTCTCCCAGCAAAGTAAGTCTGTCTTTTAAAAGCCAAAGTAGGTCAGATCTTGTGGGTAGGCTTCTAGTTCACATCCTTACCGCTTTCTTGCTATTTTTGCTTGAATGGTGAACTTGTATCCACAAATAAGCAAGTTCGCTGCATGAGTAGCTCATTAGCAGCTGTAAAAGGCCTGAATAAGTGTGGCGAGGGTGTGGGTGCAGATGGGACACCCCCCCAGTGGGGCTGCCCTGCCCCCCCCAGCCCTGTGAGCCAGCCAGCCCCTACACTGGAGGTCTCTGTGCAGGCTGTGCTAACCCAGGTCTGGCAGATGGCACTTTTAAGGGTGTTGCATGGTCTGCCTGTGCCCAGCAGCTGAATCATAAATCCCATTTATTTCTGTACACTTAGGTTCTGTGGCTTCTGTAACCACTGTGCTGTACCCCTCATTTCTCCGCCCTAGTCAGTGTTAAAGCAGACTTCTAAGATTCAGCCTGTGGGATGGGAGCCATTCCCATTCCTGCTGAGAGGGATCCCGTGGGGGTTATCGCCACCCAGCAGTTCCTACAAGTACACTGCAGGGTTTCTCTGGAGGGCAGAGGCAGCGATGACTGCCCCACGCAGATGTGCTGGGAATGGCAAGGGGTTTAAAACCTCACTTACCAGTTCATGCCCCACCTGGCTACCGAGTTGGGGGGCTGTGCAGGCATAGAACGAAGCCAGCATGAAGTGTAAAGGGTGAGTCGGGGTCTCCATAGTGCCTTTTCTTTTGCCTCCGTTTTCTTTAACTCATTTTTATTCTCCAGGGACTGCACAGCATCGCCTGGGGTGGTAGGAAATGCTGCCAGAGCCCTGCCGTTGAGGGTTCAATGCTCGCATGTGCAGCCCCTGACTGCCCCTGGGGTGGAAAGCCCTGCCCGCCCTCAGGGCTGCTCCCCCGCCCTGCCGGGGCATGCTTGGAAAGCCAGGAGATGCTAGGCGTCCTTCTGCCTCCTCCACACATGCCCCATGCTGGGAAGGGGTCTTCTCCCAGAGAGCAGGAGGGAGGTTGGCACCCCCAGCCCAGCCAAGCAGGGAGCAGCTTTCCTCCAACAGCATTTCAGCCGTGCACCTTTCTGAAAGTGAAAATCAGATGAGTCAGCAACGGGGCTGAGCAGCCCTTCCTGGGGGGGGGGGGGGGGAGCACCCCCTCTAATTTCTGCTCTGTTCTTCTGAGAGCTGCACACCGAGCCCGCCTTCTCCCTTCCGTCTGCCAGCCTCCACTAACGGCAGTGCGGTTTATGTACAGATACGCGTACACGGACATACCCACGGTTTATGTACAGATACGCGTACACGGACATACCCACGGTTTATGTACAGATACGCGTACACGGACATACCCACGGTTTATGTACAGATACGCGTACACGGACATACCCACGGTTTATGTACAGATACGCGTATACGGACATACCCACGGTTTATGTACAGATATGCGTACATGGACATACCCACGGTTTATGTACAGATACGCGTACACGGACATACCCACGGTTTATGTACAGATACGCGTACACGGACATACCCACGGTTTATGTACAGATACGCGTATACGGACATACCCACGGTTTATGTACAGATACGCGTACATGGACATACCCACGGTTTATGTACAGATACGCGTACATGGACATACCCACGGTTTATGTACAGATACGCGTATACGGACATACCCACGGTTTATGTACAGATACGCGTACACGGACATACCCACGGTTTATGTACAGATACGCGTACACGGACATACCCACGGTTTATGTACAGATACGCGTATACGGACATACCCACGGTTTATGTACAGATATGCGTACATGGACATACCCACGGTTTATGTACAGATACGCGTACACGGACATACCCACGGTTTATGTACAGATACGCGTACACGGACATACCCACGGTTTATGTACAGATACGCGTATACGGACATACCCACGGTTTATGTACAGATATGTGTATACAGACATACCCACGGTTTATGTACAGATACGCGTACACGGACATACCCACGGTTTATGTACAGATACGCGTACACGGACATACCCACGGTTTATGCACAGATACGCGTACACGGACATACCCACGGTTTATGCACAGATACGCGTACACGGACATACCCACGGTTTATGCACAGATACGCGTACACGGACATACCCACGGTTTATGTACAGATATGTGTATACAGACATACCCACGGTTTATGTACAGATACGCGTACATGGACATACCCACGGTTTATGTACAGATACGCGTATACGGACATACCCACGGTTTATGTACAGATACGCGTACACGGACATACCCACGGTTTATGTACAGATACGCGTACACGGACATACCCACGGTTTATGTACAGATACGCGTATACGGACATACCCACGGTTTATGTACAGATACGCGTACATGGACATACCCACGGTTTATGTACAGATACGCGTACATGGACATACCCACGGTTTATGTACAGATACGCGTACACGGACATACCCACGGTTTATGTACAGATACGCGTATACGGACATACCCACGGTTTATGTACAGATATGTGTATACAGACATACCCACGGTTTATGTACAGATACGCGTACATGGACATACCCACGGTTTATGTACAGATACGCGTACACGGACATACCCACAGTTTATGTACAGATACGCGTACACGGACATACCCACGGTTTATGTACAGATACGCGTACACGGACATACCCACGCCTCGGTGAGCACCCCGGTGCGCGCAATGGCAGGCGCACAGGAGCGCATGTCAGGCGACGCTTGTGCTGCCCGCAGCCGGCCTGCAGCTGCGCACCGTGGGGCAGATCCTGCCCCGCCGCACACGGATTTCGCTAGAGAGCAAAGCCCAGACTCACCCCGGCGCTGCCTCCGCTCCCCGGCGCAGCCTGTCCGGCGGCAGCATCCCGACGCCGCCCGAGATGCCGGTGTTTATATTTCCCCCGCCCCGCGCAGGCAGGAAGCAGGCAGGAGCCAGGCTGGGGTGCAGCCCTGCTCCCCGGCACGCTGGGATTTGTAGGCGGCCGGGCGGCTCGGCCTTGTGCCCAGGCCAGGCTGCATTTCCCAGCCGGCGCCGCACAGGCGGTGATGGCCACCGGGCCTGGCCGTGGCCGTGCCCTGGGGAAGGGGCTCAGCACCGCTCCTGCTCCTCAGGCTCCCTTGGTGCTCGTGCTCAGCCGCTGCCTGCCAGCGCTGTGGCGGTGTCTATTTTTGCAGCCGGGGTATTTATATAGTGTGCCTGTAGCCCCCTCGTTTCCCAGCCCTTGAATACATAACTGCTGTGGTTTCGACTGAAAATACAGGGGTACCTGTTCCAGAGTGGTTTGCAGCGTACGCAGGGAGCTGGGCCAGGGAGAAAGGTGGTGCAGAGCATGGCAGGGTGCAGCAGGGGCTCACCACGTTTGCAATTTTACTGTAATTTTGGGTCCCCATTCCCTTTTTTTCTGAAAGCTGCCTCTTACACGCTGCCCCGAGCAGGGGTTAGTTTTGGGCTGGGATCTTGCTTTTCCAGGTGGGCTCTGCGGCACCCAGCCCTGCAAGGCTCGTGCTGCCAGGGTATTTCAACGCCTCCTTTCAGCCCAAGAGTGAGACCTAGGGGGGTGGGCAGGGGGTGACACTGAGGAAGCCATCCTGCGGCTTGTCCCTCACCCAGCTGGGGCACATCCCTGCTCCACTGCTGGAAGGTGGCCCAGAGCAGCAGCTGCCCAGCCTGGCTCCTGCCAACAGAGACGGAGCTCACCTGCATTGAGGCTGGGCAGCTGTCCCCCTGCATGGCACCAGGTTGCCACCAGCATCACCAAATTGCCTCCCAAAGTGTGGGCTGCAGCCAGGGTCCTGCGCAGCTTGGCTTCACCGAGATGCTTGTCTCCAGCAAACAGCCTGTCGAAAAGGCTACTGATATGCTCAGCTTTTAGCATGCAAATGTGAACCTCCTTTCCATGATTGATTTTATTGGGCCTGTTGCTTTTTACCCCTGTCCCCGTTCTGCATTTCCCCTGTACATCCTGTGGGACCGCCAGTTTAGAGCAAAAAGTGTTTTGGCATCTGTGTTTCCACCTCAGAAGTCTGCTGCAGCATCATTCCCGCAGCATCTCCTGCTCCTGGAGATGATGCTTCCCTGAGCAGCAGGGTGCTTGCAAGCAGGCTGTGTTTCAGGTGGCGGAGGGGCAGCCCAGGCACCTCTGCTGTGACCAGGCACCCAGTGTGACGCGCCTTGGTGCCCATGTGAAAATCTGGCAGGACTGGTGTGCTGGGGCGGCCAGGCAGAGCTGGGACGGGTCCGGTTGCTGAGGCCTCTCCCCCCATGCCTGCGTCAGCCGTCGGGCACCAGCGGTATCGCTCCCTGCTGCCGGCACCACCCCAAATTTCTGCAGTGACAAGGCAGGTTTTGGGCTGACTTTGCAAGGGAAGAAGTGTGCAAGCATAAATTCAGTGTGACAGCGATGACGGTGAAATAGCTCCTGTGCATGTGCCTGGTGCTGCTGCTGTTGGCGCTGGGAGATGGACCCACCCAAGCAGTGTCGCCTCATCCTGTCTGTCCTCCCGGCTGTGTTGGAGCGCTGCATCCCCCTTCATCCCCACTGCACGCATTTCCCGAGCCCTCACACGATGCATTAACAACTGTGTGCCGTGTGGGTCAACAAGCTGCACTTGCAGAGCCCACAGGGATGGATGCAGCCCTGCACCCGTCCCCTTGCAAGTGCCTGTCCCCTTGTGCTAAGTGCCTACAGCCACGCAGTCCAGCCCAGCATTGATGCAGGGGGAACACGGAGAAGTGAATTTGCTGGGGCACAGCAGCGATGCCCGCTGGCTTCTCGCAGGCAGGAGGGCAGGTTTTGTTTCCCAGTCCGGCAGGGAGTTCCCCGCTGGCTTTTCGCCTGCCTGAGCACCGCTTGGGTCAGCAGTGAGGTGGGGCTGATGGAGCTGCTGGGGCCGCCCGGTTCCTGGGCTGGCAAAGCAGATTTTCCTGTTTTGGCCGAGCCTTGCAGCCACCAGCGCAGCTGCACCCTGGGCTCCGTGCCTGGCGGGGTCCCATCTCACCCCGCAGCATGCCCCTGGCACGTGTGACAGCAGTGGGGAAGGGAGACTGAGGCTGGGAAGGACACTCACCGGTAAGTCCCAGTTCGTGAATGCGGTCAGCGCAGGCTGGGAGCAAGAAGCAGGGCTCCCCCAGCCCCTTTTCTGGGAGCAGGGATGCTTGACGCTCCCTGCAGAGCCCACTGAGGCTGTGCTGCCTCTCCCAGACCACAGCAGGGCTGTCCCCATCGTCTCCAAAACAGCAGCTCGGGTCACCCTGTGGGGCTGGGATGAGCTGGTCTTTTAAACCAGGGCCAATGTCAGACTGATGTGACACAGCCCATGGGGGTCTGGTGGGGAAAAAGTGCTGAGACACCTAATTCTGTGTTGGGTGGGTGTCTGCTCACCCACGCTGTTGTGTCTACCCACTGCCACAGCCTGAAGCCAGGGCTGGGCACCTCCTGAGTATCGCAGGTGTGTCACCGGGCACTGAATTCCTCATGTGGGGACAGGAGAAACTGATCATTAAAGCTACTGGTGGCAAGGCTGTGCGTGGAGCTTGCGTGTCCTATGGGACAGACGTCCCAGGTGGCCCTGGGCAAGTCACTTAACCTGCACTGCATTGCCCCAGCGATGATGCCGCAGGCGCGGCAGCAGCTCCCACATCCTTCCAGCCCTATGCCTGCACGTGGCAAAGCCCGCTGCTGGATAAATCAAGGGCTCTTGCTGGCTTTGCAGACTCAGCAGAGGGAAGCGCAGGGCTGCTTTCTCCCTGGGAGGATCCCCGTGCAAGAGCCAGGTGGTGTTGGCAGGGGGGCAGGCGGCTGGGGCAGCAAATGGGCACATGCCTGCCCACATCGGCCACGGCGCCAGGGCTGGGTGCCACCAGCGCTGTGACGGCTGCAGACCCGCTCCCTGCACAGCCTTGCTCCTGGCACACCGTCCTGCTGCCGCTCCTCACCCGAAAGGAGGCAAGAAGGCTACCAGGAAGCATTCATGCTAGAATGAGAGCTTGCTATGGGGAAAGCAGTTAATGAAGGACCGTTCTGCTTTAAATGTGAAGCCTTCCCATAAGCCACGTCAGCGTTGCCATGTGCACAGGTTGGGTTTACGCAAAATTTCCGAGCTAGTGTGACCCCAACCTGGTGGCACCACTGCCACCTGCCCTGCTGCAAGCCCAGGAGCAAACCCTCCTGCTGCTCAGCCCCAGAGAGGCTGTTAGCTAATGGTGGGGCTTGCGTGGGGCTGAGCAAACCCAAACCCTTCCGCCGTGCTGCCTGGCCAGGGAGGGGCCAGCGCAAAACAGCTCTTGGTTTTGTGGGGATTTCCCCCCCCCCCCTACAGCCAGGTGATTCCACTTCTCAAAAACGAAGGAAAATGCCCCAATCCATCCTTCCTGCTCCCTTCCCTTTCCTAAGGCAGGCTTGCAGGGTACAAATGGCAAGGCTGTAGGTGAGGGGCCAGCTAGTGCAGAGCACTCCCTGCCCACAGTTCTAAACCTTCCCGCTGGGCTCTGCCTTTTAATTGTGTTTGCTCTGGTTAGAGCCCTGGGCCACCAGCACCTACTGGGAAGGAAATCCTCAGCTTGTTAATTTTGCTTGTGTCCCCAGGTCACCCCAGTTTAGCCATGGCAGTGACAGCCAGGAATGGCAGGTCAACAGCCTCCCCGCTCGCTGGCAGCCCCGTGGCCATCAGCACCACGGCTCGGCCGGGCTCCCTGGGCGGCTGGCTTAGCCGGATCCCACGTGAGTACGGCGGTGCTTGCTCTGCTCTCTCGGGCAGCATTATCCAGTGGGGTCCTGCACTCTGTGGCTCTGTATCCACTTCTCCCTCTCTCCAAATCCCTTTTTCCAGTGGGGTCTGTCAGGGTGGGTATGCTGTAGAGCGGTACCGTGCCACTCCAGGAGTGCAGGGCATCCTCGCTACCCATTTGGAGAAGGGTCTCCAGCTGCAGCCTCTCCATGGGACACTTGCCC
Organism: Falco peregrinus; assembly: GCF_023634155.1. NCBI lineage: Eukaryota > Metazoa > Chordata > Aves > Falconiformes > Falconidae > Falco > Falco peregrinus. Next base: position 2,860,530 of record NC_073729.1, on the reverse strand, counting down.
AGGATTATAGGGGCAGTTTTGAAAGTACAACAGGAACAGATTTAAATCAACTCTGTCGTTTTTTTGCTTGGATTTAACTCTTCTGTCCATCTCTGCTCCCCAAACATCACACCAGTACCCAAATGGGCACTCATCGCTGTGGCTGTGGCAGTGGGTGTTCTCCTACTCCTCTTCCTCATCTGCATCATCAGGTGCTGCTGTGGCAAGAAGAAGCCCAGGAAGAAGGAGAGAGTCAGCTTGCATGCTGTCAGCAGCAGCACCACCGCCAGCCTCGTGCGTCCTGCTCTCCCTTCTCCCCCATCTCCCTCCCCTGGGTGCTGCCTGGTCCCAGGGCGGTGGGAGTGCAGCATGGTCAGGGATGTGGCTGAGCACGTCCTCAGGGTAGCGCTGCTCTCTGTTGCAGGTCCAGCCCGAGGCGGAGGACCTGGAGCATGGTGTGGAGCAGACAGGGCGAGGAAAGCTGCAGTACTCCCTGGAGTACAACTTCCGTGCGCAGGAGGTAGGGATGCTCGTGGCCGCAGCACAGCAGGGAAAAGGCTTTGGTCCTGCATGGTCCCTCTTTGCTGCCCACTGAGGTGGCCCATACCCTCTTGCGCCTCACCCCCTGCCCACAGCCTGCCAGCTCTCATGCCTGCACGGCATGGAGGTATCCTTCCTGCTGCACTCGCTTGCTTCCCACCAAGCCCTTGGTCATCTGGCCCCATCCCCCTCCAGCTGGTGACCTTGTACATTGCTCCTTTTAAGTTGAAAGTCGGGGTGAAGCAGGCAGCTGAGCTGAAGGCCATGGACAGCAGTGGCACATCTGATCCCTACGTGATCACCTACCTAACATCTGATGTGAAGAAGAGGTACGAGACCAGGGTTTACCGCAAGACCCTGAACCCTGTGTTCAATGAGAGCTTCACTTTCCAGGTAGGAAACTAAAGCTGCTGATGGTTTTTTTTGTCCCATCAAGAATGTTGCAATGTTGCTCCCTGGGAAAAAAACCTCTCCAGGGAGGGAGATGTCTTTGCAACTGGGATGTGGAAGCACCAGGGAGAAAAACCTATTATCGCATCTGCTGCCCTATCCTGTGGGGCAGGGCTGCCACTGAGGAGTGAGTCCAGCTTTCGGGTCCTCCCCCATAGGTACCCCAGGCAGAGGTGCCTGAATCCACGCTGGTGATGCGGGTCTGTGACTTCAACCGCTTTGCCAAGCATGAAGTCATCGGTGAGGTCCGGCTGCCCCTGGCCAGCGTCAGCCTGCAGCACGTCATCGAGCAGTGGAGTGACCTGGCAGTGGGCAGTAAAGTGAAGGTTGGTCCTGGTGAAGAGGAAACTGTTGGGAGGGATGCGCTGTTGCTTCACTTGCCGCTGCCCCAAGCACCAGGTCCTTGGGGGCAAGCACGAGGGTGGGGGAGACCCAGCAAACCTGGGGCCAGCCTGGTGCTTGTGTCCCAGATGAGCCTGCTCCTTTGCCCAGTGCTCATCACTGGCATCTCTCCATCAGGAAGAGCAGCTGGGTGAGATCTGCTTCTCGCTGCGCTATGTCCCCAGCACTGGCAAGCTGACGGTGCTCATCCTGGAAGCCAAGAAGCTGAAGCGGATGGACTCCCATGGGCTCTCAGGTCAGCAGGGGCTGCTCATGCTTAGATCGCTCTGCTCCTGCCCAGGCCTCAGTGATGGCACCAAGAGCTGCGAAGCCTTGTAAGTGCCTCTTAGTGTCAAGCCCTGCTTCTTGCTGCCACCACCATAGCCACGCCTCACTGGCTTCAGCCTTCCCCAGCACAGATACTCCAGCTTTGGGCAGAGCTGGAGGTATCTCCCAGGAGGAGATGTCGTGGCTGGATGGTATGGGAAGCTGGTGGCAGGAGGAGGTGAGCTCTGGGCAAGAGGAAGAGGGATGGATGTTCGCTACAAGGAGCGACACATGGGATGCTGTGCTCTGCTTGGGAATCGCCCAGGGAAGCTGTTTCATGGCTGAGCTCCTTGGTCAAAAATTGTCACTCTTGCCAGTTGTCCCCTCTCTCTGTCTCCTCAGATCCTTTTGTCAAGGTACATCTCATCCTGAACAGGAAGAAATGGAAGAAGAAGAGGACAAGTGTGAAGAAAAACACCTTAAGCCCTTACTTCAATGAGGTGCTTGTTTTTGAGGTGCCTTTCAATCACATCCAGGTAGGCTTCCCTGTAGTACCCAGGACATAGCAGGTCCTCGCTGTGGCCAGCCCCCTCCCACTGATGCTCTTTCTTGTGTACTCCCCCCAAGAATGTGGACGTGGTCATCTCCGTCTGGGATCACGACAAAGTGACGAAGAACGAGCCCATTGGCAAACTCTTCCTGGGCTGCCGAGCCACAGGCAACCAGCTGCGGCACTGGTCTGACATGCTATCCAACCCCCGCCGGCCCCTCGCCCAGTGGCACAGCCTGCAGCCCCCAGATGTGGTTGACAAAGCCCTGGGGCTGAAGTCCCACCTCAAGCTGCCCCTGCCCCCCAGATAGTGGGGGGGTCTCCTCCTCCACCCAGTGGCAGGACAGACAGCTTGTGGAGGGGCGAGGGGCTTCTGCTCAGCAACATCTAGATGTGTTGATCCCAGCTCGGTCTAAGCAAAGAGGGGACCGGTGGCTCTTCTTGACCAAGAGATCCCTGGCTGCTGGCGCAGCTCATGCCCTGTGTAATGCCCGGAGCTGGGCAGCTCGGCCCCCCCGGGCAAGGCTGGGCACAGAGCAGAGGGTGCTAAGGAGATGGTGTGGGTGCAGGAGCTGGCTCACCCCAGCTGCTCGTGGGCCGAGGGGACAAATACACAGAACTTCAAGCTCATGCAAAACCACCATGTCCGTTGATGTTTTTAAAGCAGAGGACTGACATCCCGGCAGGCTGGGGTGGGCAGTTTCTTTGGTTGTGAATAATTCGGCAAGAGGCAAGTTCTTGGGAAGGCTTAATGTGCCCTGTGAAGGCTTCTAAACAAGACCTGGAACTTGAAGCCCCCTAAGAGGCTTGAGAGGAGAGAAAGAGGACGTGCTGATGAGGAAGGTGTAGAGATACAGGACCAGCTCTTCAGCGCCTCTGTGATAAGTGTGCTCTGTGTTCTGGCTAGAGCTTAACTGAGATGGCAAAATCAGCCACTGGTTGTCCACGTGGCTTCACTCTGCCCACTCTCAGCTGTGCAGCCCAAGATGTGACTCGGGCTATGGGGCTCCTCAGCGACCATCGCCATGGGTCAGGCAGATGAAGATGCACAGCGTCAGCCCCACGCACCCCGCACGGCCCCGCAGTGCCGGCGCAGCAAGGTTCGCACTCTGGCACCTGGAGGTGCTGCCAGGGTGGAGGGGCTGAGGCTCTCACTTTCATGCCATGGTCATGCTACCCTGATGAAGGCTGGGTTGCAGCCCTCACATCACTTCTGGGCAGGTTTCATGTCACCTGGGAGGTTTTTGTGGCCATGTGTCCCACCCTGCCCTGCTCTGTGAGGCCTTGGGTATGGGCTATGTACAGAAAGATGCCTCCTAGAAAGATGAGGGCACAGGAGAGGTGCCACCATCCCTCCCCATCCTTGAATATGCTGCAGTTTGGGGTGGCTGAAGAGCATCTCTGAGCCATCTGCAGGAGGAAGCTCGCTGCGTTAGGCTGGGGGAGGGAATCGCTCTTGCTCCAAAATATTTCTGCTACAAAGCAGCCATAGCACGTGGAAGATTTGGGCTCCTATCATGGAATTTCGGCCCTAAAGACAAAAGTAATTTGCACCGTGGGGAGCTGTGGGCATGACGCTAATAGCTATCGCCTGGGCTCTGGAGGGGAGAGAGTCTGGCACATTAATGAAGAGCCATTAATATTGAAAAGCGGTTAATCTGCAATTACCCAGAGCTTCATGGAGCGACCCTCTGAGAATTAAACAAACACGGCGAAGCTGAGGAAGATGCTGAAAACTCTGGATAGAGATTAATGACCTAAGCTTAACCATAAAAATCTGCTGTGTCTGCTTCTTGATAAATATGCTCCCGGCTTCGCCGTGGCTGTGAGGAGGGAAGAAATGACAGGATGGTTTTGAGATGGCTATAACAAGTGGAGTGTGGCTTCTTCTGGGGAAATAGCATCTGCTGGCAGCCACTAATGAGACAGAGGAGGAAATCAGTCACCTGAGAAAGACTTATAAAGGGATGCTTTAAAGCCTCAGCCTTCAGTCTCAGCCTTAAATCAGGCTGGAATGGGCTGTGCAGAAGGGAACGTCTCTGAATTGGGTTTGGGGTCCCAAATCCATCGCCAGGTTGGTTTTTGGGGATGCTGTGTGGTGATTTAGGGCCATGAAGGACCCAGAAGTGCTTTTGGAGGTGCTGGGAACAGGCATTTCTTATTTGTGTGTGTGTGTGCACTTTTTCCAGCCTGCTTTTTTGAAGTCACAGCCTTGAGGTTCGCTGCATAATTCACAGGGCCGAGCATCAAAGCACGTATTAGTCCCAAAACGGACAAGGCTGAAGAAGGTGCAGGTCCATCCCCTCCTTGAGAAGCATTACCCCTGACACCAGTGTCTGCCATCCTCTCTCCAGCTTGGCCCGGCTCAGAGCCTGAATCCCTGGCGGGTCCTGGGGGCGCAGAGCTGCCAGGGCAGCCCGGGGTGCCTTTGGGGGGGAGCCAGGGAAGCCGGGGGCGGACACCTGGATGCGCTGGCCCTGGGCACCCTGGGGTGAGCCTTGGTGCAGTAAAACTCAGCAAACCGATTTGTTTGCTCAAGAGGGAGAGGTGAGCGGGTGGGGATGATCTCCACCCAGCTCTGGTTTTTAATGCACCACCGAGGCTGCTTCCTTGCTCTGTCGTTGCTTTCCCTGCTCAGTCTGCCCGGTGCTCTTACACCGAGGCTCCGAGCGCTCTCCTCCGCTGGCAGGATCCTCTGCGTATCTGCTGGCCGCTGTTTGAAGCAGGGCTGGTGCAGCTGGGCTTTGCTTTGTGGCTTATTTCACCCAAAGTGAACGGAGCCTGCTCACGGGGAGGCAGAGAGCCCGTCTCACTTGCGAGCGCCTCCTCCCCTCGCCGTGGCCTTGGCAAGGTTAGCTGCCCCTCACCCACCAAGGCCAGATGTCTGAGCATCTTCTGCCTGACCAGCGCTCCTCATGTACTCGGGGGGCCGGGAGCAGGAGGTTCCCTGGTGGAAGATGCAACAGGAAAAGTTAAAGGAGGGGGAAACCAGTTCCTTCTCAGCTTGTGTCTGTGCTGGGTTCCTACGTCTGCATCTAGAGGGCAGGACAGGTACGTGCTCCGAGCTGCGTCTGAGCCAGCTGGTCTGTGGCCCCTGCCAGAGCCTCACCAGCCAAGATTTCTTCTTCTGGAGACAGAGCGTGTGGGCCGAGAGGGAGAGAAAGCGGTGATGCTGTGGTGCAAGCCCGTGCCCATTGCCGCAGAGCCGGCTGGCAGCCATGTGGCGATGCCGGCGTGTCCAGGTGGCTTTTTCCAGGAGGCAGGAGCCAGCTGGTGGGTTAAGGGGGGCACGAAAGCAGGTGTCCAAAGTCAATCTGCATGGTGCAAGGTGCCGGGGCAGTGGGTGGGGAGTTTTTTCCTCTGCTTCATGCAAGGGACAGTCCCTCTGCATTTAACTAGCAGCTTTGCAGGTTGGTGGCAAGGCAAAAAGCAGGGCTTGCGCCAGGCAGAGGTCTGTTAAAGGAGACACAAAGTACTGAAAATGGAGGCGTTTGCTATGAAGATTTAATACTTCAGTTATTTACATCCAGATCCAAGACTTCTGGCTTCCTGAATTCCCTCCCAAAGCAAATTGTTCCCTCGTTCAGGGTTTTTTTGTAGTATTTGTCCCTGCACTTCAGGAAATCAAACGGGAGAACTGCACCAGAAGAAGGCTGAGCTTTGTACGAGCTTGCCACCAGTCATCTGCCGTAAAGCTAAAATGATTATGGGCTGTCATCGTTCAGCCTGGGTATGGGCTGGCTGTCCTCCAGCCACAGATTTTTTGGCTAGTCTCACAGGTTTTGAGAACTGGAGAGTGTCTAAGCTCTTCTCACCAGGAGCAAGCGTGCCTGTTTTATAAATATTCGTTAGCTAACATCATTATGTCTTGCGATTTTATGGGCAAAACGTGTACTTTGCCATGCATGGGTTTCTTTCTCAAAAGCTCCAGCTCCTCACTTTGTGAGGTCTTATGCAGATTTGAAGCTTTTTCTTTTAAAACATGTTTTTATCCTTTGTGGTTGTGGTTGGGGAAATATATGAGGATGCCTCTTGGCTCAAAACCCGGAGGCAGTGTGAGGATGGCTGCCTTTTGATCAAGGCTCTTGCAAAAGAGCAAGGGCTCGCCCTGCCACGCTGCGAGCCTGGGGAGGCTGGTGGAGCACAACGGTGGAGGGAGACCCCACGCAAGAGTCATTGACCACCACTGAGGTTTGCAGGGTGGGTGGGAGGAAAGCTGATACCCCTCGGCTGGAGCAGGGGAAGGGTGTACCACTCCCTCTCAGGGGGCTCAGGGCCACACTTTCACCAAAACTGCATCTTCCAAGCTGCCCAGCACACCGCCCCCCGGCTGGCTGCCCAGGGGGGGCTCCCTGGAGGAGATGGGGGAAGCGTCTGGCTGTCCCTCTGGAGTGGAAGGGATCATTAAAATGCCTTGTTTCTCTTCAAGGCCAGTATTTATATTGAAAGCACCTGCATGTGAGTACTTGTACATGGCCATACAGAGTTGTTCTGTTCCTACAGGCTCTTGTCCAGACTTGGTGATGAGTAGAAGTGAAGCGTAAAGAGCAGGGTGGGGATGTGGTGTCCATAGCCCTGCAACCTGGCTGTGCTCACTCTGCTTAGTGCCATCAGCAGGAGGGGACCAACGCTCCGGCAAGCCGGCACCCCAGGACTGGCAGAGTGGTCTGCAGGTCCGGGGAGCCCTTGGGGTGTGCTTGTGCCTGTCTCGGGGCAACGGGGTGACTGGTATTTGGGCTGGTTAAGGGTAAGGTCTTCAGGGCCTCTCGTGACTTTAAGTGCTGCTGTGGGCAAAGCCAGCTGCCAGCTTGTGTCCCCTTGCTCATGCAGCAGGAAAGCTGTGTTTCTGTGGTCTCGCCAGTCCTTTCTTCTTTTTTTTTTTTTTTTTTTTTTTTTTTTTTTTTTTTTGTGGCAGACGGAAGAGGCTGAGAGCACAGGGTCCCTGGCACAGGCATCCCTTGTGCCCACAGATCTAGTCCCACCCCTGCTGCTCCCTGCCTTGTCCAGCTGACTCCTCTTCCAAGGCCAAGCTCTCCAGCTACTTCTCCCTCTTCTTGCCACTATTGTGGAGCTCCAAGCCCAATTCCAGCCTCCTGTCCCATGCCAGCTCCAAGAAACCCCTCAGGGGGAGCTGGAAAACCCCCCCCCACATCCTGCGGTGTCCACTGGTCCAAAACCAGGGGAGCCTGCGTGTTCCCCTTCACAGGACCCACCATTGCTCAGAGAACTGACTGCATCTACCCTGGGGAACCTCAATACTGCCTGCAGCGGGCAGGTGCTGCGCGTGGGCAGCACTGACAGCATCAGCGACGTGAGCAGCCTGCCCAGGGGCGGGTTTAGGCACAGCTGGTCATGCCTCAGGGTCGGCATCCAGGCTCTGCTCCATGGGCGTCATCACAAAATGGGGCAACCCTGCTTCCCAGACATTGAGTGCATCGAAGCCTCTCTGGAGAAAAGGAAGCGTGTCCTCATCCACTGCAGGGATGTTTACTCTCTGTGTCCTACTTGTGGCATTCGGTACCTGATGGTCAAGCACAGCATGAGGCTGCTGGCACTCTGAGTTTGTGAGCGTGCAGTACCCGCTGAATATCCAGGAGTGTCATCAGGACCTGCTGGTGAGTTTGGAGATGTCCCCGCAGCCTGGGGACATCAACATCATGTGCCTGAAGCACTCCCTGTCAAGGAGGATGGCATGGAGCTAAACAGACAAGGTGGCTGCCTTGTTTGGCAGCAGCCCTGGAGAGGAAAAAGCAAAAACCTAAACTCCATCTCACGGGTGAACGAGGTGACTGTAGCTGTGGGGTGTGTACGACAGCAGTGGCACAAGATGCAAAGGTGGTGGCCTTCCTTTGTGGCAGTTCCTAGAGGCTGGTGTCAGCAGAAGTAGAGTGTGGGGAGCTATTTTAGGAGTGCACTGCAGGGAATGTCCTGGGCAGACCTTGCTTTGCTTTGGCTTGATGTGAATTTGGGAAAGCAAAGGGCAGTCAGACGCTGGTTCCCTCAGTGGTCCTGCCTGAGCTTTTACCACGAGCACGGCTGCTGCTGAGGAGAAGGCTGTTCTTTTGCTGTCACCCTTGATATAGTGTCATCTGGTGTCACGTCACTCCATAGTGCCTGTCCACCTGGTGCTCATAGGATGCTGAAGAGGAGGCAAGGTGTAAGGGTGAAGGAGGTGCCCATGCTTGCATGGATCCATCAGGCTAATCCGTCCAACAGGTGGAGGTTCCCTGAAGGAGCCTGGCCCAGAAGTACCACGCAGGGCAGAATCTCCTGTGTATGCTAGGTCCTCCCTCTGCCTGGCCTTGCGGGATGGTGAAAGTCCTCTGGGAATGGTGGACCATACCCACGGCGCATTCCTCTAGCACAGGCGGAGGGGAAGGAGGGAAAGGAACAAGGTCACCCGTTCCATGGGAAAGGTACACAAGTGCGAATGGTGCGTTTGCTCCTGGCCCCTGCGCAATACCCTCACTCATACTTGGTATTCACAGACCGAGCTCCTCTCTGAAGGACTTGCCTTGAGCTTCTTATGTCTTCCTCGAGGTTTTCTGCAAGGAACTTGTTCATTCACCACTCGAACACTTACACTACTTCCTTTGGAAACCTCTGCCAGTCTTCACGTTAACCATAGCTCCTAACGTTGGGATGGTTTGGTTTTGCTGTTTTTCCTGGTCCTCTCTGGGTTTCTTCCTCATGATATTCTGGGTCTTTGGCATCTTTCTTTTTTTGGGAGAGCCGCCCAACAGCTTAACCTCTGTGCAAGGTGGCTCCAGGGAAAGCCCCACGCAGACTTGGAGGCTTGACCTTCTGCTCACTCCGTTACCACACTTACCATCCGCTCGTTCTGCATCCTACAAACACACCCGTTGTCCTGCGAGAAAACTTCTGGCTTGCTTGCTTTGAACGTCTTTATTCAACTGTTTCAGGCCAACACTTGCCTATGACAAGGTGATAACCAAAACCTTGAGCTCAGAGCAAACCTCTCCTGCTGTGCTGCATGCCAGGACCCCAGGAGGTTCAGAAAGCCTTCATGCCACCAGGCTGAAGGAAATGCCTTGGCTGTGGGGAATTTCTGAATGGAGGACTCCCCCAGTTATGATCCCTTCACCAAAAGCTGGGCTGTTCTCTGGAGTTCTGGTGGGCCAGCAGTAGCCAGAACGCCTGTAGCTGTGTTGAGAGTTAAAGAAAAGGGCTGTAGGGACTTTGGATAGAATAATAGAGTCAGTTTAAGTCCAGAGTCAAACCTGGCTTGTGGAACTGGCACTGAGAGACGTGAAGTGGCTAAGCCTTTCCTGAATGGGTGATTTTAGCTGTTGGCTGTTGAGCGTGGACACTGTCTGTCTGCAAATGTGCTTGCTTTGGTCTCTGTGCTTTCATTTTCTGAGAAACTGGCTTTAGCTGGGACAAGCAGACATTCCTCCTGCCAAACTGTCTGTTCTTTGCTGACGTCCAGATGGGAGGTGGATGCTGGGTGCAGTGATGCCTCTACCGATGAGCCTTCCTCCGCAGCTGCAGTGAGGGATGCTCCTGAGGGCAGAAACTGCTGGAGTTTGTGTTTTCTAGGTTGGCCTGGACCTGAAGACCCCTGTCTCCATTTGAGCTCACCGTCTGGGGGACATGTATGTGCCGGAGGTGGGTGGGGACGAGGGCTGGATTGGCCTGATCCTCGTTACAGCTCTTCCCAAGCCCAGCTGCTTACTAGGTGCTGGCCCACAGCCATTACCTGGGAGCCCAGCTGAGGGCAAAACCAGCCGGAGCCTCTGCCCTGCACCTCCGCTGTGCATTTCCAGGAGTCTCACTGTGGACTTGCAAGGGGGTAGCTCAGACCTACAGGCCATCACACATTGTCACTGCGATGTTCACTACCCAAACCGTCTACCTCTTGACGTTTGAGAGGGACAAAGCCCAGGACCCAACCTTGCCCACACCAGGGCTTTCTCCTTCTTCCACCTGCTACAGGGGAACCCCCCTGCAAGACACCAGCCCCCTCTCAAGGACACGCTCTTCCTTCACTGGCATCTGCAGCACAACTTGCACGATGCTAAAGGTGGTGAAACAGGAAGCTTGCAGCAGCAGATTTGCTGCTATCTATATAACATCTGAGGGGCGCCTGGAAACTATTGTCAGGGCCATGTCTGTATCAGCCTTAAAAAACCCCAGCTGGAAGGGGAGGGAGCGCCTGGGCTGGGGGAGGACGGGAGCTGTTTGGCCTCCTGTCTCCATGGGATCCCCTACACACATAGACTCCGTGTGCTGTGGCTGGCACTGGTGAGTATTTCCAGCTACATTTCCATCTGCCTCCCCTTCAGACCCATGGAGATAGGGATCTGGGGCATCCCACGGGAGCGATTACCTTTCTGCCTCTCCCAGCCCCTGTGCTGCTGTGAGCCTTGGGGCTGCCTGTAGTGGCTCCACAGGTTTGTTTTTAAAAAAACCTTGGTTGTGTTGAAATATTTTACACGGGGAGGAGCTGCAAATGCTTCCCGTGTGGTAAGTGAGGTTCGAAGAGCATGCTAATGATGGGTGGCTCACTCTGGGATTGCTTTTGCATGCACTGTCAGCAGTGGGTTGTGGGGTGCAGGCTCTTTCCCCCCTTCATTCCTGAAGGACAGAGCTGCTCCCAAGCCCTTGCAGGTGAATGGAGCAGTGCCCTTGTCCGCAGATGACCCACTCTGTGTCTCCAAGAGGATATTTTATTAGGGGCCTTGCAGGTGGATGGCTGCGTGCAGGGAGCCCAGGCTCCCCACAGCCTTGAAGCCCTGTCTAGTGCGGCTGGTTGGTGGGAGGAAGAGGGAGAGGAAGGCTCCCTCCTTGGCACTTCCAAGGAAAAGCCCCTCCCCGGCTCCTCCGTTCGCCCACTCCATGGGTAGAAGCTGTCCTCCCCCTCCCCACCCCTCCACCCCTGGTGGCTGCCCTGTCCTCGGGGGCTGCCTGCCCCAGCCAAGGGAGGTGCACAAGGGGCTCTTGCACATCATTGGTCTGAGAAGGTCTCCATGCCCTTAAAGAGAAGGTGGATTTTCTGCTGAGCCACCCGAGAAGCCCTTTTATACCTCCTTACTCAGCCAGCTGCCAGCAGCTCGCCTGTCCGGCCAACGGGACTCTGATTTTCTCCTCCAGACTTGGGTGAGCTGTTTTGCATGTCTCTTAATGACCCAGCTTGCTCTTAGGGGGTGATGGGGAAGCAGATTCACTCACCTGAGTTTTAGGGTGATAAATACCAGGTGGAGGGTGACCTGCTGGGAGAAACGGGTGCTAATAAAGCCTCCTCCATCCTTTGCCTGTTGGAAGGGGTCTGTGCGTCGGCAAGTCTCCCTCTGAATTTTCCAGTGACCTTTTTGGTTTTATGCCTTCCCCTCCCCTGGCTGGCTCTGCTTTCTGGCTTGAGTGGCGAGCGGAGCCGAGGCTCCCTAGCACCGACCTTCCCAGCGCCATAGGACGCAGGATCCTTGCGTGCCATAACGCAGCGATGCTGCCTGCCTACACCGCTTCCTCCAGCTCCCAACCCGGTCCTCGCAGTGCCCTCCTCCCCAAAAGCACCCTTGGACAGGGTCTGAAATCCAAGTTTGCTGTGTCCTCCCCCAGAACAGGTGATTTAAAGCCCACGTTGCAGGCAGCGAGCCGCAGCCTGGCGTCCGTCCCCTCGCTTCCTCAGCATCGCTGCCACCAAAGCGGCTGTGTGTACGCAGGGCAGGGATGGAAGTAAAAATAGCTGGCGTTCCTGGGCCGCCCTGTCCCTCAGCTGTAGCCCAGCCACCTGCGGTGGCTTTTGCTTCGCATCGCCCTGACCTCCCTGAGTCATGGGGGCTGGCACCGGGAAAAGGCTGCCGTCCGAGGAGACAGCTGCAGCTCCTTCTGCAGCTCCCTGACCATTTTTAGAAGCACTTTTCCCCCCTCCTCTCTAAAGTAATGTGATGGGCCTGCACATTTTCCAGGATAAAGTTTCCTTGGCCCTGCAAGCTGTGCCTCCTCCCTCGGGCATGAGCCCCCATTAACACTTTGCCTCCCGCCGGAGCCTGCCAGGTCTGCCGACGGCTGCTCAGGACACTGCCTGCTCTGCCGGGGACTGCCTCACCTTGGCCTTGGCCAACACTCCTGCATCCTTCCATCATGAGATAAGAGCAAGAGCTATTGCTCTGCTGGAAAAGTAAAATCCTATTTACGGGGAAATAATTTACAACAAAATAAAGGTGCTCTTCCATCTCTTCCCTAATGTGCTGTGTCGTACCTGTAAGATTTCCACTCAAAGGAAATGCAAGGAATTGTGTGGGGAAACTCTTTGTGCCTTTACCAACTCGACAAGAGCTTTCAACCCTGTTCTACATCGCCTGCGCTGAGGTCACTGCAGCAGCCCCCCCGCCCCGTGCAGGGGGTGCATACCCTGGTAGCAGCATCCCCTGGAGTCCTCCCTTGTCACCTGGGGTGGCTGCCAACCTTCCGCAGGCTTTGGGGTGTTTCTGGTTCATGAAGTGAGGCAAGACTGCATGGCAAAGGGAGGCAGTAAACTGAAAACAGCTTTTTCCTCTTCTTCCTTCATTGCATAGAACGGTTTCTTGGGGGTCAAACAAGAGAAATACCTGCAGGAATTACCGTCACAAATCTCTCTTCTTCTGGCTCAGCACCAGTTGGTCTGGCCCAGAAGTCCTACGGTGCTGAGGTCTGTGTGGCTGTGAGTGTGCACATGTTTGGCCCTCACCCACAGACTGCAGCCTAGTTCCCTATACGACAAAAATTTGGGGAAGTTGGGAAATAAGACCAAACCTGTTCCTCTTTTTTTTTTTTTTTTCTAGAGGAATCTTGCTTTGTTTTTAAACCCAAGAAAGTCACCACCAGCATGAATAATTGTGAACCTTTTTTATTGGTTTTCATTGCAGGCTCACAACCATCTAAAGCAAGATGTCTGAGTAAGTTCCCATGTTTCTGTCTCTAATACATTGTTGGCATTTAAAAACTTTTGTTCAACCGCCGACTTTTTACTCGTATTAAGATTCCTTCGCTTGTTTCCAGTTAGGATGCTAACTGCCTTTCTCTCTCCTTTCCCCTTTCTCTTCCTTCGCTTCCTTGTCCATCTGCTTTTCCTCAACAGTGATGAGGTAAGTGTGTTTCACTGGGGTTTTTCCTTTAGCGATGCTCATGGTATCATTCCTGGCTTCACCGTTCCTCCTTAGGAGAAGCAGCTGCTGGGTGTGTGTGTGTGTGAAGAATGGTTCATGGCAAGGCTTTCTTGCTGACTCCTGGCAAAGATGGGAAGGAGGAGAAAAATCCCTTTTGAAGGCCTTTTCTGCCTCCTGGCTTGGGGTTAGATGCTTTTTTTCCTCCTTCCCTGCTTCCCCAGCCGGCCACGAGATGGTGCTGGGAAGGCGGTGGTCCAGAGCCACCTCTCCTCCATCACCCACCTACCACCCAGCCCCAGGTCAAGCATCCTCTCGCTCTTCCCCACACCCAGCCCCTCATTTTCTGCCCACCAAGCACTGCCAAATCGCATCTCAAAGGCAATCCAGGGAGATCTGGATCCAGGGGAGCATAAGCAGGGTGGAGGTCGCATCCTTAGTACATTCTCCCTGGCTTCTGGCAGAGCCAGAGCAGGGATGGGCTCAAAGCCCAGGGGTGGCTGGAGAAAGGCAGGGGAAAGTGCGGGAGGGTTGTCAGTGGCTGTCAGTGAGCATCTCCTCTCAGCGTGTGTCTCCATCCTGCATCTCCGCTTGGCACCTCCCGCTACGTCCAAAACACCACAGGCTCAAGGTTGTCCTCGCTGAGACAAAAGAGGATTTCAGGGACCCACAGAAACTCCCCAATATGGTGCTGACGTCCAACAGGTGCTTTTATTCCCCAGCAAACCCAGTGCCCCCAGAAAAGGCTTGGAGGGAGCTCTTTGCTGAGGTACCAGTTTTCAGATGGAGAATAAGCCCTGGGCTAACGGCACTCAAGGGATCCGCTCTGTTGTGGCCCGTGCCTGGATTCATACAAGCAAAATCCTGCTGGTTACTGGTGCTCAGCATCTCTAAGCTGGATGCCTCTTCTCTGCAGAGTCCCCCAGCCCTGCCAGGAGGACCGCAGCACCATTTGCCTATGCAAAACATGTGAGATTTTGTTACGTTTCGCTCTGCAGATCCTTATCCACTTCCTCCTCTGTGCAGCACAGACTCACCGAAATGCTGCTTTCTACTCCCCCGCCACAACATCAGATGTCAGGGTGTGTTTCCCCCGTGCTGGCCATGCTCAGCCTTGCTCGGTCCTCTGGGCAAAATGCTGAGGGAGCAGCTGCAATGCAGTGGCACATCGAAGTTGTGGCTTCCTTTTATAAATAGGAGACCTGTTGCTGCTGTTCCAGCACATCACGGGTACAGAAGGACAGGCTTGGTCTTGCAGGCTCCCCAAATTGTTTCTCACCTGGCATGCCAGGGTGAAGCCAGTCTGCACCTTGCAGCGTCGTGGCTCTCCATCTCTCCTGGCCAGAACAGCCTCCAGGCCTGCAGACCTTCCAGTTGTGTCTGTCCTCCAGCTGTGAGGAACCCCCTTCAGCATCACGTGCACTGGGTCTTTTCAGCTCCAACAAATGACACGAGAGATTCATGTTTTCACCTGCCTGGCCATCCTTCTCACCAGGTGTGCCATGGACTGCTCAGAAATAAAACCCACAGGTCCCAAGTGCCCGGGGGCATCGGGGCTGTTAGCAAAGTGAAGCACATGTCTGAGTGAAGAGGAAATTACAGAAAAGGCCAAAAGTCTCAGGAAGCCAAGTTTGAAGTTATATGCACATATCTTCATCATCCTCATTATCTTTTCCTGAGGCGCTTGGTAGGTTTTAGCTACCTGAGGCTGGCAAAGCTGGGTTCAGCAGGGAGCTTCACCTTTGAGTGCCGCTGGCTTGGGGACCAACCGTGTGTCAAACCATCCACCCCAGCTGGAGCCTGGCAGGGCTGCAGGTCCTCGGCGGGATGCGGGATTGCAGGGGGAAGGGGAACGGGAAGGGGAATGGGCAGCTGATAACCTGCTTTTCTCTTGTTCCTCCTTCTTGCAGAAAAAAAGGAGGGCAGCCACGGCCCGTCGGCAGCACCTGAAGGTATGTGGCACTGCTGGGGCTGGGCAAGGTGTGTCCTGACCACATCCTGAGCCAGCCAGCTCTCATCACTCTCCCTCCTGGAAGAGGCCACGATGTACAACGTGCCCCCCTCCCCCCCCCTCCCCGCTCCTTACTGGGTCCCCACCAGTATCCCTTACCTGGAGATGCTGGTGTTGATGGAGAGCTCCCCAAGCTGCCTCTCCCATCAGAGCTCTCTCTCTTTTGCCAACCCCCTGTCCCCGTCCCTTGCCTCCACCCCATGCTGACCATCCTCCTGCTGCCTTCCAGAGTGCTATGCTCCAGCTCGCTGCCACGGAAATAGAAAAAGAAGCTGCTGCTAAAGAAGTAGAAAAGCAAAACTACCTGGCAGAGCATTGCCCTCCTCTGTCACTCCCAGGATCCATGCAGGAACTTCAGGTAGAGACTTCTTTAACCCTTTCGCTGTGCCACAGCAGAAAAAATTTGGCTCCATCAGTCAGCCTGTTGGTTCTACAATGGTCTTCCCATCTTGTCCCCCTTCTCACCCCGGGTGCCCTGGAGCTGGCTGGGTTGGAACTGGCTTGAGAGGCAGCTGGAAACAAACAAACAAAAATGAAAAAAGGGTCTGGCTGGCAGAAAAGCTGTGTTTCTAATGGTGTGTTGAGGCAGCATTTGCATCCAGCCAGAAGCATGGAGACCAGGAGCTGGCCTGCAAGCTGCCCTTTGCTACCTGCCCTCGACACCGTCTGGTTTTCTAAACTGAGGTCTTTCAGAGTCAGGAGGGAGGAGTCATGTGTGTGGGTCCTAGCAGTCGACATCCCTCTGCTTTTCCTCCCAGGAGCTGTGCAAAAAGCTTCATGCCAAGATAGAGTCAGTGGATGAGGAGAGGTATGACACAGAGGTGAAGCTACAGAAGACTAACAAGGAGGTGAGTTTCCCCTGGAGCCATCCTTCAGTGGAGTCTCCAGCCCATCCTTCGTGTTTCCCTGCATGGCTTGGGTCCATCTCATGAAACCCCCGACCCGTTCTTTCTCTGTCCCCCTGCATTTCATCCCCCCACAGCTGGAAGACTTGAGCCAGAAGCTCTTTGACCTGCGGGGCAAGTTCAAGAGGCCACCCCTGCGCAGGGTGCGCATGTCTGCTGACGCGATGCTGCGGGCCCTGCTGGGCTCCAAGCACAAGGTCTGCATGGACCTCCGAGCCAACCTGAAGCAAGTCAAGAAGGAGGACACTGAGAAGGTACTCCTGCCCTCTCCCCTCTGCCCATATGGAAGTTGGCCCCTGTTTTTCGGGGCTCACGCCCCACTGTGTGATAGACAGGGTTGAGTGTAAGCCTTTCTCCATAATGTTTTTCCTGCTCAATATTTCCTCCTCTGGCACTCACGATGGTGAAAAAGGAAGGTGCAGCCCAAAAAGATGTACAGCATGGGTGGAATTGGGCTCCTTTAGCTGCCACGGGGTTTTTCATGGGTGGACAGGTGGAGAGCCTTGCCTGGGTGGGTTCTCACCCTGGTGGGCACCGCTCACACCCCTGTGCCCATCCCTCCCCCAGGAGAAGGATCTCCGTGATGTCGGTGACTGGAGGAAGAACATCGAGGAGAAGTCTGGCATGGAGGGCAGGAAGAAGATGTTCGAGGCTGGCGAGTCCTAAGCACCTGCCTCTCCACACTCATCCTCCGCTCTCTCCTGTCCCCACTGTACCCCCGGGCTCGAGGGCACCGCCTGGGTGCCATTTCTCTCTGGTTTTGCAAAGAGCTGCATCCTGGCAGCAGCGGTGTAAATAAAGCTTTGGTGGGAGAGCTGGGTGTTGCATGCCTGGGGGACCAGACCCTGACCTGTGCCATGGTGCCGGCAGGGTCTGACCCTGCCGTGGGGGTCCTGGTCTGGACAGGGAGGCTTTGGCAGGGACCGTGCTGTGGGGATGGGGATGGGGGACCTCTGTGCTGTTGGTCCCCCTCTGAAGCTGGGGATGCTCATCCCCCTCATTGCAGAGGAAAGGGTGAGGCTGTGGCACCAAGCTCTGCTGGCATCCTTGTGCCAGGCTGTAACACTGGCTCCTGGCCACCTCGGTAAGAGTCCGAGCGCTGGGCAGGTTGTAGAACCTCCACCCGTGGTGGCAGCAGCAGGAAGCTTGGGGAGGGAGCAGGGCCAGGAGCGGTGCTGGCTGGGGGCGGGAGCAGACCCTTCGGCTCCATCGTGCTTTCAGAGGTGTGAAGCCAGGGCGAGCTCAGCAGCTCCTGCAGCAGCACCCTGGTCCTGGGGCACTGCAGGGCGCTGTGTTTGGCGCTGCTGGCTGTCCCCAGAGTGGTACGGGCACTGTGTTTGGTGCTGCTGGCTGTTCCCAGAGCAGTGCGGGCACTGTGTTTGGTGCTGCTGGCTGTTCCCAGAGCAGTGCGGGCACTGTGTTTGGCGCTGCTGACTGTCCCCAGAGTGGTACGGGCACTGTGTTTGGAGCTGCTGGCTGTCCCCAGAGCAGTATGGGCACTGTGGCGCTGCTGGCTGTCCCCAGAGCGGTACGGGCACTGTGTTTGGAGTTGCTGGCTGTCCCCAGAGCAGTATGGGCGCTGTGTTTGGAGTTGCTGACTGTCCCCAGAGCGGTATGGGCACCGCAGTTGGTGCTGCTGGCTGTCCCCAGAGCGGCGTGGGCGGCAGGGCCAGCAGTGGGTCACCCTGCTCCCTGCCGTGGTGGGGATGTCCGTGCCCCTTGCTTTCCCCTTGGGTTAGCCCAGAACTTCCTGATTTCGAGCCACCGGCAAGACCTTAAAATAGTCCTAACAGTTTTTTAAAAAAATGAAACCCCCCCATTTTGCCTTCCCTCTGCCCCATCCCCCCATGAAGCTTCCGGCACAGCTCACTTCTGCCGAGCGCAGGAAAAGTGAAACGCAGCCCTCGCACCCGAGCTGTCCGTGGGGCTGCCGCGCCAGCCAGGGGAGAAGATGTCAGACTCGGAGGGGTGCCAGAAGGGTGCGGAAGGTGTGAACCAAGTGGGAGATGAATCTCCTGGGGAGAGCGAGAGGTGAGGCCTGGGGACCCAGTACCCCAACACCACGTCTGCCTCCTGGGAAACTGGGAGGCTGGAAAACTGGGGGGGGGGGTGTGTGTGTGATGGTGGGGAAGGAGGCTGCGTGGCCGAAATGATGATGACCCATGAGGCTGGAATGGGTCAGATGCTCTTGCAGGCTTTTGACAAGCTCCTCCAGCTAGGGAGAGGCTTAGGCTTCCTAATGGTCTCATCTTTGAACTTCAAAGCCCCTGGGAGGGGGTTAATTAAGCAGGGAACCGCAGCTCCAGCAGCGGGCAAGCTCAGCGAGGGCTCTGGTGACCTGGACCTGCTCCATAGCTGCATCAGCTCCATCTCTAAGACCAGTGGGTGATCTGCTGCCTCCCCTCCTTGCAGCAAACGCCGGGCACATCTGCTTTCTTGCTGTGTCCCCTATGTCTCTGACCAAATTAAGCTGGCAATGTTTTAGGCTAGCTGCTGTCAGGTTGTACATCACCCTGTGACTCCGCTCTGCTCTGTTGCTTCATCAGCAGAGATCGTAAATTCTGGGGTCTGTTCACTTGAAAAAACCAGCTTTCCATAGGGGTTAGAGAGGAGAGATCAGCGGCAGAGCCCACATCTGTCTGTGGTGGAAGCAGGCAGAGATAAGCTCGGCTGAGGTGTATCACCCAGAAGTACTTAGGTTTGGACTGGATTCAGGCTGAGCATCCAGGGAGCTTGGGGGGTTGCCTGATTTTTCGCCTCCAACTTCAAAGCTTGCATTAGCATTTCCCTCCAAGGCTTCTGAAAGCCAGCGCAGTTAACGTCTTCGATAGGAAAAAAACCCCAAACCCTTGAGTGACAGCGAGAGGAGAAAGACGCATCACCTCCTGTCACTGCTGGTTGCAGTAAGTGAGTGTTTTGGCTGACACCTGACAGCAATTAGCCGTGGCTGAAGGCTTCACTGGAAGCTTCAAAAGGTGCTGGAAGGCTCCGTGCGCGCTCCCTGCCGAAACAAAGGGGAAGCCTCGGCTGCTGGGGGAGCACGGGGGCTTCTCAGCACCACGGATGCGGTTCCCAGCGCCGCTCCAGCCCGGCTGTGGCCTGCCGGCGGGCTCAGCTGGCCCTGGGGGGCAGGGGGCAGGCGGGGGTGGCCCAGGGCAGTGGGCACAGGTACGGCAGGAGCTGCTGCTGGGGCAGCGGTGGCTTGTTCCCTCCTGCGTTCCCTGCCTGAGCTTCAGCTAAACAAGAGGCAGCAAGAAGGACCTGCAAGGGGTCGTTCGGCAGCACTCCGATGGCCTTTAGAAACGCGTTTAAAAAGTGCGTATGTGAACAGTGGCAGCAGGGCGGCATATCCTCCCTAGCTGCATTTTAGAATTTTAATGGAATGTGAAACTTGATGGCAAAAGTAGCGAGAAAAATAACTTCCTTTTGTTTTTTTCTGCAGAGAATTACTTTCCCTCCCAATTTAGGTAATAGTTTCATGTGCAGCTCTAAACTTCTCCTGTTTTTACTTGTGCTGTATAAATACTTGCTGGGCTCTGGTGATTTCCACTCCCAAAATGGAGGAAGGAAGTGTTTACTCGCTGCTTGGGGCTACCTTTTGTCACTCTGTGGCTAGCTCAGCTCTCTCATCCCCTCTCCCTGGGGACAAAGCTCTTTGCTAGCTGACCCGTGTATGGATGGAGTCAGAACAGTGCTCCTAAGGCAGCTTGGGGCATGCTGGAGGTGTGAGCAGTGATGGAGCTGCCTGGAAAGTAAATCCCAAGGCTCCGTGGTGTAAATGCACAGTGAGGAGATATGGGGAGAAAAAAGGTGCTGGGTTTGCTTAAGCAATGAACCGTATCTAGCTGTGCACGTGTATACAGAAGAGGAGCTGGCATTAGAAAATGTCCTAGAAATCCTAATTTGGGTATAGCTTACTCTGTTTCCCTGTACAAACAAGGACATGCTGGCAAAGTCTTGGTAACACCAGTGTAACACCAGTGTAACACCACCTGAAGCAAACTGGTGTTACGCTCTCTTCCACGGCCTGGAGCTGTTCTATAGGAAACCGCTGCGGTGTGAGCCTGATGCGAAGCCTTCCTGCAACCAGCAAGAAGCTGGGGGGGCTCTGGGGAGGTGGCTGCTTGGGGTGTCCTGTCTTGATGGCGGGAGGTTGGGAGCCTGCTCGGTGTTGGGTCTGTCACTTGGAGCGCTCCCCACGGAGCTCTGGAGGCTCCAGCAGCCCCTGACCTGAGCTGCTGCGCTCTTGTCTCTCACGGATGCTTGCACCCGTGCCACAGCGCCGCTGCTGCGCCACGTCTCTCTTGCCTGTGGGGTCTGAGAGGAGAGATGGGCTTTGCCCAAATTCCCTGGGGCTTCCCGGCCGGTGAGCCGCCGGGAGCCTGGGCAGCCCATGTATGGTCACCGCCTGGGGACAGCCCTGCGGCGCGAGCCCTGGGCTTTTGCTTTGCCACGTCTGTCCCCAGCTGTCCTGAATTCTCCACATCCTTAGAGGAGTCTCGAGGGTCCTTGCTGGGATGACTGCTGTTGCTAAGTATACCCGTGGCTGGAAGGGGGTTGTCTGGGAAGACTGATATGTGGAGAGTCTTTGGACCCCTCAGCACAGCGGGTTCCTTGGGGAGGGATGGCTGATCCTTGCTCGGGGGTTACCGGTCCCAGTTTGACCCAGCTGGGCTCATTGAAGTGGAAAGATAGTGGGGAAACGAGCAGGGGAGGGCCAGATGGATAATGTAATGAAGCTGGGCAAGACTTTGTTTCCAAATTGGATATGGATGCCCTGGCAGGGGCATTAGGGATAAAGAACAGTCTCTAATGATAGGGAGGTATCAGGCGCCTTCACTGCCCCTTTCTCCTTGCAATAAAAAAAAAAAAAAAAAATAAAAGCCTGCCTTGCCTCTGAGCTTAGTTTGCAGTGTAAAGCTATGGGTGTGGAGGTGTGTGCATCAAAGTAGGGGATTGCCCAGCAGCCTTTATTTGAATTGCATTTTCTTTAAACCACAGAAGACTCTTTGCTGGCTGGAGGGCTTGCTGTTTTAAAACTCGTGGGGTGAAGTCTGGCTCCGAAACTTGTGGAATCCCTTGCCCCTGGACATTGGAGAGGCCTGGCTGTGGGGAAGGCTGGGCTGGCTGTGCCCGGGACCACGCTGGGGGCTGCCAGGACAAGGTTTTGCCAGACCAGCATTGCTGGCGTGGGGTGAAAAAGCACATCTACTGGCTGCGGTGGTGCTGGGGCTCCCGCTGCTCTGGAAGAAAGGGGGCAGAGGCACAGCCCAGCCTGCACCCCTGGGGTACCCAGCCCCTCTGTCTGGGGTGGGGGCAGGCGTCCCCCGGCTGCATCCCACGAGGGGGCGAGCTCTGCTTGGCCTGATTTGTTCAACAGCACCGATAATCCGCAGCACTGAGGAAGGCGATGTCCAGGCAGCCTGGGGGCACGGCAGGGCTTTATCGCTTGGTGGAGCAGGCAGGCATCCCTCGGTGCACATGTCACCGAGGGAGAGCTGCTGTCAGAGGGTGCTGTGGCACTTTGGTTCAGGGAGGATCCTGGTCTTGGGACCCCTCAGGGTCTGTTTGCAGCCCCCCTGCCCACACGGGTTAAGCTGTGTGGACTTTCCCAGGTTTGCTGCAGCTGACACAGGATGAGTGCTGCTCCCTGGGCACGGCTGAGCTCAGCCTAGAGATGTGCGAGGTGTGCGGGGGGCTGGTTTGGGAAGGTGGCAAGGGAAGAGGGCTTTTCTTCTACCCCCTGGTCTGGGCGTCCTCCCCAGCATGGGCGTTTTCATGGTTGTGCTGCTTCGGAGGGTTTCAGGCCTTTCCCAAAATCTGAAAGCCCTTTCCCTAGCAGTAACTGGAAGTGTAGAAGGTGGCAGCAAAGTGGTTAACCTTGGCATGCCCTGGGGATCCTGGGCCCCTCAGCTCTGACCTCCACTGACCCCGCTAACCCAGCCCTGGAGATGCTCTGCCTGCATCCCCCCCTGCATCCCCTGTCACATCCCTCACCCCCATGACCCCACGCCTAGCTGCAGGGTCCACACGGCAGCTGAGCGGGCTCCTTGCTGCCTCAGTGCTCTCCCCAGCACTGGGCTTGCTCCCAGCCAGGCACTCATCCAGCCTGGCTGCAGCCTCCAGCGGGACGCTGACTCGCAGCTGGGCAGACCTCCTGGCCGGGAGGTGCTCCGAGGCCTTGGTCGTGTCACGTTTTCATCGGGAACAGCTTTTTCTTTGGAGGTGGCCTGAAGAAAGTTGTTGCCCAGGTGGGGACTGGTGGCCGCCAGGCTTCGGGGAGTGTAATCTGGCTCCAATGGATGGTGCAAACCTGTTGTGGTCCTCAGGGGCTCGGAGGAAATGCCGCAAGGATTTGCTGCTCTCCCTGCAGCTCCCCAGTACAGTCTGGCTCCGTGAGCCTGGCCGGGGAGGACGGTGCCTGGCGCAGGCGAGGGAGGGCTCTGCTCTGCCCAAGGCAGCACCCAGCTCGTGCAGCAGTGTTGACTTCCCATGGCTGTGGTTCCTGTTCCCTTAACATGAGTCCAACAAGTTCCTCATCATGCAGAGTCTTTGGGTTCACTGAGGAGGTGCTCTGGCATCCTTTGAAGCCAAAGGCATGGGGTATGGGTTCTCCTGGGGTGGTTCTGTTCTCCTCAAGCCCTTCACAAGGAGAAACGCAGATCAATGCGAGGAAGCACAGGGGTGAATTTGTATGATGGGGACTCGGGGGCCTCCTTAGCCAGGTTGTGTTCTGGATCATGGTCATCTGGTGTGTGGGTCAAAAATATGTCCTAGGAGGTCCTGTGCATGCTAGGAAGGCAGCTGTCCTGCACGGCACAACTGCAGTACGATCAGTACTAGAACAGCACCTACAGTGCCCAAGCAAGGTCAGGGTGTCACCGTGGTGGATGCTCTGTAGCTATCCCAGTAGCTCCTGCCTCGGAGCAAAGAGGACAGGTTATCTGTACTGCAAGGCCAGCCAGTTGAGCCTGAGATGTTTAGGAAGGGGAGGGGATGCCCTAAAAGTAGGACTCACCCACTGTGGACTGGGTACCCAGAAGAGGTGGCTTGTCACATTGGGCCCATGTGACATCTACCAGGCTTTGGCAGGTGTCTTAGGTAACCCAAGCCATCCTCAGTGGCACTTGACACCTATGTTTAGGCACCTGAATTGCTCGCTGATTGCCCAATATTTCCTAGGAAGTACAGGACACTGCTGAGATTTGAGCCGAGCTCTCCTGAGGCTTGGCCAGGGATCTCAGCCTGTCCAGGTGCTCCACAGAGGCTCAGTCGCGAAGGGGTTAACCAGCCCTGCTTGGAGCCCGTGTGTGTTTTCCTTGCCAGTGTATCCATCCTAACACACACCAGATGTGTGAGGCAGCTGCTGGAGTGTCTTAATCCCAGGTTTCGGCACTCGGAGTGGTCTTTCTCGCAGGCAGGTCTGCAGTGGTTTTCGGGGGGCTCCACCGCTGCTCGTGCAGTGCCTGGGCAGGGAGGCCAGCAGCCCCCGTCCTCTGCAGGAGAATTTGCGGCAAGGCGGGATGAAATATCTTCTGTTATTTGCTGCTTGAAACAAGTCCCTCCTGGGATGGGCTGCTGGGGCTGGCAGCAGAGCTGATGCTGATAGCTCTGTCTTGAGTCAAATGGGGTGAGTATAAACCCAGGAGCTACTTGGGCTCACCTATCTCAAAGGAGCAGTGGTGGCTCGTACGGATGGGTAAAGATGAAGGTAGATGAGCAAACCCAGTTGGAGTTATTATTGAATGGAAATGGCAGCCAGTGGGCTTCTTGATTGGTGACTTGCACCCAGTGGCTTAAAAACTCGGAGCCACCTGGGAGCGACCGGTCTGAGATGTGCAAGACTGTCTATTTGGAGCTCAGTTGAGTTGGATTTCTCTTGCTATTGCACAGATGTGCAGACCTGAATGCTTTTCTACATCAGCACCATCCCACCGCCTGCCATAAATCTGTGCCAGTTTGCATCAGCTGGAGGTCTCCGGTTCTTTTGCTTACACTCTCAATTTGAAAATGCATCCTTTGCTAGGGGTTAATTCTGCGTTACGAGAACCTTCTCTCCCAGCTCTAGGTGTATGTTGCTTGCTGCAGCTAAATAGACAGTATGTGCAACGGCTTTTATCAAGCCCTTGCCAGACAGTTTGGAAAATATGATCTCTTCTTCTGTGCTTGTGCATGCATGTGCTTTTCTGCTGCAAAAGCAGTTTCCAGTGAAAGCTTGCTCCAGAGCCATTAGCATCGAGAAACACTAAACTATTGACAGACCCCCAACAATCACAGCCGCCAGCCGTTTGGGAGTGGCAAAGTTCTCCCCCAGTAAAATTGATGGCAATAATAATTTCCTCTTAAGAGAAATGCTTCCTTGCAGTTGCCACTTAGCTTCACGTACCCAGAGCCGAGAGCAGTGTGCCTGAGCTGAGCTGCCCTGAAGGACAGACTAATGCGGTACAGGCTGCGCACCCCTGCTGCGCTGCGGCTGCTCCTTCCTCGGGGTGGCATTTGTCCCTTCTGCTGCTTCTCCGCTCCAGTTGCCGTTTTCCTGCATACAGCCTTAGCCGTCCCTTGTGGAGAAAGGCTCATCTTGACTTTTCTTTGGGTCTCACTTGGGGACATTAATGACTCTCCTCCCTCTGGATGGAGGCACTTGTTGGTCTTCAGATGTCTTGGATACGTGACGGTACTTTTGCCCACCCTTTCATCGCAGCTCCCACCCTTTGCCCGGCTTGGTGAGGGAGCCATGGGTGGATATTGGAAGTTGAGATGAGATGCCTTTCCCCAGGACAAGGTGCAGCCTGAGGTGAGGATATAGCCTGGAAGCAGGAGCTGTCAGATGATGCTTGGGGGTTCCTTCTTATCCATTAGTCTACCCTGACCCCAGCCAGAGTAACCAGCCCGGCAGCATGAGGCAGGGATTGATGGTTGCTAAAACCGCCTGCGTTGCACAATGCGGTGCTACATCACAGCCCCAGGCCAGCTGCAGATGAGCTAATAAGTTTATATCGGGCAGAAGCTGTATTTCACTTCTTGAAAGCTGTGCCGCGCTGGTCAGCTGAGCAGTGTGGCTTAGGCACCGGGCTGTTCTCGCACAGCGCTGCTACCTTACAAATCAACCAGACGTGTTGCTTGGCTTTGGGTGATGCTGAAATGCATCGCACAGAGGCCACTTGGTGAAAGAAGGTGGTGCCTCTATTACAGGTTGCTCCTCTCTGACATTAAACACGGGAGAGGTCTGAAGGTGTCCGCGGCTGCCCGGTGTCCATCTAATCCACCTAGCCAAAGCGAAGGTCACTCCATTTATTTTCAATGGACATTCAAAGTTCAAATTCCTTCAGCAGCTTTCCAGACCTCGGTGAGCAAAGGCTAGTGACGAGGTGATGTGATGCTCTGAGAAGGCCTTTTTTAGTCATTTCCTACAGCATCTGCCGGCAGTGGGACAACCTCCTGGCAGCAGTTCCCTACAGCTTATTCATCCCGGCAGGAGCCCTTTGTCCTGCTTCTTGGCCCTAAGGTGGAGAGGCATCCCAAAGAGATGGAGCCAAGCTCCTCGGGGCCAGCAGTTCTCCTCTTGTCCTGTAATGACCCTCCTGCGTGGGCTGGGAGTGTCTTATCTGCAGCCATTGTTTTGTCTTCCTGTCTCTTTCCCAATGGCTTTGCTGATAGAACCTAATATATAGATATGGTGCCTGGTGCTGGCTGCGGTAGCCACGCTGGCTCGCCATGCCGGACCAGCTGCACCCCTCCAGGGCTTGGCTGAGTCACTTGGCCTTGGTCCTGGTCTGTAAAACCCAGATGGTAGCTCACCGCGCAGCTCAGGTGTATCCCTCCGCGCTCGCGCAGCACCCAGCGCATCAGGGGCTCTGATGTCCTTCAGCTGTGCTGGGCTGCCTGGTTAATGCTCACACCACCCCTCTTTACTTCCCTCCCCTGGCTTTTTTAAATCCAGCTTTTGAATGTTGCATTTGGTTCCTTCTCCCTCAGTCCCCTCATCCTTTGTCCTCGTGTGTATCACCCTTGGAGCAAAAGCACCTTCTCTTACAAGGCTTGTAAGCTCGTGTCTTCCCCTCCCTGGCAGGGGAAGTGAACTCCTGGGATATCAGGTTTATGGATGTACCCATGAGGTGCCCCGGAGGGAAGGTGCCTCCTCCATTCTGTGTGAGGGTGAAGGCAGCCGTGGGGTGGGTGAAGAGGGATGCTCCTTCTAGACCCAGCTTCCTTTCCCTCTCATTTTTGCCTCCTTGCATGTCACAGGAAGAAAGTCATCGCTGATCCCAAGCCAAGGACTTCAGACTTACTATGACACGGTGCTTGTTGACTCTTTGGACCCAGCCCACAATTATACATGTTCTTCGTGTTGTTCCTCTGAGCGCACGAGCCAGGCAAAAGCTCTGGGCCAAGACAGCCCCCGCCTACAGCACCCCTTCCCTGAACACCCATGGTGTCACGCGTTGGCTTGGGAACGTCCCCTCCTGACCCACAGCCTGGGCAGAGGAAGGCTTGCTGGGGAGCATCATTGGGACTGGGCTCCTTCCCCTGCACCCTGAGCTCATCGCACAGACGAGATGCCCTGACAGCATGTTTCTGGCACTTGTAACGAGCTGTTCTGGTGTGAAGGAGATAACGCGCTGCTTTTGGCTGCTAGACACCCTGTTTCCTTGGGATTGTCTCTGGCTGCCTGCTTTGGCCTCTCTGGCTGCTCAAACATGAGTGCTTGGCAGAATGAGCTGGACTGAGCTAACCGGGAGTTAGGGATGAAGGTGAGATGAGCAAACCCTATCCATCAGGCTTAATGTGGAAACCACACCATCGATGCAGCTGCCGTGCCAACCGGTGTGCCCCTTTCACTGAACTGGGGCTCCCAGGGGGCTGGACCAGTGCTGACATCTGCCAGGTTGGTTTCAAAGTGGGGGTTGCATGTGCATGGTGAAGAGAAGTTGGGGAGGCGTGACGATAGGGAGAGAGGTTTGGGGTGGCAAAGGGAAGGAGGCACCACTTCAAAGGCAAAACAAGGAGACCTTATCTAACCCCTCGTCCTGGGGGGGCTGCTGGTGGAAGCACAGGGTCTCTGGCTGAGACAGGGCTGCTTAGTCCTTGCTGAAGAGGTGAGACTGTTCCTGCAAGACCATCTCCTCTGGGTGAGATCCCGACACTGACATGCAGGCATGGACCTCTGGAAACCATGCTGGCAGCTGATGGCACCTATAAAGAACCGGCTCTGGAAGTGACTGTACGTCAGGGCTCACGCTGACAGTGCTCTGCATCCCAACGGTACTGGAGATTAAAATTGCTTGGGCTGCATTTCTTTGCTAGCAGGACTCGAGTCTGTTTGTTTCTTCTTTTCCTAGACCATGTGTTAGCCTCCAACTGATTTTGCAACTAGTCCTACATAGCAGAGTGATTGTGTAATTAACGGGAACTGGTGTGGCCCTATCTCTCTGGGACTCCCGCCCTCCTTCCTGCAGCGATGGAGACAGACTTGCTGCCTCCCGACGTGTCACCTTCTCGGCTTCCCCTGCTGCTGGGAAGAGCTCTGGGAAGCTCTCCGGTGCTCTGCAGTGTGTTTCTGGGTGCTCCACGCATCCCTGCTCCTGTAGTGGGGTGTGGTTTTGCTGCAGAGATTTATGGTGGTTCTCCTAGCTTAAACTGTGCCAAAAAATAACAGTTGAATTAATTCTTTGTTTTTCTTCCTGCGTCTGCTGTACTCCTACCCGCTTCCTGGTGGGACCGGGAGGTTCGTTTCTGTGAAAGAATACAAGCAGCTGTGGGACTGATGGTGACCTTACTGTTCTTGGATGCGTGGTATGACTCAGACCGATGCACCTGGGCTCGGCAGCGAGTGAGGGAGGCCAGGGGAGAGAAGGTGCCTCTGTTCTGCAGGGCGATGGTGTGGGTTTTCTCCTGCACTGCTCTTTCTTCCGTGGTCCCTCAGGCCCAGCCTCTGTGCTTTTGAATAGTGGGTTGAAATGCTCCCCACCCCACGGAGATGGGGACAGTGACTCTGTCCATGTGTCACTTAGTACACAGTTCCCTCCCCTCTTGCAAGCTGTGAGTTTAGAGTGTCCTGCTCTGCTCTCCTCCCCCGTGGTCCAGCAGGACCCTGCTGACGATGGAAGAAGGATGCGTTTTCTTGCCATATCTGATGTCTTTCTCCAAGATGAAAGCCAGGAAGAAGGGCAGAAAACCTTCCCCAGAGGTCAAGCAGCACAGCCACCTTGTGCAGGCAGGAGGATTCTCCAGGCAGAGCTCAGTACCAGGAATTTCTCTTCCCGGAGCAATGCAGAGCTCAGCCTGCTGCCTGTTGCAGTGTAGGGACCCTTTTCCTCACTGCTTTCACTTCTGGTATTTCCAAATGATCTTAGCACCTTACACCATAAGAGCTAATGTCAAGACCTCTCTCTGGTCCTGGATTTCATCACCCAGGCGTGGTTTTTGTCAGCCATGAAGGCCCCCATCTCTGAGAGGCAGGCAGTCCTGCACTTGGGGTGGAAGTCTGCCAGGCGCTTGCAAGACGAGGAGCTCACACGCTGGCACATTCCCGGAGACAACCCGGCTGTGGAGGCAAGGCGCTCTTGCTGGGGGAATCAACAGCTTTTCGCTCTGCCTGTTTCTCTGGAGGATCTCACCTCCAGTAGGTACTGGTGTGCCATCGCCTCTTTCCCGCCCCGCAGCCAGCAAGCTCCTGCCTTCTCCTGGTGACAGGGCTGCATTCCGCCTTGCCCCTCCTCAGCTCCTGCGGATCGCTCGGCATCCCTGCCTGAAATAAGAGTGCTGCTGTGATTTCATCTAGTCCCCAGTTGTTGCTGGCCCATGGCTGCCAGATTTGTCTCTGCCTGCCAAGGCACCTCCATCTTGCACCCTTGGCTGCCTTGGACCATGGGACTCACTGGCAGGTTTGGGCTGATTCTCTCAAAAAAGAAAACCCTATAGGTGCCTACTTCATCTCAGGTCTGTGGGCAATTGTGGTGAGGTCAATAGGAGTGTTCACATGCTTAAATCTAATTACTCCTGTAAGTACTTGCAGGGCTGGGACAGGCTCTTTTTCAGAGACGAAGACCTTTTGTGGTGGATCTCTTGCATCTTCTCACCAAATTTATATGGAAAAAAATGCAGTGTGACAGCATCTGAGCAGCCCACAGAGTGAGGCCAGCATCAATGTCTCTGCTTAGCGGTTTTTGTTGTTCCTGATCACTTAGGGGGTGCTTAGTAAATAACTGAAGAAAAATAAAAAGCTGTTTTGAAATGAAGAGACAGTGGGAAGGAGGGAAGGCACTTCCTTCTGATCTGGCTTTAATGACCTTCCTTTTTATTAAGATTTCTGGGTGTATTTCACGGGCACTTCCCCATTTCAGCTTACCAGGCAGCAAGAAACACTTCTGCAGAAGTGATTGAAAAGAAACATTTAAATGAGATGAGAGGGACTGAAAGCAGGAGGAGGGTAAGGGGCTAAGCAGGCTGGTCCCATCATAACTGCTCCCATCTCGGAGACAGCCAGAGGAATTGTCCCCCTTCCCGGGGGGGAGCATGGGCAGGCCATGCCATGAGCACCATGGTTTGCGGGTATAAGGAGGGCTGGAATTTGCTAGGTACAAGTGCAGGCACCTGCCAGTTTGCTAGAGCAGAAGATGTCATCCCCAGAAAAGGCAGATGTGGAGCAGGAATGTGAGTTAGGGAAAAATAGCCGC
The DNA here is from genome assembly GCF_023634155.1 of Falco peregrinus. Lineage (NCBI taxonomy): Eukaryota > Metazoa > Chordata > Aves > Falconiformes > Falconidae > Falco > Falco peregrinus. The sequence goes on along the minus strand of NC_073729.1, from coordinate 2,830,666 downwards.
TTTTTTTTTTTTTTTTTCCCAAGACTGCTCCCATGATGGGGTAGCATGAAGAGCAATTAGCTGAATGCATGGCAGACGGGCATTTCGCTTTAGCAGGTGACAACGTTGTTAATCCTTCACCAAACACTCATGCATTTCTTTCATCTCCTGGAATATTAGTGTTTCATGGAGGCGAGCCAGATTTTTTTCTTTTTTTTTTTTTGCTTTTGCTCAAGTTGACAGCTGGGGAAACTGAGGCACGGGAGAGTCGGTCACTCGAGGAGGTGAGGAGGAGGTGTGAGAGCAGAAGCAGGGTGCCTGCTGCTTTCCTGCCCGGGGCTGCAGCCCGGGGGCTCCCCCCAGCCCAGCCGTTATCTCCATCCCAGGAGAAGGTTTCTCCCTCCCAGCACGAAGCCCCTCGGGCATCGGTGTCCGGTGGGTTCACCGGGGGCGCTGGGGACCCGCGGGGGGTGAGCCCTCGGCCCGGGGCTGCTGCCGTGAGCGGGGCAGGGGCGGCTCAGCGCCCTCGGAGCGCAAGTGCCCCCCGGGGCTCTGCTCGCGAGCGGCGCTGGGCGATGGGGAAGGCAGTGGGAAAGGTGGAGCGGGGAAAAAAAAAAAAAAGGGAAGGGGAGGGGGGGTGAATCAGGGGAGGAGAAGGGGAGGAGGGAGGGCGAGGAGAGTTACAGCGAGGAGGGCGAGGGGCAGGGTGGGAGCGCCGGGCTTTGTGTGGCGGGACCCCCGCCGCGGCTCCCCCGTGACACTTCCACGGGGCGGAGGGGGAGGGGGAGAGGGAGGTGGAGGCGCCCAGCCGGGGGTGTGGAGCGGGGGGGCGAGCAGAAACAAAAGGAAACCAGCTGCAGAACTTCCTGAGGGCGGGGGAGGGGGCGGCGGAGCGCGCAGCCGGGCGGGCGGGCAGCTGCCTGCGGCGCTGGGGAGGGGGCGGCAGCCGGGACCCTGCCCGCCGCTCGGCCGCGGCCACCATGACCAGCGCGGTTTTGAGGAGGAACTCCAGCAAGCAGGGCCTGCAGAACCTCATCAGGTGAGAGCCCACCTGCCGGGGGGGCCGGCTCCGGCTGCGGGGGGGGGGGAGCCCGGGGGTCGCGGCGGGCAGGGGACGCGCTGCGCAGCGCCCGGCTCCGCGTCCCTTTGCATCAGCTCGGTTCCCTCCTCAGCCCCGTTCTCCGGCAGATGGAAGAAAAATAGATCGGGGGGGGGCCCAGCTCCCCCTCCCCAGCGGCAGTATGAGAAAAGCAGATGGAACTTGCTGATGGCTTTTCCAGCAGCACGCACCGCTGGGGGAGCTGAGCACAACTGCACCGTGACACTCACCTGAGCCGGCGGGGGGCCCGGCCCCCCCCCTCGCTCTGCCACGGCTCACTGTGCCTTTTTGTGTCCCCTGAGCGCCGAAGGCTTCTGCTTAGAAAAAGGATTATTTATCCGTTCGTGTATTTATTTATTTAATTATTTGTTCGGGGAGGAAACGTGCGCTGTGCATGCCGCGATGTGCGTTTTCAATTCAGAGATCTGCGAAGGGCCGGATCCTTCCCGGGCTGCGCGCTGACCTAGCTCCTTCGGTTTAATCCATCCCCACAGTGCTCCGACCCTTTCTTTCGGAGTACAATTCCAAAGGCAGGGAGGCGGATGGTTCGGTTGGGTTGGTTCCCCTTGTCAGCCGGGGACAGCCACATTGTCTGCTGGCCCTGGGGTTCGCTTCCATGTGGTCACTCGGCTTTTCCCTGGGGCTGGAGATGCTGCTCTCCTTGGGAAAACCCGGCTGGTGGCTCCAACTGGGCAGCAGAGAGGCACTCCTCGCCTCTTTCTCTTCCGTGGGAGCAGCTGGGTGGGTGAGGGATGGCATTAAGGAGTGACGGACCCGCATCCTGCGTCTTGGGCACCTCTTGGCTCCCTTGTGCTTGCCGGTGCCTGCTGGTCTCCCGCTGGGAGGTGGAAGATGCCAGCGTGGGGGTTGTTTGGACAGCCCTTTTCCAGTTACTTTGGGATTTCCCTAGCTGGTAACGCAGCCTCTAAACCTCACCTCTGACATGAGATTCTTGCCTTGGAAGTGAAACTGGCTCCTACAGCCACCCAGTCCCTCCCACCATCTCCCAGGGCCCATTCCAGACCCAGGGGTGCCAGCAGAAAAGCTCCTGCTGGTGACACGGGCCCCTGGGATGGCAGGCGAGCAGGAGGAGCTGGCTCCGCTCTGTTCATCTCTGGTTTGGCCCGTCACGCATCTTCCCTGGTCTCAGCCTGGAGGGGCTGGGGTCTCAGTTACACATCCCTGCTTGGGAGCAGGGCTCAGGCAGGGGCTCGCGAGGGGTAAGGAAACCTCCACGTGGGTGTGCAGCGCCCAGGGGTGGGCTCCGACCTGGGGCCAGCTGGTACCGAGGAGGGCCAAGCAAGTGAACTGGGGTGGGAATCACCTGCTCGCAGCCGGGCGGCAACTTATTTTGCGGGGTGGCAGGTCGGGGGGAGCAGAGGGAAGCACATGTGCCTCATACACAGAAAAGGGGTGTCCAACGAGCTGTCCTTGGCACAGCCCAAGCCAGGGGTGTTTTCCTGCCCTTAATGGTGTCTCCAAGTTCTTCCTGCTGTGGATAAGGGACTTTTGGTGTCCCAGAGACTCACAGGGGCTTTTACCAGAGGAACTCTAAGATGACATTTGTCCCGAGTGAGGTTATTACGCTGAAGCCGGCTGAGGTCTGGCTATGTGGTTGTGTTTCCCAGTCCTGCTTACAGACAAGGAGGGAGGTGGAGTGTGAAGATGCGTGAGGGATTTCATCCATGGTTTGCACCCAAAAAGCCCACTAATGCTCGCAGGGGTCAATAGAGTAGGCACGATCTGCTCCAGGCACAGCACAGCCTGTTTTGCAGTTGTGTTTTCTCCTGGGGCCATTTCCCTCCTAAGCCTGGCCGTGGGGCTGGCTCTGCAAGCCCTGCCACCTCGGGTGTGGGAACAAGCTCCTTCAGTCAGGGGATGGCTCGAGGCTCCTGGCTTGAGGATACGTTGCTGGCAAGATTGCCGTGCTCTGTCTTTTGTCTGTCCCAAGGTGACCGCAGGCAGAGCGGTTACACTGCATAGGTCCTAGGCTCTTCTGATGTGCCCAAGTGCATCGGTGACCTGGAGCACAAGAGTGAAAATGGCTGCTCAGAGCCAAATTTGTGAGCACCAGGGATTTCGGTGTGATGCCAAGATTTACCTGGCCGCTCCTGCTGCAGAGCGTCAGCAGGGGAAGACAGGGAATTACCTTCTCTGAGCATCGCTTAGCCAAGGGAGCTGCTTGCTGGGCTGTTCTGCAGCTGCATTAAGGGACCCTGAGCTGGAACCAACCTAAAAGTATTCTGGATTTGGTTTGAAGAGCTGAGTCCCAACACTCAAGCATCCAGCCTTGTGCTTGAGGGAAACCCCCCAGCATTTCAGAGTGGCCCAGGCCGGCGTGTGGCGGAGTGCCTGGCGGCCATCACCTGAGCATCGCTCCCGGGAGCCAGATTTACGTGCAACGGCTTTTCCACTGGCCCTGCTGATGGGTTTAGCACAGGCGGTGCTTCGCGGTGGGTTGCTGTGCTTGAGAGCGGTGGGCCATGTCGGAGGCTCTGCCTGCTGAAGCGCTGAGTCAGCGCTCTGGGAAACATCCTTCACCTCTTCCCAGCCTGGAGGTGGGCTGGAAAAATGAGCCCTCCTTGTTCCTCGCTGCCTTTGCAGAAGGTGCGGGCAGGAGCGTGCCGCTTACGTCGGAAAGGCTGGAGGCTGAAAAGAGCCCAGGGTCATACCTTGCGGCTGCAGAGCACGAGTGGCTGGGCCAGGCATGGGGAAGGATGGGCAGCTGTGGTTTATCTGCCTCCCCTGCTTCGCCCTGCGTGCCCAGGCACTCCCCTCCTCAGCACAGTCTGCCGGGATGTCCCTGGGGAAGGATCTCTCCCTTTGTGGCAGGTTAACAGCGGTGATCCCTCACACGCCCACAAGACTTTGTATTTTTAAAGTCCTCTCCAAACATGAGCCCCTTTATCTTGCTATTGCGGTCTATTTTTCCTTATCCTTCTAATGGATTCCTATAAATAAGATAGGGATCCAGCGCCTGTCATGTCGATTCATTCAGTTCGTTATCTGCTCCTGCTGGAATTTTACTCTAGCCGTATTTATCAAGCCTCCAGTGTTTCACAAAAGAATATGGCTGTTTAATTAACCTACAAATCAGCCTCTCTGTAAATCAGCTGTGCCGCTCCTCGAAACTGGATTATCAGGCCTCTTGGTCGCTGCTGCTCCCGCTAAGTGCTGCGGTGCCTTGCTGCCGTCGCAGCCCCATAGCTGGGCTGGCGGTGCCTGCCTGGGGCATGCAGCCGTGGGGTGAAGCGTGCGTGCAGATGGGTGCGCGTTAGAAGCGCTACTGCTCTCCTCTTGGCTGCTTCGGTTTTTATCCAGCGTGTGGGGGAATCTCGGGTGTCATTAGGAAGCGAGCTGTGAGCTGTTCTTGAGGGGAAAGGACAGTTTTCTCTCACGCTGCTCGTATGCTTCCCAGCACAACAGGGGAGCTGGCCCAGAACAGGGGCTCCAAAGCACAGTGCTGCACGGGCAACACGTACACCAGTGCCTGTGATTGCGTGTCGTTGCAACACCATAGATGCTGGAGTACAAATAATGCTGCGGGGAAGGGGGACTGAATCTCGAGGGTGAAAAAGCTCAGGGGAAGTAAACGAGTCGGAAAATTAGATCGGGTGATAAACCTAATTATTTCCTTTGTAGGATGGGACTTTTGCTTCTTTATCTTCTGTGGAGTCATTAACATGGGAAGTCAAGCCATGAGATCTGAAATCATGCTTGCGCGTCCCTGCGTTTTGGCCCGCCATACATGATGAGATGCTTTCCACCTCCAGCCGATGCCAGCACTTGCGGTCCTGGTGCCCACAAAGTGGCTGCATGGCCCCTTCTTTCTCCTCACAACGCGCTGCTGCGTTGTCGAGCAATGCCCTGGTGATACTTGGAGTACTCCAGCATTAGGGGTAGCTTTAAAATTCCCTGAACTCCTTGAATTTTGGTATATATCAGGAGTGCAATATTGAGTTTGATGGGGATCCGGGGCTCTGCCCACCTCTGCGGGATGCCTTCCTTCCCGCCTGCCTGCATGCGATGTTGCCTGGAGCTTGCCAGGATGTGTCTCAGCAGGGAAGATGCTACTCCAGTATTTCTGTCCTGACCTCCTGAGCGCTGAGCTGGGAACGAGGAGCTTGAAGCGCTTGGGAGGGCTGGATGGTGCTTTGAAGGGGGAGAACATTTTTTTTGGAAGGTGGTTGATGCCAGGACACGGTCTGGGCACGGTTTGTTGCCTGGTAGGTGGCTGCTGTCTCTGGGGGCTGTTGCAGCACCCCTTTACTGCACCTCCCTGGGTCGTGGGTGGGCACAGGGAGTGAGGAAAGCTTGCCATGAAGAAGTGGGGCAGCTCTTTAGGGGGAGACGGGGAAAGTGAACGTGCAGGAACAAGCTAGCAGCAGAGCTGCTGCGTGGAGAGAGGAAGGAGGGATGCTGGCATGGGGCACAGGGCCTTGGTTGGTGCAATTCATACTTTGCAATGCTGCCTCAACCTTTCACAAGGAGCCTGTGGTCCCTGCAGTGCTTACCCACCATGGCCTTCCTGAATCCACCCTGTTTTGATGTTTTTATTAGTGGCTGGTTTTTTTATTCCTCTGCATCCCATCGCCGGGGCAGGGCAGAGCTGATGGGCACCTTTGTGGGTGGTGGGTGGGAAGGGAGCGGTGCCCAGTCACTGCTGGCAGGGAGCAGTGGCTGGGGGACAGATTGACCCTGGTGGGATGTGCCCAGGGGCTTGCCACATCCCAGTGTGGCTTCTGTGGCACCAGCTGCCTGCAGAGCGATGTCACTGTGTTTTGCAAGCCAGGAGGGACCAGGGGCTTTGCAGCCCAGCTGAGCTGTGGGGCGAGGTGGGGGTAAGGGGCCAAGCCAGTGTGTGGCGGGTGCCCCCTCCCTGGGTGCCTTGTGGGATGCCCACCCTCTGCTTTCCCTCCAAGGAGGGCAGCTCATCCTTCTCTCTCCAGTTGTAGCAGCTCATCCATCCCCTCTGAGTGCCCTGTGGATCCATTCCCAGATTTTCCCAGCCCTGGGGCTTGTTTCCTCCGAAGCACTCCACCTACCATCGCCTTTTCCCAGAAGCCAGCTGATGGGTTTTGTCTGCTTTTAGCCTTGCTTGTCTCAGACTTCTACCTGCTCTCAAACAACTGGATATTTGGCACTTAAACTTGAGCCCGTGGAAATTTTGAGGAGCTGTAACGAGCCTCTGAGCCCCCCGGGGCTGCAGCCACAGGTTACCCGCATCCTCTGGCCGGGTGGAGCAGGACCACCACGTGTATTTGAGCATGGTTCAGCTGGAAAGGGCACTGGATGGGGAAGCTGAGGTCTGAGGCTTTGCAGCTGGGATGGTGTGTGAGAACAAATTTTCAGCTTCCAGACTCCTCTTTTAAATTTTTTTTCCTTCTCCCGCCATTTGTATGACTTAACTCTTTCGATGGAGGACACTAAAACGCAGCAGCAGCATCACCCCTCAGCTCTGCGGTGGGCAGGGAGGCAGAGGGCAGCCGGGGTTGCCAAGTGCTTCCTTCCCGTGGCACGAGGCTGGGGTGGCCGTGCCCTTAAGCCACAGGAGTTGCAATCAGTATTTGGGGGCAAAGACTGTTTTTTCTCACGAGGGCATGCTGCCTTAGCGCAGCAGGGACTGAGGGCTTGCTGCTGACTCTGGTTCCTCTTGCAGCACAACTCATCAGCGATGGCCATAAGCGAAGAGAGCCTCAGCTCTCCCAGGGCGCAGAGCAGCATGTTCTCACGGCCTCCCTGCTGCCTTATGCCACTGCTTGGGTAGCAAACCCCCTCCTGCTGCCGGGGCTGCCGGGGTTGGGGGCACCACATCGCCCTAAGGGCTGTATAGCTAGTAGTGCTGTAAAAGGCAACGCGCCTGATATGAATCTCACTCTTAATCCCTGCTTGAAGCAGGGGTAAGGCTGTTGCTTGGCGCCCTAGGCTCAGACTTGTTTTCTAGTGTGAGTGTATCAAGGATTGCTGGCTGACTGTAGCCAAGGCAGGGAGGCTATGGAGGCACGCATCTCTCAGAAAGGTGAAAAGTAAAATACAAAAGTTGGGTATTGCAGTCCAAAACCTCTCGGACAAGTCTATTTTCTCCTCGGACGTGCTTCTTCCTTGCAAAAACAGAGCCCAGACTTCCTGCTTTTTAGAAAAAACCTCCGATTTCTTGAACCTTAGGGCTGAGATGGAGAGACCGTGAGAAAGGGCTGTGGTTCGAGGTTCTGTGCAGCACTGATTTCTCACACCTACTGAATACTGTGGAGCACTGGGAGGGCTCGAACTCCAGCTCTTTCTTCCCCCCACCCCCCCAGATTCCTGACCGGTGATGTTATTACATTACCACACCAGCCTATCTGTGCGCTAAGGACCCACGGTCCTGGGGGCGCAATCCATCATCTGGTGAGGGATTCTTTGGGATTCTGTCTGCCATGATTAAAACCAATAATAATAAAAAGAAGCAGTCGTTCCCATCGGCTGCCTCGTGCCTCTACGAGTGGGCTGTGCGTCACTCCCGGCATCTGGAGGTGTGGACTATCCCCTGTGCCTTTCTGGAGCCGCTGTCAGATGAGGCTGGGGATGAAGGACCAGCCCTGCCCGTATCCCTCCTCGGAGGCCGGCTCCTGCCATTCACCACCAGCTTTCTCAAATGTCTCTCGTTTCGCTTGTGGAAGCAGTAAATTACCAGCTTGGGGCTTTCCCTGCACGTCACGCCACAGTGACAGGTCAATTTTTGCAGGGAATTTGAGGAAGGCTAAACGAGACAGAGTTTTATACCTGGCACGTGTGGATGCACGGTTGCACATCTGCACATCTTTCTTTGGGCAGAAATGGGATGTGCTTTTGTGGAGAAACCCCAAGGTTCATTTAAAAAAAGAAGAGTTGCTCTTATTTTCGAGGGGGGATAGGTCTCTGCTGTGCTGCGTGTGGGTTTTCTTCCATTTCAGCTTGATGAAAGTTTGGGCCGTATCGTATTCTGTCCAGATGCCTCGGTATGCCCTTATCGCGCCAGGCGTGACGCCTTTGACACCCCCACTCGGGGGGCTGGCAGGGGCAGGCTCTGCGGCCGGCCGCGGTGGGAAGCAGCTCTGTCCTGTTGGCATCTTGCAGGCGAGCCGTGATTTATAGGAGAAATGGGGAGACGTGGCTGAGACTGCCCAGCTACTGGTGGGGTGGGGAAGCTTGGTATGAGAAAAAGGCTGAGGGTGAAGCATATACGTGCATTTTTTTTTTAGCTCTGCCCCCCTTCTTGCTCAGACTCCAGCCTGGACTCTGAAGGGAGCAGTGCAGCTGAGGAATTACATGAATGTATGGGAGGGAGAGGCTTGTGCAATGTCTCTGGCTGCCTTTGACCGACAAGCTTGTCTTTCAGAGCTACGATAACCATCTCCCCCGAGACCAGGCTGAAATAAACTCCAGGCTGTGACATAAAAATCTGTGATTTTATTTCTTTTCCCAGTCTCCCTGTGTCATACTGCTCTCCATGCCCCTTTCCTTATCCAATAGGATGATTACCCAGCTGTAGTCTTTGCTATCAAGCCACATTACTCCTAAGCCAGAGAAACCTGTCCATCAAGAAGCGTAACTGTTGCTTGCTGTCCGAGCCGGTGGTGACCAGAGATGCTTTGCCAGCCCGTGTACCCTGGTGTCAGGGAGCGCAGCTGTGGTTGCTGGTGCTCAGCAGCAGCCTCTTGTCAGGGCAATTAATCAGAGGGCTGGGATGCTACTGTGTAGTTTGTGGTGACCTTGGACAAGCCCTTGAGCTCAGGGACAGGTTTCTGAAGGTGTCCTGATAGGTGGAGGTAAACCTGGGTCTTAGAGGGATCTTTGGAAAGGACTGAGATGCTGAACCCTGATGCCTGGCACTGGTGCCCGTGGTGTGAGGTGTCCCCCTGGGACACTGCTTTGAGCCAGGGCGTACGTGATGTGCGGGGATGGAGAGAAACTGAGCCATGGCAGCATGAGCGTGCATTGCATGCTAATGTCCTCAGCCACAACTCCTGCAGTGGCCTGACACCGGTTGTCCTGAATGACGCGAGCGGAGGCATTATCTGGGTATTTCAGCATGCTTGACTCAGTCACACAGATCCATTATATGCTGTTTATAAGCGATAAATAAGTGATTGATTTCTTGGCGGAAGGTCAAGTGGGTGAGGGAGATGCTCCATTGTAGCCTTTTGAGGGTGTCCTCTTCCATTTCACATGACAGGGTGAGCTGCACATCTCTCTGTACCCCTGCCAGTCATGTCTGGACCCTTTATAAATGGGTGATAACTACAATATGAAATAAAGCCTGGCAGCTCTGCTCCGCCACAGGATGAACTTGTTGACAGTCCGAGGCCGTATTCTGTCACTGGGACAAGGCGATGGAGGCTGCAGTGGATTATGTGGGAAGGAGAAGGTCCCTTGCATAAGTTTCTGGCATCTCCCTGTCCCCTAACCTCACCAGAGAGGCCGGCGGGATGGCTGCTGGGGGATGCAGGGCTACCCTTCCTAGTTCTCCGCTAGTTCATGCAGCCCCCACCTCTCGTGGGTAATATTTTCAGCAGTGGTGGATGCTGTTGCTTTCGCAGGTGATGGGGCAATATATCTCCTGGGAAACAGCAGTCGTCATGCCAGGGGTCGCATATAGCTCCTCCTAAACCCTGTTCCCAAAACTTCTTCCCTCGTGAACCCTGGCTCTGTGGGGCAGCCTACCCGACAGAGGCAGCGACCAAAATCAACACTGACCTGGCCCGGTACCCCGGCGAGCTCAGGGGATAGGAATGTCCAATGTGCTGGTAGAGGGTTCCTGGATTTTTCTGGCACAGGTCTGCAAAGCCCAAAGCCTCCAGGAGGCATTTCATTTTCCTTTCTGGAATTAGCTTTAGTGCTGAAGGTTGGGTTTGGGCCAGCAAAGCTTCCTTTGAGCCATCGGCTGTGCAAAAGGCTCCTTGAGTCTGCAGCGTTTCCCTTAAACACAGCTCATCTGGTGCCAGAAATTTCCCTTGCCTGAATGTTATTATCTCCTCAAGTGCTGGTGAGGAATTGCCCAAAGGAAACGTGACCTTTGCAGCAATGCTGGCTTGTCTGGAGCGGGCGTTCGTGGCCATCTGCAAGGGTGCAGCCAGAGCGCGCGCGCCTGTAGCATTGTTGTGCAGCGGGAGGAGGCGTGTTGTGGGGCAAATGGGAATGAACCCCCTCCCTCGGCTGGGGGTCCAGAGGGAGGTGAAGTCAAGAAAGAGCTGGATCAGAAATGGGCAGCCAGCCCCCGTCGGAGCAGAAGTCTGAGCATCCCGGACGCTTGCCCAGCTGTGGCACCGTGGCCAAAGCTGAACCAAGGTGCTTTCAGCCCATCCTTAGACCTGTGGAATCTCCTCACCTCCTCGGGAAGAGATGAGCCCCTTCCACAAAGAGTGTTTTAGCCCAAAACAAGACCTCCCAAAGCTGTTGGCAGGGATGGAGGGACCACATAAGAGAAACGACCCGGCCCTGTGATGAGGTCTTGCCACAGCAAGCCTCGCCGCAGCTCCTGGCTGCTGGGACAGCAGAGTGGTCTCTCCACTCAACCTCCCTCCCTCCTCCAGTCCCCAGAATGGTTGTGTGAGGGGTTGAATTTCCTTTCACCTCACATGAAAATGCTTCAATACAGGCATGTGGCTGAATGCAGGAGTGTAGCACGCTGTAGCTCATCTTGCAAGCCTTCAAGCTTCAGGTCTTCTTGCTTTCCATTTCCACGCCCTGTGTGGGGTGAAACGAAGCGGGGAGCTCTCAATCCCACCAGCAGCTATCAGCCTGCTTCTTCCCAAAACTGCCCCAGCCTGGGACCGATCTGGGGCTGTGCTGGCTGGAGCTGAAGGCAGGGGTATGGGGTATCAGCCCAATCCTGAAGTGCCAGCTAATTATTTCTAGAAATGGGAAGGGTGGCTGTGCAACGCCACTGTGGGCTGAGCACGTCGAGTTACTGAATGAGACTGCGAGGAATTAGAGCAAACGGGAGACTGTGGCCCCTTCTTAGAAAACAAAACCATTTGGAAATTAAATCTTTCCACCCTTTAGCTTTGAAAGGCAATTTAACAGCTGACCCCTTCCTCATACTTGGGCTTGTCCCAACTGAAATGGCACATTCTGTCTGCGGTCCCACAAAACCTTGTAGCTGACCCAAACGCAAGGACTTTGGCAAGGTTTAGTTTCTCATCTGCTTAGGGCTTTTTTTTATTTTTTGCGTGGTTTGTTTTTTGCTGAAGACAAATATTTGTGCAGCTAGGACAGTCAAAAAGGTGTCATGCTTTTCCCTCCGCCTGTTGGTGTGACTACTGCACCCCGAAGCATCACTTATTAAACCTGTCTCTGCTGCCAGGCTGTTTGAGCATGAAAGAGCGCTCCAAATCTGCTAATAAACTGGTTTTCGGTGTTTGCTGGAGGGTGCTGATATTTCCGAACCCAGGGTGAATGAGGGCTCTGGGGGGGCTTATCCACAGCCCGTCTTGCTGAAAGGAGCAGACACGGAGCTCCCAGCATTGCAGCCCTGCCACGATGCTCAGTGTGTTGGAGCTGCATCCCAGCACGGTGGTGGGCAGCTCAAAGGCTGGTTTGCTCTGCGGCCACAGGAGCTGGGAAAGATATTTCCCTGCTTTTGCAAAAAAATCCTTCTCCCCAGAACGGTCGCCCCCGGCTCTGTCCTCAGCCGGTTCGGAGGATACAGGGACAGAATAGCGAGCCGGTGAGGTCATGGGGAGAGAGTTAGTCACATCCAACTGGGAAAGGGAGAGGGCTGCCAACCAAGGCTGCTCTTGCACCACGGAAAGCTCGTGTGGGTCGGAGCGGACCCCCCCTCCAGGCTCCCCTGGGCACCCCGGCCAAGCCAGGGGTTGGTGCAGCCTTGCCTCTGCACCAGCTTCCCCAGAAACTGGAGGGGGCAAAATAATTAAATCAAAATCTAACTTGTTCTGGCATAAGCATGAACCTTGCTTCTCATAACTGGGGCGATACGGGCTAGAGGGGGTTAAAAGCCTTTCCGAATCGGAGACTATCTGGAGCTGTCGCACAAGGGAGGGAGATCATGGTAGAGTTTAATGAATGACTTCATTTATATATTAAAAAAAAAAAACAACAACCAAAAACCCCAACAACACGGTGGCTTCCTGCCAGGCCCACAGACAAGGGTTTCTATGGGAACCTGGGGGAAAATAATAAATAGGAGTGTGGGACGAGTCGGGAAGGGAGGAGGGGAGCCCAGGCTCTGGTGCGGGTCAACTTTATTCCCCATGGAGAGCAAGGTGGCAAGGGGTGACGAGCGGGGAGAAGGGCGAAGGGTGGCTGCATTTGCTGCTTGCAGAAAGCCCCCACCCAAAATAAGGCAGGCAGGAATGACACCACGGTGGAGCCGTCTCTTGGCCTAGACCCAGGATGTGCTCGGTTCCCTGCTCCCCCATGCACTCAGCAGGGATGGGTGACCTGTCTCCGTCCAGCCCCGCATCCTGGCCCTGCCACCTCTGGGGAGGTGGGAGTTTGGGAGGGCAGGGATGTGGGGTCACCCCCAGCATCCTGCTGGGGTGGTGGTGGGACCGCTCCGCAAAGGGATGCGACCCGGGCTAAGCTAGGCAGCCTGGCTGGTGCTGCGGAGTAAAACAGGCTCCAAGTGAGCCTCCCCTGGAAAGGCTGACAAGGTTCCTAGTGGAATTACAAAAGCCAGATTTTTCTTGAAAAAAATATCTCAACTAATCCCAACTTTTTTCTTTTTCCTTTGCTGGGAGAAGGGGGCAAATGAAAATCAAATTAAAGCAGCATCTTGGTGAGGCCCCCTTGCACGGTTCATAGTCCAGGCTGTGGGCACAGCTGGGCAGGCTGGCAGAGTGATGCTTCTGGGGTCAGCTGGAACGTGCCCCTCTTTCGCTCAAATGAGGGATGAAACAAGTCTCAGCTAAGGCATTTCTGGTTTGTTTTTTTCCTTTTCCCTCTCCACAAGCCCTTTGCCCCAATCCGAACTGATGTCACAGCGTATCTCCTGCAGAGCATCGGGACTGCAGTCCTGGGGGTGTGCCCGAAGTGGGGGCAGGCGCAGGTCGGGCTGGGTCCTGCTGCTGGTGGAAGATCACCTTCCCAGCTCCTGTGTGCATGCGGCTCCCATGTGCATGCCTCGCACGAGAGCGTTTCTGCAGACAGGCATGCAAACACCAGGGGAAACAGCCCTTGTGATCTGGTTTGGACCTGGCTGAGCCAGGGGTGAGTGGGGAGAGGGAGCATCTGCCCCAGCATCTGCCCCAGCATCAGCCCTGGGTACCACGAGTCAGACTTGCCCCACTCCAGCTGCCATGACAAGTCTGTTGGGTGAGTGGTGGCCACACCGTGGTGGCATGTCCTTTTCTGCCTGCATCCCAGCCGGTGCCGCCAGCGGTGGAGCAGCAGCCGATGCTGGGTGGCGATGCTGGGTGGCGACTGGTGCTATCGCAGGAGGAGGAATGTGGCAGCCGCCTTATCGCTTCCTCGGGGATGTAAGAGGCCATTCTGCCGACAGAGGTGTTATTATCCAGCAGATGAGATGCCTGGGAGAAGCCAGGGCAGGTTTTCCTTCTCTGCAGGGGGGGAAGGAAGTTGGGCAGGGCAGAGAGGAACACAGCCGCTGCCCTCTGCCACCGTGCCCTCTGCTCCTGCTTAAGGAAACTCACCCCCAGGGTGCCGATCTCACCCTTCCTGAGCCAAAGCTTGAGACAGAGGGGTGGAATTTCTTGCAGCACTGCAAGACCCTTCACAAACCCTTCCTGGGGCGCAAAGCTGCTTTGCAGGGAATGGTGCTTCCCAGTGGGCTTCCAGCTTGCAGGAAAGCGGCTGCTGTGGGACGAGGGGGATAGGCACCATGTCTTCCTCGGGGTTGGGAAAGGCTCTCCTGCACCCCTCTCCCAGCCCGTGCATCCCACTTTATCCTTGCACATCGGCTGGTCCCGCTGTGGAGCTGTGCCAGTGGAGCTGGGGATGCCACTTGGAGGACCGCTGCTCACAGCGGGAGCGCTCTTCTCCAGGAGCCCCCCGCTTGCTGTGGGGAGCCCAGGCACCTCGTGGGGATTATTGCCAGGTTTCACAGGCACTGCCCGACAGTGTTAAGGATGGGTTTTCCTTCTGTCCTGGCAGGCTGACAGCACAGTGGAGCGTGGAAGATGAGGAGGAGGCGGCGAGAGAGCGGCGACGGCGGGAGCGGGAGAAGCAGTTGAGGTCCCAGGCAGAGGAGGGCTTGAATGGCACCGTCTCCTGCTCGGAGAGTGCGAGTCCGGCGCAGGAAAACCAGTAAGAAATACCCACAGATAAATCCTTCAGCAACACACTCTCTCCTTGCAGCAAAACCCTCCCGCATCCTTGGAGCAGCTGTCTGCCGTTTGGGGTGGTGTGGGGAGATGGGGAAGTTCCCTAACAGGTTTGTGTTGGGGGATTTAGCCCAAACGAACAAATATGTGTTTCTCATTTGGGCAGGAAAAGCCAGAACCTGTGCTTTACACGGGGGTTTTTTTTCTGGTTTTTGGTTTTTTGGTTGGTTTTTTTTTTTGTCTAGAGCCTGAGTGTTCTACTGCCCTGAGAGTTACAGTAGGACAGCTTGGGCCAGGCTGAGCTCAGGCAGGGAGTCCACATCACCAGGGCTTTCAGTGCCTTGTTAAAATTCAGCTTGTGAACCGTCCTACACTGAAACTAATGGAAGTTCCTGGTATCTGCGATAACAGACACATGCCTCAGGATGTGACACACAACCCTGGGCAGATCATGGTGCTGGTGGCCAAGCAAGCGATCACCTCTTCTGGCCGGGCTCCCCGCCTCTCCCTCGGAGGGGGCTGCCCTGGCAGTGGGCAGCGAGGAGCAGCTCCTGAGCTGGTGCAGTTCACAGCTCCAAGGGTTAAAGTTAACTTCATGCTTTAATGGGGCAAGTCCTAAATGGAAATAGCTCAGGAGGCATTTATGGAGATGCTGAGCTACCTGCTGTCAGAGGGGAGCCCCCTGGAGAAGGGATAGGATGACGAGTCACGTCCCCAGCACCCCACTGCAGCATCCACCACAGCCTCCCTGTGTCCACAGTTCAGCAGCCCAGGGGCTGTGCAGAACTAGGGCTGGCACAAAAACCAGTCTGCGCTCTGAGTTGACAAACTCAGTCTCCCCGCTAATTCTGTGTTCCAACTTATCTAAATACGTTAAGCACAATGAAAAGTGGCAGCAGGGTTTGGGATTACAGTCAGAGAGAAGCAGCAGCTTCATTTTACTGAAAAAATAGCAAAAGCTGTTTATAAAAATCTGGGGTTTTTTCCATGAAAAGATCAGTTATTTCTTAGATACTTTCAAAATTATTCAGGACTCTGTTGGTTTTTTTGTCTAAAAGCATTGCAAAGAAGCTTCAGAATCTTTTGTGGCAATACACCTGGTGATGTTCTGCAGACAAAATCACTGCAGTCTGCCCTAAAAGCAAACAGAAGATCTGGAAAGTAATAATAATTGTTAGCTTTTCCAAAACCCCTTTCACACAGGGCCTGGAAAATAATTCGTAAAGGTCTTTAAAACAGCAGACGAGATCTCTGCTTTGCCGGAAGATGCTGTGAGCGGCCCCGGCACAGAGCAGCGTGCAGCAGCCCCAGTCCCGTGGGTATAGGCACAGACACGCTGCTGGCCCCGTGGGACTGTTGGCGTTGCCCAAAATTAATCAAGTGTTTAAGCATCTGTGAAGGGCGGTAATGACAAGAACAACTCCTAAAATAAGGGGGTTTGCTCCCTGCTCCCTGACGCTCGAGCTCGCTGGGCCAGGCTTCACCAGAAGGATGTTTCTTCTTTTCTGGCCATCCCCTGGTTTCTCCTGCAGCTGCTGACAGCCACCTGGGCTTGCTCACGCAGCCAGGGTCAGCCCTGGCTATTAATCTTCCGAAAAGCTTCACTCTCCCTTGTGTAAACACTGCCTCCTCCTTCACTCGGCACTTCCCATGCCGGGACTCATCCTGTCCATGTCTCTTCTCTTTGTGCAAACCCACCCTCTGCATTTCCTTGCACCAAAGGGACAGAGCAAAGCTCCTCTGCTGCCTTCCCCCCGCTAAAAAAAGAGAAATAACCTGCAGAATGGCAGGTTTGCAGGAAAGACACGCATGGCCTTGGGAGCCAGAGGGATGGATGACAGCTTAAGGGACGATGCTGATGGGGCTGGGCTGGCTTAGTGTTTCCCCTGGGGCTGTGTTTGTAGAGGGGCACAGGGAAGGGACCAGTTTTCAAACAGCATTTGGCCAGTTTCCAGCGTTCCTTGGGAGCTGCTCAGGGCCGCAAGTAGCAGAGGGATTCTGCCTTGGGCATCACCAACACTGCAGCTTGCCTGAAGCCCTGAGCAGGGACCCAGCAGATCCCTGCTCCCATCCTGGCTCTGCATCAAATTTCCTGAGCGTTATCTTGTGGCATCCACAAGCTGCTGCCACACACGCAGCAGAAAATAACCCAGCCTGGGCTGCGATGTCCTAGACCTACGCGGCATCGCTGTTTGGCAGTCCAAGGGGATCCTGAACCGTGGCAGGAGCCGGGCTGTACTCAGGCGTGTGGCCGAGCAGACATTTTCGGTGCGCACCCCCCTGCTACCTGCCCTGGTGAGCCTGGTGCTTTTGTATACCCTCAGCTCCTGCATCAGTTCAATAGCAGATTTCCAAACCTCAGAGAAGTTTTCATATTTATTTTTTTTCCCCCCATATTTTTGCCCAGAGAAGTTTGCCCATATTTCAAGCCACCACGGTCATGGAGGAGACCAAGCATCTCCCGACACCACCGGAGAGCCCAGAAAGGCAAAGCAAGGACTCTTCCATGTTTATTATGTACTTTGAACCTTTGAGTTTTAAACTAATCTGTGAGTCGCACATCCTAATTCCAATTCACAGGTGATGTGACCGCCCTGTATCCCAAAAACATCTGCCAAGCCACCTCCTCAGGCCGATGCTCGCAACACCCCTGCCCACCCAGGACCCCTGGCTGGGAGGCGAGTCTCCTTCTGAATGCAGGGGGGAAAAATAGGAAACCCCCAGGGCTCCCCATGCATGGCCAGCTCGTGTCTGGTGCTGGGGGGCTGTGGCTCCCCACAGCTGTGGGGCGTTCCCAGGCAGGGAGCTGGAGTCACGCAAGCGCTTGTGAGTGGCTCAGAGCTGCAGTGGAACGTGAGGATCCAACCCCGACCTTGAGCTGGTGGCCTCATCTTCGGCTCTCGGTGACCTGTTCAGGCTGCTGCTGCTGTCTTGCCTGTGGGGCTGCGTACAAGCACAGGACAAGCAGCAACCAAGTTTGAAGCACGTCTGGTCCTAACAAGCTAGGGCCAGCTTTGGCAGAGAAGAAAAACCACACACTTCTTGGTGCTGATGTGCTGCTTTGCTTGTCTTCTGCTTGCCCGCGTGCAGCCCCGGAGCCCAGGCAGGCAGCAGGGTGCTTCTGCTGCAGACATGGGGCTGCTCCTTCTTCCTCTCCATCTTGCAGCGATGCCCTGAGAGACCCCTCTGTACAAGGGCGCTCTGAAACACGTGTCAAAAGCATCTTCTGTAACAGAGGACAAGGCTTCAAGTGGGATTTGGGAGTGGCCAGAGGAAAGAAGGTGGAATAACTGGGGGGAGAGGAGGATGGTATCGGGCTGGGGGCTCTTTCAGACCAGGTTTGGGTTTTTTGCACCACATCCTAATTTTCCTTCTTGCTGTGTTTCAGCTATGACTTTAAGCCATCTGGGACTTCAGAGCTGGAGGAGGATGAGGGGTTCAGTGACTGGTCCCAGAAGCTCGAGCAGCGCAAACAGAGGTGGGTAGGACACAGCCGGACTAAGAGGAGGGGAACCAATGCACCCAGCAGAAGGACTGTCCCCGAGGAGGGGTGCCCAAGCCCAGCTCAAGCCTAGCGTGCATAAGAACAAGGCCAGAGGCTGGAGCGTCAGCAGGGCAGGATGAGGCCCGCACCGCTGGGATGGATGCTCTCCGCCGGCCGTGCGGGCTGGTGAGGAGGAACAGGCTCAGGGGTGCTCCAGGCTCTGAGGGTGTTTGGATCGAGCTTGGCACTCCAAGCAACAGCCTGCCAGGATGCCTGGGTTTGGCAGAGCGACAACAGCAGATTTAAGTTCACTGAGCTGCCGCAAGGGTTGAAACAACCTCTAATATAATCCAGGCCAGCCTAAAGAGCTGGTCTAGGTTAGCGCTGCTTCCTTACTCCTGTCATAGTGGGTGTTAATGGCCCCAGCCCATCTTGCGCTCCAATTCTCTTTCCCTGGGGGAAAAACAGGCAGCAAAGAGCCCCGAGAGGGGCTTGTGTGTTCAGCTGTTTCATCCCCATCTGCCGTCGCTCACCCCTTGCTGAGCTGAACCAAACTCCTGCCTTAACCACTTCCCTGGGACACCGTCTACCTGCACGTGAACTCTGGGACTCAGCTGTCTTGGCAGCTTGATGGTGTAGTGAATTTTGCCCCTGTGATGACACAGCCTTTTCTTTACCCACAAGACTGAAAAAATGCCTAAGATTAATATTTAAGGCTGAACAGATAACTAGAGCTCTCCTCTTTCTTATGTCTTTCCACACACCAGAGCTAAACCCCTCTGCACGTTGGACCTTTGCAGCTCTGAGCCCACAAGCCTTGCTCAAGCACCTCGCTGTGCTGTTGATAATAACATCTGTGGGAGCAATTAGAAATCAGCCCCACCTGCTTTTTGGCATGCTGCCTCTTTTTCCACCCTACTTGCAAAAAGCTTGTCTGGAGAAAAAGGCTGCTGTTATTCCCTCCTTGGCCTTCAAAAGAGAATTAGCTGTAAGGGTTGCGTTATCCTCTCCTGAAATCGCTCCTTGGGTTTTTCTGTGATGCTTGTGTGTTTTTTCTGTAGCGAGGCAGGAGGGTGCTGAGCAGGGGAGGGAGGTGGCATCCATGGCAGGTGAAGCCCATCAGATGGGGTGATGCTTTAAGGCAGGGGCTGTAGCTGAGCAGTCTTTTGGCTGGGGGCTGGCTGCGAGAGGCAGCTGGAGCAGCTCAGACCCTGGGGCTTACTGGGAATGGGCCTCTGGTTCCCTGGTGGGTGGCTGTGCCCTGCAGGGTCCCGGCAGCAGCTGTGCCCTGGCTCGGGTGAGGGGCAGGCTGGGCGTGCGGTGCGAGCACAGGAGGGCTGTGCCCCACGCTTCCCGGCTCTCTGCTTACCTGGCAGGGAGCAAACCCTGATTTTTCACACGCAGGGTGTTTAGGTGGCGGCTATGGATGAGGGGGTGGAGATGGTTGCTGTCAGGTGGAGCTAAACCAGCTTGTGCAACCCCTGAGGACCTTGGTGTGAAGGTGGTTTTTTGTGGGTTTTTTTTTGGTTTTTTTTTTTTTTTGTTCTGGTTCCCTGCTTTGGGGGGGGAGGTCCATGCAAGAGGGTGGGAGCTGTGTCAGGCTGGCTGCCTGCCATACAAAGCTGCTGTGGTGCAAAAGGCATCCTATAGATTGCATTGTACCTGCTGGCCTTATTTTTTATTATGAGCTTGCGCTTTAGCTGGAGGCATTGCAAGCATTCTGGTGAAGAGAAACTAGTTTTCTGGGCTTTCAGAGTCTGTTTGCTGTTGGTGACTGCACTGATGGTGTGAGAGGATGGCCAAGCGAGCCAGCGTATGCATCAGCTTTTTCGCTGGGCATCAATGAGGAGGGCTGGATGGTGGCTGTCTGTCAGCTGCCTTCCTAGCAGCAGAGAGGTGTGGTAGAAAAGCCTTACTTGAACCTTTTTTCAGGTTTTGGTGCTGGCTGGTGAGGTGGAAGTGGTGAGTCAGCCCTGCACTTTGGTGGCTGCCCACTAGCCAGCTCTCTAGCCTTGCTGTCACAGGCTGGGTGATTTTTCTAAGAAATGGTTGGAAGGAGAAAGCTGTCCTCCAACTGGGGAAAGTAAGATGGCCACAACATTGTGGTGCACCGCTGTGAGCTGCTGAGAGCTCTGTGGTTACGTGCTCCCCTCCACCAACTGTCCCTGAAGGCACGGGCTGCTCTGCTTTTGTGAAGCTGATGGCTTAAACACACTCCTGGGTCTCTTCAGCCTCAGAGACCTGGGGGAATCCTCCTGTACAAACCCCACTGTGGTGGTTTGAAGCCAAGGGGTGGCCCTGGTTGCTCTGGGACGCCTTTGTTTTACTGGGCCATGGCATGGGTCGAGGTGTAATTTATTCCAGTGGGCACAACCGTGGTTTGGGTGCGGACAAGGCATCGCTCACGGAGCACTGCGCCTTGCAAGCGAAAACCCCACGTGAGCAGCTCTGCAGCCTTGCCCTGCTGTTTAGTTTCAGCTCGGGAAAAGGGGGATCTTGGGAAGCATGTTCATGTGGTGTTGGTGAGACCCTCCTCCAGCGAGAGGCTCTGCGATGTGCGAGACGCATCCAGGTGGAGGAAGGCTGTTTGGTGCTCCGCGCTGGATGGGTGCAGGGAGCCGTGGGGACAGTGTCAGGTCCGCGTTGGTGCCCCAGGACCACAGAGCATGCTGGTTTGCCTGGGATTTTGGCTGTAGTTGAGCAGACAACTGAGCCAGCACTACATCGTGGCGATAGTGTGCTCTCTGGGGTCTGAGGGGGGGTCTGATCCCCGTTTTCCTGCAGGTCTTGCCTGCAGTGGGGCTGGGAAGGTGAAGGTACCTTCAGCTCTGCCACAACTCTTAGTTGAGCTGAGTCTTGGACACTCAGTGTGGGAGTGTGACGGGACTGGTGTTACACCTGGGTGCCTGGAATTAGGTGGGACCACGAAGTGGCTGTGAGCCCTGGTGTCAAACACCCAGCAGGCTGTAGGATTGGGGATGTGTGTGATAAAACTGGATTTCTAGAGGTCTGAGGCACCTGTTGGTGTCTGTAGGCTCACAACGATTTTTTTTGGTGCTTTGATCTCTGTTCCCCTCCTCTAGGTCTCCACGACAGTCATATGAAGAAGAGGACGGTGGTGTGAGGGAAACTGAAGTCAAACTGGAGCAGATCCAGCTGGGTCGGGAAAGCCTGGAGGAGATCCAGGAGGAGAATGTAGTTATCAGGGAGGAAGAGAGGCTGTGCCAGGAGGAAGAACCGGTCCAAGAGCGTGAGGAAGAGGAGAGAGCTGAGCAAGAGGTGGGATCAGGAGGAGCTGACCACCTCCTCTTCACAGGGCTGCTGGGGGAGCTGGGGGCTGCTCTCCAAGAGCTCGGCTCACCATTGCTGCTTATGCTGCCGGGTGCTGAGCCCACGTAGATGTCCTTTCGTGGTGTAACCTGGGGCTGGTGCTGCTCTCGCCTGTGTCCCCTCTGGGGGTGGCTGCAGGCAGCCTCTGCCCGCTGTGCCTGTCCCGGGGCTCCAGGTGCCAACTAGTGTCCCTGCAATCCCGAGAAGGAAAGTGCTGCTATTTCTCCTGTGGTTTTGTCGGCAGTGAGCAGGTCTTCAGGAGAACTCAAATCTAAATTTTACTGCTTGTTTTTTCTCTTCTCCAGCCTTTATTGCACCTTTGGAGCACTTTGGCTTGATGTATCTCTCAATCTTGCGTTGCTCCCAGCTGAGGTTTTCTTGCCTTGCTCTTCTGACAAGGTGTAATTCCTGGTTAATGAAGGAGACAAACCTGGAACTTGAGAGGTGTGCGAGTCCAGCAGGGTGGCTGAGCTTCAGATATCTTTTGTTGTAAATGGATTTTGACTTGCTGAGGCTAGTATGCTTTCTGCATTTGAACCGTGTGTGTGACTCTCTCTAGCCCTTCATTCTAAAGGCAGCTGCTCTCTCTCCTTGTGGCCTCTAAATGAGAAATTCAGGTTTTCGTATCTCCACAGTGGTAAGAAATCTTTATAAACTGATGCAAGGATCCCTTTTCATATCATTTTGGAGCCTTGAACCTGCAAAACTTCTCTGATTCCCAACCCTGACTGACACATGAGCTTCTTCCTGGATGTTTCAAAAGTAGATGATGTGAACTCAAAGTTTCTGTGCTCACGTATTTATTTAGTGGAAAGCAGGAAGCCTGGAGACAGGGGAACAAAAAAATCACTGTTGTTGTGTAGTAAGCAGTTTGACCAGCTCACTTCCTGGCTTGTCCATTTTCTGCACTCAGGAAAAGAAGAGAAGGAGAAATGACGAGGAAGAAGAAGCATCAGAAAAGCGCCAGAAGGCCCCAAGCCCCCCCGGCGGGGAAGAGGAGGAGCTGGGCTCGGACCACGCCACGGTGTGCTCCATGAAGGTTCGTGTGCCTGCGCCCCTCTGGAGGCAGGGCAGCCACAGCACCTCACCCGTGACGAGGAAAGATGATCCAGGGCTTGCGGTAACGTAGGGTGTGAATCCTGTTATCCCACTCCTGCTACGGGCTGGGACAAGTGGCCTGATCTGTTCCGCTCATCCGCCTCGGTTGTCTGCCTCCCCTCCTCCCGCTTCGCTTGCGTGCGCGGTGAGGCTGCCGCTGTCTCTGTGTGGGCTTTGCCAGTCACCGTGAAAGTCTGGAGTTCGTTGAGGACTCCAGGGGATATTGTAATACTGAGAAAGATGCCTGTGCTTTCAGCTTGTGATCGTGGTCAAAGGTTACACATGAACTTAATCAGAAAATGAAGTTTTCCTTCCCTCCCAAAAAAACCCCCAAAACTGAAGCAACTAGAATTCCCCTATCTTTCTTAGAATAAAATCAGAAAGTATGACTTAAGCTTTTTAAACTGAGATTCCTGATCTCTGTAGCATTGTGTCCTCCCCAATCACATCTGTTTGCATTGATGCTCTTGCGAAACTTCCATTTTTAACGCCACCTGAATTGCATCTCATGACTTCTGTTGCATCGTCCACAAATCCCCGTCCTGTCCCCGTGCTTTTAAATACAATAGATACAGATAAGCCATTTCGGTAGTGAATGGCTCCTTGCCTTTGTAAGCCCTAAGCTTGTTAATTGTAGCATGGAGGGAAAAGGTGAGGAGCCTGTGTAGCCTGTTAATCTCTTGTTGGTACTATCTTTGCTTTTTTTGTGTTAAGATCTGTGCTATTTGCTGCTTAGTCAATACTTCCAGGATGAGGCGGATTGTATGGATGCTTCCTCTTGCACAAGTAAATAGATTGTAAGAGGAAGGTTTCATCACCTACAACCATCAAGTTCTTGCTCGTTATGGAGAAGCCTTTTAAAATTGAAATAAGAATAGGGGAGGGAGGGTGTGTTTGGATGCAGGCCATGTGCTAACGTTGGGTTTGAAAAGTGGGATGGGGGTGGCCAAAGCATATCCCTGGAGCGGAACTGCTGGGGAAATGTGGGAAACTCTTCCAGCACCTTTCATGTGCTGAAACTTTTGTCATTACAAGCCCAAAACACACATAGCTCCATGACCTGAGCTTAACTCCTGCTCCTAAGATTAGCCCAGGGAAAGGTTTAGAAATACAGTCTTCGTGTTTTAGACAGTGATGTCAGAGCTCACCAATACACAAAGCTGGATGTAGAGCTGCTCAGGAAAAATATGAGCTTGGGACCTTTCCAAAGGAAGGAGGATCTTTACACCCCAGCTCGCAGAGCTTTGTGTGAGCACTGAGAATTAAGCACATTGACCACCAAGAAGGTGTTTTGGCACGGGCTTGCTCAGCAGAAACACTGCTGGTAGTGGAAAGACAAGAGCATCTGCAGTGGGCAGTGAGCTCCCCAGCCAGCTGTGGCTGGTGGAGGCCAGGTACACATCTGGGGCAGGCAGATGTTGGGTCACAGTGCGATGGGGTGTTCAGAGGGCCAGTGTGACCTGGGGGCTGAAAGAGGTGTGCGGTGGCAGGGGGGAAACCTCGTACCAGCCCTGTTTTGTCCCAGGCTGCTTGTGAGCTCTGAGTTTTGAGGTTGGCCAGGTGAGCAGCGGTGGTGTCTTCTGGCCTTCAGAACATGCTTTGGACCAGAGAAATGCATGAATCTGCCTGCAAGGAATTGCCTTACAGGGCAGGGGGCGGTGGTCTCCAAATAGCTTAGGGAGGTTTGTTCCTGCCTTGACTGTCATGCTGAGATCTACTGTCACCTGCAGGCCCCTCTCTATTGAGCCTGTTGCTTGTTTGGAAGCACCTGTGGGTGGCTTGCAGCTGCACAGCATCTCTCTGGAAGGGTTGGCAAGGTTTTTTCCTAGTGATACCTTACCTACTTGTGATTGAGAAGCTGAGACATAGGCAGGGGTCTACCAGATTCCCCTTTCAAGTGCTGTTGTGTCCCATGTGGTGCCAGCCTGCCCATCAGTGCCCCAGGGGGATGAGCGACCCGCTCTCTGAAGTCACGGCTCGGAGGCAAGCATCAGCTCCTGCAGCACCGAGCGAAGGAGGGCAGCCTGCCCAGCAGAAGCAGCTGGCTGATGGGATGTGTCACACAGCTCTGCTGGGACCTTGCAGAGTGACTCTCCCCAGCACATCTCTTAGCCAGGGCAGCACCATTTCATGATTGTGCACTTCTCTAATGGGCTCAGTGCTCTTGGGTGCAGCTGTTAAATGTGTCCTCTCTGTGACACTGTCTTGTCTTGTGCTCAGCTGAAGTTTAGCACCAGCATCCTGAGAGCATCTGAAAATGAGCACCTAGTGCTGCCTTTTTTCTGCTGCCTTGGTGGGTGATGTTTCCAGCGGCGCAGGCAGCAGTGACACGGGGAGAGAAGGTTCCTTGTTACTTGGCTGCTGCTCCTGGGCTCTGTAGGAACTGCTGTTAAGAAAGAGCCTGCCCTTTTACTTGAAAGTGATTTTTTTTCTCACTGTGTTCTTGTTTTCTGGGGCATGAAAGGGCGGTGAGGTTTAGCAATGCTTCAGCTTTCCTTTATCCAGTGGTTGGGATGTGTTTGCTTGCCTTCCTGCCTTGGCCAGAGAGACCTTGCACAGGAGCCCCTGGTGCAGAACTCTCTTTCCTTATGGCCTGACCTGCAGGGCTGCCTTGCAGGTGGCTCCACGTGCTGGCTCGCCCCGTCTGTGTGCTGCTCCGACGTGGGTAACCTGAGGTAACTCCTGCCTGTGCCGCTCTCATGCTTGGCTCCTCCCGCAGATGCGGTTGGTAGGGCCTCTGGTTTCCCCCCTTGCCTTTCCACACTTGCCACTCTCTCTGTTAGGTCTGGCTGGGAGACTGAGCGCCCGAGAGAGATACCTGGCCCTTGAGCAGGGGGAGTAGAAAAAATAGTCTTGGTTGCTGTTTTAGCTGTCAGTGAAGCTGCACATTCTTGGTTTGCCCCTGAAACTGGTTGGGATTCTGCTCACCTGCCTCGGAAAGGAGGAGGAAAGGGGATGCTCCCTGTCTCTCTGACCTATGTGGGAACATGGGGCTGAGTGAGGCATTTCTAACCAAAATCTGGGTGAGGGATCAGGGAAAAGAAATGGTTGTATTACAGTCAGCTGAGGTGACCTACATCTGTCCGAGGTCCGTGGACAAAAGTAACATCTTGGCCTTTTCTCTCCGGTTTCAGATCACAGACAGGACCGAGTCACTGAACCGCTCCATAAAGAAAAGGTATTTCTGGGGCTGACCTTGGGGTGCCGCAGGTCCCTTCTTCAAACCGAGGGTGCTGGCGGGCCCTGCTGCGGGGAGGGGAAGGAGGGACAGGCCGCCTGTGGCCCTCAAAGTCCCCCCCTTCTGCTTGAGGCACTGGGGGATCACTTTAATCTTCTTCACTGCTTTCCAGTAACAGCATAAAGAAGACTCAGCCTCCCCTCCCCGTGTCGAAGATTGACGACAGGCTGGAGCAGTACACACAGGCTATTGAGGTGGGCTGCTGTGCTGTCCGTCTGCCCCGGCCTTCGAGGAGCTCCCTTTGCTGGGCGCTGCTCTCCCACCGTGCCTCTTAGCCTTACCATCTGGGAGGTGACAACTGAATTGTCTCCCCTTGGCTGGGAGCACCCCATTCTGTCTCCATCTCCCTTCACAGCATAAAGTAGGTTTCTTTAGAGACCTGTGCCATCCTTGTCTCATCATGTTCCCTGCTTCAAGGGTGGGAGCATCTGGCAGGAACTAGCAAGACCTGCAGGTCTCCTTTTACACCCCTCGTCCCTGAGGACCTCCAATTATGGGGAGAGGAGGGGGAAAAAGAACACACTCCCTGATGGTGATCTTACTCCATTTATTTTCCAGACATCCACAAAGGCTCCAAAACCTGTCCGACAGCCCTCTCTCGACCTTCCCACCACCAGCATGATGGTAGCCAGCACAAAAAGCCTCTGGGAGACCGGAGAGGTCACAGCTCAGTCTGCTGCGAAGCCCCTGCCCTGTAAGGTACGGCACTTGCAGGACTTGCCTTGCTCGTGCGGGGGAGGGGGGGCTGGCCTCTGGGCACAGCCAGCGTTACGCTTGCGTTAGCCTTGGTACTGCGCGGTGGTGGCGCCTACCAGCTATAAAGGCATCTGCGTTGGAGATCCGACCTCCTCCATCAGGATGCAAGGCTCACTGCAAAGACCCCAAAGACCTCAGAGCTTTGCTTTGTCTGCGCTAGAGTCCCAATTTTTTTTCTCTGTGGTACAGCTAGGAAAGCCTCTGTGCTGCTGGTTGGGGCTCTGTTTTGAAATGGGAATAAAATCAGCTGGTGGGGAGAAAGCGTAGGTCTGCTGCAGCGGCTAGAACTGAGCTCCATCTGCTCAGCGCAGACTTCCATCTAGTACCAAGATGGTAAATCTTGTAAACTTGGAAAATGCAAAGAGTATTTTCCATTGTGCTCTTAATTTCACTTTTTGGTCATTCTCAGCAAGGCTGGTTCTGTAACACATCAGTTGCAAACCTCTGTTTATGTGAGTAAAATTCCTTCCACGTAAAAAAAAAAAAGCCTTGATGTTAACATGTCCTAACTATTTAAGAAAATAAATATTTTGGACCTCTGATCCAGGCTTTTGTTGAGAGTAAGAGAGGGGAAAACGTAGGCCATACTGGGAATAGGAGTAAGTTTTCAGTCTTGGGTTTTAGCTGCAGCTGCCATAGGTCAGATTTTGTGATCTTCTAAATAAAAAAGGAGGTCAGATGTGTGGGTTTGGAAGGGACGTGACCAAAGACATGTTCACCAGCGTTAGCAGTGAAGGGTAATGAGAACATCATCTTCTCAGGATATCGTGGCTGGAGACATCATGAGTAAAAGAAGCCTTTGGGAACAGAAGGGCGATCCCAAGCCTGAGACCAGTATCAAGGTGAGTTTCTGTCTGTGTGAGCATGAAAGCACTTGCTCTTCTGTGAAAAAAAAAAAAAAAAATTGCTTCTGGCTGGGTTGTGGAAGCATTGAGCAGGTGTTCTGCAGGGACAAGGGCTGCCTGTATCTATCAATGCAACCGCATACCCAAGAGCTCTTCCTAACAGTGAGCTGCTGTTGCTTCAGCCCTAGTAAAAACGGGGGCAAAGTTGTTTTATAACCAGTAATATCGAAGGGTGTCTTGAACGGCATGTTGTGCTCAGCCCCCGAGTTGGGACCCCCAGCCTTCTAGGCTCAGAGGGAACTGCAGATGTGAGTTGCTTTGCTCTTGTTAGGCTTTTTAGTCTTGAGAGTAAAGAAAGCATGCAAAATTAAGCGAAGCCAAACCTGAGACAGTAGTAACACTTGCAGACGGATCTGGGGGTTTGTGCCGACCAGTACATTTGTGGGAATGCCCATTAAAATGCACTGCTTGAACTGTCCAGGCTGGGAGAGGAAGATGAAAATACCTTGTCTGTTCCCGAGCTGGTGCTGCTGCCAGCGTGGTAAATGGAACCGGCTCTTGCCACGGGTGAGAGCAGCCCTGGCTGAGAGCCCTCCCTCGTGACACCTGGTGCTGCATCTTCCCGTTCCTGTTCCACCTCCTGTGCCTGCTGCTTGAAGTGGTGGTTGGTCTGTGCAAAGAGCTTACGTGGAAGTGGCAAGAAGGGAGCACAGAGCAGGCTGTCTCCAGGCCCTCTGGGATTAGACGACTGTATCACATGCTCCTCTGGCTTCAATTGTGTGATCTCGACTGCCTGTTTGAGGAGGAAAATGCTGACTTTGACTCTCTTTTTCTCTCCTGTTCAGTCCACTCATTCTGGCAAAAGGTATAAATTTGTTGCAACAGGCCACGGCCAGTACAAGAAGGTGTTGATAGATGATGCTGCAGAGCAATAGCATGCTTGGAGAACTCATTAACCAGGTAGGTGGGGTATGACCTTGCACTGTGTGACAAACTCCTGGCAGTGTTCTGGCAGGACATGGGGGTTATTTCTGCTGGGTGAGTTGGAAGGTGCCGTACGGTAACAGCTGGAGCCTTGCTTCTGGGCAAACGTCTGACTTGCTGAGCTGGAAGCCAGTGGGCACACAGCAGGGGTTTGTTTTGGTTTCTGACTTTCTGATGCCACTAGGAAGCGTAAATACCTGTGTTAGTTTAATCTGCAGAATAAGTCCCTCAGCTACTGCTGTTTGGATGAAGATGTGTTTGCCTTTGCTAGTTTGAAGGAATAGTCTCTATCTGCTTTTTAATTTTTTTTTTCTTATGCTCTCTGATGTTGCAAGGACAAGTAGATAGCTGGAGGGCATTCTGGCTGAGTGTGGGGGCTGATGTACTCCTGAAATTCAGATGCTTCTGGGGTCTAATTCCCAGATTTACTGAATTAACCAGGGGAAAATCTTTTAATGATTTCAGCAACCTCTTGGAACCAGCCTGTAATTAGGTTGTAGAGGGGAGGACATGAGCATCTGCTGTGCTGGGTAGACCAACAGAGCAGAAAGGGCTGTCATCAAATGTGCAGAAAGGGCTGTCATCAGATGTGCAGCAAGGGGGAAGGCAGAGCTGGGTTGCTGTCTCTGTGCCCTCTTGAAACGATTTTTGGATCTCGTGCTCTTATTGTGGTTGTGTTAATAGATATCCCGGTGTTATCTTGAGTGGATGATAGTAGAGGGTTGCAGCAATAAGGAGGACTGGCATAGAGGGATGTGATAACTGGTTGGATCCAACTGGGCAGCATCTGGCACAGCGAGAGGAGAGGAAGTTGTTGGGGGTGAAAACAAGCTCATTCACTTTTTTCCTACTATAAAAAAGAAGCTTTATTTCATAGCCAAGCTTATAAATAGCTCCGTCTGCTACAAAACACCTTTTGTTTCTAAATTCTTCTTTGGGCTGTGTTCCTTCTTTCCTCCCCCCGAGGAGCTGGCTTTGAGCGCAGCACATCTTGTTTGGGTTTCTTCCTTTTGCGGTGCCCATTTACAAGAGCAGCTCTCCTGAATGCCGCTTTGAGGGGGCAGCAGTACGACGCAAAGCCTGCTCAGAGCTGTGGTTTTAGATGTGAAGGAGGAGGAGCCCACAGGACTTGTATCTTCAACTTGATTCTCTGCCTGTGGCTTTCAGGAACCTGTTTTAAGGTCTCCTCTTTGATCGGTCCTCTTTCTCCTGAAGTCTGTTTCAATGCACCAGGTGGGATCCTACGGAGCTTCAGTTCTTTATAGCAAGCAGGTTTTGGTTGCCCTACCTGAGCTGCTGCTAGCAGCTCTAAGGAAGATATCCTCAGCTCTGGTCTCTTTCCAGCACCCTTTCTTGAGAGGCCAGTGAGTGTCACGGGATGTCCCCCTGGGGCTCCAGACAGCCATAGCTTGACACTGTGTGCTCCTTCACAAGGAAGGTGTTACAGGCTGCGAATAGCCAAATGACTCTGATGGCTGAAGGACCTTGGCTTGTTTCTCTCCTTGGGTTTCTAGCTGGCTGTGTTGTGTGCTGTGAGGCCCCTGCTCCCCAGCTCCTCTCTGCTCCCCTCAACTATGTTCATCCTTTTTCCCTGCTGCTGGATCCCTTCGTGGTTGCCTTTTTGCTGCCAAACTCTTCTGACTTGCCCCCGTGTCACTTACCCAATACCACCGCATCAGCTTTCTAGTTGCTTGAGCACGGCTACAGTTTTTCCTCCTCCCCTCCCTCCTGGAGCTGCAGGACCTCTGAGCAGGCTGCAGAGCCAGGGCTTTTCTCTAAGTGGCAATTTGGGCTCTTAGAAGCTGCCCAAGGCCGTTTGACACTGAAAACAAACCAAACCCTGTGCCAGCAGGTTCCCTTCCCTTGCCCAGCGCGGCAGCTTGGCTGGGGTGTGCTGCAGTGGCTCCCAACGCGGGGGCACTGGTGGGAATCTGTTGCTCCAGGCATCTGATACCTTCTCTGTGATGCTCTCGTGCCAGGGTCCATCTCTGCAGGACTCACCGTGCCTGCTGTTTGCCTCTGCCCTTCACTTTTGGGACAAAAGGACTAAACCATGCAGCCAGACCTGCTGCCTTCTGCTTCCCACGGTGGGAATCACTCCCCACTGGAGATGCTTCACCTTCCACCCCTGTGTGGTGGGACTGGGCTGTGGACGCAGCCTAGTGGGAAGCCCGGCAGATGCAAAATGAGCCTTATGTGGGTGTTGCTGGTTTGTTTTGGGTGGTTGTCCTCACTGTAGGACAAAGTGGATTAAGGCACAGTTGCTTCTGAAACCATCTTCCCTGGCCAGATTCACTTCGTTTCGTAAGTGTAATCAGTGTCGGCTGTTCTGCTTTGTGCTAATGCTGTGGATCTTACAAACGCAGATTTGTGCACAGGCACCCATCTTGCTGTGGGATAGTAAGGCGCTGCTTTTGTGCTGTGTGGTAAGGTTGTCTTTATCTGCGTCAGGCATTCTACGTGTTTTACACTGCGTTCTCTCTGACTTTTGATTTTGTGTTGCTGTGTGCTACAGTCTTCTCTTGCAGCACGTTGAATTCTTCTGCAGAGGCTTACCTGGGATCCACTTGTGATTACTGGTGCGTTTCCAACCTCCCTCTGTTCAACTTTTTCTTGGGAAGCTGGGAGGTCAGAGATATCCAAACTTTAGGTACTTGGTTATTCTTCCTTCTTGTTTTCTAATTTTTATTCCTTGGCATAGGGAAGGTGTTATAAAACAAAGGGGATAAGAACAGCAAAGTGAAAAGTTCAGTAAGGGTTTGATGGTAACTGAGCTGCTCTTATAGCATCATTGCAAAATTGGAAGACTTCAGAAAAGCAAAAGGGGCTCTTGATTTTGTTTCTAAGTCTGTTCACAGTTTGGCTATGGAAATTTTGGTCAGGTCCATATCCTCTGCACACAAACAGTATGAAAAGGGCTGTGTATTGAGTTTCCTGTTTGGACTAAACACGGCAATCCTATGTTAGCTGTGTAGGAACATCTCAGCATATGACAAAGTCCCTTGTGAAACAGAAATAGCTGATCTCCAGCTTTCATGCTTATAAGCCCACTGGTGATGGAGGTGCAAAGGGTGGCTGTAATGCTGGAAAGCAGAGCCGTCTCTGTGGATGGACGGAGTTGGGGGGTTTAAGTACCCTTTTTTCAAGTAAGTATGCAACTATCGTGATGTTCCCCCTGAAAATGAGACTACATGCAGTTAGCAGACAGCCCCCCCCCCCCCCCCCCCCAAACACACACACCCCCCCTCCCGAGAAAAAAAGCACCTTGTTTAAAGACAGAGTTGGCGACCCACATGCTGATGCACGCTCTGGCTGTACTGGAAGCATGGTAAAATACACAACACAACTTGACTGCCGCAACAGAGTTAGTCTTCTGTGCGCTACGATTTAGTAGACTGACCAAGGAGGGCATCAAATGATGGTGCCTGTTTTTTTAGGCAGGGGAACTGCTGTGTGAGAGCAGGATGGATATCTTGTGCTGTGCCTTGGGTGGCAGGATGAGCTTCCACCTCGTTCGCAGTGAATGAGTGTGGGGTGCACTTTCAGTGGAGAAGCTAAAGAGATGACGTGAGGTGATGTGTGTTCTCTTTGAGTTCAGTTTCTAAGATTCCTTAGAGGAGATGTGGAGCAACCCAGATTCCTTCGTGTCTCATCTACAACTGCTTCTGTTTCTAGGATTTATCTTGGTCTTAAACACAACAAAATAAACTGATATTCCATCCTCCTCCTCTAAACTGGGCTTTTTCTACCCAGAATTTGTCTTCACTGTGTCCCTCCCCTCTCTTCCCCCTGTTACTGCAGATGGCGTGGCTTGTTGGCTCTTCTTAAAACAAGTGCATGTTTCTTTTCCTGGCTCGTGACCTGTGGATGTGGTGTATTAACACGTTTAAGCTTATATACGTATGGAGAGTAACTCTTAAAGCCACAGCATGAGGCTGCTGGCTTGGAGAGGTTTTATTTAATTTTATTTTTTCCTTACACTAGGCTCTGATAGGCAGTAAACCTAGTCATAGGTATTCGCTTGTTTGATGCCCTGTAGGAACCTCCAGAGGTGAGGGTCTGGTGGAGCAGCCTGGCTTCAGTTGACTGACCATCCCGATGCCATTCTGTTAAAGCTCTTGCTGTGCTCCTCAGCCACTTTGGGTCTAAACCGGCTCACCTCAAAGGCGGTGGTGATCTTTGTCATGGGTTTGGCAGCCAGTTCCTTCAGTTTCCGGGCATCGAAGCGTGGCTTATGTAGGAGGATGGGTAAGCGGCGGGGAAGAAAGATGCTTTCTTCTTTCCGTGGCTGTTTTTCTTCTGCTCGCTGCTGCTTCTCCTTGTTGACTGTCATCTGGTATAAAATAGCATCCCACATCCTTGTTGCCCTCGATTTAAATGGCCTGTGGTCTTGACTGATGATTGCTTGAGAGTTGTCCTTCTCTTGGCTTCCTTCCTCCTGTCCCAGCTTTTCCATCTTGGGCTCTGGGAAGTTGGATGCTTCTGGCTGCACCATCAAGTGCTTCTTGAGGCGATGCCAGCCACTGGCATTGGCTCCAGGAGGTCTTGCTGCTTCTGCTGCTGATGGTGCTGGCTCAGCTTTGAGAGGGGGGCTGGCATTTGGTAAGCTGGGGGTCAGCTGCGGTTGAGTTAAATGTTCTGTGTTGGTGTCCGTGGAGGTGGCCTCAGTGCTGTCAACTTGTGCAGGGCTTGCTGTGGCTGGATGTGCTTGCCTCCAGGGAGGGCTGGGTGTCCATGGTTTTAGGATGTCACCATCTTGCTTGGGTAATTCAGGAGCACTCTCTGATTCAGATATTTCAGTGTAGTTTCCATGGGTTGCAGGCTTATCGGTGTGGGTATCGGAGGTGCTGGGCTTGGGTGAAGGGGCTCTGATGGGCTCCCCAGTAGGAGCAGGTATGGGAGCTTGATCAGGAGGCTCTGCCTCTGCAGCAGAAAGGAGGGGAGGCTCCAGGGTGGGAGCTGTGGCCTTGCTGTCATCGAGCGGGGCGGGTATCTGCCCTGGAGATGGTTCAGAGTGGCTTGTTTCAGGTGCCGGAGAAGAAGGCCTTTTGTCTTCATGGCTGGTGGTGGTTGTTGCTTGGGTCTGATTTGATGTGGGTGTCTTAGCCCTGGGTGGCTTGACGCTGTGGAAATACGTGTGCACCTTGCTGACGTAGGTAACCTCTGGTGCTCGCTCTTTACTGGGTGTACTGGAAGGAGGAGGCTGGGGGAAAACAGCTATTGAAGGGTCACATGGAGTGGGAAGGTGGGTGTCCATGCCTTCAGGTTTCTGTGGAATCTCAGGAGCTCCTGGCTTGTGTAGCAGGGGCATGGCCGGGGAGGTTGTGAGTATGAGGTGTTCGGCAATGCGCCTCTGCTCGGTGACCTTCAGCGTGAAAGGCTTGCTCTTTCGGAAAGGGGAGGGGATGCGGTGGGTGATGGGCTTGATGGAGAGGTGGGATGGAAGGCTGGCGGAGGGGGGGGCTGTGGTTTTGGGGGGCTCTTCTGGGGGAGTGCTTTCATTGTGCTCTAGGTCAGAGCTGGCCTCGTTCACGGGCGAGAGGCAGGACCGAAAGGGCTTGGCTTGCTCTGAAGCTAGGATGGCGTTCTTCTTGGCTGCCTTCTTCAGCAGCCGCTGGAGCCGCAGGTTGTCCTTCCCAGGCTTTGGTAGGGTGGGAGGGGGAGAAAGGTGGTGGTGGATGGGAGCAGGCTGGATGGAGGATGATACTGTTATGAGCATTGTCATCTCCTGGAAGAAAACACAAAGCTTAGAGTTGGTGTGGGCTTAGCCCTGGGCTAGATTCCGAAATATGCACACATAAGGCCCCCTCTCCATCTCTCCAAAAGCCATAGAGATGGAGTCAGTATTGTGGGAGAAGTGCATTGGTCTTGGTTTTCTTAGTCTCCCAGGATAGCCTCAGAGGGTCGTGAGGGTGGTGTAGCAAGGTGAGAGATGTACTGGGAGGATGCTGTATTGCCAGACCTGGAGCTCTCCTGCTCCTGGCGTTAGCACAAAATCCGGTGAGAGTTCCTTGGGACCCCAGGTGTCCGTGTCTTGGCAAGTCCTAGCGGGATTTGAAAGGAGATGTCAAGAGAAACAGAGGAGGTTTGAAATTTTGAAGCTTTGAAACATTCTCCAGAGGCACAAATCGGGAATGTTTCATGGCTTTCCAAATTCCAGTTATTAATACTCTGATATGATGTAATGTACAACAAAACAGCCATGAACTCCGTGTGTCATTTGAGTCAGTCAGCACTGGTCTGGACTGATTTCAGCAGTGTAAAGACGTCCCTGTGAAATGCTGGACTTTTCATTTAAAGTTATTTATCTGGTGGGAAAGTGCTTTGTCACAACACTAACCCTGACTGTTTTTTGCTGCGTAAAGCACAGCAGCAACCTTCTCCTTCTGCAGTCAATCTCAGATTGACTAGTAAATCAATTTAAGACTAGTTTTCTCTTTCCCTTGGGGAGCATTGCTGCTGTCCTGCCTCTGTCACTCCTCCTTCAGTGCAACAGAAGTGGGTCGTGCTCTGCTGGGCCAGGTCTTATCCCCAGTGGCAACTGCAGCTGGACTTGCTTTGGCCAACACTGTGCTGCTCCTGGGGGGATGCACAGCGGCTTCTCCTGCTCTGTCACTAACTCACCACCATCTCCTTTCTAGTGAGCACTGGTTACATTTCCTGCACGGTGGCGCTAAGGTTCTGTGCTGGGGATAGAAAGATAAAACTAGTCTCAGTTCATCCCTTTTTCTCTTCCTGAGCTGAGGCTGAGGAGCACCAAACTTAGCCTCTGACCTGCAGTGACTCTTTGGCAGCCCCCAGAAAGAAGTCTGACTGTCCTGGCTCTCAGCACAGAGCTGCTGTGTTTTGCTATGGAAGGAGGAAAAGCTATAAATCGCTGCGCTGCTTAACCCCCGTGCTGGATGCAGCTGAGCATCCTGGAATGAGTACGAGGAGGTGGGGTGGTCAGGGTTGCCCAGTGGGGCTATTGCACGTGCTCTGCTGAGTTCCTCATGGCTCCCTGCTCTGGTTAGTGTGGGTATGTAGCATGATACCCGCTATGTGGGAGCGCTATCCAGAATAAAACTCTCAGAAGCGCAGAACGGCGATTTGTGGTTGAGTTTCTGGCGCTGCCTTTGGGCTTGCGGTGCTGCGGTCAGCACGGGGCTGGGAAGCTGATCTGGACTGCAAGCAGGTGGTGTATCTGCCAAAACTGGCTGTGGGTGGTGGGAAGAAGGATGGCTTTTTAAAAAACAATAATTGAAAAATAAAATTAGAAAAAAATCACAACAGCAAATGAAAGCACTGAAGAGAGGTGGCATGCGGGGCACAAAGCCTTCAAGGTCAAGCCCTCGCCGTGGTGGAGGAGAAGTCCTCCGGAGCAGAGCCTGCAGTGGGCAGGGTCTGGGCATGTCCAGTAAGCAGTGCGCTACTGCCAGCAGATTTCCTCAGCGCAGGACAGACACAGACCTGTTGGAGCAGGTCCAGAGGAGGGCACGGAGATGCTCAGAGGGCTGGAGCACCTCTGCTGTGAGGATGGGCTGAGGGAGTTGGGGCTGTTCAACCTGGAGAAGAGAAGGCTCCAGCGAGACCTTACTGTGGCCTTTCGATACTTAAAGGGGGCTTATAAGAAATGGGATAGACTTTTTAGCAGGCCTGTAGTGAGTTTTAAGCTAAAAGAGGGTAGATTCAGATGAGATACAAGGAAGAAAATTTTTACGAGGGTGGTGAAACACTGGCAGAGGTTGCCCAGAGAGGCTGTAGATGCCCCGTCCCTGGAAACATCCAAGGCCAGGCTGGATGCGGCTCTGAGCAACCTGGTTTAGTTGAAGATGTCCCTGCTCGTTGCAAGGGCTTGGAGTAGAGGACGTTTAAAGGTCCCTTCTGACTCAAACCATTCTATGATTTGATGATTTATTTCAGCTGCAGGCATGAGAAACCTCTTGCTATTTTGGCAAGGGGGCTTGGAGGGGATTTGTGCCAGCTGGGGGTGACAACTGTTGGGCATTCCCAGTGGCTTATCAGCCTCATGCCTTAGGCAAAAGCCTGGGATTAGGACTTGCTCTGTTCCAAGAGCTACTCTTAGAAACAAGTCTGAAAAAAGGCTGAGAGCCCATTCCTTCATCATATACCTGCTCTCTTCCCCAGCCTTGTGGGATATTCTAGATTATTCTTGGTCCGAAAGCCAAAATGCCTCAGTTGGAGAAGTGCATGCTTGCTGTTGTGCAACACTACTCTGATTCTGTTTGTACAGGATTTAGTGATTGCTTGTGTGATTCTTATCTGCTGCAAGGTGAGCTAATACATGCATCTGATGTTAGAGTTGATTATGGAATGATTTCATCTGCTGCTGTTTACTGTGGTCCCATGGCCAGCCTGTACTACCAGATAATAAGCTGTGGTCTAGCAGCACTGATAAACCAGAATTATAAAGGTTGACCTGCTTCAGGCCAGTGCTGGGAATACTGAAGAGGCAGAGCAGTGAACTTCCCAACTACTCTTTATTCTCCTTGTCCCATGGACTGCTGCCCCCCAGGAAAACGCAGCTTCCCAGAGGGGTCAGAGCAGGATCCTGCCTGGGACTTGCTGCGAACTGACAGGTGCCACCAAGGAGGGCGTGGGGGGTTCCTGCATGGGAAGTTCAGACAGAATCTGCATGCACCAGGAGAACTTTCCCTTTGTTCCTGAACTTAGGGGCTGTTTTGTGCCCTATACCCTCAAGATTTGTGGTCTCCTGCAATAGTCTGTGCTCTTAAAAGTCACTCTTGCTGCTATCTCAGCACCCCATCTGACTTGAAACCTGCTGTGCTGTGGGTCTTGGAGACCGCGTGGGTGGTAAGTCCCGTGGCATGCGACTGTGCCAGAGTCTGTGTGTTTGCCTAGTGAGGCAGAGAGATGCTAAGAGACAGCAAAAGGAAACCAGCTGTTAACTTGTTTGCCTTCCCCGTCATGCTTGCCTTTCATGTTTCCTTCAGAGCTTTGTGTGTATGCAGGAGAAGTTCTGCAACAAGCAAGTTTTGTGAGAGTCTTCTCCCTTACCGTGTAATGCAGCAAAAGCAAAGGGGCAGATGGACTTGCTGTATTGCCAGCAGAAAGGCTGAAAAACCCAGGGGCTGTAGGGAGAACACTGCCTGAGAAACTTGGGTGGGGTTGCTGTAAGCTGGAAGGAAACTGAGCTAGAAGCTGAGACAAGAGGCTTTCAGAGGGTTAAGTTTCCCTGCTGCTGGTTCAGCGCCCATGGGTGGAGGGGAGGTCATGACCTCTCGGACCCCCCAACTGTTCTCCTGAGCTCTGCTCTGTCTGCAATCAACCCCAAACCAGGAATGGCTGGAGAGTGTCAGCATGGAGGAGTCATTTATCGCATGATGGAAAAGTCATCTGCGTGCTGGAGTCCCTCGGCTGCACCAGCTGTCGCGCGTGGAGCAGATGGAGAACGGCAGGAACCCAATACCGCCGCAGATGGTCCCGAGCGGAGAGCTGCGGCTGCCGGGGGCTGCAGGAACGCTCGCCGCTTTAGTGACTTTCTCAGGCTTGGAAGGAAACCTGCTGATCCCCTCGGAGGAGGTGGCGGGGCAGGAGCACATCATCCTTCCCTCTGCTTGGGCAGCTGTGACCTCTGCTGGGCGCACAGCCCTCGGCCTCGGCTCTGCCGGGGGCACGTTGCACGGTGGTGTCCTGCAGTGCCGGAGCTTTGTTGGCTGGTCCACAGGGCTTTGTGGAGATGGGTGGGAGAAAACCACCCGTAATTGCTAGATAAGATGCAGCCTCTGAGCGGCCCAGGGTGTCGCTCATGGCAGCCCAAATGGTAGGCGTAAACTTGTTGTTTTCTTCTCTTGCAGCTGAGCTTGGTCCTGGCTCGATGCAAACCTCAATGCCACTATTTCCTCTGCTCCACAGAAGATAATTGAAGGATGTTTCTCTTCTCCTGCCTGATGTCAGTCTGCTTTGGTACAGCCTGACTCCTCTCGAGGTGTGAGCAATACCCCACTGCCTCCGGATGGATGAAAGGAACTAATCAGCTGGCAAAACCCACCCCTGTTTTAACCTTTTCTGTGACTCTCTGGCTTTTTTTTTTTTTTTTTAATATGGCTCTGCTATGGAGATGGGAGGCTGTGGGTCTGTTCCCTCTCTTCTTTCTCAAGTGTGGGAAGAGAGGGGTCTGCTGCCCTGCTGAGCTGGCAGGGCTTTTGCTACGTGATGAAGAACTTCACCCAGTGACCAAAAGCCACAACAGCAGTGGGAGAGAGTGGGCTCAACAGACACCCGCTAAAAGAACCCGTGTTTGAAAGGAGGGCCACGGGCAGATCCTGAGCATGAGGAGGCTGCAAGGGCCACTTGTCACCCTGTTGGTGCCAGCTGTGGGTAGAGTCTTCCCCTGTTTACAGTGCAGCCTCTGTCCCTCTTTGAGGGGCTTCCATCTGCTGTCTCTGTGTACATCAAATCACATTCAGCTTACTCCCGTTCAGGGGTGTTTTTTTCTGTAGTTCCCAGATCATCCTTTAATCACAGTCATATACCTGTGCCAAAATGTTCCTGCCACTTCTCTGTCTTAGCAGCATTAGCAGCTTTGTGTCAGACAGCTGCTGCCCTCCTCTCCCTGTCTAACATGGAATGCAGGTCTCCTTTCCCAGGGGAGGAGTGCTGACCGCTGCTGGTATCTCCCCCTTCTGGGAAAGGGATTTGCTTGTTCTCTAACCTGTGGGCTCCAATGCTGGTGACCAAAACACTTCGGAGCGTCAGAGGTGGTGGGCGTGCTGATACCCTGCCTGCTGTGCTCCTGGAGGTGGGCAGGGTCTCTGGGTTATTAATTAATCTAGGATATTAAGGCTGCTGCTTAAGGATGAAAGGGCATCCTAGTGAGCTGTTTGGGGAGGTCAGCGCTTGCTGTGAACATGGGAAACTGAGCCCCAAAGAATGGCACTCTGGCCTTGGGCCTGAGGTCTGGAACTCAGCTCCCAGGGCTGTTTCTGAACTCTCCCACATCTTCATGATGTTAGCCTGCCCCCCATCCCCTCTTTAAAGTCTTACTCCTACCCTCTTCCCATGTCAGCATAATTTTGCAGCTAGTTTCTGCTCTCCTGGAGGGGGGGCAGTTTTTCTTTCCTCTTGCATCAGTGTGCTTTCTGCTTAAATTTACTGCGACCTGGATATTTTTTTTTTTTTGGTAAGCATTTAATAAAATTTGAGGAAGATGTTGTAACACTGGCAACTCTGAGGATTTTGTTGATGTGGGAGTTCCTGCAGCAAAGCTGTTTTCCAAGACCTTGCAACTCTCTGCTTGAGCAGTAAGAGGAGGACAAGAAACATCAGGCTGAGTGACAAGAAAAAAAAGAGTTTGACATATACAGGAAAAAAGCTTTTTGTGTGCCTGCCCCATTTAGGAGATCCTTGTCATCTTGCTGCATTCTTTGTTGTTACTGAGGGTAACTGACTGTAAAATGGAGTGAGCAGTGTTTGGGTGAGAGAGCGAGCAGCATGCAGAAGGCTTCCTATGGAGTGATCAGCTAGGAGAGGCACAGAGCTAGCTTCCACAACTAATAGACCTGAGCAAGGTCACAGCTTCCACCAAAATCACTGGTGATGTCAGATATATATATATATATATAAAAAAAATAATCTATAGCTTACTTATACAGCTTAGAAGAGTCAATGTAGCTGTCTGTGTAGGAGCTCAGCGTTCTAATGAACTGACTACCCTACCTGGAACCACCTAATGAAAAACGTTTTTATGGAGGTGACCTTTCAAGCCGTAACGTTTCTGTGCTGTAGAGACAGCAAATGGTTTGTGCTATCCTTACCTATGCTTTCCTGAAGTGTTAGGAAGTGGAAAGTTTTCAGATATCCCTTCTTGCTGTCATCTTTCTGCTTATCGGTACCTTTGTCCTCTCCCCATCCTCTGCTGCAGCTCCTTTTGGAGGTGGGAATCCAAGGTGCTTGTGTTCTGCAGAGCGCACTGGGGAGCACAGACACCATCTGGCTCCCTCCTCCTCCCACCAGCCCTTCCTCTGCCAGACTGGGGTTTTCAATTGAGACCAGAGTGGTAGCAATGGGGTCTATAGAGATGGCCTGGCTTGAGATGAAAGCAGGGCTACTGTACCCTTGCATGTGTGCAAGCTGGTTGCACGAATTTGTTTCAACTCTGTTCTGCAGCTGGCTGGCAGAAAGAGATGGCCAGAAACTTCTGCTGCTGCTATGCCTGTGCCCTACCAGCTTGGGGAGCGCAGAAGAGGCCCCAGAAGCTGCTTGTATGAGATTCCTCCTCTAAGGAGGGTTAATTTGCAGGGCGTAGCTTCCCCACCTAAAGCCCATGTGGACCTACATATGGTTTCAGCAGAAACAACTGCTGTCCTTCAGGTTCTGGTCCCAGCACAGAAATGAGCAGGTTGGGTGAGAAGCTTCCCAGAGGGACCAGAGAGCTCTAGTGGTGGTGAGGAGCCAGGGAAAGGCCTGGCTCAGAGCAGATGTGCGTAGCTCTTTATATGTTTGCCAGGAGAAACTTTTCCACAATTAAATTGACTTTATGATGTGCCGTTTCTCCTCCCAAAGCAACGTGGTGTGCACATGGTGGTGGGAGTGGCAGTGGGGTTACCAGAATGGTGAAAGTCTCCCTGATGCCAGGGATGCTGCAGCCCAGGTGCACTGGATGTGCATCCTGGGTGATGCTAAGAGGGGATGAAGGCTCATTTCTCCCCTCACCAGCAAGCACGGGTCGTTGTGGCTGATGATGTTGCTCATTTCAGAAGAAAACGTGGCATCTGTGAAGTGCTTCTGCTCCTCTCACTAAAATGGAAAGCTCCTGCAGGTGGAACTTGCTGTGGAGAAACAGCTGTGTGTGGTGGTGGAGTTGTGCTGCAGCCCTTGCAAAGCCAGCTGCTCCCAGCTCTCCTGCGCAGCTGCGTGTTGCGGGGACCGCTGCGCTCCCAGGGATGTGAGGAGCACTCCTGGGGACCCATCCTGCCCATGTGAGTGACGGAGA
Organism: Falco peregrinus; assembly: GCF_023634155.1. NCBI lineage: Eukaryota > Metazoa > Chordata > Aves > Falconiformes > Falconidae > Falco > Falco peregrinus. Next base: position 2,789,636 of record NC_073729.1, on the reverse strand, counting down.
GCCGGCTGTGCCTCTCTCTGGCAGTTACTGCTCTGGTCTTACTCAGTAGGTGACTGTTCCACATGTTTCCTACATTAGTTTTTTGCAATATCGTAATTTTTGCAGCATTGGCATCCCTGAGGCTTTCGTTATGAGACCTCAGCGCGCTCTTTTCCTGGGGCTGTTGCATTTTGAGCATAACAAGGACAAACTTAAGGACTGAGTGAGTCTTTTTGGCAGGATTAAGTTTACCTTCAAAGCCTGGCGGAGAAAAGCAATGCTTTCCTGGTCCCTATATCTGTTGGCTGCCTGTGTTCCCCATGCTATCCCAGATTGCTATCCCAAATTACCATCCCCTTGGCAGGCCAACAGTGCCCAAAGAGAGAGGCCACAACCCCTACGTGGGCTCTCCATGCTCCCACCTTGAGGTGGGAGCCTCCAGGTGTTGCTCCTCTGTAACTCCTTCCCTGTCCTGTTTAGGTTATTCAGAAGGGGAATGTCTTTTCCTACAGCATCTACTCCTACGTAAATCTGGGGGGGTACGGTAGTACTGAAATGTGCTGCTTTTCCTTCTGTGGCAGGCTTCGGGGCTGCTTTTTTTCCAACAAGGTTTAACAGATGATTCTATACAAGCAAATGCAAGATGGGATTGAAAACCATGGTCCATGAGCGCTGCAATGCCTGTTTCCCACAGGCCATAAACCAGCCTTATTTAAACCTTGGGAAATCTTAGCTGATGGAAAACTCCAGCCTGGTTTGAACACTGTATCTTTATGTAACATTTGTTCTGCCTTGAGACTGGGGGCTAGACTTCAACTGGTTCCCTTTCCAGGTATAAAATAATTACAGGCTCATTTTTATGACCACCCTTATGTATATGTGCTGGCTCATTTAACAGATCTCTGCTCGACCCTTGCTTGCAGCTCTGCCCCGCGTGGGCACGAGTCTAGAGTTGCCAAATGACTTTGTTCCTTGAAATGTGCCTGCAGTTTCTGCTCTTTGAAGGAAAGGTCAGGCTTGGAGACACCTGGGCCCGAATGTCAGAGCTTCCCCTCCTGCCACTGCCACCTTAGGGAAGGAAAATAAACAAGCTCCGAGAGCGGGGCAGCTATAAATACTGAGGTGGCAGCTGATACGCTGCTGAGCAAGGCTCTGAGCTTGCGCTTTTGGTAACTCTTGCCAGCTCAACACGCTTTCCCTAATGCTGCATGATACATATATATATATGTGTGTGTGTATATATATATATATATATATAAAGCAGGTAAAGAACTGATCTGGTGGTGAGAAGTGCAGCTGGAGCTGGCATTTGCTTCAGAAATGATGGACCTGTTACAAGGGTCCTGATAATCGTAATGAGACAGCACAGGAGATCTCCCTGTGGTTTCGCATTGGGTCCCCTGAGGGTTTTGCTTGCAGTGGAACAATTTAATTTAGATCACAAGTTTCAGAAAGGTGCTTAATCTCTTCACGATAACTGTAAGTAATAGCAGTTTAGCAATACTAAAGACGTGCACTCTTCATCTTTCAAGTAAATAGAAAAAAGTGCATTGGGCTTGGGGCTTTTGAGGGGGATGGGAAGAAGCGGAGTGGGGGGGATTGAAGCAAAGTAAGGGGAGAGTGTCATTGGGATTTATATGAGCAAGCACTTTAAAGCAGAAACCAGCAAACTACAAGTGTAATTACTGGATTGGAGGTGCCTGGTTAGGTAGGTAGTCCTTCCTAAGGTTGCAGGTGGCTATGGGTGGTTGCTACGAGCATCTCAGCTGGCCTCCTGCCTTGCTCATCTCCTCTGGGGACAGCCAAAACAGCAGGTCCAGGCACTGGTCCTGGCTCCCATCCTGCGGCTCAGTCCTCATCCTCACCGTTGGACTGTCTCATCCATTTAGGTGTAAATAGCCTGAGGATGAGACCCAGGCTGTATCTCCAATGGTCCAGTCTGATCCCTTCTCTTCAGAGAGACATCTAGCCTAGACCCAGGGTGTCCGCAGAGGGTCTCCTGAACCCACAGGGAGCACGCCTTAGCTGTCTAAAGCAGACGGAGCCAGCACACCTCCCAGAGCAAACAGCTGAGTGATGGAGGAAGAGTCTACCACAAAAACCAGGAATCAATATTAACTGAAGAAAGGTGAAATTTGGTACTTACTGATGTGTAATTTGTTTCCATCTGCAATCACTTGCATGTTGGGTGCATCATGTTACCCTGTTTGGTTTACAAAATTAACAGGTCATTGTTCCTTCAAGATCATTTCGGGCGCTGTTTTCTTGTGACTTTTCAAGCCCTGCAGGTAAGTACAAAACATCAGATGGACAAGAGTGTTTACAGTAGCCAGTAAGTCCAAGAGGTTTCTCAAAAATAAATAAAGTGACTTCTTTTTGAAAGCATGAAAAGGTCCATCATTTAAAATTAGCGTGAAGAAGGGCTCTCAAGTAACACCATTGCATGTCCCCAGCTTTGCTCTTGCAAAGTTTGGCATCTAAAGTACCAGAGAGGTGAAGGGCAGATGAGGGTGACGTTGCCAGGACAGATATTCTAGCAGAGTAGCTCCAGGCAATGAAACCAGTTGGAGGCTTTTCAAGTTTGCTGGTCAGATTTACTGTTTTGCAAAAGTCAGGGTTGCAAAATGCCAATTTGGGGCTGTGCTTTTGTTGTTCGCACCACCAGAGAGGAAGAGCACAAATTCTGTCTCTGCTTGTTCCTGGCGAGGGATGTGCTGTATGCAGAGGGTGCAAGCGTGGAGAATGCTGCGGAGCAGAGGGGGCTTGGACCTGATCGGTTTGGCGAATTTTGGTTGGTTGTTTGTGTGCATTTTGACTCAAAGATCAGGGCTGAGACTGCTCAAGTGAGGTGGTGAGGATGGCACCGATACCCTCCTTTGCCCTGGCCGGAGGTGTGAGCTGGCCGAATGCCACGCAGTTATTTACTGCCTCTTGGCCCTGGGGCATTTCATCCCCTTTTCCAGCAGCCATCCCAGTTTGGGCTTTGTTTTTTCATAGCGTTTCAGGAGCCTTTTAGCGTGGGTGGCCAGGCAGGCAGTAGGTTAACCCTGCTCACAGGGAGACAGGGGCATGCAAAAGCAGTATCTTTGGAAATCTATACCATAAAAGCAGCTTTATACCCGGGTTAAGCTTGGTCTGTTCCATCTGACTTTTGAAATGCTGGTGAGCTATGCCAGAAAGCCAGCTCTACAGGCAAACTCTTGCTGCTTCTCCAGTACCACTGGGTGAAGCCTTGTCGCTCATTGATCTGGTGTGCTAATGCATCTCTAATCTGGCTTTGAGTCACTCTGTTGTGGATCAAGGTAGCAAAGCACCAGCAGCCGTCAGAGCCGTGGGTGAGGCCAGTTCTCATGGAAGGGATGCAGATGCTGGTGTTTTGGGGTTGGTCTCAGAGGTGAGCTCTTGGCTTTCTCCCTCTCTGCCTCCCCGATGACTGATGAGATCATGCCTGGCTCTGCAGGATGCATTGCTCTTTAGGGCAGCACTGACCCATGGAAGGACTTGGGGGGTAGGTGCTCAATCCTTCATGCAAGTACCCTAATGCAATTAATTCCTCTTTGACTGATGACTTCAACGTCTCAAAACTGCCATTGTCTTTTAAGAGTGACTTTGTGTCTCTCCAACACTGAAAAAGTTGCTGGGAGAAAAAACAGACAACAACAACAACCCGACTGGAAACTTAGAAAAAACCCCGTTATGAATAAGAAAATTTCAACAGAATTTAAAATGCTCAAGGACATGTTGTACCCTGCTCTGCCACTGTCACCACTGAAACCACACCAGTCTAACGAGTGCACTTGCAGTGTATGCTGCACAAATGATGCACAAGGCTGGCTTACATTTGCATCTGATGCTGAAGCACAAGCTGTTCAGATCCCTCCCTATTTCTTATGCAAAGATGTAAAGTTTCTGTTCTTACAGGCTAAGAGGGGATAAGAGGGGGCAGATTCTCCTCCTGAACGAGTTTCACAGAAGGGGTAACGCACTAGAGTCCTCTCCAGAAGTGCTGATTGACTCCCTCCCTCCAGACGCAAGGAGGAGAACAGCCGTATCAGGAAGGCAGATGGAGGCATAAGTAGGTAATTTGGTCATTAATGAGAGGAAGCTCATTTGCTGCCCTTTACTCCCCTTTATGTGCCTCTGAACGTTTGAGATGCCATGAAGCCACCATCAGGAGAAGGTGTTGGCCCCTGCGGCTCCCCAGCCACCCTCCAGGATCCAGGTGGGTGATCCCACAGCCCGGCGGTCCCTCGCGCTGCCCTGTGCCAGCGCAGCTGCCGCCAGCGGTGCAAGCACTGCGCCAGCGCTCTTCCAGCCGGGGGAGCGAGAGACAAACCGAGGACCGAGGTCCTGAGCCCAGCTGCCGAGCGGGGTATTAGAGGAGACAGGGAGGAAGCGTGGTCTTTGCTCGGCCGGCTTGAGTTGTGTTTCAGATGCCTCAGGATCCCATCACTGCCAGCGAGATGGCAGCAGCCTGCTGATACTGAAATAGAGGAGCCGGTTTGAAAGTTTAAGGCTATTCTGATCTCTGCTTGACTGGCTGCATAAAACAGGTCATTGGATTTACCCAGGAATAGAAGATATTTATTTTTTATATATATATGCATATAATTTTGTCTTTTCTCTGAGTGTACTTTCTTAGTGACTGTCTGATCTGCCTTTTTATTGGCAGCTACTTCAATGAAGTTGGAAAGAGTGTTTCAGTGAACATAGGACATCAGCAGTTCAAGGTTAGAGTAGATTAAACCCTGCTGCAGAATCCGTTTCTTTGGGGGGGGGGGCGGGGGTAAAAAGAAGAAAGGGGAGGAACTGGATGAGAATTGACTTTTTGTTCCCAAATGGCTTTTGTGATTCCCATTTCCCGCCTGCCCCGAATCACGGTATAAGGTTTATAATTGAGTGTCAGAAACCAGAAGAACACAACCCTACCCTTCCCCAGTCAGCTTCATCAACATGTTTTCCCAGGTAACTTTAAGCATTTCAGTGCTGGTGTCTGTATAAGCAGATGAAGGTGCCAAAACCAGAATGGCTGTATCATGCAAAAAAATCAAAAGATGTTGTTTTGAAAGCGTTCAGAGACAACGCTGGGCGGGAGGCGGAATTAAAGAAACATTCAGACAATGAATGATGGAACAACTCATGTAAAACCTATTTTCCTTGCAAATAAATTTGCTTTGGATAACTTGACTATTTTCAGATGATAGAAGGTGTCAGTTAAAGTTGCTCTGTAGCTCCAGCACGAAGATGTAAGTGCAGAGTCGTGGGCGGGTTTGGGTGAGGAAGGACCTCAGGAGGTCCTCTGGCACAGCTCGTGGGCAACGCAGGATGCACTTCGGTATCAGATCAGTTTGCCCGGTGTTGGTCAGTAACTGGTGAACAAGGAATACATGTTGTTTCTTTTCAGGAGTTAGGTCTCTCTGGGATGTGGAAGAGCATCTGTGTTACGGGGAGGGCGTAGCTGATTTTCTTTAAAACGCTTCGTTTTTAATGAACCTGGTGCCGCAGGTTCCAGGCTTCCAGGGCCGTAGAGGTTTTCAGATGCGCTTTTCCAGCTCACTGGCTGGGCGTCATCCAGCCGTGGGAGGCAGTGATCCATGGAAATGCTTCCCACTGACTGGTGTGCAATGAGCACAGGGGGTGAGGGAATTAAAAGAAAAAAAGACAAGCATTTAGACAAAGTGCCCATCTTTATGCAATTTGTAAAATTACCGGGGCTAATGTGTGCACACTGTATTTAAAGGCATCTCCCCCTGGGTGCACTGGCTGCTGCAATAGTTCAGCTGACAGCCGAAGAAGATGAGAACAGCTGATTCCAGCTCCCCTGCAAGTGGCCCTGCTATGCTGCATATTCCCGTGGCCCGTCTCAAATAACCAGCCTTGGTGCTCCTACCTACCCAACAGAAATGCGATACTGGGCCAGGTTACCCAGTGGAAACTTCTCTAGATCTGTGCCCCGGCCTGTCACTCCTGTTCAAAGAGGAACACCGGTGTGCTGTATCCCCTCCCCAGCAGAGATGCTGTCGCTGTAACGGCATGCCAGGCACAGGCTTGAGGTCCACAGGCGGATGGACTCTATGGAGGTTGAGACCCTGGTCCATGCCTGTGACCTGCACGTGTGCTCTCTTTGGCCTTGGGGCTGTCTCCTAACCTGGCAGCTGGTGAGAGGGGCTTCTCCAAAGGCAGGTGCTCGCTGTGCCTTTGCCTCTCTAAATCTGACAGCTTTAGGTAGAAACACAGCCGCAGCCGGGATCACCTCTCCCTCATCTGGTCCACGCGAGCAGTAGGGAGCGTGAGGCAGTCGGTGGTGATTTGTGGCTCTCCAGGCTGCGTGGCTGCACTGCAGCTGCTCAAAGGTGAGTCCAAGTACACCTTGCTGCTGATGCAGGGAGGAGAGATGGTGTCAAGAAAGCGCAAAATGTATATCCTAGAGCAGGACAATCTACAGTAAAGAGAGGCAAAGCTGGTGATGAAAATGTTGCAGGCTGTGAATGAAACTGCTGCGCGATGGCATCAAGAAGAGAAATAAGGACTAGACGTAGGGTATGTGTGAAATAGGCAGCCCGCGGGGTGCACGGGCATCCGTCGGGACCACACCGGGCAGACGGGCCCTGCTGGCAAGGGGCCACGGTAGGGAAGACAGAGCATGGACCTAATGTAAAGATGGGCATTGCCCAGAGCAGCTGCCCAAAACATCCAGATCAGGAACCGAGCTGAGCGCAGGCACATGTGTAGAGGAACTGGGGGGGATGCTGCAGGCAGAGATGTTTGCAACTCATCCGTTATAGAATAGAGCTGCAGCAGGTAGAAATGTCTGGTTACCTGTCCCTCCTGCAGCTTGCATCAATGTCACATTTGTCAAGATGCTTAGAGGGAAATTTGAGTGATGTGAAGAGTGCTCCTGCCACTGGTGTGCAAGCAGCACTGCTGTGATGGAGGCTGTGCAAGCCTGCAAGATGCTCATGGTGCTCCTGCCAACCCACTTCCAGCAGATGGGACCACAGGAGCTTTCAACCTCGCATCTGCTGAGAACCGGCCTGGTAAGCCCAGGCTTCACACGCACTTGGATGCACATGTTTTCTTTTTCATTGATTGATCCCGTCCTTGGTGTGGGAGACCTGAGCTGCGATGCCCCGTCAGCAGCAGGGACAATCTAAAACCAGCCTGCAGGCAAAGGAGGCTGGTGAATACCATTGCCAAACTGGGGCCACCGCGAGCAGAAAAGGAGAAACAGCTGGGGGACTCCCCTCCCTTACATCCCCACTCTGCTGCCAGTTTGGGCAAATACTGTATTTCTTGGAGATGTGCCCAGCTGGTGGAATGCCCGAGGAAAATGAGCCGGTGGAAGATGGCAAAAATGCTTGACGGTGCCGAAAACACGGCGTGGAAGCTGGTTTGCTGCGTTAGAGCTTTCAGCGGAGCTGGGGAAGGGGAGTGGAGGCTGCGATACCTGGCCTGGCTGTGCGTCCCCATGCAGGTGCCGCTATCCTCAGCAGCACAGGGTGCCCCCCCGGAACCCCACCCGGCAAACGCCCAGCTGAAGCCGAGGTGCTGAGGATGGATGCACTGTCCCCCTCCCACCTGATGAATAACAAAAGCATTGGCTTGAGCTAGGTTGCAGGAGGGAGGCGAGGGGATAAGCTGCCGGAAAGCTGGAGAAGACAAGCTGGAGAGGGGATTTTTGCTCGTGCATGTTACCTGGTGAATGGGAGGTTGCAGCGCTCTGCTCCTGCTCCACTGCTTTAAAAAGCTTGTCTCTACATCCTCGGCTGGGGACTCTTTCCTGCAAGTGGCAGGGAAAGAGTGGGCAGGAATCGATCTGTGACCCAGGCCAAAAATATCGCCTGTCCCGCAGCTCCGAAAGTTTTTCTCTGCTCCTACAGGCTGGGAGAAAGGGGGTACTGGAGCTGCCAGGCACACCGGAGGGCACGCTCTGCATCGCTGGGGAGCCCTGCCAAGGGGACAGGCGGGAGGGAGGGGATGGGGAGCTGAAGCCTGTGAGGTTTAGTGAAATGGAAACAGTGAGCCAGAGCGCTGTGCAAGGCACTGCAATCCTCTGCTGGCATAGCCGTGCAGCTGTGGAGGGTGTTTGGGTGGCAAAACCCCTCTGGGCACCTAGAGGGTCCTAGGTGGGGTCCAGCTGTCTGGGGTTTGCCCTCTCCAAGATGACCTTCCTTAAGTAACTCTTTCGTATCATGCTAAGAAAGGCTCGGAGTGTGGCTCAAGGCAGACAAGCTCTCTTGCTGTGTTCCTGCTCTCTTGCCTTTTGTCCAGGTCTCCTCCAGCCCTGATGTGTGGCAGAGCCCTGGCAGTCTTAGCAAGAGGTGGGTGCGTGCTACATGCCACCCACACACAAACACATGCGTGACACGTGTGCTAAGTGCTTCTGACTTCTCACTCGCCCCGTGACTCCTCATTTCAAAGAGCATCAGACAGCAAAAGGTCCCCAGGTGGCCGCAGGCTCTAACCCTGCAGCACAACCGAAGCAGTTTACGTGCAGAGGGGCAGCAGGGAAGAGCCCCTGCCCGGCTGGGAGGGCAAAGGCTGCTGCTGAGTGTTGGGATTGCAAGAGCCAGGGTGCCACAACCAGGTTGTAAGCAGTGACTATGCACCATGGAGCTGTGGGGGCCCTGCGTTTTGTTCTTGAGGTGCCTTTGCCTCAGATACCCCCCCTTTAAGCTCTGCCTGCCTGGTGGGGTGGTAAATATAGAAACATAAGCCCTGGAGGTTTTTTTTATTCCCTCCAAACATGTCCCTCCCATCTTAGCATCATCTGTGCAATTGCTCCAGCTGCTCCTATACATGGTATGACTTTTTGTTTTCCTTCTACCCTCGCTTCCCCCTCCATCCACCCCCCCTGCCCCATCCCGCTCTGTTCCCTTCCCTGCTGAGCACAGGGAGTCTGGGGCCAATAGGCTCCTCCAGACGATCAAATGTCACTATAAGTTGACAGCTGCATCACCTTGGGACGCTTGCAGATCCCAGCCCACCCTTCCCCTTCAGCAGGGAGCTCGGCACTTCTCTCCGCTCCTCCCAGGTAAGTGGGAGCCCCGGCAAGGGATGCTGCTAGGGGTACAACTGCCGAGGGGCTGAGCTTTGGTCTGAATGGAGAAGCACTAGGGAAGGGTTGGGGTCAACAGGACTTGGGATCCAGCACAGGATCCTAAGGGAAAGGCAGTTTTCCTTCCTGGCTTTGGTTGGGTATCGCATGAGGCTCATGTCCCCTGCAGAGATTTGGGTGCTCTGAACTCTCAAGGATGGGTGGTGGGAGCAAAGACTCTTCCAAGACCAAGGTGTGGGGCTGGGAATGGAGTGGTGTCTCTTGGGAAAACTCCCCCCAGCAGCAGGAAGGAATTGCTGCCCTTCCCTCCCATCACCTGGAGAAGAGAAAGCTGAGGTGGAGGGATGAGGGGCAGGACCAGTGGGGACCTGCTGGCAGGTGAGGGGGGCTGGGGGGGGCCGGGGCTAGAGAGAGACCTGAGAAAAACAAATATGGTCACAGAAAACTGCAACTCCCGCAGAAAAAAAGAAAATTGGGAGAGGAGCTCCCTGTGCACGTGGAGGGGCAGGAGGAGGGGATTAAATTCAGAGCAGTGATGGGATGTTCCCTACCTGCAGAGCTTCCAGCCCCTGCACCTGGCTGGCCTGACCCCACCTACCCTGCGTGGGGGGCATCTCCCCCCACAGCGGAGAGCTCCTGGCTGTTGGGGTGGGGGGTGTCCTGCGAAGGCACCAGCCTCGTGGGTCCCTGCCAGGCCTGGGGGTGAGGCAGGGGATGGAAGCTAAGCACGGTGGTGGTCTTCCACCCTCTGCCTCAGCCTTGCTGTTTCTAGCAAACCCCAGGCAGGGGTCAGACGGATCGGATCTCCCCAAAGGCAAGGACAGAGCTGCTGCTGGGGCAGGGGGTCGGGATCGTGCCGGGGGGTCGGTGGAGCCTGCAGCACCGCTTGGGTCCTGCTACCCTGTTGCAGCAGCAGCGCTGCCGTGGGTACTTGGTTCTCCAGCCCCAGGGGAGAGAAACGCTTCTGCTGGGGTGTACCGAGCAGTTCAGAAACAAAGGAGGAGGCAGAGGGACAGAAGAAATACATGTTCAAAAAAGTATATGTATATACATCTATACTTTTAAATTTATACATATACTTTTCTATATAAAAAGTATATGCATCCATTTTTATATTTAATAGATATATTACATATAACATATGTGTCAATAAATATATGTATGCATATAAAAAAATAGCTGCAGTGGGTTTGCAGCAGCTCCTGCTGGAAAAGCATGGCCGTGTGGTGCTTGGCAGATCATACCCCTTGTCCTCGCCTGATAGCTGTCCCTGCCAGGTCCCCTGGCCCCTGCGTGGCCACTTTTGTCCTCCCCCCTTTCCATACAGCTCTCGCTACCTTGCCTCCCTTGTATGGCCTGGCTTGGGAGGGATGATTGATGGGCGGGTTATTTCCAGGGATGGCCCAGAGGTGCAAGGCAGCCCGTACCCCCTCCCTGGCGCATTCTCAGCTGCCAAGAGGTTTCTTGGGATGTGCTGGCTCTGCTCTTTCAGCCAAAGGCAGGATCATTTGGGGCCAAAAGGGACGCAGCATTCCTGCCCACCTGAGGCTAATGAGGGTCAGGGGATTTGTCCTTCTAGCCGTGACCTGCTTAGCTCGAGCAAAATGCAGAAGCTAACCTTTGCTTTCACCTTTAAGGGGTGGGAGCAGGCAGGAAGTTTTTGGTCTGGCAAAACTTTCCCATGTGTTTTGATTTCCTTCCAAATGGTGGGCAGTATTAACTAATTGATTTTATTACATCCTTAAACCTCAGTCAAGACCAGACCCCATTTTTCTGCCGCTGTACAAACAAAACCCAGTTATTGCCTTAAGGTGCTAACAGCCTTAATCTTAGGCTGCATTTGCTGCGTGTAAAGTAATTTCCACTGAAGGGTAATCCCGAGCCAGCTGGAGACTTTCCATTGCCTTCAGCGAACTTAATCCTAGCTGCAGAAAATACTGCTCTTAGCAGATTGCTTGCTTTATTGCCTTTTGGATGTAAATATGGTTTGGTTTTGTTGGCTGCTTTGATGACAGAGTTAGCTACGTGGACAGTGCTGGGTGTCCAAGAGCCTTTCTCATCTCGGGGGGCTGTTGCTATGATGGTCTGTGTTTTGCCCCTGGCTTTGAGGGACCAGATGCCTTCTGAATGCCACGAAGTGGATAGACACCTTGTTCTTCTCAAGGCGAGACCTTTTTGGCTTTCCAGCCAGGGCAGTGGCAGTCAGCTACAGCCTTAAATGCCAGCTCCTCCCGACGGAGTGACCAAACTTGGCTGAACGTTTGGTCCTTGCAAGGCTGAAACCGCATCTCACCCTGGATTTTTTTCTCCCCAACCTGCTCTAGCCTGTGGGGTTTCTGCATCTGGCTCATCTCTGCACACAGTCTGCCAATGCACTTGTTATTAATTCGTTTTATCCGGGGCCCAGAAACCCCCTCAGAACTGGGGTCTTGTGGTGTCAGGGATGCTGGCATTCTCGCTCGGCTTTTATAGCATGCGGACAGATGCCATGCGAAATCCCATTCGCATTTGCAGCGCTTGGATTAACAAATATGGAAGGGTGTAGGGGAACAGCCAATGTGACAACCCTCGGCAAGATGTCCTTAGAGCTAAATTGGAGTCTAGATGAGCTCATTCCAATAACTGTTAATGGAAAGCCTGATTGCAAAGACTCCTGTTGACTTCAATTGCCTTGGAAAGAACAGCATGCGCTGCATGACGTGCCTACCCCACACCGACCAGACGTTTGCTCTCAGTGTGCATATGCCGGGCTCTCGAGCTGATTTCTTCTCCAGGATTGAGCAGTATTACTACTTTTCTCACCGGAGAGAGAGGGAAGAAGAGTTTAGCTCAAAGCCCTTTAAAAGTCGTCTTCCCGCTCCACACACACACCCCCTTGGCAAGAAGGCAATCTGGGTTTATAAATTAAAGGCAGAATCCGTGGGAGGATTGACCATAGCTCTGAGCCTTTACAGATCCTGCATTTTGGAAGAAGCCAACAGCTGGGCATCTGGCAGCTTCCCTTGATGGGCTTTTGCCAGAAGCTCTGCTGTCCCGCTGCATAAACCAACACACTGCCAAGCATTATTACTAATAGTTTGAATAATTTTTGGAGGCTGAAATGAGATTGTAAACTTGCTAGCCACTGTGCGGAGAGCAAGTGGAAATCTTTACCCTGAAGATTTGATGATCCAGATAAAAAAGACCAGGGGAGAGAGACCAGAGGTGTTGTAGCATCTGAGTAAGTAACAGAAGAAGCAGCAGGAATCAGTGCAGCAGAAAAGCCTTTTGCAGAGCTGAAAATCCGCCCAGACATGAAATTCCTCCAAGATTCCTCCTGCCTGGTGGGGTTAGAGTCCCCAGAGTACTCCTTGGGGTGGCTGTTGCACTTGAGGAGTGGGCAATCATGGCTACCAAGTTAAAAGCAGCCCGGGACCAAGAGGTCACTGAACCCAGATCTCCTGTGTCCTAGCAGATCACCCTCCAGTCCAGCTACTCAGGTCAGGTCGTAACACAGCCGTTGCTGGCACTACTTCCAGGGCAATGCTGAATTTCAGAAACAGGATAAATGAGGAACCAGAGGGGAAAAAAATGCTGGCTGTTTATTGCTGCTTAGGACATGGGGTTTTTAAATCCTGCTGGTGTTAACGTGTGGTGCCCAGGGTCATTGCTGGGGAATGGAGAGAATCCCTTATAGGGCAGGGTTGGAGCCTATGGGATTACTGCCTTCCTCTGAAATAGAAAGCTGCTGAGCTGCAGTTGTTCCTTTTGAGCCTAAGTCAGCCCACCTGCTCCTTCAAGACATCTCTCATATATCAGCTGAGTAATGAAGTCATGAATGTCATGGCTTGGGTTTCCCAGCGAGGAGGAGCCTGGCTTTCTAACTTGAGACGCGCCGCAGATTTGGAGGAAGTTTTGGAGGGTCCTTCCCCACCTCCTCCCTTGGCCTCAGGGCAGCCGACGCTTTTGGGAGAGCCACAGTATTCACCGCTGCCGTCACCCACCCCAGCGCAGCGTGCGGTATCACTGCAGTGCCCCCCGAACAGCAGCTCTGCTCTCTCTGACTCTGTCTGAGGCTCCTGTACACGCACTTGGGGTCCAGCAAGGATCAGCAGAGGGACCACATCCAGCCCTTGCACCCGTTCTGTGGGCGGTGGGCTGCATCCAGCCCTGACCAGGGCTGCGCAGAGATGCAAGGCACAGCAGCGCCGTGGATGGGCTCGTTTCTGCCCCATGGTGCAAGGCTTGGGTGTAATAAATACAGCTGGTTACACTGATGTCAACTGCCCAACCGGGCGTTTGGCCAGTTTTCCTCTTAAACTAATCAACAGATAATTGTTCATTCATTCATCAGCTGTATAAACCAGACACGCTTTTGGGCGCTGACAAATAAGTAGTTATCTCGGGGTGTATTGGTAGTTTCTGTTATTTTTTCAGCTCTGACTAATGCTTTGGAGCTGGCACCTGCCCACTTGTGATAGGGTAAAAGAACAAAAAATTTCTCTGGTCTTGCTGGAGCGATGGAAATGTCAGATGGGTGCGAGAGGACGCCCTGGCTTGTGCCCGTCTCCCTGAGCTCCGGAGGTTTGGTAACTTAAAGCCGGGTCCAGGTCTCCCCCCGTGCCTGCCTGCGGGAAGCAGCCAGGTTGACAGGGCATGTCTTTCCAGATGATCTTTTCCTCTTCCCCTCTCCTTCTCCTCTAACCTGGCTGGCAAAGGTCTGTGCTGCTCCTAGAATGGCAGTGTTGGTGGGGGACTGGCTGCTGTGTGGGAAAGCAGGTGCTTGGCTTTTTTTGTCCTCAGATGTCAACCCATCTGCTCCTGCTTGGCGTTTTTTTGGAGGCACTCTCACTAATAACATCTCTTTTTTTTTTCTTTTTTTTTTTTCTCTTCATCTTTTGTCTAGAAACCCGTTGCCGACATGTCTGATACCGAGGAAGTGTAAGTAGAGCTAAAGCCACCTGTGTGTCCTGCTCAGCTTGGCCCCGTGCCGCAGAGCGAGGGCATCCCCATGGGGAGCAGAGGCTGGGTTCTGCCCCGTGCACAGCCTGAAGCCCCCCAAGGCAGCGGGGAAGAGGCATCTTGATTTTGAGCATCAAAGGGTCCATCAAAGGCCCCTGACACCCTCGCTGTCCAACACAGGACATCCTCCAAACACCTCTGCCCAGCTCAGCCTGCCCTCAGCGCCCGTGGCTCTGTACCTGGAATAGCATGACCAAACCCAGTGGGGTCCTTTGACATTTATGCATCAGTAGGTGCAGAAGGGAGATTTAGGGCAATCATGGGACATCACGGAGAGACCTGCAGTGGTCACGTAGCCCCCTCCTCAGCTGCGAGGCAGGCTCAGCTTAACCTGTGTCATTTTGCCCAGCCTGCTCTTAAAACTTGTTTCCCAAAGATGAGATCTGGCACCATTTTCAGGAAATCTCTAACACACATGTCCTTCATTTAGGGTCTGGCCCCAGGGCTGCTCTGGGCTTTGGGTTTCATGCAAGGTGATGGTAGCACAGGAGGGGCGGGCAAGTGGGGGCAAGGAACGGGAGCAGACCCTGAGATTGGCATTGCTACAGCCATGGGATAAACACGGAGCAGCAGCTGGTCTATGCCAAGTTTTTCGTAGGCAGCCCTAGGGTTCAGGGAGCCTGTAGCACATCTGGGTTGGTGTGGGGCAGCGGCTGCAGGCTGGCTTGCCCGGCACACTGGGGCTGAGGTCCAGCTTCATCAGCCCCTGCACGGCGCTCTTGCGTGGGTACCACGTTATAGCCTGGTGGTGGCAGGATTATTCCTGGATGCAGATCTATGTGCACCTTCAGAGTCGGGAACGCTATTTAAAATAAAACCCAAATGCAGTCGCTTTACTGCTCTTTAAACCAAATGGCTCCTGAAAGAGCAGAGGGAGAATGGGGGAAAGAAGACACAGCAGGCTTTAAACAACAGCGTGTTGGGTTGCTTCAGTGTATTGTTTAAAACTTAGCGATGATACGGAGTGAAAGAATTATTTATCTGGTCTCAATAACCTTTTTTCTCTCTCGCAGGGAGCAAGGAGAGGGTAAGTCTTAACTCTGTCTCTAATCGCTTCCATGCAAGCCTGCCACACTCGCAGCCCGAGTCCTCTTCTCCTTTCTGCCCGGTGCTGAGATTTTAACAAAAAGTGCCGGTACAGTTGAGCAAATCTGAGGTTTCTTTTTTGTGCGTCGGTCTGTCCGAGTGTCCCTTTTGTGCGTCGGTCTGTCCGAGTGTCCCCGCGTCCCGGCGCTGGTACCCCCGCAGCCCCCGGGGCTGCCCCAGGCCGATGCCCCGGTTTCAGGGGATGCCGCCAGTTTTTGTTAGGGCGCTGCCATCTGCTGGCAATTTATTTTGAGGCTTCTGTACAAGTACTATTTTCTGCTTTAAAATGTAAAGCCCCACATGTACAAGCAATATACATAGAAACGTACGATTTTTTTCTTTGCTGCTTTTTTTTATGTACTCAGAGACCCTCTCTTCCACCTTCCTCCTTCTAACGCGTGTGTACACCTGAGTTCCCATTGCCCAAGAAAAAAATCCAGTACGATATCTCCTTCCTCCCCTTTTTATGCCTCCTCTTTTTTCTCAAAGTCATTTTATTTGCTATTTTACTTGCGGATTTGGAAGTGGCCTCTCAGACACCATCTTGCCCAGCATCCCTGAGAGCGCAAAGGGCTCTGCCATGGGTAAAGTCCTACCGATGTGTCAAGGCTGATGGTTGATTTGTCTGCTTTTTTTCTCCCCTCCCCTATTTCAATGCAGAGGAGTACGAAGAAGAAGGTAACAAAAAAACCCCTTGGAACGTAATTTATCTTTCTTTGATTCTTGCTCCTGCTTTTTCCTTGTCTGTATTTCACCCTTCTCTTTGGCGCTTGCCGCTAAAGGTGATCTGAAACACTTGATCAGTAAATCAGTCGGAAACCACAAAAGTGGCCGAGCCGGGCCGTAGTGTGCAGACCCTTCACGTTACAGTGAGACACTGGATTTGTATGAGCCGTAGGGGGTGGCTGTAAAGCTGGGAGCTAACCCGGCCTTCACCCCAGAGTGGAGCAGGGGCTGGGGCAGAGCCCACCCAACATAGCACTGGCGGTCCCGGCGGTCTCGTTTGGCAATGCCCTCAGGTTGAGTCTACATTTGGAAATTGAAACGAGGAGCGTGTTGCCCGGCTCCCGAGGAGCACCCAGCGGGGCGCTACCGAGAGTGGAAATGGGGAGGCAGAGAGCCGACTGGCAAAGATGAAGTTTTTTAACGTGCCTTTAGCTGGCAAAAGTTGATTTGAAAAGCTGCGAGAGACAGAGAAAGATGAGCATGAAAAGCCCTTCTCACCCAAGCTGTTTCAGCCTCTGTAGGCAGCAGGGAGAGGAAGATTTTGGAGACGTGTTGCTGCTTTTGCTGGGCACTTTGGACACATC
Source organism: Falco peregrinus (assembly GCF_023634155.1). NCBI lineage: Eukaryota > Metazoa > Chordata > Aves > Falconiformes > Falconidae > Falco > Falco peregrinus. Next base: position 2,773,202 of record NC_073729.1, on the reverse strand, counting down.
AGCTTCAGGTCAGGCGAGCGTAGCTGCTGGTTGTCGTCCTTCCTTTTCCCAAGGTGTTTGGATCAGAGACAAAGGCCAATTGCTGGGGCTTTCTCCCAGCATCTGCCCTTAGTGTCCAAGACATCTTCTAAGGCGTCAAAAGCAAAACTCTTTACTGGGAGGTGGAATATTTGCACGTGGAGTGTGTGAGACCAGCTCTGAGAAAGAGACTTACCCCTGTGTAAAAATGTCCATCTTGGGGATTTTATACACAGCTGCTTTTTCTTCTTCTTTACTGCCCCCCCCCGCCCCGCCCCCCCCCCCCGCCCCCCCATGGATTCCCCATGGCGGTGGGAACAGAGGTGCTGCAGAGTAGGTCCTGCCCTAAGCTATGCTAACTTTACGTCTCCAGTTCCCCCAGCATTGCTTCTGAGGGGATCAAGGGCTCAAAAAAGGAAAACCAAGATGCCAAATGGGTTGCAGATGCCTTCAGTCAGCATCGTGTCCCTGGTCCTGCCCAGAGGGCACAGCCAGAGAGGTGAAGGTGCTATTCATGCTCCATCCTTCATGCTTTGTCAAATGTCCAAAGAGTAAGCAAAGGGTGTTGCTTCTACAGACAAGCCTTCCTTAAAGGAGAAACATTTCTTGCCTTTCTCCTTCCTTCCCTAACTGCCTACTTTTGGGTTTCAAGAATTTAATGATTAATATGAAATTAATAGGCAGGTCACTTCCTATATTTTTAATCTGCATGACTGTCTCCTCTGAGGTGTATCTTCTCGCTCCTCATATTTGCTTGACCTCTGCATTCTCTTCCAAAGTCATCCATCCCCTTTCCATATAACTTCTCCATCACTTTCTAACCACTTTTCTCTCCAGGCCTTAGCTCACCCCAATACCAGTTCCTAACTGTTCTCTGTTTTCATCTCCCTGCTTGCTGTTGCTTCTTGTTCCATGACACTTGCCAGCTGAAGCTCAGGAAGAAGGTATGTGACATGGCTTCTGCTTTCTTTCGCTGTCCGTGCAGAGGAAAAATGTGTGTGAAGAACTCCAGAGCAAGTGGTCCACATCCAGGGGCTGGGACCCGGCCCTGAGCCACAGACATCAATGTGCTGATGGGCATTGATGGCATTTATTGAGCTGGCAGGAAATTGGGCCTTGCTTTTTGTTTAAAAACCCAATCAACCAACCAACCAAATACATAAATAAAATACATGCATATATAGAAATAGAATGCATATAACCCCCCTGGATATTGTATACACAAATATATATAATTTTTAAATATAAATACACATATATGTGTATAGAAACATATATATTTGGTTTAGTCTACCTTTTTTACAGAACTGCTTGACATTATTTTTGTCACAGTAGTGTCAAGTCATCTCCTTTCTTTCCAAAAGCTTGAATTTTTAAAAGGGAGGGGGACACCCTGTAAAGTTCATATTCATCTGTTGAAATTCAGAAATGAATTTATTTGAAATTTCAAAAATTGGTAAATGGTGGTGAAAATTTTCTGCCAAAATTTTCCACAAAAAAAGATTTACAACAAAAGAAATGCAGCACTTTTATTACTGGTTACAGATTCACCAAAAGTCAGTTAGGACATTTTAGCCAGCTCTAATAAGGAATAAAATATTGGATGACTTTTTTAATGTGGTTTTCATTTGTGGTCATACTCCCATATTTCAGTAACATTTATAACCTCATAATATGCCCATAAAAATGTTATTTTTAATTCTCTTTCACCCTGTAATTCCATCATTGTGTATTCTTACCCGTAACGGCCTGGGAGCTTGGCAAACCTCAAGAATGTTCCAATAAGATATTTCTTGTTTTCGTTTTCTCCCATTCCCTTTGCCATGTGATGTGTTCTGCTTGCAGAAGAGGTTCAAGAAGAAGGTACGTGGAATGGCTCCCCAGCCCCTCTCCCCTCAGAAGGGCTCGCTGCCCACGCGCCCCTCGACTTTGCAAACGGGTAGAAGAAAGCTGGAGGCAAGAGAAAGATGCTGGGACAACCCATCCGCTGGCAGAGGGCTCCTCTTGTCCCTTGCCCAAATTTCACCGAGGGTGCCCCCTACCCCTGAGGACCTGCGTGGGCTCCTACCCCCAGCCTGGGGCAGGGAGCCGCTGGCGGCTGCGGGTGCCAGCCCTCCAGCCAAGCCGCTGCAGGCTCCGAGGCTGAGCTTCAGCCCCAGGTGTCTGTAACGCCTGCCGCTGCCGTGGGATGGGGTCGCTGGGGGCTGGCTAGGGACGTTTCTCTTGGGTATCAACTGGTTTCTCCTGTGTAGTTTGGCAGATAATGATCGGATGGATTTTGAGATCAAAATCCATCTGTGATAAGGTATGGGTGTAGCCATACCTTACGTGGTACGCATTCTATAATATGCCATATTATATATATAGTATATATTATAAGTTTATAGACCATAATATATCATATTATATATAATATAAGCAATAATACTGTAGAATGCAGATCTTATTAATTATATCTATGCAGACACTGGCAAGTAACCCCAGCTGGCTCCCCACATTGCATGCAGCCTTTGCAAGGTGGAACAGGCAGGGCAGAGGAGAGGGGCTGGAACAGAAACCCACCCTTTGCACTTGAGAGGTTTGGGATGTGGTGCTCCGGGTATGAGGAGCCAAAGGGTGCGTTGGTTCCCGATTTGCAAAGCTTTGTGCGATGGGCACCTTTGAAACAAAGGTAAACCTGATTGCCATGCCGTGGGAAAGCCCCTCTGGGCGGTTTGCAGGGTCTTTACAGCATCCAGGTGCAGAAGGTTTTACATTTCTTGTACCTGCGTGTGCTTTGGTTGCCCATCTCCATTTCACCTCCTCCTTTCTTTCTCTATTTCATTACCCGCTGTGGTTTTTTAGACCCCCTGTTGCATTCACACACTTTTTAGTCTAACTTCTCATTTTCCATCTCATTGATCTTGCTCCCTACCATGTCCCACCTGATGAAGCTCACGAAGCAGGTACGTGCCATCGCCTTTCGAACTGCTCCCCACCGTCTCTTTGGCGGTGATGGGGGGGGGATTCGAGGGTGGTGCAAGAGGTGCAGGACCCAGTTACTTCACCTTATCACTTCTGTTGCCTTTGCTTTCCACCTCTCTGTGGCCGGGTCTGCCACAGGCTAACACAGGGGAATTGTCCCAGTGCAAGGTCCTGCTGTGCGCAGAGGCAATGGCAGGAGGTTGCTCCTCTAACACTGGAATTAGACATTTCAGCATGTATTATTTGAGCTTCCTGTGATTTTTTCCCTCTCCAACAAATTTTCACCTCTTCCCTTCACATGGTGAAGTTGCTTCCCATCAACATGTGCCTTTCATTCCTTCCCCTCCTGGCCATTAGTGCATCCTTCACTCGATAAAACTTTTCCCGCTGGCTTAACAGAGTTTTCAGCCTGTGCAATAGCCTATAATAATGTGTTTCTCCCAATGTTCCTTTGCATCCTGTCCCATGGCTCGTCCCACCTAAAGAAGCTGAGGAGGAAGGTATGTGACAAGACTCCTGAATGTCTGTCTGTCAGAGTAAGCTCTGGTTTAGCCATAAGCTGTAAGACAGCAAAAGGAAGCAGGACTTAGAAATAGGCATATTAACATAGAATAAAACTTGCCATGTTTTGTTTTTTATACTCTCTTCATTCACGTCCTGTCCTGACATTGAACGCACCGGCGACGCTACGTAGTAATTGTTGCATGAAAAAAAAAGAAGTATAAAAACTGCTAGGAAATGTAAACCTCTTGAAAGGATGAAGGTTGCAATGCCTTCATGCTGAGACTGGCTGGGTGTCCCCGGGAGGCTTGTTTGGGACCACTGGAGGTGGGTCGGGACAATGTGCAGATGTGTCCACGATCAGCCTGCTGCCACAGCGGCTGTCAAAGCTGCGGAGGGGTTTTGCCCTCCTTTGCCAGGCTGATGTGGTCACGATAGCCTTTCCTTCAGCTTAAACCCCTGTTGGATAGAGCAGCTGGTGGTAATTTTGATGCTTGAGCTTTGCAAATGATTAAAGATGGCTTTCTTCTTCATGCAATGGAGTCTCTGGACCACTGTTGCACAGTAGTACGTGCAGCCACGTGCCACCAAAATCCTGGCCCCAGGCTGTAAATCCGCTTGGGCATGCACCAGGGCTGTGAAACGGCACGCTGCGCCGGGCTCTGCACAGCTGCAGGAACGTGCGTGTAAGGCAAATGGCTGATACGGCCACTTAAATCAGCTTTTAATATCTCAGATCATTTGTACCCTTACTTCCAGCAGTGCTTTTCAGATCCGTATTCATTTCATTTCCTTGCAATATATTCTCAGGCTTTCCCTCCCCTTCCATTTCGCATGAGTGAAAAATTGTTCTGACGTTTCTAACGCTCTTGTCTTCTTTTGCATTTTGCTCTGTGACTCTTCCCACCTGCTAAAGCTCATGAGGAAGGTATGTGCCATGGCTTGTGAATTCCTCTGTTTCTGTCTGGAGCGGTAATGCGTGCAGGAATTCTGGAGGTGGCTGAAGAGGAGAGGATGCAAAATTATCCTCTGTGTGCTCGCTGACAGCTATTTCGCTCTCGTAGGATAAGCGGTGTGATGAGTAATGAGTACTTACCGCAGCTTTGAAAACAATGCCCGAAGCAGTGGCTGGGCAGTGCTTATGTGTTCCTCGGCACTCCGCTGCCTCTCACCAGGCAATCGGTAGAGACACCAGTTGGTACGGGGATAGCGTTCCCAAAACCGTTTCCTCTATGGAAACCAGCTCTGGGGCTGGAGGTGGGACAGCCATGCCCTGTGGCGATGCTCCATCCCTTGGATGCATCCACCTCATCCTCCTGCCCCCCTGCCACCGTGCAGAGGCAAAACTCACTTTTGCAGCGGTGTATGTGGTTGTGGAGAGACTTGCATCTGAAGTCCTGAGCAACGAGGCATGTTGTGGCATACCTAGTCTTCTCTTGGGCTAAGGACTGGACCGATGGCACTGTTTTAGTTGCAGTGTATTTGCGGAAAATGCCAATTCAGTGAAAAGATGTAGTTGCATGCTTTTCCCATAACTATTGGTATTTTTCCGGGTTAATGTGTGTTATGCAAAAACGGGGGTAGCAGGGTTGAATTTTGATTGATTTTACAATACGAACGGAAGTCCAGCTCTGGTAAGAGGATCTGTGTGATTAGCAAAATAGTAGGTCATGCTTATTAAAATACCAGCCTGCCAGCCCAAACCCATTTACCTTTCAATTGCCCTTCTGCCTTCCCCTCTCTGCATGTCCAGCGAGGCTTTCATCGGATACTTGATCCTGCAGGTCGAGGAGCAGTCATACGCTCGCACTTACCTTTCCCCGTCGGGGTGCAGTCCTGCACACCAGTGGTGAAATCCTGGGCACTAAGGAAATCAATGCCAGCTCCCCCAAGCCCATTGATTTCCGCAGAGGCTGGGATTTCTATGCACATGAATAAGAACAGGCTGTCTGTAACCTTTTTGCACAGTCAAAACTATGGGTAATGGACTTGTTTTAATACAAGCAAATATTTCTGTCAAGCAAAGGTTACCAATGGCACATGATAAATGTACATTAGTCATCTGCACCTTTTATCTCCCAACACCCCCTGCCCCTCCCTCTCCATGAATTTCTAATTGACATCCATATGTGCCCTCTACTTCTTTTTTAATCTTATTAATGGTTTTTATCCCCTTAACCCCTCCATCCTGGCTAAAAAAAAAAGTGTAAGGTTTTGTTAATCATCCTGTTTCTTGCTCTAATTCTCTTATCTTTCTTTGCATCTCCTTCCCTGCTACTTCCCTCTTAAAGAAGTCCATGAACCAGGTATGTGACTTCTGAATTCCTCTGCGTCAATCTGAAGGGTTATTATGTGCTGGAAATTCAGTTGCACTTGGCAATTTTACAATTGGGTCATGTTCTGAATTGGGACAAAATGGAAACTTTTCAAACAAAGTAAAACAAAAAAAGGAGATGCCTTGCTTGGCAACTATTGAAAATATTTTTTTTTGTTTAGTTGAAACAAAACATTTTGTTCCAACATTTGCCCCCCCTCCCCTTCTTTCCTCCATGGAAGATTTCCAAATTTTGAAACAAAAATTCTATTTTAGATGCTTTTGAAGCATCGACTTTCTGGATAATGTGGAGTATATTTAGTGTAATGCAAGAACAGATCCGGAATGAGAGACTGTCACAAAGCAAAAAATGAAAAGGATTTGTTCTAGAAATGTAGTATCTATGCAGTCTTTTATGGCTGTTAAACCGTTTCTATTTTTTAACCAAAATCTTAGCTAAATCTACGTGAGTTTTAAAATACTGAAATTCAATTGAATCTGATTTCTGTTGGGAAATGATACCAGTAACTCTAATATTATACTCAGGAATTCAAAGATGGTGGAAGAAAACAGATAAAAATCAAATATTAATGATAAACTGTAACATGCAGCTTCCTTACACCTTCCACCAATAATAATTTCCTCTGCTCTGTCATGTGTAATAATGAGGATAAGAGCTAACTGTTGCATGAAAAATGTAATAACACTTTTATAAACAAATATTGCAATATATAAGCTGTAATAGTAGCCCCTGACTGGACTCAGAGCCATCCTTACCCCGCATACAGGAACGTTATAATGCTTATTACAGGGAAAAACAGAAACTGAACTTGCAGCATCATCTAAACTGTCTGTGAAAATTATGCTGTGCCATTTGGAGCAGCTTTATGAAAGCAGCCACACCTCAGCAGCCCCCCAGCCCCGTTATTTCACTGCTCTCGGCAGAGGGACAGCAGCCTCTTAGTTTAGCCGAGATCAGGGCTTTCGCCAGGGTCGAAGTGAGTGAGGTGAAAGCTGTCTGATTGTGTTTTGCATGACTTAATACTTCAACATCCGTGCGCCGCTTCTCATTTCCCTCCTGTTCTCGCCACTCTTGCTTCATGTCCTCGTCTCCTTTTAACCATCTTCATTCTTGTCTGTCACCTGCTCCTAAGGTTTCTCTGACCTTGCTTTGCGCAAGGTAAAGGTCATTGCTACCACCCCAGCTGCTTTACCTGCCTCTGTGCATCTTTCTCCTGGTATTTATTGAACTGCTACTCACTACTTGAGTGTTGGTCTCAAGCTTTGGCATATATATGAGCTTGAATTTTATGCAGGGCACCAGGTATTAACATAATCTGATTAACAATAAAACCATACCTACAGGCTCCCTGTGTTTCCTTTTCCCTCTGTAACACAAAGTATAACAAAAAGGAAAGATGTAAATATAACAAGCTTAAAAGAAAACTTTTATGTCAGAGGGAGACTGTTCCAGCTTTTCACATCACTGTATGATTATTTAGTTTCCTTGTTATTAATGCTGTCATTGTCTAATAAATCTTCTAAGTCACAGCTTTGGCCCGCACAAGTTCAGAGTGGTTGCTGCTCTGTGATTCTTGCTCTAATTCTTTTATTTTTCTTTGCTGACACTTTCCACGTAACCAAGCGCATGTGCGTGACATCTAAATTCCTATTAATCTGCAAAATTCCTGTACATAGGAATTTGAAGCTGTTGAAGAAAACCAGAGTCATGACAAATCAATCCATTCTTAAGATTCCCTAAAATTTACGTTCCCTATAGGAAAGTATAGTTATGGTTTGTAACTGGGAAGTCACCTTCTGAGAAGCTTAGAAGAAACATTTTAGTGTCCCTGAAAACTTTTAGGGCTGTGGTTACCCCACAGCCGGGGCAGAGGGAGGTACCCGAGCTGCAGAGACAAGCTGCTCACGCTCACGGGCATCGCTGGCAGCAGGGTCCCGGCACGCAGGCGCGAGCGGCTTCTGCTTTGCAGCAGACAAGCCCTGTGTAGACCCCAATACTTCCAGGTCTGCAGAGCTAAGTTCCAAATCTGCCAGTGAAGGCCCTTAGGTGGGGAGCTTCAGATGCCGAGCGAGAGATCCAAAGCGGTACTTCCCTGCAGTAACTCATACCCCCATACCTGCCCCCACAGCTAAAGGGGCACGGGCACACCTGACACACAGGCTACCCTGCACACTTGTAGAACTTTCTTCTTGGGTATGCTTGCTTTCACATGTAAGGGTCACCGGTGCTGCTACAACTGCCCACTGTTTATATATTTGCATGATATAAACTGTTGCAATTCATCAACATTCAAATTCCCTTTATCTTTCATTTCTATGGCATTCCTTCCTTGTCCCACTTCACACCCCACTGTAACTACTCTCCTTTTCCACTCTTATTAACCCTCCATCCCTATAACCTAGTCTGCAAATGATACTCCTTCAACCCAGTCTTACAAAGTTTGAGGTGATCCCCTCCTGAATAACTTATTTATAATTCTTTTATCTTCCTTTCCTATGTTTTTCCCCTGACACTTCCTACTAAATGAAGCCCCCCCTCCAGGTATGTGATTTAACTTCTAAACCCCCCAGTGTCTGTCTGCAGGGATGGTGTGTGTGGGAAGCCAATACAAGGTGACAGGAGATAACAACCTCTCAATTAATGATAGCTTGTAACTTGCATGCCTTTGGGGGTGTGTGTGTGTGTGTGTTGGTTTTTTAGTTTAATATTTTTTTCTAGGTAAAATGTAAACAGCAGCAAGGAGGAGGAAACTTACCTGTTGCATGAAAATTTTACTAAAAACTATGGGTACACATGTACTACTGTGAAAGAGTAGCTCAGCAAAAAAGTGCCCTTATGGAATGGGTTAAATTCTGCACTGTGATATGAGAATGAGTGTTTCTTCCTATAGGGAAAGCTTATTTTCAAAGCTTGGGGCAGAATTTGACCCATTGGCTGTACACAGGGAATACAAATACCGCCAGATTTTGCATTATTTTTATGCCTGCTTTTGAAAATATTCTGCGGTGCGTATATGGCTGAAAAGCAAAATTTGCCCTGCAAATCTGCCCCGCTGATCTATTCTTGCTTTGCCAAAAAAACCCAGAGGAATGGAACATAGACCTGCACAGACTTTGAACGAACATTTTCTTCCTATGAAGTAATCTGGTTGTCATTCTGTGTTGCAAATGGAAGTGAAGACCAGCAGCACGTGTATATAAACATCACAGTTGTCTTCAAGGAAGAAAATGGCCTCAGCTACAGATGTAGAGAAGAGCACTGAGCTGCTTTGGAAGTTAGCTGAACACTGACGCTGAGGTGCAGCAGGTATTTCAGTAGGTTTCCAAACCACTCTGGGTTTATTTCAAATGACTGACATCCTGCTGTAGAAAAGGATGGATCCAAGAGCGCTTGGAGACTGCTGACCATGTTCATGTGCATATTTCAAGCCAAGGGAAACCTTGCTACGCTCTGCTATCAGGTTGTGCTTCATGGCATATAATGCTCAGAAGTTTATTTTGAAGGGCTGCACTATTATCGTAAATCTGCCTGTTTCACCTAACTGAATTCCTTTCCTGTGATTTCTGTTTCTATGCTATTTCAAATGTAATTCATTTATTTCACCTCAGGTTTACGTCTTAGCTTCGCCCCCCTCTCCCCTTTTCCTCTCTGCCCCTCCCCCCCTTTGGCTCAAAAGCTCTTTTGGTGTGTGAAATAACAGGTTTCTCGTTCTCATTCTCTTATTTTCCATCGCATCTTGTTCCATGACACTTCACACCTGAAGTTCATGAGCCAGGTATGTGACATGACTTCTGATTTACTCCTCCTAGCTGCAACACAAGAGTGTGTGTGTGTGAGACAGAGAGAACAGGAGTCCTGGGTTGACAGAAGAGAACAAAACAAGAGAAACAAATATTAACCACAATGATCAGTTGCAGCCCTTTTCTCCTTTAATCTCCAGGCTTACCACTGCCTTAACCTTACAGCATCTTTAACTCCTGACAGCCTCTCCAGATCTTTTCTCCCTGCCTTAATTCACTAATTCCTTTACTTTTTCCCCCCTCCTTTATTTTTCACGCCCCCCTTCATGCATTCCTTGGTCTCTTTCTCAGGCTTCCAAGAGCTTTAAACATCTGTTCTTTCTCTTTTTCTTTTCCTATTTCCTGTCTTTCCATCACTGCTTGCACCACACCACCCGCAGAGGAAGCCCACGAAGAAGGTATGTGATGCACCTACAGCCTCCCTCACCCTTTTTCTTTTTCAGTGCTGGGGAAACAGTGTTAAAAACACTGACCTTGTTCAAGAGCAAAGAGAGCACGGGAGGGAAACGGTTTCTTTGGATGAACATGGAGAAAAGGGCTGTATGTTTGCCCAATGGAATCAGAAAAAAGATGTTGTTTCTTCTTGTCTGATCTCCAGAGAGCCCGAGGTTCCCAGCGTAGCCGGGAGGGAGCGGGGAGAGTTGCTTTTAGGAGAACAGTGCCGGTTGTGGACTGACTGCTCTGCTTCTTCTCTTTTGCTTTTATGCTTCAACCTACAGCTGATGAAGGCGGCGAATACTGTGATGGTAGCTCAGTGTTGTCTTAGGACAACAAAGTCATCTTTCTAACACCTCACTCTCTTTTTCTGTACTTGCTTTTGTTCCTCACTTGATTTTTAAACTCAGGAACTGGGCCAAAACATCTCTGCCGCAAAGAATTGCTCACTGTGCATATCCAATCACCCCCGGGGGGGTCACTGCTGTGTGGAGATCCCTGCACATCCCTGTTAGCATAGCAGATGGTGAAGACCAAGCTCTAGAAGCTTGCTCTGGACTTGTCTTTTAGCTAGGACCTGTTGTGTCACAGATCTCATCAGCAAACCTTCTCTATCTCCCAAAATCAGCAAAGTAGCTCTTAAATCCCTGTGGCGTGCTTGAAAATGGACGTGCCTTCCTCATCCATCCTTAGGTGGTCATGGTCTCCAGGCCTGAATCTCCAGATATTTAAAATTCTGCTCCAGCCACGCACTGAGTTGTGCTAAACATGAGGGGTGTGAGTACCTTTATTCAGACTGGCTGGGCGGGCATAGGCTGTGCGTGACCCCTGGCCAAGCGGGAGTACATGGCTGGGGACGAGACTCGTGTGAAGGGACCAAATCCAAAAGTACACAGGGTCAGTTTTGCTCTTGTGTGTGGGTGAGAGAACTTAGCGCCCCCCGGGCCAAATTCAAACCCAGTTTTAAATGTATAGAGAGACCCTCGTGGACTTTTACAGGCCTTTGAAGTAGCTCTGTTGTGTTCTGACTGCCCCAACCCCTAGAACACCTGGCCAGTTGTTTTGAAAGACAAAGCCCAACGTCACTTGTAACCACCCTGAATTTTCTGTTTCCTCGTTTTGTTTTGCTTTTGTAGGGTTTTTTTTGTTAGCTTGTTTTAATTTTCTTGCTTGCTTTTCAGGCTTTTTTTTTCTTTAGAGAAATACCCTGAAGACCTTTCTAAGCCCCTTTCTCTCTTTTTTCTCTTTCTTTCCTTTTTTTTTTAATAGCATATTGACTTTTTTTCCCCCTAAGGACAGAGTGTGAGTTAGATATGTTGCTTCTGAGAAGTGGGATTAAGGGAGGGCGTTTAGGGAGTTTGGAATGAAGTAAAGGCAGTTCAGGTGGGCTCATAGAGAGGGGGCCACTGTGTGAATACCTCATAGATCGGGCAGGAGAAAGCAAGGTTGTGTTTATGGTGGTGTGTACTCTCCCTAGGCTAATCCTTTTGGAAACCAGAAACTCAGAGACTCTCTAATCACCAGGGCGGTGAACTTGGATTTCCAGTGGCTCTTGCCTTCTTCGGCAGGGTTCTCTGCGGGGGTTTTGTCACAGCCCCATGGTTTGTGGGCAGAGTGACCAGAACGTCAGTCAAAATCCACCATAGGAACAGGAATTTGCTATGACAATTCCTGTCTGTCAACAAATTTTGACCCAGTTCCTTGACTTGGTGTCTTGAAAGAAGGGGCATTTCAAAATAAATTGCATCCCCGGGCTGCTTTTGGTGCATTCAGTATGGACCAATGCTGGGTCATGCACTGCAAAGGACAGGTTTATTACTGTTCATTTATTAATAGAGGTTCCTATTTCTTTTGTCATCCCCTTTTCTGGTTTTCTGGAAGTACCTTGAAATGTTGTAACTACAACTTCTTATTTCAAGAGCAACTAACCTTCATTTTTCTTTTTATTTTTATGATTGTTTGTTGGTTTAAATGAGTTTAAAGTGCTGATTTGGTGGCAGCTGAAACCAAAAAACGAGCGTTTTTTGACAGACAGATGTTGATTCTGGCAACCAAGGTCAACAAACAAAACCAGCTTCCCGCCCCCCAAGTGTTACTAACTGGCAGCCTGAAGTTAAACAGGGATGTTTATGAAAATTATCTGGGTATGTCACGAAGGAAGGGAATCCTGTGTGAATAGCATCCCTGATAGATTGATTAATCATGATTACTTTTCCTCTCTCCAGATAAAAAACAATTTAAGTCATGTGCTAAGAAGCTCACTGGCTATTTGAAAAGCAAAACAATTTAAAAAAACAGATGGAGAAATACAGAAGTACGCTGTGGGCTAATGGTGTTTTTCTGCAGGAGTGATTTGTGACTTCCTTTATGCGAGTGATCTAAAACATTTCAGTAATTACATGCTGTTTGTTTTATTAACATTGCTCTAGTATCTAGAGGCCTCAACTGAAACATGTTTTGGTAGGCAGTGTTCTTGCAGTAAATGAGAAAAGTCTACCCCCCAAAAGTTCATAACTGGAATCGATACTGGAAAGCGTGAGAGAAAGGAAAGGTTTGTTTCTGATCTCTTACGCATCTCTCATGTCTTTTCCCTTAATTATCTCAATAACCCATTTCCAGCCACTTTCTCCACTTGTTATTATTCAACATCCTTGCAAATGATGTCTCTCCTAAGTGTTTTCCAGTATCAGCTTTTGCTACTTTTTTCCTCTTATAATGTTTCACTTTATTTTACCCTACTCTGTTTCATTTGCTGTTCCCGATTTCCTCCATCAGTCCCAAAACAGCTGGATGCAAATAAGCATTTGAAAGAACATAATATAATAGCTTTCTGTATCATGATATGGATAGCAGGGCTCATGCACCCACTCCTGAGGGACACTGTTTTTACTTTTACTTTACAAAGCTGGTTTTTTGTGTTGGTTTTTTTTTTAACTGATTCAACAGCTGTGAGCTTTTTACCTCAGTTCCTCCCACTGAACCAACACGGGGAGAGTCTTGTACCACAGAATCCAGCAGCATCCCTGAAAGTTCAAACGTAGTGTGAGGTTATGAAAGTAAACCTGGGTCCCTGTGAGACCAGGCCAGAATAAACACATAGGTTTAATTTACTTCTGTTTGTGAGAATAACAGTGCTGAACTTACTGGCATTATGCTGGAGTTAATAACTAAAGTTTAAAAAGCATAGCAGAGAGGGGAATTGATGGCAAGCACAAATGTTAAGCAAGTAACTCATAAGACAGCACATTTTGGAGACCCAGGGAAAGGTCACTTGTTGCAGGGGAAGACTTCTGACTGCCAGAGGGCCCAAGCTGACAGCTCTGTGATGGCTTAGCCTGCCCGTTGGGGTGCTATACCTCTCCTGGAGATGCAAAGATCATTCCCATTAACACCGATGGGAATTTTGCATGTACCTCAGCAGGAGAGGATGCTTACTAAGAGAGGACAGCCTTTCCAAGCTGGGTTTGAGGAGCACCACACAGTGCAGAGCGATAAGCATCTTCCCCATGGCACTGAGGTATCTCAGGGACACGTGCCCTAACTAACCTGGGAGTCAATGATCCTGGAGAAAATGTGTGCCATGAAGTTTTTCCCTCCTGGCCTCCATGTGAGGCCTTTGAGCAAAACCGGTGAAGCCCAGTTATCATTGACATACCTGTGAATTCAGGTTAACTTTAGTGAAAGAAGTGCTGATTGGAAAAGGCACAGTTTCTTGTATCCTCCAGCCCAGCTGTCCTCCTTAGAGCTTTGGTCAGGATGGTTTGAGAAAAATAATTTTGCATTTACATGAAACCATTGCTTTCCAGACACTACGCTTGGGACTTTTACACAGTCTCCTGATTGTTTTCTGCCGAATTCTGTTTCAAGGGCAAAACCAGATTCACTCCTAGCAAAAGGGGTGTGTGAGTGTGTGTATTTCTTTTGGAAGTGCTTGAGATTTAACCAGTTTCTCTGGGACGTTTCCCCTAAGATTAAATTTCCCTTCCCTCCTTTTACTTTAGCAGCTGGCATGATCTCTGTTGTTCTAACTGTTCTCCCTCTTTTTCCCCTTCCTGTTTTGCTCCATGTTTCCAAATACAGAGGAGAAGCCCAGAATAAAGTAAGTATGAAGGACAGGGAGCTTCAAAGCCCTGGGATCATTTTTCTGATCTAGCAGAAGCCCTTAGATTGTCTCTTAGGCCAACGGGCACTAGAAGCCTTTATCCCACCCTCCCTGGCGCCACGTCCAGCTGCTCCCGCTCGCCTTCCCGGGATGGCTGCTTTTGCCAGAGGATGCCTCAGCAGTTGTTACTGCCCTGGGTCTTAAGACCAGTTCCTGACAAGAGCTGGAGAAATTGTCAACTGTCCAAGATTCAGCAGTCTCACAGTACCCCGAGATATAGCCAGCTCAACAGTAAATCCTCCGTGAGAGGCCATGGCTGGGAAACTGCCCGCCCATCCAGGATCACTGACAGTAGGAAAGGGGGCAAATATGGGTCTGGGCTGGCTTAAGCTGAAGGTTTCCAACGGACCTTCTGGCCCTGGGCCCCAACACCTTCCCTTCCCACTCTGCCAGCTGCCCAGAACAGAGCCTGCAGCACTGCGCCAACAACCTCGCAGGCCAACATCTTTCCATGTGGTAGGGAACGACCATAGGCTTTGGGAACGAAAAAGGTTTGTTAGGGGTAACTCCCTAGGACAGCGCTACTCTGGAGTAGTTTTCCACTGACCTGCTGTTTCACCCCTCTGTATCTCCATCTCCATCAACATTCCTCCTTGTCAGCATCCTCCCTGAGGGCAGGGCAGGTCAGGGCGTGCTATTTAAAAAGCTGCCTGTTCTTTAAGATGAAAATCCTTTTTTTTTCCTTCTTTCTTTCTTTTTTGTTTGTTTTGGTTTTGACTCTCTGCAGACTAACTGCTCCTAAAATACCAGAGGGTGAGAAAGTAGATTTTGATGTAAGTATTCCTGAGCTGGCTGTGTTTGTCTGTCTGTACCTGAGCCATACACATGTGTACAAACACACATAACTCCTCCTGTATTGGATATTGCTGAGCATAAAGTCAAGGACAAAATTATGGATGCTTTGCTGCCTGTTTTCAGTGAAAGGCTACTCTCTGCTCCCTGAAACTCTCTGGTTGCATTTGTTGCTAATGTGGCTAAGCTAAAATAATGTATTTCTTTTTTTTCTCCTTAAATCTTTGAAGCCAATATATGAAGAAAGGAGAAAGTAAGTGTTTTAGGAGATCTCAGATCCCCTCTCCCATTGTTGTAAATGGCATGAAAGTTGCAGGCTGAAATAAAGCAGGCTTATGCACATCTGTTGCTGAGAAACTCTACCTAAAATGACAATAATAAACAGAGATCCACATACCTTCCTAGAAAGTTGATATAAAAATGAAGACGCTTTGGTGTTGAAAATTTCCACTTGCTTTGCCCAAGATGCAGTAACATTTTCTAGGTAAGATTCATATCTCAAAGCAAAGAGGACGCAGCTAAGTATATGCGAAGACAGGCATCTAAGCAAAGCCAGGGATAAAATACGGTGTAGGGGAATGGGAGATGTGGATTCTGTTCCCTTCTGGGCTTCTGTCTGTCACCTGCGTGAGTCTCTGACTGTCTCTGACCTGTACCAACAGCCATTTAAGCTAATCCCACAGATTTCCAGGGATATCTGCAGACAGTCCCTGGTTTTGTTCCTCTGTGTAGGCAGGGTGCTGGGAACGTCCAGGGCATGTGTCTAGAGCGATATGGGCTTACTGAATGTACTGTCCTGCTCTTCTAGGACATCCAAAAGAAAAGGCAGAACAAAGACCTGATTGAACTGCAGGCCTTGATTGACAGCCACTTTGAAGCCAGAAGAAAGGAAGAGGAAGAGCTGATTGCCCTCAAGGAGAGGATTGTGAGTCCCTGTACTGCCATTTCCCTGTACTAGACTGGATCCTCTGTAGGTGAGAAGTTGAATCCATTGGTGCACTGTCAGCCTTTGGCAGAAAGCTGTACCGCTGTGTGCAGAAGTGACTGCTCGAGTCACCACCAAGTGGCTTCTCCCCACAGCTGTCCCCTCTCTCAGCCTCTTCTTTTGCACCTGGGAATTGCACACGAGACCCTTTACACGTTCTGGCAAGGGAGTAGGTGGCGCACTCTACAAACCACAGCTCTTGGTGGTGGGATGCGATACTGGAGGTGGGTAAAGCCACAATGATGACTCAATGCCTCTGCAACTGCTTCTTGCAGGAGAAGCGCAGAGCTGAAAGAGCAGAGCAACAGAGGATCCGGGCTGAGAAGGAGAAGGAGCGTCAGGCAAGGCTTGCAGTAAGTGTCTTTGCATCTCTCTCCTTGTTTCAGCATCAAATTGGAGGCTATCTCCAGAGACAGAAGGATACTTCAGATTCTGCCTGTCTCAGTCTGAAGAGGAGATGACCACCCTCTTAAAGCAAGGGCAGGAAACAGGAGTCGCCGATTCTCACCAACTTGCTTATCTGATTACCTTCCCTGCAGTGACGCTGGCTGCTGGGGAAGCTGCGAGTCTCCCCTGGGGTAACTTGTTTCTGTGTGTCACTCTTCCCAGGAGGAAAAGGCACGGAGAGAGGAAGAAGATGCCAAGAGAAAAGCTGAGGATGATCTCAAGAAGAAGAAGGCTCTGTCCTCCATGGGTGCCACATACAGCAGCTATCTGGCTAAGGTAAAAAGCATGGCCCGGTGGAAGAAATACGGAAATGTTAAACCACAGGGGTGATGGGGAACAGTCTTTATTACAGTTGAGAGAACAACTCAGCTTTCTTTCTGGATCCCTAGCAGCTTGTCTTGCATGCTTTGTCACTGAAATAATTCCATTCAGGCTGTATTTCTGTGGTCTGACATTAATTGATGTTCTGAAAACAGGCTGATCAGAAGAGAGGAAAGAAGCAAACAGCTAGAGAGACAAAGAAGAAGGTCCTGGCAGAGAGGCGCAAGCCCTTGAACATTGACCACCTTAACGAAGACAAGCTGAGGTAATACGCTTATCCTAACTTACTGAAAGTAATCCACTGAACTTTGGTCTTGCTGTCCTGGAGTCTCCTCTGGTGAAAAAAAGAGGTAGAGGAGAGGGCCTTCCTTGAAATTCATCATGGGACAGTGTTCAGTTGTGCCCTTCCTTGATCCAGAAAACAGAGGGGAAATGGGGATGTGGGGAATTGTTGGAATGGTTTGGGAGCCATCTAGCCGTGCTGTTGGCACAGCCCCGGTAGCCTCTGCTGCTAATCAGGGTTAGTCATTTACAGGGCTAGGTACAAACTTTAAACCCAGCTCTGCGATTAGCTGAACAAACCTAGAGATCGATATCTGTGGCATTCCCAGGGATGAGTTAGAGCTGCTAAGGTATGAGTACCTTGCGGTCTCCACGGAGGCTGGAGGTTTGGGAGCTGAATGCTCTGGTGCAGAACAGTCATCAGATGACAGTCTGGACTCCACTTGTTGGAGTTCACACATGGTTGAAAGATGAGGTTGGCTTACCTTGGCCCTGAAACAGATGAGATTGCACAACGGCAGCTGCTCTGCTCATCTGGGTGGACTTCAGAGTCCTCCTTCCTCCTGATCTGAATCCCCTGGACTCTTCTTTCTTTAAGAGTTAGGCAGAAAACTAAATTTATAGGAAATACGTTAGCATGTGACACATGCAAGAGTACAAGTCCAAAAGGTTCTCAGGTGAGAAAAACATGACCTTGGAACTGGTGAGTAGCTTTCAGAGAACAGAAGGGGTTTGCAGGAACTGCATTAATGTATGAACTGCATTAAATAAAACGTAAAAACTCTCACTACTAGTGATGTGAAAACCATAGAAAACACACGATGTGATGTTTCTCTCATATTCCTTTTCCCATGAACACACAGGGACAAGGCTAAGGAACTGTGGGACTGGTTATACCAGCTGGAGACTGAAAAGTATGACTTTACAGAGCAGATCAAGAAGAAAAAATATGAGGTGAGCTGAGAAGCCATTTTACTAATGGCAGCGGGTCCAAAATATGAAAATCTCTGTGACTCCTCTGGCAAAAGCCATGTGGTGACGTCATTTGGGTCTCCAGTGCCCTTTTACAATATTTTAAGCAGCAAGACATCTGGAACTGCATTCCCCTAACGTACATGCTTGGACTGGATTTCACATTTTAGGGTGAAGTTGAATAGAGCACTCTCAGGGTTTTCAGTGCCCCATGGAAAGGCAATCCCAACAGAAAATGGGCTCCCTGCACTCTGCTCAAACACAACTTGTCCATTCTTGTTTATCTATAGGTACCCGTGGCTTGAAAATTCAGTAGCTCTTAATTCACTCATCTCCATTGCTAAGTAGTATTTTTAAATTCATCTTTGATTTCACACTTGAACGTTGTAAGCTTTATTCCCATCCCAGACAGATTCCCTGTGGACTGAGCTCTCTGGAGTCACTGAAAACTGTCTCCAGGCAGGAGCATGTGACTGAAGTGTCAAATGGTAACAGAAAGTGGACGTGTTTACTTCACAGTCCCAGGACAGGGCTGCACTCACCTACAACAGGTTTCAGTGGCTGAGAAATCCTACTGGATCTCTCTCTGCCTTGCCCTCCTTTTAATTCCCAATCACACAGACACATGCTGACAGAGAATGAGCAACACCAATGTAACTATCTCAATCTCTCTTAGATTTTAACAATGCGTTGCAGGCTGCAGGAGCTTTCCAAGTTGTAAGTACAATGAACTTGCCTGTGTAACAGCAGCAGCAAAGGCTACCAAATGCATGAGCCTGTGGCATGGTCGGGGCCCGGTGCCAGACAGAAACTGGCACTTGGCTCCAATGCAGAGAGAAAAGAGAAATCTGGATCCTGTGTCTCTCCCTTCCCTTCCTTTTTCTCTCCCCTTCCATTCTTTGAAAAGAGATGAGGCGGTAATTTAGGAAAAGAGTCAGGGTCCCACAGGGATGTGGTTAAAGAACTGAGCATGCAACCCATGCAGAGCATCTCTAAAATAATTCCCTATCCAAACTTCTGGTATTGCATGCATGGGGGAGGCACCCTGATGCACCTGGGGTACAGGCAGAAGCTTAGGGATGTATGTGTAGGAGCTCGGACTTCACATAAAAGAATGGTATGGGGTTTGGAAAGATTCTCCACCTTATGGCACATGCTTATCCAGACCCAAAATATTGGAGAGGGCTAGATTAAGGGTGACATGTCTATTGGGTGTGGTAAAGGAGGAATTAAGGCAGTGCCAGGGGAGTTGTACATGCTACGCTAATGAAACTTCTGCATAAAGAAAGAGATGGGTGGCTGCTGATGAAAAGCAAGGAGAGGAAGTACAAAGAATGAGCAAAGTAGAAGGAAAATGCACAGCTGAGATGGGAGAAGAAAAGCAGAAAAGCAAAGGGAAGATGATAGCAAGAAAAATGTGAGGAGAAAGATAAGTAAAAACAGCAAAAGGGATGAAGGAGACACAAGCAAGGATGCAAGGGAGAGACAAAGGAAGGAATTGGGACACACAGGAGTGGAGCTGTTCTTTAGCTCTAGTGTCTGTTGCTCTTTAGTGCTTCATTGGAGACTGAGTGTTATAGTCACTATCACAAGGTTATCACTGAAGGTAAGTCTGAAGCCCTTGGGTCAAACTGAAGGCAGCTGGTTCTCTTCCACACTTGGGAAAAATACTCGGTTGCAAAAAAAGAATTTAAACTGCTACAGCAGATATTACAAATTCCATGAGTAAGTATAAAAGCAAGTGATCTGCTGATCTTTCCTTCCTTGTGTTGTCCTGTTCCTGCTAACGTTTCAGTCTCTTACTTTGTTTGTTTGCCACGGAAAGACACCAGCCAGGAAATACCAGTTGTTGCACCAGCTGAATGTATATACTTGTTTTGCACGTGGGGAATGTCAAGTGCCACTTTAAATGTTCAAATGTTGGGTCATCAGTTCTTGGACTGCAGAGCCAGTGGAGAATTTTGAATTACACCAGAAGCAGAAGCGAAGCACATGTCTTGGCAAGTGCATTTTTCCACCCCAGGAAAACTATGTAGAACCCTGACTTGGTTACAAGTGAGGAGGCGAAAGGGCAAAAGAAGGCTCTCTATCACACCCTAATTCTTGTGGGCTTTTCCATACCTGAGCTGGAAGAGTCCCAGGATTTTGGTAGCAAGTCCAGGACTATGGGCCAGGACTGAGGTGCTAAGTCAGGCCGTAAGGTGCTCATCCTGTGCAAGGTAGGTGTTTGCTTTCCTGTGCATCAGGTCGAAATATGCAGCTTACCCATGGTTAAACAGAGATGCTCCATCTTGTAGGACAGAGTCTCTAGCGGCCTGCAGTTATCAACAGAGCTTGGGAAGGTCTTCACAGCCCCCATTTCAACCTTTTCCTCTGTGGTTGCTGAAGCCCTCCTCTCTGGACCCTTTAAAAGTCATCTTCTCTTACTAGATGAGTGGCTGGGAAGGTGGTGACTGCTGCAAGCTCCTCATCCCCTGCTCTGCCAGCCAGCAAAGGTAGTCCAGCAGAATGTGACACCCATCTTCGATTCTTGAGGTGCCCACCCAAAGACCACTGAAGCTCTTTGAGCTTACACACTTCCTAATGTATAGAAGTAGGGGAAGAGTGAGAAGGCGAGGTTGACACATAGAGGTGATGGAGCCATCCAAGAGCTTTCCAGTTGGCCAGGGTGACACTCATTCTCATTCAGTCACCTGCGGTTTGACATGTGAGTTCATATGAGATTAATTTTTACCCATAGGAACTCTTCTAATAAGGGTTATAAAATTCTAGCTCTTCTTTCCCTTGACATGTGAAACGGGCTTGCAGATTTATTGCCAAAGAGCAACATTTCTCTCCTTCGTGCAAGGGTGAACTTTCATTTCAAAGGACAAACCCGTACCATAGGCACCTCTTTCCAGCACTTCAACAGGTAACACTCCCCTCTCTGTGAGGGAACAAGGTTTCTTTATCTCCAAAAACGCTGGTCATGTATGTTGTTTGCAGATTGTCACCCTCAGGAACCGGATCGATCAGGCTCAGAAGCAG
Organism: Falco peregrinus; assembly: GCF_023634155.1. Classification (NCBI taxonomy): domain Eukaryota; kingdom Metazoa; phylum Chordata; class Aves; order Falconiformes; family Falconidae; genus Falco; species Falco peregrinus. The sequence goes on along the minus strand of NC_073729.1, from coordinate 2,752,160 downwards.
TAAGTACCTATATCCCCTTCCTAGCTCCTGGCTTGGGGATATCTTCTCAGTGTTAAAAGTAGTTGCTTCAGCCTCCACACCGACATTTTCTTGTTGCAATGAAATGAGGCTAGAGATGGAAGGGTACCTCCCATCCTGCCTCACACTGAGAAAATGAAGGGGAAACTGAAGTGGATGTAACACCTAACAAGACAAAATTGTGTTTCTTCACACCATGTCTGCAAAATTTCCATCTGCTCATTGCTGGGGTTTTCAAACACCTGACTGAGGTGCTTTGAATACTTGAGGGAATACAACCCTTGTTTACGAAGGACAAACAAGTGGTTGCTAAGATTATGAGGAATGGTGTGTAACAAGACTAACATCTGGGATTACTGTTGTGAGTTCTTTTCACTCATCATCTCCCACTTTCCTTCCCCACAAGACTTCTATTTCATTAGATTTTTTGAGTCTAACTATTCCAAGTGTTTACAGTGAATTTATGAGAGACCAGGGCTAGACGTAGCCTGGGGGCTAGGGCACGTAGGAAACTAACAGCCACAGAGAAGGAACTGCTGGGAAGCCAGAGAGGAGAGCTCTCCAGTGGTGGGATTTGATCTGAGCTTCTGTATCTTCTGTATCTATCTTCTTAGCAAAGCCAAGCCAGGAATGAAGTGGTGGTCTTTGGTGGTATCTTTGGATGACAGCAGTGACCGGACACTGCCTTCCCACTTTCCCAAGCCACCCTGCCTTATCAGATGAATGTAACACTGGGGGCTCAGCTGTCTGTAGATGCCAAACATAAGGCTTGACCTTCCCATAGTATTTTCTGTACGGAGCTGTAGGCTGATAAAGCTCAGCAGAATGTGCAGCTGCAGAATGATGCCGTGGCTTGCCTGTGTGTTGCTGCCTTTCTGAGAGGCAATACCACACCACCCACAACAGGCTGTACCATTTACTGCATGCTTGTTCCCCCCAAACACATGATAATTTCTCAGGATACAGGCTCACAGAATGGTTTGGGTTGGAAGGGACCTTAAAGATCACCTGGTTCCAACCCTCACCTAGTTCCAGCCCACCTGCCATGGGCAGGGACACCTTCCACCGGACAAGGTTGCTCACAGCCCCATCTAGCCTGGCCATCATTTGAAAAGTTTGTGCTGAGAAGCCCACAGCTTGTGAGATTTGTGTGTACTTAAATTTCTATCCACACTAGATTGTATCATAGCAAAGCAATGCCTGCCATACAAGGACTTATACGAGGATCAAGTAATCTTTTTGCTTCAGACTTTATTAAGTCTCCTTAAGTACACTCTAAAGGTTAGGCATAACATCAAACATCACAGGCGCCTGTGGAGATAAAAGGACTCTGCCTTCATTTGAGGAGCTAAGCAGTTCCATACTAGGTTTTGAACCTGTGGAAAGGCTGGCAAAAGGGACACCGAGATGAATTTTAAGATAAGCAGGAAACGCTCTGCTCTCTCTCAAGTAAAAGGTCAACTTTTTTAATAGATCAAGTTTAACTTGGGCAAAAGGTAAAGTATCCATTATGTTTAACGTCTGTGTCACTGTGCTACATCTTTCTGTAAATATGGTGAGTCCCCATGGGTAGGGGCAGCACCACAAAAATCTCCCCAAACATGTTGTCCACATTTTTGTCTGCTCCTTGGAGGAACCAGTGGATATCTGTTGATAGCAGGGCCCCACCACCTTGTACTCGACCCCCAAACCCATGCTCTGCCATGCCAAAGAACTGTCCCTGGTTTGCATGTGCTTTGGTTCAAGAAGCAGCCTCATCATCATGTGTGTGCGATGGAAAGGTTTGGTGGTTGTGCCGAGCCCCAAAAGCCAAGGTGCTGCCTACGGGAGCCAGTGCAGATTCTAACTCAACTAACTTCATGCCTGGCACCTCTCTGACTCCAGGCATGCCTGCCTCTCATTCAGAAGGTAAGTGGCTTGCATGTAGGATTGCCCTTCTGTGTGCACAAAGATACTATTCGGAGAGAGTTTGCCTCAGGTGCTTTTCATTGGGAGCATAGCTGGACTCTCACGCACACCATGAGCAAGACGGGGATACTGACATGAAGGGAGGCCTAAAAGTTTGTTTGGACTGTTTTGGAGGCTCTTGCTCTCATGATACAAGGAAGAAGCCACTCTGCCTTTGCTAGAGCAAAGCAATTCCTAGTTGTATTTGAATAATCGCTCAGCTTTTTGCCTCCCCTACTAGATGATCAGAGCACCTGGGGAATTTGACCAGAGCTCCTGGTTAATGAGGACATTTTCTCCAGAAACAGCTCTGAATCCTAAAATCCAGATCATTGCAGATTTGAATTCAGGAAACATCAGGTCTGTGGCTGGATAGGCCTGCCATTTAGTTCTGACGCCACCTGGACTGCCGTCCTGATAATGCAGGAATCTGGAAGGGTCCACCTCTTTCAGGCATGCACATCCTGGCCTTTCACTAAGAGCCTGAGGAGGAATCCCTTTCCACAATATCTACAGTATTTTTCTCAGGATGTGCTCTATGGCAGGTGTACCCAACGTGAGAGAAGTGAAGGCAGTTCAAACCTGATCTAAGGGTCAGAAACGCGCAGCGGTCACAGAGCCACACTGCTTCCATCATGCTGCCATGTTTTTCTTTCTTTCTGTATTGTAGCAGCAAGAAGGCAGGAGCCAAGGGCAAGGTTGGCGGGCGCTGGAAGTAAAGAAGCAGGCAGGATGGCCCTCCATGGCATGCCAAAACCCTGCTGGTCTCCTCTTTCTTCCTTCACCAATCACTTGTGTTCCCATGCCTCGACGATAACAAAAATCACAACATCAGCCTGGGTTGGCTATCGCTGCTGCTTTTCTTCTTTCCCTTCCTGGAGGGGTCTAGCGGCTTCCTCAGTCAAAAGGAAGCAGGTTCCCTGTGGAACCGAGATGACTCCTTGCTGGCATCTTCAATTCCTGCTGAGCATGTCCTTTATCCTCCTGATAGCAGCCCTACGCTGTCCTGTAGATTGCTGTGTACAAATCTCTGGATTTTGTAAATAAAGCATGACCACCAGTACCTACTTCAATGACAGCCCTCTGGAACAGTGTTTCATATTTTATTTAACAGCATCCCATTTTGCAAGGATTTGGGAGTTGGTCCAGGTTCTTATTTAATATCATCTGATCCAGCTCTACAGCTGGGAATGAGGCTCAGCATCGTCAGCAAAGACCCAGGACTCGGGTCCTGTTCTACAGCCACAATACAGGCAGATAACAAAAGCCGACTGTTCAGGGGGAGCTCATAATCTGGATGCCAAACATAATTCAAATTGACTTAAAGGTTTGAGTGACGAAGGAAATCAAAGAATCGGAAATAAAGGAACAAATCCATAGAAGTGGTAGCTTTCAGCACACATGATTTCTTAAGTGCAGTCACAGTGCAATATAGAGAATGAGTCATTCAAATATTAGATTAAAATGTTTATTGATGCTGTTAACCTACATGTAATATCAAAGCCTGATAATGAAGTGTGAATCGGTTGGATAATCCAGCGCAGATGTCAAAACACAAATGGCTGTTCTAAATTTGGGATGTGAGCTACGCCATAGGGCTTCTTGTCTTTGCCAACCCTTGAAATGCCGTGTTGGGAGCGAAGTCCACCAGGGATGGTGGTTCTCCCCCACGTTTCCAAACTTCTGGCTGTTTCTGGTGCCTATGTTCCCACTCTGGCACTCTGTTAGCACACGCTGTGGCTTCATAAATTCATGAAAGTGGTTTAGGTGCCCTTCAAAGGTCACCTAGTTGAACCCCCCTGCCCCGGGCAGGGACACCTTCCACTGGACCAGGTTGCCCCCAGCCCCGTCCAGTCTGGCCCTGGACACTGCCAGGGATGGGGCACCCACAGCTGCTCTGGGCAGCCTGTTCTGGTGTCCCACCACCCTCATCGTAAAAAGTTCCTCCTTTACATCTGACCTAAGCCTACCCTCTTGCAGTTTAAAACCCCTGTCCCCTGTCCTGTCACGACAGGCCTTGCTAAAAAAAAACCTCTGTGTCATTCTTATAGGCTCCCTTTATAGGGCCTTTTATAGGTTTATAGTCTTTAATAGGCTATAGGCTTTTAAAGGCCCCTTTAAAGGGCCTTTTATAGGCGCCCCCCCCCCCCCCCCCCGAGCCTCCTCTCCTCCCGGCTCAGCAAGCCCAGCTCTCCCTGCCTTGTCCCCGCAGGGGAAGGGTCCCAGCCCCCCCCCCCCCCCCCGTTTCCCTGGCCCCCTCCGGGCCCACTCCGACAGCCCCACGTTGGCCTGGCGCTGGGGACCCCCGGGCTGGCGGCAGCACCCCCGCTGGGGTCTCACCCGGGAGCAGAGGCGGAGAGCCACCTCCGTCCTGGAGCCGTGAGGAAAAGACCCCGTGAATCGCAGCCAGCGCTGCGGCGTCCCCCACAGGCGCCATTTTGTAGGCGCTCCCCCCCCCTCCCCCGGCCCTGCGGCTCCTCTAGGGGACCGTCCCCAGCCCGACGGGCCGGGTGTGCCCCCGGGGCGGGCTGTGGTGCGGGGGGCGGCGGGGTGACGGGGTCTGGCCCCGCCGGGTCCCCCCGCACAACCCCTCCGCTCCAGCAGGGGGCGAGAGCTGCCGTGACCGCCCCAGCGGCAGCCGCTCTCGGCGCCGCGACGCTTCCGGGCCGGGCCAAGGCCATGGCGACGGGCGCCAGGAAGGCAGTGTGAGCGGGCCGGGCCGGGCCGGGCCGGGCCGGGCGGCGGGGGGGGCGGCCGGGCGGGCTCGGGCCGGCCTGGGGGTGCTGTGGGGGTGTGCTGGTCAGGCAGCGTCGTCCTCTCCCCGCAGGTACCCGCTGTTCCAGCTGGGCGGGCCGCAGCTGCGGATCTTCCGGCCCAACTTCTACATGCTGGCGGTGCGGCCCGGCGTGCCGCAGCCGGAGGACACAGTCCAGTTCCGCGTCTCCATGGAGTGAGTGCGGGCACGGCAGGGCATAGCCCCCCACCCCACCCCCCCGGCCGCGGGTGGGCCCAGCGCCGCCCCGGGGGTGCAGAGGGGCCCCCGCCGCGCCCAGCCGGCGCCCCGGGCCGGGCGCCACACGGCCGGCTCTGGCCGCCTCCCTCCGGGCTGCGGCTGGTCGGTCAGCGCAGGGTGGGAAGGGGAGGTGCCAGGTAGCGCGCTGCGGGCCGGGGGGAGCGCCTGCTGCATCAGGGAGACCTTCCGGAGGGCGGCCGGGGCGCTGGGTTAGTTACCAGCTTTGCCTGGCGCCGCTTGCTGGGGGTCGGTGAGGCGCAGCCCTCCCGGGGCGGGCTGGGGAAGAAGGGGGTGCGTACGAGGGGCGTCCGGGGGAACAAGGTGATGGCCAGGTATTTGTCAGGACTCTTTCAACCTGACTGGGCTGGTTGCGCGCACTAAAGCCCACAAGGCTGGGACAGGTATTGAAAAGCATTGGAAATTGGTATTCAGAAGATTAGAAAGGATTCTTGGCTCAGACGCTGAGAAAGCCTACCCACGCTGTCCGAATACAGAATATACATGGGGTTTTGTCTGTTGGGGCTACAGAAGAAGACATGCCTATTCCAGAGTATCAACCAGTCTATAAATACTCTGGCTCTGTTTTGTTTTATGTCAGTATTTATACTCTTCCTTCTTTTTCTCCCCAAAATGTTTTTGCATTGCCTAGAATGACAAAAGTGGATATCAAGAATTACCTTGAAAAAATATACAATGTGCCGGTAGCTGCTGTGAGGACCAGGATACAGTACGGTAAGTGCAGTTGAGTAATGCACGGGAATGAGTACAGCAGTCCTGCGCAGCCAGAATAGACTTTCCTATCAAAAGATCCGTTAGATTTAAACAAACTTTGGCTCCAAGGGCTTGGCTAGTGACGTCTGTCAGCTTAGTTGTTTATTTGTCCCTTCAAATGAATGTGTACCACTTCATATTTGGATGCTTTGATTAGATTGAGACATAAGCTTAGTTTTAGAAAGAAAAATCTGAATTTGAAAAGCCTCATCGTCTTTACAGTTATCTGGTTTGTGCTGTATGCTTTTGTAGTTGGTACTGTTTCTCTTTGAGGACCGGTGGGTGTCTCATTTCAGAAGGAACTGCTTAATGTGTTATAGTGAAATTAGTAATTAAACTTGATTTCAACCAGAGCCTTTTTTTGTAAAAAAAAATATATGTGAATTGAGATTACCTGGCATGCACACAGAGGAGGTGTTGTGGTCTAACAGAAGGCAAAGTTTGTAGAGCAAAGGAAAATGTTCTATTAGACCAGTAGATAATGTCAGAAAAACATCTTGACAGATCTTCAGCTTTTCATCACCTGTTGTTGCCATACTTCTGCTGCAGGCTTGTATGCTTCTGCTCATGGTGTTTCTCCCCTGTGCCACCCCTACAAAAAAAGCCCCCACCAAACGCCAAAGAACCAACATAAAACCAACCCAAGGGAAAAAGAAAAAACATTCCTAGTTTAAGTTATGCTGAGCTCTGACTTGAAGCAGACAGGCCCATCTCTAATTGAAATAAGCTAAACTTACATAATGTCACCTTTACATATGAATGCTTCCTCTCCCAGAGCTTCTCTGACTGCACTTTGGAAAGTCAGGAATGTAATTTTCATGTTAGTTACTTTTCCAGTCACCTGGCAGGAGTGACTTGTTGGTTAGGACATATTTGATGGCTGGATTTTTCTTTTTTCATGCAGTGACTTTAGGAAAGTAATGGTTGATGTGTTTACAATGGTAAGGGTAGGGGTGATGTTAAAGGGATTGGGAAAAAAGAGCTGTAAGTGAAAAATGGAGAATGAAAGAAAAAGCTTCAAAATAAGGTTGTAAAACTCAGAACATATAAAAGAAGACAGAAAGGTAATCTATAATATGCTTCTATGAAAAACAGAATTAAATAGTCTTAAATACCAAACACATGCAGTTCCAAACAGCACTGAAAAATATTTATGCTTCTCCTTAGAACCATTTTGTCCCCCACTGCTAATGGAAGTGATGGTACAATGCATATATTCAGGGATAAAAAGAGGAAAGGGGTTTAGAATGTCTAACAGATTGAGAGCTTTAATGTCTGCCTAACATGAAGGGAATAAATTGAACTTCCCACTCGGTTGTGACCAGCATACTTGCAGAACGTTGAGATGCTTTGGTTTGTTTGGATGTGGAGTGTAATTTCCTGGTGTATAAACTGTAGATCCAGCTCGTTAGCTGGGTAGTAAAAATTTACAAGTTTGAAGCTGTTTAGTAGTTGTTTCCTCCATGTCTTCCTAAGACTGATGTTGGGGGCCAGGAGTGATAAAACTGTCCTCCCTACTGAGAAGACTTATCTCCATGCTTCCTTGCAAACTTTGTGTGTGATGTGAAGGCACAATGGCTGTCAGCAGCCTGAGTCCGGTGGTGCCTAGGTTCCCTACATGTAGATGAGGATAGTAGTGTCAGCCAGTTTCAGTACACTTCGGTAATTGTGATGCTGTGCTGGTAACTGAAGAAACGAGTATTCCTCTTAGCAATAAACCAGAACTAGTGAAGTCCCAGCTTCAGCTTGGCCTTGCTTTGGGAAACTTGGAAGTCTTGGGAAGTAAAAAGCGGGATGCTCTTCACTTCTGCAGGCGCTAACAACAAGAGGAATCACAAGAATCATAGAGTGAAGAAGCCGGATTACAAGGTTGCCTACGTACAGCTGGTGAGTTAACATGGATGCTTGTGGGGAAAGAGGAAGGGACTGTTAACCAGTCAAAGCTACAAGTATCGTTCAGTGAATTGTCAAAGCGGCTGAATGTTTCTGCCAGTCCTCTTAACAATGACAGTACGTTCCAGAATGTATAAAGAGACTTAAATGACTTAAGTCTAAAAATCAAATTCAAACAGATGTTTAGTTTTCAACTCCAGTATTGGTTTGAGGTCTGTATATAAGTTATGGTCTGATGTCATATGGTGCTCCTTTGCCAGTGAGTTTCGTGCTGACCTTGTACTGTCTGTGCTGGAAGGTTCACGACTTGTGTGGTTGATTGCTGAAATGTCCAGTAAGTGAAAGAATGTATTGTAGGGGTAGGGAACTTCTTATTAAAGCTTTTTGGATTTCAGAGAAGACTTAAGGCATATTCCCTGGAGAGGTTTTAGTCATGTCTAACAAGCGTGCTTTGTGGCTAAAGTGGGTTCTGAAATGCATGTTGGTTGCCCAGTGGAAAAGGACCTTCATGTTCTTAGGAGTTCCTTTCATAACAGGAGCATATTACAGTTTAGACTTCTCTTGGGTTTACCTGTCTCTATGTAAAAAAGAAATGCAACCGGTGACAGAAAACCCCTTCATATACCAAAATTACATTAAAGGGATGCTATTTATGGTTGTAAAACCATAAGCTCAAAATTGCTGTTGGCATAACAACCTCAGTGTTACTCCATCCTGGGACAAGGATTCAGTGTGGGGGGAACACTGTATGATCTTAAAGACTGCGTAAGACTTCATGTAGACTTGGGGTACAACTAAAGAGTCATAGACAATGGGAAATCTGATGGTTTTTTGAATTTTTCAAAGGTTAAGCGTGCTTAGAAGTTTTTCTCTTAAGCCCCTTCTGGCAAGGGGATGGAAGCAAAAGTGAGGGCAGCATGTTTTTCTAGACAGACCTTATCTCTAAAAGAACAGTATAAAGTACAACGTTAACAGAGAGAATTGTATTTAGATGAGGACTGGCCTTGTTTTACTATGCTGAAGTGAAAGGCAACCTCATCTTCGTGAGGATTTTGCATTACAATGGCTAAAAAAGACATTCCTTTTTCAAGGAAGAGCCTCTGCCTTGGTGGGCAAATTCTCCCTTCTGGATTGTCAGTGCTAGGTTTTTGTCTGTGAGAAAGCAGGTGTGAACGCATTGGCAGCTGAGGAATTGAATGCCAGGAATGAAGTTGTGCCTTACAAGTTGCTTTCTCTGTGTGCTTTTCCTTAGTAGGTAATTGCAGGCTCTTTTCCATTGTCATGGCCTCTTGGTAGTGGCTTTGCTTTTAGAAACTCGTTTCCCAAGATTGAAGCAGATACAGATCTTTAGCAAACTGTGGTCAGTTCTTGAATTTTGTTTCACTGTATTTAATGCAGTCTTGTTTCTTTTGTCTGCTGAGTTGAGGTACAACCCGTAGATACTCGGGGGAAGGAATGGGAAGCAAAATGCTGCTGCTCTGTGGAGCAAGCCACTCATTTAAGGCAGTGTCTTTGTGCATTTATTTCACATCAAATCTCTGAACCTAGAATAGTTGCCGTTACCTTAAGGGTAGCTTTGTGCTGGACTGGAGGATCACCCAAAGCTGGCTTGGTACTGGAGGCAGTTGCAGAGCAGTAACTGGTCATTCCTCCAGCCTCTCATTTTGTCTGCTGGGCGATGCACAGAGCCCTGTGGCAGTGTGGCTGAGGGCTCCTCTTGGTACGTGAGGCAGCAAGTGGCCCTTAGTGCACTGTGGTGTACTGTAGTATCATCGTAAGTTTTTAAAGAATGCCATGTTTTCAGTCTGTCCCGTAAGCGACATCGAGGGACCACCTTTTGGTGTTGTATCTCACCTCAAATGAGGGAATTCTGACCATTTACTAAACTCTTGTCAGTGAAGCTTAGTCTGTGCATTTTCCTCTCACCTCATTCCTGGTCTCTTTGCTCTCTTTTTTTTTTCTCGTTGTTGGTGGTGTCTGTGCAGTCCTTTCACATTTTTGTTTTTCTGTCCTTTTTTTTTTCCTTTCTCTTTTTCCTTTTGTTCTTTACTTTTCATCGCCAGCTCTGATGTCTCAGACAATGAGCTCCCAGTTCTGTGTTCGCACCAGCTTTAAACAGTGGGTGAGGCCAGAAACCCCATGTCATTTCTGAAACTGAAGGTTTTGCCTTAATTCTCATTCATGGTGTGATTCAGGCCGTAACAGACCCCATGCAATCCATTGTTAATATCTGCCTAATTTAGGAAAGTCTTTGGTAACCACTGTAAAATCCTTATTTTTATGAGAGTTAGTTTGCCTCTGTCGTGAATCAGAGTAGCTGGGCTTTCCCACCATGTTTACCAGCTGTATTTTCTCTCATTAATCGAGTTTCAAGTTAAAACTGCTTATGACTGGAAAAAGAAGGATGTGTTTTTGGAAGGTCTTGGGTTGATCTGTCTGTTGCCCTCTAGGTGGAAGTATTGCTCTTTCCAGTGTGACTGAGCAGCAGCTGCGGTGTGGTTTACCTGAATGAAATTGAGCATATTCTCATGACCAGTTACACTTCCCTGCTTCATGAAACATCACCTTATGTGTCCCAGCGCAACGCACATATCCATTAGCGTACTGCAAGTGTCTCAAAGGTGGAAGGTGTATGAAGTCATAGTCAGCATACCCTTAGGTGTCAGATTAGTGCCCCAGCTGTTCCACATGTAAGAATTGTTGTCCTTTCTTTTCCAAATACTATTTCTTGGAGATTCAGAGCTGTTTACTTTATTCTCAGGCGGTAACTGGACAAATACATGATCTGTCCAAGCATAATATTTTCACACTAAAAAAATACCTCAAATCATAGAAGGCTGTGGATCAACAATATCTTGCCATTCTGGAGCCTGCCTGCCTTTTTTTCCCCTTTTGGAATGTGGTGAGAAAGGTTTAAGTTAGAGACTTACAGTCCTGGGTATCAAATGCTACTTTTTTAAAATAACACTTTATTTTCTTATTTAAAAACAAAGGTATATATCTTTGCAGTGTAGATAAAATGAATGTGATACAGCAACCTTTCTCCTTACTCCAGTACAGTTATAATTATCCTAATGTTATTACAAAAAAAAAAAAAAAAAAAAAGAAAGAAAAAGAAGAAAAGAAATCCAGTGAGAAACTTTTACAGTTGCATCAACATCAGGGAAATTAAAAAAAAACAACAGCATCCCCTCCTCCTCCTTCAGGGTTCTCACTGGTTTAGCTCAACAGGTGTTAGCACCCGTGGGAGCACAACTGTAGACAAGCCTCTGGAATCCAGACCTATTTTTAATTAAACCTGTTTTGAGAAATCTAATGGAGATGGCTGTAAAAAGGAGTCTGACCTTGTCAACATTAGGACTAACACCTATTTAGCTGCATGAATGATGGCACCGGTGGGAACATTTTTGCAAATGCTTTCTCCTCAAACCCTCTTTAGAGTGTCCAGTACGTTCATAGTAATTAACCCATTTGCACATCAGATGGGACAGCAGTTTTCTTTGGACATGTAGTGAGTTCAGAGGAAACGCGGATGCTCTGTACCCTGTGTCATTCCTGTGTGGATTTCCAAAGCTGCTTTCTGTGCCGTTTCACTATACGTTTCAACATCAGATGTTACCACTGCAATAGTAAAACTGTTGAAATTCACTGGATTATTAAACTTAGCTGCATTTGCTGCTACTGCTGGACTGAATCCTGTGCTGTTGGGAGTCCAACATTTTTCAGTTAATGATACTATAAGCATCACTTTTCTCCTAATTCTGAAGGACAGTAGTAAGTGCTTCAGTTATCTAAATAATCAGAAGATGTCACGGTTGTTTACGTGATCAGTATTTGCTGCTTCATTTCTACACAGTAATATCTGTCCTGACCTTCCATTCCTAAACTTTTCAAGGGACGCAAAGGTCAGAGAAGTGTAAGTGAGTTTGTGCCAGATAATCCTTCCAGCAATTTTCTGACATGAGGCTCAGCAGTAGAAAGGCTAACACTTCATTTCATAGGCCTAATTATGGTCACTTAACCTCTCATTAAAATGAATGGAAGCAATTTGTACCGCTTGATGTGATAACTCCTTCTACAGACTCAGAGAGCAAGGTATGTTATTGCCCTTTGTAACACAAAGGCTTGAAATCTAAGAGGAAAGTACGGGTTTGATGCTTAGGTCATTTTTTTCTCTTGAAGGATGTTAGCATTTAACAAATGAATCCTCATAAGGCCTTGCATATAAATCAGTTTTACATTTGGGTAATGCTGAAGCGAGGATTAGAGTTGTGCAAGGAGCAGAAGTTTAATGGCTCATTTCTGTCATCTAAACGCCGGACCACACACCTCACTTTGTCCATAACCTTAGTATTTGTAGGAAGAAGGCAGGTCTCTCAGAATAGCAATGTGTAAAATCATCATGTTGCCTTTACTTTTTAGGTGTTTCAATACCGCCCCTCTGAGTTGCCTTATTTGTGGTTTTTTTTTCTTCTTTTTTTTTTAACATTGTAAGTACTCACTTAGATATAAGAGCATGTGGTGGTAGAGCTGCTCCTGACAAATTTCAGAGTATCAGTGTATCACCTCACACTTGTGGAAAAGTTCTTTTGCTGGCAGTGCAGCATCCAGTTCCAAGACAGACTAAATTATCCAAGCAAAATTATTTTTCTGCCAGTGTCTGTCTTTTTTAGAGGATTTTCTTCTTTAACATGGCTATGTCAGGTAGGAATGTGTTCTTATTTTCTCCCTCTTTCTCTATACTTCTGACTAAGGTAATTGTGCTGGCAGAAGTCCTAAAGGAGAACCAAACCCTAACATTCTTAGAGCTTATTTCAGCTTACATGCATTTCAATAATTCAGTTATTAAAAGGATGGCCTTGCTTAAATGGCTTGCAAAAGATAAAACAGTGAACAAATGTAAAGTCTATGAATAAGGCAAAATTTTGCTTTCTGGTGAATATGCCCATTTCATGTTCTAGCAGTTTGCAAACCAGATAAAACCCTGATGAACTTGGTAGAAATTTAGTTGTTTGGTTTATTTCCATTAGGATTTCATTCCGAGGGCGCATTTATCATATGGTTGTCAACTGGTTGCTGTATAGAAGGGAAAACTTTTACAAAGAGGAAATGTAAGAAAAAGCAGCACTGCATAAAGGAGTGACGATCACCCCATTCCTTTGTTAGGCATTTGTTTAAGAAGGTGGCTTATGAGCTTGAACCTCAGTAGTGTCTGGCATCGAGGGGAAGATGCACTGAATGTAAATATGCCTGGACAGTCTCAAAATCCTTTATGTAAGTTGATGCCTTTTGGTATTTCTGAAATTTTGAAATACCCAAGATACAGGCGTCTTCTGAAAACTAGCTACTGAGCATGCACAACAGCTATTTTTCATACAGCTTTCATCGCTCCAGAGTCTTACAGTGCAGTATTACTGCATAGTATTGTTACTTAAGATTTATCAACCTTCAGTTCTCAGGGTGTAATGTCTTGGCTGTTTCAAATTGTGTCTGGCTGCCAGCCAAAATCAGAATTTCTTCACAAAACAAGAGCTGGAAAGAGCCAACTTGTCTCTGCTGATTTTGATTTATTAAAAGACTCGAGATACAGATTGACATTTTCAGCTCAATATTTGACTTTCACCAGCCTTGAAATGGGAACTGTGAGCACTTTGATAAAGAGCTGAAAGGTTTGTCTGGTTTTGTTACAGCCTCTGTGCGTATCTTTTTCTTTTTTTTTTTGTTGTTTTTTTGTTTTTTCTCCCCTCTTTTTGAAATAATAACTGTTTTGCAATGCTTAGTGAATTACCATGGATGTTGTTAGTATGCTTTAGGGACAGCTTTCCTTCATTCTCCAATAAGGGAAGTACATTGGTCCTGGAAGCATACCAGAATGGAAGTGCTGCATAACAAGAACAGTCCCTTACTACACTGTTACCAATATAAATAGTTCTCAAGTTTTCAGTGTAGGTGGTATGCCTACCATGTTAGCCTGAATTGTTTTTTGACTTGTTTAGCTAAAATGGCTTCCTCTCCAGGGCAGACAAGTCCTTAGAATTGGCCCCATCTGTTCAATAGGTACCACAGGGCTGCGTGACCCGCTCACAGTGCAGTTAAAACACAGTATTTTTTTCGTCATATAAACAAATTCTTCTCCAAATGATTCAGTGTGCTAAAATCTTGGGCTGCGCTTGGCCTCGAGGGTGCTTGCTGCTGATCCTACGACAGGAAGAGTTGCAGTAGGCTATGGCTTTGGGACTGCTCAAGGGCGTTGATAAGGCCGGTTTCTCTGCCTTGAAGTGGAACTGTGCTTTAATTGTCATAGGACAGCTACTGTAAGTATACCTGTTGGTGATTCAAAGGCACAAAAGAGTTGAAATCCCAGAGTGTACGGTGTTGAAGGGTGAACCTCGATTTGTTCTAGTTGATCTTTTCCAGGCTAGAATCAAGGAAAGAGCAATGTACACAGCAGCTCCCTTGTTTTTGTAGTATGGTCAGGCTCTTAGGAAACCCCCAAGAAGTATGCACTACAAAAACAACCGGAGCATTGCTGGGTATGAGTTGATATTTCCTAGATTCCAGTCTGGATAAGCTCAACTGGGATAAGTCATGTTTTTTCTTTCCAGAGTGTATGCTTGAGGTTTAAATTCTTTCACACCTGTAAATTACCAGGTTGAGTGTATACGACTGAATGAAACATAGCACACATTCAGCTGGGTCAGGGACATGGTGATGGTTTTTTTTTTTTGATTTAATTATGTCACATTTCTGATCCCAAAATGTGGTATAGGTAGCCATGTTGTGGAACACTCCTTTCATGACCTTTGTGGAACCGTTTCATAACTGGGCCTCTTGTTTGATTGTATTTGTTGCACAAATGTAAAGAATGGCTGATCTGAAAAAAAACCCACAACCCCAACATCTGAACACCGAAACCGTTTTCCATCTGAAGTAATTCAGTGCTTTTGCTGAGATGTCTTTATGCAGTACTCTGCCAAAGAAATTAATGTATGGTAATGTTTGTAAATATTTTGGAGAGTAATTTTAGAACTATCAGATATGAATTTTATTACGCAAATTCCCTTACAAAATGGAAGGACTAATATTGCTGAGTTTAATGAAGTTGTGCTTAGTGCAAACACCACTAGAAAGTAAATAGGTAATGCTAATGGGATAGCACGTTTCCACAGAATACTCCTTTCCTGCTGTTAGATAAAAACCAGAGAGCAAGCAAATGTTTATTTTCCAAGTGAGAGGCGTAGATCTGATGATGATGTTTCACTAAGATGACTTGTCTGTTAGGCAGAATGACTGATGTAGATGTAATCACTTTAATCTCATTAGTGATGTATTAGACAGATTGTTCCCACCATAATTGTTTTACACTGTATTCTTTATTCCTGTTGATAAGAGACCTCTGGTATCTGTTACTCTGTGTTCCAACTTTACACCCTACAATAACAGCTTCTTGGACTGTTCTCTCTTATCCTTAGCAGAGATCTAAGCAACTATAACCACTACTCATATCCTGAGTGTTAACATAATGAATGCTGCTCCGCTATGTATTTCCCCAGTGGTGGTACTTTAACAAAATCACTTGATCACTTATTTTGCTCATCTTGCTTTTACTGTGTGACTCGTCCAACATCTCTGAGGTGGTTCAAAGTCTTTGAAGAGGTGTCCTTCTCCTGACCGTTCATCTGTAAAAAAAAAAAAAATAATAACAAAACCAACCAACCTTGTCAGTGTCTTATTAATTAGTGTGCAAAAAAGAGAGGCTGAAAGTTGGCTTTGGGGTGGGAGGGATATATGTGTATCTTTGGGAGAGGGGTGGAAAGAGATCTTCTGAGGTTAAGAGGTACCATTTTGCACTGGCTGAAACTTCAGGGTGGTCTTTCGTTGTAAGTATATGCATCATAGCTACTGCAGAAGGGCTGGAATGTTTCTCTGACCATTTGTTTTCTCTTTAGGGCCGAGGACAAACCTTTCAGTTTCCCAACCTATTTCCAGAGAAAGAACAAGACACAGAAACTCGCTCTCTTGAAGACCTCAAGGATAAATATATGGAGAGAGAGGAGCAGAGGCAGAAAGGTGACCCCAGACGAGGTGGAGTCCCTGACTGGTTTGGACTTTGATGCAACAAGCCAGCTGCCTTTCTTTAGGCTCAGAGGGATTTTGATCAGCAGAACTTGCACTCTTCCCTTCTTGTAATGACTGAACGTTTATTCTTGAGCAGCCCTTGCTAGCGTGTCTTTTTCCTGGCTGTTTGTGCTCGGCAACAACAAAATGGCCCTAAAGAAATAAAAAGGTAAAACAAATCTGACTGCATCAGGTCTTTCCTATGAACTTGTGGGCAATTTCTAAAATGTGGAATTGCTTGTGTTGACTGTGAGAGTGGCATTGTGCTTACCTTCTTCCTGCTTCTGCGGGTTGTTTTGTGTAGAACTAGGAGGTATTTCATTTCCCAGGATAAGTGTAGTTTGCATCAAATAGAATGTATAAATGTCAAGATAGGTCAGTCGAAAGTGGACTTGAAAGTGTAGCTAATTGGTTTATAGGCTCAGGACATAGGGTTCCCTTACTGTCAGTTACTGTGTCCTACTATCCTGTGCGTTGCCTTCCTTGCAGGTGGCCCCTCCTTTCACGGAGACATGCATGTGGTCGGATTGCACGCCTTTAACGGTTGTGTGGCATTTTGGAGTCGGGGTTTATAGGACAGACTTGTGACCGGGCACACGAGCGTTTGATCCCCAGAAGCATCAAGGAGCAGACAGAGGTGGTGCGCAGTCTCTGCTTGCTGTTGTGCGACACAGGTAGTTGCCTTCTGCGGCCAGCCTGCCCTAGGAATGTTTACTGGCAGGGCTGTGCTAGTATTCCTTCCCCTGCTCGCAGGTACCTTGCAGTGCTGGCAAGAGTCCTGTGTGGACACAGTTGTATTGGCGTAGAAACACTTCTGCCAGTGTAGGCTGTTTTGTGCTCAGGACTAATAAAAAGAGTCTTTTTACTTTTTCTGGTGCAGCTCCCTCTGCTTCCAAGTTGCTGATGCCAGGGCAGTGGTAGAACTTTTCTAGGCCTTCCGAGCTGCCACGTTCAGGTTTTTCATTTCTTGGCTCTGTGGCTGTTCCTCTGTGCTCTGATGAGGATATTTCCTCTTTTCCTTTGTCAAGTAATGTGCTCTGCTGTTGTGTCAGAAATGGCAGGAGAAAAGGAGGGCTAGGAAGCACTTCATCACAGATAGAGAAGGATGTGCTTCTTCAGGCTGTTGGCTACAACACCAGCACATGCAGGGTTTAACGTACAGCTAGTGTTTCCCCAGCTTTTGATTTCTGCCACTTGGAGCAACTGGCAGGGTAGTGAATGAGCCCATGCCTCGAACACTTCTACTGGAGTGCTCTCCTTTATTGTTCTGTGTCTGAACTTCTTGTTTGGATAGCTAGCAAGATGTTTACAGGGAAACAGCTGTTCCCCAGAGAGGCAGTCCAAGTAGGGTTTTACGCACCCCCTTCTGTTCATTAGTTACCTCTTTCCCCCTGCTACTTTTCTTCTGCACGACAGTCCATCTCCTTCTGTGGTTTATTGCTTACAACCCCAGTGACTCTCCCACACCCTTCTTTGTCCAGTTTCCAAGGGGGATCGTGCGTGATCTAAGTTAGCTGGTGCTTAAACAGAGAGATGCTCTCAGAGAGGAGGGAGATAAGGGAGGATTTGCGACTCCCAGCCTGCCAGAAGAGTTAGAATAGTAGATGTGGAAAAATACCGACTTAACTGAAAACAGTTCATACGTCTGGCATATCTGCGAAGCCAACACTTCCAGAGTTTTGTAGTGACATGCGAAACTCCAGGTTAAATCAGGAGCTGGCCTGCAGTTTAAAAGCAGGATGACTGAATTTATCTAGGCATGGGGTCGCTCCTCTGCTGTACACAGCCTCCCCCTCCCTCCTTTTTTAAGTGTATTTTTTTAAAGGGGCTGTTTCTCAAACTTGGCTCATTGTGGAGCTGGTCCATATTGGGGCTGGAGCTTTGTTCCTACACTATAATATTACAGAGTTTGCTACTTTTTCTTCACTTTCCTTTGTGGTCACCTCCAGTATAGGTAACTCCATCTTCTTCACCATGGTGAAGGTAAAATGAAAAGAATTCATCTAGTGCTGCCATACATCTTCCTAACTGGTTGGTCAGCCTTGAGTAAGCAAACAGTCAGGTATGTGATAGTTCTGGATAAATGAGGCTGTATTCCATGTGTTATGCGTAAGAGTGAGAGAGAGATTAACCGTCAGCCTCTCTGCCTTCCCTGTTGCAGAGTGGTAACAGGAGAGGTTAAGAGTCACCAGCTTCTGTACTGGCATTGAGAACCCAAGGAGGAGTTCATTTGCAGTCCCAAATAAGCTCTAGGCTAAATGAGTAGCAAAAGCCCCTGGCTAGGTCTACCATGCTTTGGTACTCTGTGATTTCTCCATGGGTGATTAATTTATAGCTTATGTTCAAAACAGGTTTCTGTCTGGAGTGGCACAAAAGGGAAGAAATAGATGACTATACCTGTATCTATATGAAATTGCTGCAACCACATTCTGGCAGATACTCAAGTTGCTAATGAGAGCAATGTTACCAGCTACCTCTAAAATAGTATTCCTGTAAAACTAAGGTAAGATGAAAAAAAAAAAAGCCCCTGACCCACCGTTACTTTGTTTTAATGCTCCTGATTGCCCTGGAAGTGGGATTAAAAAGATATTGAGTCTTCTTCAGTCTCTTGTTGGTCAGCGTTTCTGAGGAAGTGCCAGTGTTTAATATAATCTCGTGCTTCACAAATCCCATCCCCCAAACTGTACATGTAGGCTAGAAGGTAAGAGAGGAAGATGATCCTTGAATATGAAGGCAGAGATTGTATCATGTACCAGAGAGAAGTATAGCAAATGAGTGGTGAAACTAGGACGAGGACTTAGAATTCTGTAGTTTTATTCAATAAATTGTGCTCCTTCCAGCACATCCTGATTTTTTTTTGGATGATGGAAGGGATCCGCAGATCCTATGAGGTCACATCTAAGAGGTCACATCTAGCCCTGCGATCAGAGGTGTCGAGCTGTCCTTGGCTAGGTCAGCAGCCATACCTGTGGGCCAAGGATCTGGATATACGTGTGAATAACTTCTCCAAGGACCAAAGTAATGACTTGGTTGAAGAGGCTGATGTTCACTGTGGTGCAGGAGAAGCCACATCCTGCACTTGGCGTGCGCAGCTCTGCAGCTGCTGGCTTTTCTGACGTGCAGAGGAGATGTTGAACACAGTTTCATTCCCCTCTGAATGTGTGCAACCCCCCAAAGAGAGTAATGTGCTGGAACAGTCAGCGGATGCGCAATCGACTGCGTCGGCCACTCTGGTGGGGAAAGGCAGCCGGCTGTGATGAGCATTGTCCCAGCAATACCAGTACACTTCAGAGGGAACATGCGATTGCTTTTTTGTTTGCTTGTATTTATTATTTTTTAAAACAAACCAGAATGAACTGCCGAGGCAGCGAAGTGACTCTGTACGTGGCTCTGCTAACATTATAGCTTCGAAATGAGTTTTGTGTAGTAGGTCATGCGTGGTTGGGTGCTAGGGGCAGGATCCTTGTTGGTTGAAGCGGATCACATAAGAATGTGTGGGTGTCCGCAGGTGACAAAATTACTGTGTCTTGTCACCACTTGTCACCTGAGCCTTGCTAGGTGACCTCGGAGAGTGCAGATGTTTGTCTTTGCAGTTTGCTTGAAGTAGGAAGGCACATGGTGCCGCTCTGCTGATATGTGGTTAGACACGAAGCTCTGGTAGTTCATCTTCTGTGTGTTAGCCCCACTATGTCAAAGATTAAGCATGGCCTGCACATCATTGGCCAGTTTTACAATCCTGGCCGTAATTCCCTGTTTGTCAGGTTACTGGTGGTTAGAAGAAAAAAGGCTAAATAAAATAAATCATAGGAAAGAAGTAAGTACAACCTTAAGGTGGATTGCAGAAAAGGTATATGCTAATCCATTAAGCGAATATTCCTGCTCCGTGCAAAGGAAAGCCAAGTCACAGGGAGGGTAGATGGCTCGCTTTCATGGCTGAACATCCCTGAGAATGGGTAATCCAGAGTTTCTGATACCTGCTCCTGTGCTGGGACCCCCAAATTACGCATCTGGTGACAGAAAGGTGTATTCAGCGATGTGATCCACCGTTGACCCACTGCCATTAGCACTTCTGAGTGAATGGAACTGTAGGAAAAATTTGCTTTTTTTTCCCAAGGCCATCTTGCTGGGGAAAATGTCTTTGTGGTGGGGAAATTCCTACTCCATCCTGGTTATCTCAATTACATCAAAGTTGCTGTTGTTGGTTTTTTTTTACTTCAGGAAAATTATTTTACTTATTTGAATTTTCAGCTTGTAGGACAGACTGATGCTTCTTCAGCTCTGGCGTGTTTGTGGAGCGGCTTGCAGAGAGCAGTAAGGGGGTGGATAGAGGACGTCTGCTTAGTGTGTGAAACAGGGCAAGGTACACAAAGCAAGCACTATTTTTGCTAGGAGGACTGAAAGCTGTAAAACCGTTATCTTGACAATGCTGCTTTCTTCTGAAGTAGAGTTCAAGGACTGCTCGGAGTCCAATTTAAAACAGTTGTCTGAGAATGGCTTTCCAGGATGGCTTATATGCCAAGGCTCATAGGTACCGTGGCTAAAAAGGAACATTGTGATAATCTCTTTTGACCTCCTGAATAACACAGACCATAAAATTTCATGCCGTAGTTTCTGTGCGTAGGCCAGAAGCTTGTGGTTGAATGTTAACCTGGAATGGAATTCAGGGCTTGAACTTGACAGGCATTGCAAGACGAAGTACTTTGGGCCTTGTATAAGCTGGGCCCAAACAGCAGGAAAGTCAGCAACACGTCGTCATCTGTCCTGTGAATTCCTTAAAGTGGGTGTAATGGGGAAAACTGAGCGTTGCTGGTTAGGAATTGTGTTTGTAGAGAGGAGAGGTAGTTTTTATAAATATTATTTTCTTTAAATGCAAAAGGTTTTAGACTAGCTAGGATGACATCCTGGCTAAGCCATTTCTTTTACAGTGATTTATGGCTGTTTTGACAGAATTTAGCTCTTGTATATAGTGCGGCTTATCAAAGTGTGGGCTGCTGTTGTGGGCACACCCAGCTTGCAGAGTGCAGATGTGTCACTCTGCGGCCTGAGAACACAGTAACTAGGGCCTGGTGCAAAACTAATTTGTTTTAGTTACAGACCAAGACTAATTATCAGTCTCTTAACAGCTGAAGGCAGTAAAGGTTAGTAAATGCTGCAAATGAAAAATGATTAAAATTTTGGAGAATTTGCGCAGTGCAGAATTAGGCACTGCATTTTCTTCTGTGGTGACTGGGACTTCAGAGAGCATCTTGAGGCCACACATCATATTCTAGTTGGGTAGATTTTGCTTGGGATCTGTCTTTTAGTGCTATCAACATTTCATTTTCCAAAGTTTTTGGTTTAGGAATCAGACCAATGTCAGTGATTCAAGGCTTGGAAAACTTCCTTTCCTAAAAAAAGGCTTGGGAAACTCCCTCTGTTGAATCAGTGTGGTTTAGAAGTATTTTGACCATTGTCTGTCTGTATGTACCTGGAAAATAAAAATTTCTCAGAGACAAAGCATAGCTTAGTGTAGCTAAGCAAGAGAAATGAGCCGACTAGAAAGAAAACTGGCTTTGGGGTGGGCAGGTGATATAAGTGGAGGGAAAGGCCAGGGAGCTATTCTGGATTGTGTGGTGCATTTCCCGTAAGCCTGTGCTGGAAACATAGAGCTGGTGAAGGCCTCTTAGGTCGTGTAGTCCATCTCCTCAAACGAAGAGAGCCTGCTGCAGATCGAGCTCTGCCAGTGCTTGCACACATGGCAAACCTAGTGTGTGGTGTGTCACAACAGCTGTCAAAGACTGGTCGTCATACCCAGAGTCTCTAAACATCCTGTTTATCCTTGCAAGGAGGAACACTTGATTGAAAGATAAATACAAAAAAAAAAACCCAAACAAAAAACAAAAAAACAAAAAAACAAAAAACCCAACCAACAAAAAAAACCCCAACCCCAAAACTGGCGCTAGCAACAACATTTACCCTTGGGCTAACAAACCTGAAAACAAAAGAAAATAAACTTAGGATGGAGGCAAACACATTTCCACACAAGGCCAGATTCTAAAAGGGATTTAGGAGCTTAGCTTGTTTTGGCATGCTTGAAAAAGAAAAAGCCGTCTGGGTGCCAGGATTCTTAGGGCTCCGTATGTGTGCGCGTGTATCAGGGGAAGAGCATGGGGAAAGATGGGGTGTCTGTGGTGGTGTGAGGGGGGAATGGAGGACACTGGAGCTGCCAGAAAGCTTTGTGCAGGGTCACCCTTGGGGCATAGTTTGCACAATTTTTTTTATTTTTTTTTTAAATTAAACATGCCGAAAAAAAAATCTCCAAGTTGGCAGCAAGATTTTTTTTTCTTCCCCCTCTGTTTGTTGTTCATTTGTTGCTGCACGGGAGGTCTGTTTACTTTGCTCAAGAGAATGAGGGACCCAAGAGGCGCTGCTCTGCATGCGAAGCTTTTATGGAAGGGGCTAGGGGAGGAACTTCCAAGCCTTTTGAAACAGAGCTGGAAGAGTTTGTGGGCTGTTTCTTTTGTTTTTTTGCCCAATTCATGTTGGGCCTGATGTTGCTACTGCTTATGCACACGTAGCTGGGCCATGGACTTCAAAGATGGGTCCTGCTGTTAGGGGCTGATCAGGCACATCCTCTACAGGGTGAGTGTGAGGAGGCCTGAGGAGCCCTAAGACTTGATGTTGAAGCTCTGAGTAGCTGTCTTAACACCACAGTGCCCACCGCTCTGTCCTGGGACCTCTCCTGGTCAGTGCTGGGGTGGTGCTGCTCTCGACCACCACCTCCCTGTTAACCCTTCTGGCTGAACTGGCCTGGAAGCTTGAGCTGGGTTTGTCTGTGCCATTAAGGTACTCTCATGGGTGAGCCACTGCAGCCCTTTGTTCCAGGGATTTAGTGTTTTTAAAGGGGGCTTTTCCAGAGTTGTGTGGCAGCCTACTGCTGCTGATCTTTGTTGCTTTAGATGACCTAAACAACTTCTGAATGCTTCAGTTTTCCCCAGCTGGGCTTACTAGTGGTTGCAACCTGACCAGAGGTCCAGCTGGAGGAGGGAAGGTGGAGACCCGCTTGCTGGTGTCTCAGTGGATGAGGCAGCTTTGTCCAGCTGGACCTTCCTTGTGTCTTATGATGCTGAGACAACTAGAAAAGAACAGTGGGGAGAAAACTAAGGGTGCTGCGCAAGGAGGGTGAATGTCTTTAGATTAACAGATGGGCACATCCCTGGGGATACTTTCACACGCATTCTTCTGGGTTCTGGGCAGCAAGAGCAGTGAGCACGCTGTGGTGTGAGGGAGGGGCTGAAGAAGGCAGTGGGTAGTTCAGTTGGAGCAGCCTTTAGAGCTATGTGGCGTCCTGCCATTTGGAGTTCTCCTACCCTTTTTGGTGAGAAAGGACAGGACTGATGGGTCTCCCTATAGCCTCAGTCTTGTGTTTGAAGCGGCCGTTTTCCAACCCAAGTCGGTTCTTCTGTCCTGCCCTAATGCACAGCAGAACAGAGACATTTCAATTGGCAGCGGGAGTTGACTCCTTTTATCTCCATGTTTCCTGTTTTAACTGACACGGAAGCTGCTCAGCAATCCTGGGACATCTTTCTGTGTTGTAAAGGATCCCTTAAATACTGGGGCACACCATATTGTTTTGGCCACTTGGCCTCCAAGAGGAGAGGGAGTCCAGGAGCCAGCTGTGATTGTAGTTAAGGATACTACAAAAGACCTCTTGTGAAAAGAGATTGAAAAGCCTGTAAATATTAATTGTAGATGAGTGAGGAGTGAGAGGCAACATGATTAGAGATGGCCTCTGCAGAAGTACCTCCCTTTATGATATACGTGGGTGCGGGCTGTCAGTGAAACAAAAAAGGAGGGCAAGATAGAAACTGACACAGAAATATTTTCACTCAATGTTGGGTTAGATTAGTGTTGTGCAATTCTTTGCCACAAAATAGCAGGGCCAAGAACTTTGCTGGATGCAGACACACACTGGCTGTTTCTGTGGATAACCAAGATATCAAAGAGCTAATCGTAATATTAAAAGAACAAGAGTTTTTGGGAAGTTGTCAGTGCCACATGCGTCAAGGCGCAAGCTGACTGCACCAGATGGAGGTGGGGATAGGAAGAGACTTATTTCCTTAGGAAGCGAAATAGCCTGCGAGCTGTCTCTTGCAGGGTTTCTTTTTCTGACCTCTGGATCAGCCTGTGTCATGCTGGATAGTCCCAGCCAAGCTGGAGCTTGGGAAGGCTGGCAAGGCTGGCAGCTGTCTCAGCCACAGTAGGTCTAGTTGTGTGTTAGACTCGGTGGGAAGGTAGAGCACCTTCTGCATTCTCCAGCTGTCAGCTCAGAACATCTTGATTTCCTGCCCCCCTGTCCCGTCCCCCTGCCCCCCCCCCCCCCAAAAAAAAAAAAAAAAAAAAGGTCATTCCTGCCGCCTGGGAATGAGGAATGTGAACTGAACTTCCTAACTGGACTCAGCTGAACATGGGTCAATTCCTTAACCTCTCTTTCTGCCTTTGTTTTGTGTCATAGGCATTATGTAGGGATGATCACTCTCCTCTGCCCTTACTTGTCTTCCTGGCTAACGTCTAGGGGTCCTTAGGGAGAAGTGCCCCCTCCATTCCCTTTATGGTTGAGTATGACGCACTGTACAGAATATTGATATACTGAGGTTGAAGGCTGGTTTCGTAATTTGCTATGTTTTAATCACCCTGTTAACTATCTGGAAAAAGTAGTAGGGAGCTTTGGACACCTTGGCTGTAGAGCCATGCTGTTCAGTAACAACTCCTCAGTAAGAGAGCTGTTTATTTTTATTGTATTTTCTTTTCACTGCTTTTAATAGTTGTAAACAACCTCTGTGTGGAGCGTGTCTTGAAACTTTGACCAGCTGGGTGAGGGGCCTTCATATCAATTTCCAGCCTGTGGAGAGGAGAGCACAACAGGTCCCTGACTGCTCCAGCCACTTCCTGCCTGCCAAGGAATGCTGGAAACAGAGGTCGTTATTGCACAAGTAATTAAAGGTTCATCAGCCCTACCTCTCCGATTCCTTAAGGCCATTGTAGTAAGGGACAAATACTCCTGCTTACCCACTATATTTGTTTTCTGCTTGCTCTTGTTTTTCTTGGCTTGAGAAGAGGAATTATGAAGACTCTTGGGTAGGATCTGGGAGTGCTGCGGTCTAATGCATTTGGCTGTGGCCCTGGCTGTGTTGTGGAACGCTCTAGTACTGAGAAGTGGAGTGTCTTCAGGGACCCCTCTCTTCCTGCTTCTCCCCTATATCCAGACACTGGAGAGGTGGCTCTCAAAAAGGAGGTCCAAGTTGCCCAGGCCCTGGCACAGGGTAGATGAAGAAGCCAGGCTTGGGGATAGCTGTAGAGCTGTTCCTCTGAACGGCTGACGTGCCTCCTGCCCTCGCGCTAGCAGATACAGAGATTTTACTACAGCTGAGCTGGACTCCAGAAATGTGAGATTGGCTTATAATGGGAGGGTGTCCTGCGGATTTTCTTAAAGGCATTCTTTTATCTTTCTGTGATTTGAACTCTAAAGTTCAGATTTTTGTACATTTTCTCTCCATTACAGTATGCAAGAAATTACTTTCTTTGTCTTTTAAATAGACACCGAGACTTGCATATGGGCAGGGGGCTCCTGAAAAAAAAACCCAACAAAAAACCAAATATTGTGAGTCTTTGACAGAATTACAGGAGCAGGGCGGACTGAGCCATCCACCCTTAAACCATCTGTCCCTTGAGATCTGGAGAGTCTTCTGTCTCTGGGGAGCACAGCCCACAGACATGGGAAGTCATGCTGCTGTCTGCCAGATTTTCCTTCTGTGGATGAATGATCACCACCACCACCATCACCAAAGAAACGAGCCCCCATTGCACTGACTCTCCTTGTGCTTCAACAGCAGTGGAAGAAACACCTGTGAAGGAAAAGAGAGCAGTCTGTCCATCCTGTTGGTCGAGTAATATGGTGAGTGAGCCTCACAGTGTTGCTGCTACTGGGTGGGCTGAGTTCGGACTGCGCTTACTACCTGCACCTCAAGAGCCTCCTCATTGCTGAAGGCGTTTTGCCCCAGAGAGCCTGGCTGTAGGGGCTTGGCTGTAGCTCAGGAACAGCTTGAAGGGCACATGTTGGGTAGGCAGATGGAGCAGGTGATGGAGATGATCTGTTGAAGAGGGGGAAGCGTGCAGTGAGAAGGAGAATGATGAAAGGGCAGCCGTGTGGGTGACCCTGTGTGGGTGGAGGAGGGCAATAACTTGTCTCGGAAGGAGTGAGGGGCCAGCAGCGAAATTGTCTGGAGTTAGTGGCTGAGGCAGAAAAAGGCTGATGGAATGATTAGGTCTGGCAGACTTGAGGTTATTCTGTGTGTGCATCTGCGGGGGAGTTGAATGACTTCTTGGTCAGTCTGCAGAGGCTGTCTAATCAACGGCCCCAGTGCCGGTCGCAGCCCAGGATGCTCCAAGATAACACTAACCCCACCGCAGAGCGGAGGGGTGTCTCCAGAGCTCCCAGGGGCACTGCCTCTTGACACGTGAATGCAGCCCCCAGCGCGGGAGCCTTACAACAGACACTGCGTAATGGCCTGTTTTGAATTTGTATTTCATTTGCCTCCCATATGGGATCAGTTTTTTCCTTTTCTTCATTTTTTTTAATAGCGTTTTTCCTAGTCATAATAATCAGTGTTTCCCTGCCTTCCCCCCTTCATTTTTCACAGCTGGCTTTGATTGGTTTCAGTCCTGCAGATGCTCCTTCGGACCGAGAAGAAGGGGCAAAGGTTCCCTTCCTTTTCAGCACGAGGCAGCCAGCCTTGCCGGAGGGCTGGGGGAGGCCAGCGTGCGCCCGGACTAGCCGACTCTTCACTGTGGCCCCAGCTGGCCTCTTGTGCATCTGGTGAGGTTTGCCAAATTGCGAGATAATTTCTCTGCCGAAGGCCTGGAGAAGATCACAAGTTGTTGATGGTGTGCATGCCCCTTCTCTTGCGCTGTTCAAAAACAACCGTTCTTGCAAGCGAGAGGGGCAGGCTCCCCAAACGCCTGGTGTGTGCAGGCTGCGGGTACCCAGGGCCAGGGCGCATCTGTGATCTGCAGAGTGCGCTGAGACTGACTCGGATCTCCGTGTCTGCGTGTGCCATCGGGCTTGCGGCAGGCGCAGCCCCACGTGTCTGCCTGTGCAAGGTCCTGGTCCTCTGCACACTATTAACCTGTGCAGCCCTGTGTAGTGCACCACTGAAAGAAGCTGGCAGATGCGCGAGTGGAAGCACCCCAAGTGTGTGAATTGGCATGGGAAAAGTACAATTACTGGATGGCCAGGCAGGCTTTCTTGATTTTTAGGGTGTGAGTCAAACGTAAATTGCAGAAAGGAGAAACTTCCCTCAGAGGCAACCTAATTCACAATTGCCTGATGTGGGGTTTCTAGCAACTTCCTTCGAAGCAGCTTGTGCTGGTCACTGTCGGAGACGGACGGTTGAGTCGACAGTCACTTGGCTGGTGTGTTATGGCTATTCCTGCATTCCAGGCACCATCCAAGAGAATGAGACATAGCATTGCACAAGACCAAAAGAAAGTAAATGTTTACAGGCATAACGCACATTTCAGCTTGTTACATGTTCCTGAGCAGTGAAAGAAATGAAACAATAATTAAAACAGGTCCCAAGTCTCAGTGTGTATCTTGGCTTGCAGCACAGTCCTCTTGGAGCGCTGCCTCTGCCTCTCTCTGATCCCAGCCTGAGCAGTACCACTGGGCCGTTGCATCCAGGTCAAGGTCTTTCCAGTTACTCCAAGTACATCGCCTTTCTGAGAACTGTGAAAGCCTGTTGGTGAGGTGGCTTTACGGTCTGCAATGGATTTGGATGCTTGATGTTTTCCCCGCATGTGGTAGCACCCACACAGGGATCTTCCCAACTGACGAGGAGATGTTTGCCTTGGGTATCCAAAGCATCAGCGTGGGGGAAATTATAGATGGATTTATTCCCATGGGAGGAGGGTGGAGAAAGGGGAAGAGCAGAAGAGGACATTTAAATCCCCTGAATGATCCCTTTTTAATGGTCTGGCTTGTCTCTGTGTCCATTCAGGGAAGCAGTTAGGGTGTGACGGAGCAGATGCAGTGAAGGGCTGTGTCGGCACACCTGACAGCTGTGCTGGGAAGCAAGCACGAGTAGCTACCTCTGCTCTCCTGCTCTGAGCACAAGGCTGGTCGCAGCACAGCTTGCAAGCTGGGATGTCTCCCTGCGATGAGTCAGGTGGGTGGAGGAGAGAAGAGGGCTGCTGCTCTGCCCCCTCTTTTCCCAAGGAGAAGAGTGAAGGGCTGTGGGTGGGGGGTGTTGTTTTGCATGAAGGGATGAAGTAATGAAGTCTTTCTCCTTAGGACAAGGAAATAGGGAGAGTGGAGAGGTGACCGAAGCACCCTTTCCCCAGAGATGCTCTGTGGGTGATGGTGCCTCTTCCCAAGCTGTGAAGATCTTGTAGCATTGTCTTGGCCTTCACACCAAAAGGAGAACTTACGTCACCCTGAAGGTTAGTCCTTGGCAAGGAGAAAGGGCTTTTTAGTAACGATCAGCCCACTATGCATGTGGCACAGGACGACAGACCTCCATGCGTGCATGATGCTGGTCTCAGATGTAAACTGTAACATCCCCTTATGAGCTAGCCCTAGCTGCTGACTCATTTGCATCGCTTTTCTTGGTTCTCTCGCTTGAGCAGAGTGCTGTCCAGATATTATTCATTTTACTTGAAATAATAACTGAGATGTCCACTGAAGGTAGAATTGCCTAGGCTTCCTGTAAGGAACAGAGTGAAATCCAAAAAGCACATGGTAACTCGTGCAACAGACCATCTCTGAGAGCACCGCTGGCTGGTGCCTGTCTGTCACGCAGGACAAACGTCCCTGGCCATTGCTGAGTCCGCAAACGCGTTGGATTCCTTGTTTAGTTTGTGATACAAAAGGTACTTCTAAGAGGTGGCAGCTACGTGGCCTCTTGTCGTATGTGACCTAGTTATTTAAAGATCTTGTTGGTATGGAGAAATGCTGACTTTTCTATAAGGCAAGTTGCAACCTGCTTCTATGCAATGTTCCGCTACGGCTTTTCTCTATCCTTGGGAAAACTGGGTTTGATTGGAGATTTGCTAGACTGTTCTGAAAGCAAATGGTAATGTTTGAATGAAGTCAGGGAGGGGGGATGAAATTGGCCAGTGTGCTTGTTGGTCATTAAGTTATGAAAAATTATTTTGGTTTAAGAATTTGGTATTTGTGTTCCTTCTGCTCTGAAACAACTCATCACTAGCTCTTCCGAGTTTTCGTATAGTCACATCTCCTTAATAGCTTGGGTAGTGGCTATTGTTGAGGAAAACACAAAAGACCTGAGCATCATTATAAACACTTGTTGTTGTAGAGTGTGTCGGGAGTCTAGCCTGGAAGCTAAAATCGCAAACCTAGTCCTGTCGTTTCTGTGGATATAGTACATAGGAAAACAGACGGGTGTGATGATATTTCCCTAACTGAGAACTATCAGAAATCTTCCTGTAAAGATTATCTGCAGTGGTCTTGTTGGGGTGGTAAAGGCTTGTGTTTGTAAGGCGGAAGAACCAGCTTTTCAGACGTCTGTTTTTTTACAGAATGCTTGACACTAAAGCCATAATTCTGGGATTTTGGTTCCCTTGTTAAGTCCTCATGCTTTCAGATTCTTGGAGCTAATTTTCATTGACAATAGGAACATTCCTTGAAAAATGCTGATGTAATGAAGTACGTGCTACTTGAGATTAAAAGATTTATTCAGTGACTCCTTTTTGAAACTTTTGCGAAGTGTCTTAACATTTTTATGTTTCTCCAGCTGCCAACAAAATCACATTGCACCACACAGTTTGCAACATTAGTCAGATTTTGACACTGGCTCACGCAAGAGGCAGTTTTCACAGTCAGGAATCATAAAATGTTAAAGAAATTGCCATTATTTGAAAACTAGACGCAGTTCAGTGAAGCAGATGGACTTGCTAACAGTGACTTAGGAGGTCTGTAGCACAGCTGTGTTGACACGGATTATAGACAATCAAAATTGTATATAAAGTGCATGCCATAGTTTTAGTTTTAAGCATATTGCTAACATTTAATGAAGTATGTAACCTTATATGGTTTATGTATTTTTGTACTGTAGCTGCAAGTTATGCTATGGCCTTGACTAAACCTTCCCAGAAATCTCTATCGCTATTTGTAATGCAGGCACACAGACTGAGAGTGCCAATAAGCCTTTGATTGAATCTTGATTAATGTAAATATGTTAAGCCTGTAAGTGCCATTCCAGCCTACGGAGCTTCTTGCAGCTTTTAACCATGTCCACATCAGAGTTAGAGCCCCCTTGCTTCAGATAATTTCCAAAGACCAACTGGAGAATGTTTGGACTCACTTGTGAAGGATCAGGGACAGAGACATTTCCTGAAGCCCCTGGCTGGCTTGTTTGCAACACCATCCCAATAAAAATTAAGCCCTCAGACACAAACTTAGGGAAGGAAAGAAGAAAACAGAATTCTGATATGTTTCACAACTGTACTCTCTGATCCCAGGAGAAAGGTTGGGTAAGCAACGCTGTGATCTCTCTTACACGTCTGTCTGTCTTCAAAGCTTTTGGTTAGTTCTCTTTTACTAGTTGGGTCTCTTGGGTTAGGTTGACAAGTCGCCTAACCATTTCATGCGTTGATAATTGGGTCCCCAACTAAGCAAGCGGAGAGGGGATGCAGGAGCATGGTGTGTGACCAAGCAGAAAATGGGATGTGAGGTGTGGGGAGGAAGGCGTTATGAAGCATGGCACGTTGCAGTGGGATCTAGATTGGCGAGATGGATCAAAGCACCGAGTTCTCCTGACCCTGCTGCATGATAACATCTGGTGCCTTAGTACCTGTTTTGGTGGAAAAATTTGCAGACTTTAGTTTGCTGAGGAAGTATGCTGAACATGCATAACTTGTGTGTGTGGAATGGGACAAGACAACTCCAGCATGGGGGATAGTTTCTTTCAGAATAAATCTTTGTGGGAATAACCCTCCCGATCTACGCTGCTGCCAGCGCTCGCTAGCAATACTGCCACTGAGCAAACGGTAACCGCAAAGGCACGTGGTGAGAAGGGAGGAATAACAAAAAGAAAACATCCAGTGGCTTGTGTCCTTCCTCCTATGGTAAAGCTCTGCAGTGTCTTCTCTTTGTAGAGGGCTTCTTCAAAGCAAAGGTAGTGGACATAATTCGGTAGGTTGGACCTATAGGCAAAGTAAATCACTTGTATTCCCTCCCATACCTTTCTGTCTAGACTATATGTTACAGATAACCATAGGCTAGTACTACTGCTGCTACCAGGAGTCTGCCCCTACGTACCAGGAAGGGAAGGATTTTAATCTGCAATTCCCTGATTTTTACCTGTGGACAATTCCACCTCTTAATGTAGTGTCTTTTGAGGTGTTAGTAGCAAAGAACTTCTTTCCAGCCCGCTCAGGGTTCCCCTTTTCCCAGTATAGTTCATGTCTGTCTTTGGTGAGCTTCATCAGAGCTTTTCGTCTCCTCCTTTTGCCTGTTGGCTGCTGTATCTGACGGGTCTCGGTACCTCCTTGGCTTGGGTATCTTTGCAGGGCAACAACAGAGAAAAGGGGTTGATAGCCTGGCTTGTGTTTCAGGCTGGCAGGCATTCTACTCCTGCTGCAGCTCAGCTTTTGGTGGCCCTGTTGTCCTCCTTGTCCAGACTCTGTGTGCAGGCACTTTCCAAAGCCACGTGCTATTCTGCAGATGTCTGATCTTTCCCACCTCCTGCCTGCTCCAGTAGTTGTTTTGGTGGCCCTCTGGCTCAGCATCCCCTCTGCCTTTCTCTATGGTGTATTTTGGATTTTCTATCATCTCGACAGTGTCTGTGTGCTTCGCAGTTTGTGCTGGGCTGGCTGACAGCTAACTGCTTTTCCAGGGTGCCTTCCCCTGACTGCTCTGGGTGCCAGCCGTAGTCCAGACTGTTCTCAGAGGCTTAAGCCTCGCTATTGCAAGCTGTGTGGTTTAAAGCCCCGACGACTTCTTGATTTGCACTAATGGGCAGATCCTCAGGAAGGCCATGTATAAACCTCTGTTTTTCCAGAAGACTTTTTTTTTTTTAATTATTATTATTATTATTTGCTCCAGTCTTCCCTTCTGTATACCTTAATCTTGCTTCAGCCACCCTGTGGCATGTTGTTGGAGCCCGGGAGCCGGGGAGAGCCTGCTTTGCTGCTTGACATCCCAAGAACTCCAGAATAGGCCTGTGCAACACAAACCTCTCTATTTTTAAAGGGGCCTTTCCAAGGTATGGTTTCCTATCGTCATCTGGCCTAACTGGGTCACTGTTACACCTACTGGTATAACAGTGCTGCAGACGCTTGTAGACTGATGCCATTACTGCATGATGACAGTTCTCTGGCAGTCCAGATATTTCCTCTGACTTGTATTTTCTGTAACATAATTTTTCTCCTGTTTTCTATGGCTTACTGTACATTTCTCTGCTTTCTTTTTTTTCCTGTACGCCAGCTATTCTTGCAACACATGCAAAAAAGTGCTCAACTGTCAAATATTATTGTAGGACTCACTGTGACTACCTATCTGTTTCACTGCAAATATGATCGTTCTCTTCACTTGCCTTTTCAAAATAAAACTATTTTATCAAAGAATTAATCTTATTAAAAAAACCCCTAATCCTGTCAGCCATTAAAACACACAGTGCCTTGATTTGTGGTTCCCATAAAATCGCCTGTCTTCTGCCAGAGTTAAGAGATGAATTATTGCCTGAAGTGGCAGAAGAAATGAAAAATGGTGGAAGTCTGTCTCCCTCTAACGCACGTGTTCTGGGGGTCACCAGTGATGTCATACCTGCGGCTGGGTCCCTGTGGTCCCAGCTCTTTCTTTTTAAGCAGCAATATTATTTCCTAACCTCAGTAAAACAATCCAGACAGTGCATTGTGGTGTAATTACTGTATCTTTCCCTTGGCTGCAGTTGCTGGGGTTCTGGCTCTGCGCATCGAAGGACCATCTCGATTGTTTTACACTTGCTCAGTTGTGCTCTGCCAGCTGATCCACGGCATCATTGCTGAGCGCGGTCTTGTCATGATGCCTGTGGAAGATGATGTATGCATATTTGTGCACTGATGCTAATGCAAGCGTGTCTTTTTCTATTTTGGGGGAGTGGGGGAAGCCTGTGTGTGATAGTCTGAGGCTGCTGGTAAAGCTGCGGCAGCTGGAAGGTATCTGATCATACTTGGTCTAATTGCCTAGCAGGGTTCACTCAGCGTGCCTCGGCTGCTCCTGGAGATTTGCGCCGTGGCATAGCTCAGGCCAGGCAACAGGGCTTTTGAAACCCTCCTGGGCAGTAGCGTTGCAGCTGTGCCAGGGATCCGTGACGAGCAGTCATCTCTGGATCAGGTAGGTTAGAGTGGGAACACGCAGTTCGCAGGGTGTTGATGAACGGAATCGTCCTGCATGTGATCCATTCTCCGCCTTTTCTGCCCTGTTCAGCAGAACTTGAGAATTTGATCTGATCTCCTCTGTGGCCCATAAAATCATAATAAGAGCTTTAGTGACGCCTCTCTAATTAAAGTTGAATTGAATTTTGCACTTCAAGCATGACTTAAACATTTATTGCTCTTGAAAAATTATACCATATCCTCCCCAACTTACGCCAAGCATTCTTTGAGTACCAAATGATATTTCTTTGAGGTATTTTATGTTACTGCTTTTGCAAGTAGTAATTAAAAGGATCTACTATGCAATCCGTGTATGCAGGGATAAATTTTACAAACAGTTTGCCTTAAGCCGTTAAGAAAATGCATCTCTAAACCTCCTCTCACTGTGGTATCTGTCTGCTTCCTGGATTTAATTCAAAGTTTATTGACCGTGATGGGAAGAGTCCCAGTTACTTCACAAACTTTTGGTTAGAAATTCTTCTGCATTGTCCTTCTAGTGTTCAGCTTTTGTCTGCTGGAAGTAATGAAACACACCGATGTGGAAGGAACTGCTGTCATTTCCTAGACAAAGACCAATTTCTGTCTTCAGTTCAGATTGAGCAGTTATACTCGTTAGAAGTACCCAACAGCAGCCCGGAGAACCAGGCTGTTTGGTTCAGAGGTGGGCAGTGATAGGGTTGGCAATGGATGCAAGTTCCAGAAAGGGCAATTAGAAAGATAAACCCAAACCCATCACTTTGAGGATTGTGGGACAGATGAATAAGGGCCCGCAGGTGTTGTGGGATCGATATCCTTGGGGATATTCAGAACCTGAATGGACAAGGTTCAGAGCAACTTGTTCTGAGTTGGCCCTGCTTTGAGCAGGAGGTGGGACTGGGTGATTGCCAGAGGTCCTGAAATGGTCTCTGATTCTAAGGTGTACCAACTTCTGAGGTGCAGGGGGAGAATGTGATGAGACTGAGCATAGCAGTTAATTGCAAAGTTATACAAGGTTCCAAAGACAGTTGACAAGCATGGTGGATAGGATTAAATGGCATGAGCTTGGAAGGGCGTGAGGGGGAGGAACTAGATAAATGGGTTTTGACCTATGCCTGAAAATCCTGCAGTCTAGGGGTGGAGGGCTGTCAAGTGAAGGTATTGTCTGCAGATTTCCATTTACTGTACAGAAGGTCTGTCTGCTGGAAGAACCTTCAGCAGTCAAAAAGGGCTGCAACGTACAGTAGGACTCTTCAGGCTGGGAAACTGTGAGCACGGTGGCCCGAATGACCCTGGTAAAATGACGTGGCGTGGCTGTTTGTAGATACAGAAAAGAGAAGGTCCTTTAATTTTTTCCACAAACATGTCTCTCCCTGGTGAGTCTGTGGTTTGACTAGAGGGACAGGCGGTGGAGATGAAAGAGTAGAAGGTATGATCTTGGCTGGAAACATAAAACCCATGAAAACTGCTTGGGGCTGTTTATCTTATAGGTGAGGCTTTTCCATGTTTCTTACTATTTACTTTATTGGTGAGACTTATCTGTGTTTCTGTTCACGTTTCACCTTGTCAGTGGGGAAGTATGAAAGGAACTTCCATGGCAAGGCCAAGCGGACCTGGATGCAGAAGAGAACGGGTTTATTAAAATACGCATGAATTGAGCATGGCTGAGAAAATGCAGGGTTAATCTGCAAACCTGAAAGATTAATTCCGATTATTTCTGTTATTTCACTTTATTCTCACTGTGTGCCTTTCTTGCATTTGGTGTCTCCTAAAAAAAATATCGTAAAATTTTCTAGTGATCTGGAAGTTGTTTTTTTTTTCTTTAAAGAAAATAGTTTTCAGAATAATCTCTTTTCCTAATGTCTTCTTCCGAATGAAACATGCATACACAAGAAAATTCCGTTGAAGGGGGAGGAAAAAAAAAGCATACTTGGCTTGGGCCCATCTTGGCATTATCTGATATACAGTATTATGTTATCCTTCGACGGTCTGTTATTGTCTTCCTCCTCCTGAGCAACGTGCCAGCAACCATATGTGTGCAAGCGGCTTAAACTGTGTATTGAGCTCTCTGCTGGCGGACTGACGGCGTGGTCAAGTGGACAGCAGGTTCGAGTTGGGCCCAGTACCCGGCTCTGCGGCTGACCAGCTGCGTAACCTCAGGCAAGTGACTCTGTATCTCTTCCCTTTCCTGTCCTCGGCTCGGTGTTAGGCTGCGATTCCTCTGCGCGCCCCTACCCTGTGGGATGCAGCGCCCTGCGGAGATGCCCGAGGTGGCTCCAGTGCTTGGAGGGATGTAGTTGTGTCAGTGTGATGCTGCAGCTGAGCCAAGCAGCTCGGGAGGCTGGCTGGGCTTGGCTCTGCTGATGTGGCTCTCCTTGCTCTTCAGAATAATGCAGCTTTCCATACAGGCCTCTGTCACGCTGGTGGGATGTCCCAGCTCGTTTGGAGTCGGCTCAGGGAACCTCTGTGAAGAATTGTTGCTCCTGTGAGCTGAGCCTTATGGCCAGAAGGTGGGAGGTGATTCTTCTGGGCTGTCCGTTTCTCAGCTCAGACTTGATGTGCCCGGGCTCATCTTCACCACATC
Organism: Falco peregrinus; assembly: GCF_023634155.1. Lineage (NCBI taxonomy): Eukaryota > Metazoa > Chordata > Aves > Falconiformes > Falconidae > Falco > Falco peregrinus. Next base: position 2,716,428 of record NC_073729.1, on the reverse strand, counting down.
TGCATAGCAAAGAGCAGTAGCGGAAGGGAACATCGATTCCCTTTACCCTCGTGATAACCATAAATTGTACGTGAACTTTCTGTGTATGCTTACCTTGAAAGCTTTGCTCAAATCTAGGGCAGCTACTCACACAGGATACAGACAGCTACATAAACACATTGCCCCGTATTGATGGTTAGTGGAGATCAGCACCAAAGACAGTGGAACACCACCACTGGTCCTGGCCAGAGATTTGGCAAAATGCTTGTGTTAAGTCATGATCAGAAGCAGCATAGCTACTGTCAGCCAGATTCTCCTAGAAAATGACTTTTCCTGTATTTTCATGATATCCAGGCAAGATGATTAACAGACAGGCGTGAGCGTTCAGTGTTTTGTGTTGAGTCTGCACCTTCATCCCTCAGAAGCCATTCTTTTTACTGATCGTAACGGTGGGACTGCAAATGCTGCGTCCGTGTATGAAATGCTCGACTGGAGAATGATCTCTGAAGTAGACCCTCAGTGGCGCCGTGTACTGCAGAGCCTCCTCACCTTCAGTGCACTTGCTGCTTCCCGGTCTCCCGTGGGCTACCAGCGCGATACAGCCAAGCTTCCCGTGCTGGTGAGGTCTTTCCTCGATGGCTGCAGCTTTGGACATGCCTCGCTGGTCTTTCCCAGGCACTTCTGTTATTTTCCTGCTTCAGAGCAGGCCTGAGGCACAGACCCAGTAAGATCTCTGCTAATTAGTCAGCGATTAAAATGTACTGGATTTTATGATGGTAGATTAACTGGAAAGACAATTTGGCATTTTTTAACGAATGGCAAAAATGCCTTAGGTACTGGATTGCTTTTATCGACCAGCTTGAATGCAGCATTAAATTAAAATTCAATCATCCAGTGCCACTGCTACATGGTTGTCTCGGTTCAGAAGTAATTGCTAGCCCCTGCTTTCAGGGAAAGGTCTGGGAGTTTGTGCAAAAAAGTGATACCACTCTGTTTGGGCTGCTGCTTTTAAAGCAACGTAACTTCTCGCTACGATGAAGTGACACCAGTACCTCACCGGGAGTATAGACGTGGCCTGCGCATGCTCGGGGTGCCCTCGTTACACTAGAAACACATCTACGCTGGGGTGTGCAACATACAGAGAACTTCCCAGTACAGACCAAGCACTGGTTAGGATTAACCTGTCCACAAACTTGCATTTGTGAAGTGGAAGTTACTGTTAAAGAACTCAGTGAAACCCCTGTGTAACACTCCGTAGCTGAATCGGGAAGGGGCTCAGGCCAAACCGACCCTGTTCAGTCTTTGCCCTGATGTAACTGAATCGATGCAAAATTCTGCATTAAGTGATATTTAAATTGGAGTGTGATTGAAATAATTGATTCATTAATAATAAATCAATAAAAATTGATGTCTAGACCGGAATATGTGGGACTAGGTTTGAACCTGTCTGGAAAAACAGTGGTCATAAAGCACTGGATGCGATTTTGAAGGATTTTGTCCCGCTGGGTTTTGTACCTGCGCTGTGCTTTCGTCACGCCAGGACACGAGTGCGGCCACCTTTGCCTTGGCGCAAGGGAGGCGCTTAAAAGTTTGTCCACACTGCGTTGGGGCTGTGAGACTTAGCGTTCCCCATGGACGAGGGCTGCCAGGTGGAGCTGAGAGGTTGCCCGGTTCAGTGAGGACAGCGGTGGTCTGGGCAGGGGAGGTGGCTGTTCCTGGTATGCTGGAAATGCGAGGGAAGAGGCCTCTGTGGCACAACTCCATCTGCTTTTACTTACTTCTCCCTTTCCTATTCCACGGGGTTTTTGGTGGTTGTTCTCGTCATCCGGACCTTCCTCCAGGCTGTGTAAGCACCGGAGGTGCCCGTCCCTCAGCGTCTGGAGATGCTTCTCTGCCTCCGGCTGGCAGCATGGCGTGCTCTAGCCACTGCAACCGGGGACGGGAACCTGCAGCTCTGCCAGGAGCGGTGTTTCATCCTTTCCCTAGGAAAGCAGCCATGTTCCCTCTGCGTTTTGCTGTGTCTGGGGAGGGGAGATGACTCCCAAACCCACAGAGCAACCCAGTTTGGTCTTGCTGTGCCTTCTTGCTTGATTCTGGTCCGGCGTAATGCTTTTCTACTTGTATTTCAGGGTTTCCCCCCTACCCTGAAATCTGATGAGTCACTTAGGGAAGCCAGGGGTTCCTCGCGTTTTGTTATCGCTGCTGCCGGGTCCCACTCGTGTGCTTTCCATCAATGGAAGCCTTTTCCATTGACGGCAATAGGAGTTGAGTCAGGCATTCGAGTAGCCTTGCCAGAGCCAGTCAAGGGAGGGCTGGTGGGTGCTTCTGGAAAATAAGATTGTCTGCATGCCTTGGTGAAGTGAGGAGAGACCAATGAGAGGGTGAAAACATTTTTGTAATGAATACTAAAGGTCTTCCCCAGACACCAGCTCCCTCATCTGGGATGAGGAGACCACGTAGGAATGAGGAAGTTCTCACACGTCGCCAGAAGCAGAGCGGCGATGCAAAGAGCAGCCTGTTTCCAATCAAGGTCTCACACGCACTCCGGCCCGGCTGCTCTCGCAGGACGCAGAGCTGCCTTCCATTGCGACAGCTTTTGGGTGGGCTGTTGGAGGCAAAGGGTACCAGTAGCTCCCAAGTCTCTGTGAGCAGTGGCCAAAAGTTCTTGCCTACAGCATGGTCTCCACTGGACCACCCTCAAGTCACGCGGTGGACTTCCCTGAAGCGTGTGTTGGTCACCTGCTACGTGTTTCCAAGGCAGAGGGTGTCCAGCGCCCGGGTTTAGAAAGGCAGGTGAGATTTTCAGGAGTCTGAAGACTCTTGTTGTCACCTGTCTCCTGATGAGTTTCTCTTTTGTGATGGACAACCCCAGTTTGTTCGAACCTCTCCTTGTGGGTGAGGGTTTCTTAAACCTCTGCTTGTTCCCGTTGCTTTCCTCCAGACTGTTCCCAGCTGACACACAGCTTCTCTGCAGTTCCCTGGCCTGAGGCTAGACGGGATGCTCTCGCTGAGCCTTGCCATGCTGGCCAGAGCAGAAGGGTTACTCCACATGGTTTACAGGCTGGACTCATGTTTGTACAATCCAGGACAACGTTTGCCCTTTGTTTGTAGCAGCGAGACGTAGATGACTCCTGTTAAGCTTGCAGTCCACCTCAGCTCCCTCCGTAATTTTCTGAGGAACCGTGGATGGTTTTTCCCCATCCTTATCTCTGCTGAATGGGATCCAGTTATTTTATTTTTTTTTCAGATGTTTTCCCTGCTGCCAAGATCAGAATTCAAACCTGTCTTCAGGCAGTCCTTCCCAGCTACAGAGCAGCTGTGTATTTTGCAAGCGTGCGAGCTGTGTGATGGCTCAGGTTGTTAGAGAAAACTTGACGAAAGCTGGACTTGTAACAAACAATACAACTCTGCTGGGTTAATCCCTCCATTTTGACAGTGACCCATTGAAAGTCAGCGTCCAAGTGTTGTATTTCCAGTCACTTTTGCATCTGCTAATGTGAAAGTTAGAGGCTGTTTATTTGATGTCTTAGGAGGACATTACGCAGCTGAAGCTTTACAAGTCAAGGCACGTAATGTCAGTGGCCTCTCTGCTGTCCCTGCAGCCTGTCATAGAGGGAAATTAGCTTGCTTGGATGCAATTTATTTCTGATTAAATCTGCATTAGACTAACACTTCGTTGTTTTCCGTGGTTATGAATAGTTTGGGGTACTTATTATTTATTTATGTTTCAGACTTTTTTTTTCCTGGGAATCATAGTTAACCTGCCTGTTCCTTCTGCAGTCCACAAGCTAATTTAATTTAGGGCATGAGGCTTGCTTTGTCATCTCTGTTGTGCACCTCAGCCATGCTTGTCGAGAGATGCATAGGGAGTTGCTCATTGTTTTAGCCAGTTCTCTAAATCCTGTGAGTTCAAGTTCATCAGGTCCTGCTCCTTCCCCATTTTAGGTTGAGGTACTACCCCTCTGCTGTTGTTTGTATCTGTTTAGCAACAACTGCTGCTACAAGGCCACCTCAGCTTCTCAAACTCCCCAAGTCTCAGTGTCTCACAGATGCAGTATGGGAAGAAAGTTTCACAAAAAGCGGCATGGAAATGGTGCAGTGCAGCTTCTCGTCACAGCGTGGAAGTCAGGCAACAGTAACAGGGTGAACAAACCTCTCTTGGAGCAAAGTGTGTGTAAACAGCAAGTAGCAGCCCCTTCTTCCAGGCTGGAGCGCAGTACATAAAACAAGGGAAAGGCAGGTTGAAGGGAGAACCTGTAGCAACCCTTTAGCTGAAGATACTTACACGTGGTAATGACCCAGGAGACTGTCCAGGGCTCTTACTCCAGCCCAGAGAGGGAAGTTGAGGCCCGAGGGTGCAGACTGGGGTACGGACAAGCAGAGGTGACCTCAGTGTCTCGTAGAGTAAAGCCGTCCTGGCTTTTCTGAAACTTTCCCCAAGGGAAAGATTTTGCCCTAGTTTTGCTCTGCCTGGGTACTCTTCTGGTTGCTGCAGTGATCCAGGGCTCTGTCTCCGCTGGCGGTCTGCTGCGGAGCCCTGGGTCGGCGGGGGCTGTTAACCACTGGCGCAGCAAAGAGCACCACTGACTTGCCTTGCTGTCTGAATGGGTCTGCACTTCCCCACCTCCCCTGCTAGCCGGGTCACGGTAGCTGGAGCCACATCTTTTATTCAACACGGGATATTTGCAGGGCCAAAACCTGGATCTAAAAAGCGATGAAGAGACGTCTACAGAGCTCGGCTGAAGAGGTTGTCTGGGGGGTTGCACCACACCCTCTCATAGGAGCTGGGATCATACATACCCTGGCAGGCTGTAAATCGAAGTCCTGCACAGAGAGAACCCGACCATACGCTCTCTGTTTCTTTCTGTAGGTGCAAGGGCTCTTGGCCTCTTTCTTGCCGCCTTGCACTTTCTCACGCTCCCGATGCAGTTGGTGATTTCTGACTTTCCTCTCTCCTTCCACTGCCACATCCTGGAGCCACCGCTCCCTTTGCCACAGCCACGCGAGGGATGGCTCCAGCAGAAAGGTGTGGAGCGGCTCTTCTGGGGGAGGTCGCAGAAGCCCTTCTTGTGGGTTTGAGACCCATCCCCAAATCTCAGTTTTGTTTTTTGGCTCCAAAGCCCATGGGGAGGGTCCAGAAGTATAGTTGTGGCAGAGCTCTGGACCAGATAAACTAAATAAAGAGATAACCATTTAGGAAAAAATAAAGAGAAAACAACTCAGTCCTCTGATTAATTTTGCTCTGGGAATCCCCATAGTCTTAGGTTTCTAGGCCTGGCCTTGTTTCCACTTCATCCTCCCTCTCTGAACAGCCTTTTTGTCCTTAATTGCAACTATAAATAAATCATCATAGCCAGAAGAAGTATTTTTCCAAGTCTACAACTCTAGTGTCCAAACTCTTCAGTTTCCAGGAATTCACTTCATGTTACCCAGAACCTGGGACAAAGAAGTAAAAACCACATTCAGCCTTACAGTGCTAGCTCCAGGCTAGAGAGGTTTTCCTCCAGGTGTTTCTGTGCTAGAGCTGGACCTGCAGAATGGGACGAAGACCAGTGCGTTAGCACCCACCTGCGTCCCTGGGCCCGCTGCTCCCAGACCCCTCCCAGGCAGCCCTGCAAGTGTGTTCAGGTCCCTCCACACCTTTTCCCTCTGGACATGTCCTCGGGAAGCAAACCAACATTGACCGTGGGGGACAAACCGCAACAACTGAAGGACCCTGCCCTTGTGCTACCTGCCTGTGAACACGTGGGCTTCTGCTAAGTTTAGTTTCTCACCTGCTGTTAATTAAGCTGATAATGGGGGAGGTGGTGACAAATGGAGAGAGTGTGCAGTCACAGCCCAGCTGTAAAAATCTCCAGGTGGCCTTGGTCATGGCTTGGGAGCCCGTGCTGGGCTACGCCGCTCTTGTCTGCAGTGGCTCAGGTGAGTCACTTTGTCAGCGAGCTCGGCCTGGGCAGCGCGGGCTGTCCAGGGCTGGTGCAGAGGTCACCCAGCCCCACGGAGCTTGTCCCAGATGGGACAGACTGCCCTCCCTTTGGGACTGGGTCAAAAAAGGGTTTTGTTGGAGCTCTCAGTCTTCAGTGCGTAAAGGAGATCCAAGCCCTGCCCTTGCAGTGCTGCTGAAGCTCTGCCCTTAGGTTAGCCTCCCCCAGCCCAGAGGAGCGTGGTGGGTACGGACCGTGGGCAGGCATGGTCCTCTGTGCCAGGACCGGGGCAGGGACCGAAACCCTTCTGTGTGTGTGGGGTGAGCGTTCAGATATCTCCAGGACATGGAGTAATTTGGACTGATACCAGTTGTAGGTTTATAAGCTGCTTTCTTTTCTGTCAGTGAAATACTTCGACTTCATTGATACATGAAGTTTGCCAGCTTGTGCAAGTAAGTCTTTAATGAGAGGAGCAAACTGGGAGTGAAAAGTGCCTTGTAAGGATAGCGTATATGTCTTTGTTTCAGCCTAATTCCCTCATTGTCACAGGCACATGTGTGACGGTGGTAGTCATCCTTGTGGATTGTCCTCTTGTTCTTCAAAGATCATTAAACACAATTACAGGAAAAGAGACCTTTGTTTCTGAGCAACACTCAGCTTTTATATAAGTGTTCCACATTTTCTTCAAAACGCTTTACCAATTGTAGCTAATTTTAACCGTTTGGTTGGCATGAATATAAGCCAGCCCTTTTCTGCCTACTGATTCCCATTTGTTTGCATGGGGATCAAGTGTCTGGATCCTTAAGTCACCTTTAAATATGCCAGCCTCAGATCGCGGTCGCTTCATATGGCTTTCTCGCTGCTTAGTGTCTCGGGGTGAAAAACCTCCCATTTTGGATAGCGATGGTAAATTCCTAGGGGCCTCTGTGAGGGCTGAATTTCACATGTCTAACTGGAGAGAGGCTCTGTACTAACGAAACCCATCTTCTTTCCCTGGCTCTGCTGCTGGTCTCCTACTTGATGTGGACAAGTAGTTGCTTCTCTGGGGACCTCCGCTGGCCCGTGTGTGAAGGGGAGTGGGACTGCTCGCCTTTGCCAAGAGGGCAAAGGACTTTTGGGAAGTTTTTTGGGAAGGACTGGGCTTAGGGGCGGAATAAAGGGGGGAAACCAGGGAGTTTTGGAGCCGGTGGCAGAGGGGTGCACAGTGCGGGCAGGGGCTGGATGAGCAGTCGGCAGTGGCCGAGGTCTAACTGGGATTTGTCCCTCGGCTTACATGTGTCGAGGCATGGACCTGCTGCCTGTATTTGTTTGTAAAATACCTTTCCGATCCACGGGGTTTTAGTGACGGTAGTGTTGTCCAACAGAGGCCTCTGTTTAGAAGATGTGGGCTTTCTAAGCTAGTAGAGGCTATGAAAAAATAATAATGAAAAAAGGTATTAAAACCCTTGTAAGGCAAAGAGAGACAGGGCAGAACTGGTTGGAAAGTGGAAAGTATTTCCCATGATGAATTGTAAATTAAAAGAAATGTGTTCCTGTGCTTTGAAATTTCTGCAGCATTTTCCCCCCCCATCAGAAATGCTAAAACCTAAAAGAAATTAAGTTAAAAAGAAATAAATAAGATCTTAAGCAGGTCCTACCTCCAGGAAATGAACTCCTCCATCTCCCTTTTCTATGAAAATGTATATTTAGAAAATAAACTGGTTTTCTGTTTGAAAATAAAACAAGCTATCAAATATAAAAGGTTGACCAGCTCTAGGAAAGTCTGGCCTTGCGCTTAAGGCACTGATTTTGGACTGAGAGACCTGGGTTTAATTTCCACTTCTGCTACAAACTTTTCCTGCGTGACCTTGGGCTAATCCTTTAATCTCGCTCTGCCTCTGTTCCTCATCTGTCAGATGAGGCTATGACTTCCCTACCTCACAGGGGTGTTATGAGAATAAACACGTCCTCCGTGCCCTGTGCCTCACCTTCCAGCCTCCTCCTCTCCTGGGGCAGGGGGGCTATGGTCCAGCTCCGGAGCCGCTCAGCCCATGCCCTCCCGGCCACCGACAGGCTGATGTAGGCAGGGACCCCCCGCAGGTCCTCAGCATCCCTAGGGAGTGGGGAGCGAGGGAAGAGAAACCCTGGACACGTGTGAACTGTGGGAAGGCATATTTTTTGTCTTTATGTCCTGGTTTGGTTTGGTTTGGTTTTTTGGTTTGTTTTTTTCTTAAACCCCCCCCCCCCCCCAAGATTTCCCTGTACATTTTCTGCCCCTCGACCCAGCACTCATGGAGGGTCCGCAGCGCTCTAACGGCACAAGGGCTGGCCCCGTGTAGGGCTGGCTGCTTCCTGAATTAGTCTACATTTGCAGCAATTACCTTCTTTCCTTTCTAGCCAAATGTTTCTCTGAGCCTGAGGCCCAGCTATTTTATTTTTTTTTTTTTTTGTCAGCTCTAGTTGCGCAGGGCGGCCCTCCCTTCCATACGGGAAATATAGAGATGCCATTCAGGCACTTCTAATCCCGCTTTCACTGCTGCACTCATTAAAACATTCCTTTATTTATTTTAATTTTATTCTCTCCTCCCCACCACCTTTTCTAAACAACCACTTGTATTATGCTTTTAATTGCCTTTAGATTTCCCTTGTGTAACTTCTCCGGCGTCCGCATAGCCGTAGGCAGAGCGCGCAGCGCCGGGAGCCTCGCACATGGTCTGTGGGCTTGCGATTGACTCAGTGGCGTGCTGCGAATGAGTCAAAGATCCGTGGGGATCGCTGGGGGTGGACGAAAGGGCGGGAGGATCGAAAGCAGGGGCGGAGGGGGGCGAGAGGGAAAAGCCAGGGAGACAAACACGCTCCGCTCGCCTGGTGTGTCGGTGGAGCATCTTCCCTGGGCGCAAGGAGGGGAACAACTTGAGCCCGGGGGCTGGGGAGCCGGGCTGCGCTGCCAGGGATGGGGGGCAGCGATGTCTGCATCATGGCTCCGTGAGCACGAGCCGTAATATGGCCTTATACAGGCATGACTTCATCTGTTTCCATAAGATTGCTTTCTCTCCCTCTCCCTTTCTTTGGCTGGTAATTGAGAAACACATGAGCTCACCTCCTAGGAGCGGGAAATGAGAACCGCAAGAGGAAACGAGCTGGAAAGTATACATGGGGCCGGAAAAAAAAAAATAGATTAGGTGGCAGGGGGAAGTCAGAGATGGGATGGAGAAGAAAAGGGATTCCTCTGGTGTGGGGTCATCACCCTACGGGGCCCGCAGCTCCTTCCTCTGCACTGCAGGGGAGTGTGGCATCTGGGTGGCCCTGCCTCAGCCTTGAGGGTGTCCCCCGGGCACACGGGCCCCGAGCCAGGGCCCAGGGGTGGTGTAACACGGTGGCCACGTCTCACCTGCACTTGCTTGGTGAAAACACAACCCGTCCCTTCTCACAGGTGCAGCTTATGGGACCTGCTGGTGAGGAGGGGTCTAGCCCAGGCGTAAAGGGGAGCAGTGGATGAACCCACCCTGGTGGTGGGGCTTTAAAGGGCTTGGGGGAGGAAAGGGGGGGTGGAAGGATGGGGGTTTAGGTGGAGATGATGCTGGCTGTGGTCTCACCTGGGCTGGCTGGCTGACCTTGTGGAGAGGGATGCAGGCTGCTGATAGTGGAAGAGCTGCTTGGTGAGGCTGTGTCTCTGCCCCTGGAGCTCACTCATGGCAGGTAAGCAGCATCTGTTGCCAGCCCTGTCTCATTGTTTCTTGTCTGTGTTTTTTACCTAAAGCAGCCTATAGGATGAGGACAAAGAGAATGCCTCTGGGAGGTAGGCTGTTCTCAGTTTGGCTTCCACCTGGTTTTGTGGCTTTTGAAAAGGAGATGTGTGACCGAGGAGGTGGTTTAATGTGATCAAGTTGGTGAGGAGAGCCTTGTTCCTGCAGTGCCTTAAGTTTCTTCCCTGGCACCCGCTTTTCTCTGTCACCACGTGTCCCCTGCTTGTTTTTACTGCTTGCCTTAAGGATGTCTCGCATCTTTCCCTGCTGCTGCTTTTGTGCAGTTTGGGAAGAGACCAGCTGTCCCCTCTGGGTTTTGAACCCTGAAGGCTCTATTCTTTGGCTGATGGGCACCGATATAGCCTCATCTGGCTGAGGAAGGGGCCCCCGATCTGTTAGTTGTCACCCAAACCGATTGCCGCAACCAAGACTCAACAGAAGAAGAAGAGGGATGTAAAATGAGTGGTGCCAGTTACCTCCAGAAAGCTGGGCTCCTGGGAGCCCTGCACGCAGCTGAGGGGTGGAGGAAGCTCGTGATCCAACTGCACGAGCCATGGAGAGCGTGCAGCACGTCCTGTTGATGCAGAGGGCTGCTGCATTCACCCAAGGCGGTTCTGAGGGTCCTGGGGCTTTGAAAATTAGCTCTCCATTCTTGACCTACGTGATCTTGATTTCAAAGTCTAAATGAAGACTGGTCAGGGTTTAGGACCAGCTGTCCTTGACATTTGTATCCAACTCTTTTGACCTGTTCCACCTCTGTGTGGTGATTCAGGATTTTTTTTAAACTTTTTTTTTTTTTTTTAAGTCTTTTAAAGGAACTTGTAGCTGAAGGGAAACCTGTGCAATGTGTCAAGGCTTAGAAGGTCTGTGCTGGCACAAGTGGGTGCCCCATATACGTTACACACTATTTATATTTCCATTGGATTTTTTTTTTCCCCTTCTCTTCACCTTTCTTTTTTTTTCACAGTTTTTCCGAAGTGAAACATTAATGCAGTAATGTTCAAACCCACAATGTTTGAATGGCCTCTAAATTAGGCAAAACAAGCTTGCCCAACCCTGGTTGAACAGACTTGACTCACTTTCTAATTCATACACACGCTGTTCATTTTGCCCTAATAAATACATTTCTGTCCTAGACTAGGAGCACGGGGGCACCTTGGAAAGTTTGACGTTAGCAGAAGAGGGGCAGGTGACCAGGAGAGGGGAGACTGCGTTGGTATCCACTAGATGCCTAATGGAAAAGCCCATATATCCCAAACAGGTGTTCCATTTGAAGAAGCCCATGTTGGAGATCTGGTAAGAAAGAAGTTCCTTGGACGTCCCCTTTATTTTTCAAGGGCTTGCCTTTCACCTGAGAAACCCACAAGGTCCTGAAACTACAGTAATGGGCAGCAGAACAGCCTCGTGGGGTTTCTGAGAACTCATTGAAGATGGGCTGGGTTTTGACACAATTTTAGTTCTCGAAGCACGGGTCTAGTTTGCATTGGACCCAATTGCTTTTATTCTTAATGCAGAGTGTCTAAACACCAGAGAGGTTGTTCCCTGCAGCACACAGCACTCTTTCTGTAAGGACAGAATGTTTTTTGTTAAGTGGAGTTCCTGGGGACTCTGGAAAAGATGGAGATGTATGGACTGCTGTTACTTACTTCTCCTAAACACGCGTTGTGATAAGGCTTATAGCTGTGGCTTGCAGCTGTGGCTGACCTTAGAAGAGGCTCACATCCCTGATAAAGCTTGGCATCCCTGTCCCCGTGCATGTACCTAAGCTCGACCTATGGATGCCACTAGAGCTTTTCATATTTGCCATCCTGCTTCGTGCAGGTGGCTTGGAGTTTGGGAAGGTCTGTGGCCCAGCCCTTGCAGTCCTCTTTCCCCTTGTTAACTTTGGAGCGGGCCATGAAAAAGACAAATGATTCTGGCAGCGGGAGATCCCTTCTGACTGACATCTATCCCGGGGGAGAGCAGCCCGTGCATCTGGCGTGTTACAGAAATGCCGTGAGCTCACGTGTGCACTGAGTGGCCTGAGTGCGTAGTGTGTCTAATCCCATCCCAGAGCCACGGAGGGGCTGTGGCACGCACCGGGTTTGTGCCAGGGGGAGAAACTATTCGCTTCGCCTAACACAAAGCGTTCAGTACTGATCACAAGTGTTTTTTAGAGCTCAGATGCTTTAAATCTAGGTATCCAGTCCTCCGAGAAGGAAACTAAAAGGCTCTGTCCCCTGTGATTTGGAAAGGGAACACCAGTCCGTTGTTGCTGTGCAGGTTTTTATCCAGTGGAGGTTTGTTTGTGGGACTCTTGCTGGGGACAGTCGGTTGGCATGTCCTCAATGCCAGTTGGGAAAAGTAGTCTCACTCCAGAGCTGTTTTCTCCAGTGGCGTCCCAAGGAAGCAAATACAGCTTTAGAGTAGGGTGCAGGTCTGTGGTGTAGTCACTACTTGGTGTTACCAGGTCTAGACTGATGATGAACCTATTTGCCTCTGTCTGGGGTCATAGCGAACACCCAGCCTTTTCTGTGAAGCACACTGAATGATAGCATGGCTTAAAATAAATATTTATTTCTGCCTTCTGCGCCTGTTCATGCTGTCTTTCTACCTTCAGGCTGTAGGGTATGAATCAGAACCTGTTTGCCTGGCATTTTAAGTCTTTGCTTTTCTAACCAATGTCTCAATACCTTTGCTTTTGCCCTGCTTTCCTCTTCTTCCCAGTCCAGCACGTCTCCTTTTTTTAATTTTTTTATTTTTCAGGCCCTTTGCCTGGAAAAAGCAGGCTGTGCCATCTTCCTTACACACCTGCCCTCATCTGTGTTGGCCACTCTGGTATTTTAATTTCTTTTTCATTGGCCCATCGCACGCGTGTTGATTGGCTTCACAACTGAGGTCAAGGAATTTCCATGTCGTACTTGGAGAGAGGGTTTCCCCTTCACAGTCTCTGCCTCAACCAGGCACTGGTTCATGAAGAAATAGCTCGGCTGCTCTTGGAAATAGGTCTGTGTGAAATAATATTGTCTTTTTGAGGTCAGGAAAAAAATACGTCCTTTTATACAGCCATGCATACACTCTTAAAAAGAATTCCACAAAGCTTGGTCTGTTCCCCCCTCTCACACTCTCCTGCTGCCCTACCTTTTTCCTAAAACACTGGAGAATTCAGCCTTGGTCTGACGGCACCGAGCATACAGCATGTACTGTGCCTTTTGAAATGCTGGCTGCACATAAAAGCCCCGCTTAACACTGGACTCTGTTGCTTTATTATGTTGTGCGCCCGGTGTGCCGACGGTGGGGTTCCCTGCTGGCAGACCCACAGTGGGGAAGGAGGGCAGGTGGGATTAAGAGCAGGAGGTGTGGAGAAGAGCAGCTTGGGCAGCGGGTGGTATGTGCTGTGGGTTGCTGCGCTGGGCTCCCACTGCCCGGGCCAGGGGGAGCTGGGAGTGGGCAGCTTGATGTCAAAGGTTGTCTGAGTAGCCGTGGGGCTGTTTGGGGGTTCTGTATCATTGCTGTTGGTTTTTCTTCTGGTTGTGATGCGCTGTGCTTCCCGGGAGAAGGGTAGGTGGCGGTGAACACGTGGGAGAAGGTGGAAAGAAGGTCCCACTGTCCTGGGACCACTGGGCAAGTTGTTACCGGTCTGCTTTTTCCAAGGGGAAAGGTTGGCAAGAGCCATGCCTTTGGGGATGGGTGGTCTCGTTCAAGGACCAGGACTGCTGCTTAATGTCCACGTGCTTGTCAATCTGCTGTCATACATCCGTGTGATGGCTTGCCTGTTGACACGTTGCCAGTTCAGGCCTGTGGCAGTGCACCTGGGTGGGCATCCGTGCCACCAGGCATGCACAATGGAGCAAAGAAGACCACTGCCGCGTTCCTGTCGTGGACATCCCATGGGCGAGTTGATCGACAGCGCAGCAGGCAGCCTTGGGCTCCGTCACAGTGGGCAGGGTGGTCGGGCCAAAGTGCTGTGTGGTGTCAGGTTGTAACGCTTCTCATGTGTTCACAGTATCCCCCTGACCACTCTTATTACTGCAGCTGGGGAGAAACTGGGGGAAATCCCTGAACAGGAAGGAAGAGTTGCTCTGTTTCAGTGGCTCTTTGGGTGTTTCAGCCATCCTTGCCCATACACTTCTTGAAAAGGAAGGCAGAGCCATGTGTGACTTGGGCTGACCCTTAGAGCAAACACGGAGCCCGTTCTCTGGAGGGGTTTGTTGGCCCCTGTAGTTAGGTAACTGCCAGGACTGCGCACAGTGATGTGCAGGCTTTGCGCTACAGAGGTATCTGCTGAGGTGCAGGCACCTGGCGCTGCTCTTTGCTGTCATAGGTCCCAGTGTGGCAGAGGGCAACCCTGCTCGATACCTGTCAGGAACGCTCAAAGACCGTGAGGCTCTTGGATGGTGGAGCTGGAGCCTCTGTGGGTAACCTAGGGAAAAAAAAAAGTATTTTCCACATGCTGCTGAAAACGTGTCCCGCTGCTGCTGGGGAGCCCTTTTTGCTGGCCAAGCGCTGAAGCTGGTCCCTCTATGTCAGCCGAAATCAAACCGTAGCCTGAAAATATGCAGCACCACCTGTAATTTCCCCATTGGCAGGATATTCAGATGTTGCCTGTTTATTTTGGAGGTTTGGATAGTGAACTGGGATGCGAAGGGGATGGATGGGGATGCTGGTGTTTGGAGCGTGGCATGAGGCAGCTCTGTCGTGGCTTGGCCGGTCTGTCCGCAGCTCTCCTGGCTGTGGTTGTAAACATTCACCTGCGGTCAGCGTTTGCCGTCCCTCCTTTTATCTGGAGGGCTGGGTTACACGCTCGGACACAGCCTCACAGCATCTTCACTTCCCCTCTCTCATGTGGAAAGTGAAGGAGGAAACCTGAAAAAACACCTCCTTTACCTTTTCCCAGATCATTATGAGTTTTTTATCTCCCTTTTTCCTCTTCCAGGTGCCTTTTTCTCCTTTAGCCTCTCCCTGCAGCTGACTCCACCAGTATCAAGTTCCTCCTTGGCTTTTTTCATTGCCTTTGGTTACTCTCTGTCTCTTCCTAGCCATGTGAGCCAATGGGCACGTATGTATCACATACATGTCATTCTGGTGCGACGACAGCGTGCTGAGCGATGGGCAGCTCTGGCTCCCGGCTTAACTCAGCCTGGCATCGTGTGGCAGCAAGCTCCATGTGTTAACTGGGCGATCTGCAAAATGTCGGTGAGCTTTTTTTCCTGTGGTAATAATGTTTTTGGAGTGGTTTAGGTGGCCACTGTTTTTTTTTTTTTAGCATAACAAAGGGCAAGTGGGAAAACCTTCACTGTCTCACTCATCATTTTATACACTTCTAGTGCAAGCTATTTTGAACTGTTTGGACCTTAATCTTTCCTCCTGACAACCTTGGAAACCTTTCTGTGCCTCTAACGACTTCTTGGCATCCTCCTCTGGCCTCTGTTCCTGCTATCCCTGCTCTGAAACGGGGTGAGCAGACTTCAGCTCGCTTCTCAAAGTGTGAATGTGTCATTGATTTATGTGGTGGCATTTATAACATTTTTGGTATTGTTCTTTATCCTATTCAACCTAACATTTTTTGGTTCTTTTTTTTTTTAATGGCCTCTGTGCGTGGAGCAGATGTTTTCATTGAGCTGTCCGCAGTGACGCCTAGATCTTTTTCCTGAGTGGTTACAGTTAATTTAAAACCCATCAGTGTATTACCTCAGCAATCCCTTGATGTCACTGGTTAGAAGATCCCAGCTGGCTGCTGCTCTTAATTCTATTGCCTGTCTGTTTCCCATTATTTTTTATTATGCTTACGTTTACTTGCATGCTGCGCCAGTTTTTAAAGCGAGGTGGACATAGTCATTTACAAGTGGCTAATGCAGGCTCTCGAATTCTTCTGTTCGTGTACATAAAAGTAATGTTTGTGCTTAGGTGTTTTCACAGAATATAAGCACTTTTCCTGTAGCAGATGCTACTGAGTGATGCCAGTACAAGAAGACAAACAGACGTGGCATGTTTACACATGCCCATCTCTGAAAGCTCACCTTGCTCGCTGCAGAGACATGTGGATCCTTGCATGAAAGAGCAGCTTGTATAGCGTGTCCTTCGGAATGGTGCCAGCAAGCAGCCCGTGCTGGGCAGCTCTGAATATTTGGCGCTATGCTCTTTCGCGTAGAATTGTGTGGCTTCAATGAGCTAACAGGGAAGGGGAGGAATGCTGGATGCACGGCAGGTTGCAAACCGTCAGCACAGGCTTAGGCAATATAACAGTGCCCTTTGAGATCTCTGTCTATGTGTGGTTTAATTGTTTATCTGCTGCACGGATTTTTTTTGAAGACCTTTAAAATATTGCATGATACTTTCCGACGTGTGAAGTAACCTAAATAACGGAGTCCTACCGGTGCTAAAAGCAGCGCGCTGAGAGGGTGCTGTGGTCTGCCGTGGTCTCCAGTGAAGTCACGTAGCCTGGAATAGGGCATGCAGGGACATTGCACTGGGTTTGCATTGGAAATCTTCATCCTCCATCCTGAAAGCCAGTGAAATTTCACTCTTGACTCCCAAAAGAGCAGTAATAAACCAGCGTTAACGAGAGATACTGGGAGACTGCAGGAAGGAGCCAAATGCTGTAACTCCGCTTACTGATTGGAAACTTTGTGAAGTCCCCTCTTGCTCTGAATTGCTTTGCAAACAACCTTTGGCAACAAACATTTTATTTCCTGTTTTGGAAGCCATGTGCCTCAGCTACTCTGCCACTGAGGGCAGAGTTGCAGGAAGATGGGACGGTTTAAACAGGAAAACAGAAAGGCAGCCGCCGTAAGGCCAATTTCCTACTGCGAGGAAGATGAAACCAGTCTAATTTTGCTGAACTGTGACTCAGTTCAGTCCAGAGATTCCAATACCATGCAGTAAATGCTATAAGCGCCTTTGAGGGAATAAAAAAACCCCAAACCAACCCTCTCTGATTCAAAGGCACGGGGAGGAAGTGCCCAGCAAGAGACAGAGATGAAATTGCCAGTAATGATGGATGAGGAAAGCCCAGTAGGGTACTGCTGAGCAGGACCTGAGAGCAAAAGAGATGAATGGCCCTTGGTGACCAGGCTCCGCTGCAGTCTGTGATGTGGGTAAGAACAAAAGCCAGCCATGCTCGGCCCCGTGTCACGGGGAGGGGATGATGACACGCGGTTGCCTCACTCTGCAGAGCTCCTGGGTGGGTGATGGATGGTGTTCTCGAAGGATGAAGCCACAGTGGATTCTTCGGTTCCTGAAAGCAAAATTCAGCTGGTCCTTCCCTGTGAGGGATAGGCAGCTTGTCTGGCTGCATCGGTGCAACTTGCGCCAAAAATGATTGTGAGCAGCGTGCTCCCCCCGTTAGCCTCGGTGGAGAAACGCTCCCATTAATCTTAAGGTAGAGCAAGAGTAACACCTCTGGTAGGCCGGCGTGTGGGGGGATGAACTGACTGAGTGCATATGCATAGCCCCAGAGACATGCCGTATCAAAGCTGTGCATTGCAGCTGAGGTTTTGAATGTGATGGGGCTAAGCAGTCCAGGAACAGAAACAGAGGCAAAGGTTTTTTTGCAAGAACTTTGGTCCCTGGTGTGCTCCAACGTGTTGCTGGTGACCATGGCGAGTTTTACTGATTTGTAACAGCAACCCAGAAGAGTGGGAAATGCTTTCCCGATGCACTTAATGCTGGTAAACCTGACAAGTGGGTCTATGGTGGATGCAGTGAGGACACACAGAAGCCTATTGCCTGAGCCAGGTCTTGGATGCCAAAAAGCTGGAAATGGAATCAAGGGAATACCTCCTGCTACAAAGAGTATTGGATTACAAGGAGAGGGTAAAAGAAGTCAACGTATCCTGAGGTGTTACTGACATGGCGAGAATGTCACCGAAGAGCTGTGTGTTACAGAGGCTCAGATACCCAGGGTCTTCTGCAACGAAGGAACAAGAGTGACTGTACGTACCTAGGGGTAAGAGAGGGAGAAAGCCTGACTGGCAGCAAACAGGTGGAACAAAGAGCACAGGAACAGTCAGAAGAAATCCTCTTGCTCTTCTTTACAATCACATTTTCCACTTCTCCACTGCCCGAGGGGAAAACAAGGCTGAGGCTGCAGTGGCCTGAGCTAGCCAGGCTGTCCATCAGCTGGGACAGGGGAGGAACAGATATGCACTAAGGCCAATGGTGTATGGGAAGATAAAAGGCATTGCAGAAACCTGGAGGCAGCGCTGGCTTGTAACTGCGCTGGAGGGAATAAGTTGGCTTCCTGGCTGAAAAAAGGCCTATAGCAGACCAAGAAAACCTGTGCAAGAGATGTCAGAGCAGCCCTGGCAATGATGGAGCTGAGCTATGTGGACTCAAAAAGCAGCTGAAGCTCTCACGCAGGTCTAGAGTGTGTGGTGGGAACCATTCCACTCGCTTCCCATCTGAAGCCTCTGCTGTTCCTGGAATAAATCAGTAGTCCTTCATCAGCTTCCTTTTCCCATAGACATAACTGGTTTTGCTGGGGCAGTTGTCACAGATAATACTGTACCGCAGCCGGTTTCCAGTTCCCTCTATTAAAACACCGGCTCGTTTTGCTGTGAATCAGCTCTTTGCAAACTTCTTTGTAAGCTGCAACAGAGCAGGATATTCCTAGCGCAGAGCTGGACTCCTCATGTAATTTCTGGTTGATGACCAGGTTCTGAGGCTGTTCCTTTCTGCAGCAACTGATCTCCGTGACACCGTGATACTTGTTGCTGATTTCTGGCTGGGGAACAGCCCGCTGATCTGTTTGGGGATGGCAGCAGCCATTTTCAGCCTGCCTCTGAAAGGTAAACTAATGAAGGGCTTGCTGTGCCGCTCGTTGATGCAATTTGCCTTTTTAGGATTTCTTTATGAGCCCAAATCCACAGGAACCTCTCTTCCTTCCACACCTTTGTCTGCCTACTTGCTAGGAGCCCTCAACCCCAGAACTCTGTGTGTGTGTGCTTAGCAAATGAGGACTTACAGATGCAATACCGCAGGGAACGATGTGAACTAGGAAAGTACTAAAGCCAGAGGCATTGTAACCTAGAGCTGTGCTGAACAATGTGGAAGAAATGCTGTCAAATCTGTGTCTGTGTGAGCTATTATATCCCCAGCTAGCCCCCCTCCAAAAGTTTGCTCAGCATGCTGACTTTCCAGGAGCTTTCTTTAGTGCTTGGAACAAGTTAGCTGTCTCCTGCCAGAATCGAGAGAGGAACACGACTGGCTGACGAATACCATATGTTCCAGGCTGGCCAAAGGAAACCTAACTGTATTTTGTTTAGCTTGTCTACTTAACTGGGTTTCTGTAACATTTCTGTAACAGGACTGAGTTGGTTGGGTTTGGTTTTCTTTTATCTAAATTAATTAAAAAAAAAAAAAAAAAAATGGGACTGATCCCTCCTACACAGGAACTGTCCTGGGACAGTTCTGTATTTTGCCCTGGAAATGTGGGGCGCAGCCTTCTGCCACTTCCCTAGCAGAAGAGATCAGGGAGAGTCAAGTAAAGGGAAAGGCAGTTGCCAACAGGAGCAATCAGAAATTGCAGGGCTAAGATCACATTCTAGGCAAGGAACATCCAGTTCTGAGAATGCAACAAAACCGCTTATGCTGACCAAGATTTCCACACACCCCCCCTTCTTTAGTTGGTTTTTTTTTTTTTTTTTACTGGTTGTTAGTGCATCAGAATGCGTAGAGCATGTGTT
Source organism: Falco peregrinus (assembly GCF_023634155.1). Taxonomy (NCBI): domain Eukaryota; kingdom Metazoa; phylum Chordata; class Aves; order Falconiformes; family Falconidae; genus Falco; species Falco peregrinus. Next base: position 2,697,135 of record NC_073729.1, on the reverse strand, counting down.
TGGGACCTTGGAGTGGGAGCACAGAACTGTGGATGTCTGATACCTAAATGCTAAATGTAGATCTGCTCTGTTTAAAGTGTCTTAAAATTATAGCTGCATCAGGCTACAGAAGCCAAAGGCTGATCTCCATTCTGAGGCTGCTGGGGCAGAGTAATGCTCCTAAAAGGCACAGGTTGGAGTTTGCAGAAGCTGAGGTTGGACTGATGCTGAGAAAGGGTCAGTTCCTAGAGACATGGAGTCCCGGAGGGAGCTAGAAGAGGACTTGTTCCCTCTTGTCCCCTGGATTCCACTACACTACATCACTTGGAGCTGGTCGCTCTCCCTGATGGGTTTCATTGCCTCTAACCACCCGAAGTACTTAGGAGGAGGCACCATCTTACACTGCATGATTGTGCAGCATCTAGCCCAACCTCCACTTGAGGAGTTGGAGGGGAGATCGCTGGGCATCATCGTGTTGTGTATAACAGCTTTGACCCGCTAAGACAGGAGTTAGCTGGAAACCTTGTACCCAGTCTTCTCCTTCAGGTTGCTGCGCATGTAGACGTGTTCTCCCCGGTTCCCTGCACAGCCTCAGCAGTGGTGGTAACCGGGGCATGCGGCAAGCTTTGCATCGGCTAGGAAAGAGTTGTAAGTGCTTAGTGTGTGCTACCTTGGCAGGCAAGCAAAAGAGGGTGGGGGCCTTCATTTCTAGCTGAGCAGAAGAGGGGAAATGGAGCTAAAAAGCAACTGCCCCTTTAAGCAGATCTTTTTACTCCGTATCTCATATTTATCTCATGCCTTCCTGTTTACAGCATCATTTCCCGCAGCTCCCATTCTGCTCATCTAGAGGTCAGGTCAGCCCAAGGTCTGCCCCCTTCTGAGCACCAAACCAGTGCAAGTGCCTCCATCTGACACCACCCAGGAGCTATGGGCTACTGGCTGCTGCCCCCTCCGTTAGCTGTATGCTGTCATGCCACAGCAAAGTGATGGGATGTCCCAGGTTTAACGGAAGACAGAAGTTGGCTCAGTTCTTGATTTATTCCTCCAAACAAGTCCCCTGCCCTGCTGTGTCCTTTCACTTCTGACACACTTGTTTATCCACAGGCTGCCTGTGCCCTGTTGTTCTGCCATGTGCTTTGCTGCCCACACAAGCATGCTCAGCTGCGTGCTCAACGACCCACCTATCCAGATACTCATACACGCTGAATCACCCTTCGATACACTCATAGCCACGCTCACAGATGGACTCTGATCCTCGTGAGCCAGACTGAAGTTCTCTTTCAATCTGCCACCCCTGTGTCCTCAAGACAGGGAATGCTCTTCCCTCCCAGAGGAAATGCAGACCTTTGTAGTGGGTTTGCTCAACCACCTGTTTACTCTCTGGGCTGTGGGGAAAAGATGGTGATTGCTCTGGCCGTGTGGAGAGAAAGGGTGAATGCTGACGCCTTGTTTCTCCAACCTAGCTATGCTCCAAGAGCACGCCTGTACCCTTCAGGAGCAGATCTAACTCTAGTGCCTCCTTTTGGTGGGGTGAAAGACCATCTCATTGCTGCTTCATGGCTGAATTTCCAGTGTCCTTCCTTGGCCTGCCCCCGCCAGGCTATCATCCTCAGGTTTGTGATGACCACCATGAAGGCCAAGTCCTCACTGGAGGCTGTCTGTCCCACATACACACCTAGGACCGCTCATGGTCCCACTGGTGCTACGAGGTGTGCGTGTTGGATAAGGCACCCCCGATCAGAAACATCTTCAAAGCCAAACAGCCCATTGCCTGAATGTCCCCATGACCGTCCTGCTCAGTGCACAGTGCCTTAGCTCCCTTCCCCCCCATCCCCGATTCCTCTACCCACGTTGGACCATTTAAGATTTAATGAAGGCCAGATGCATGTTCTGCAAATGTAGGATCGCTGCATTTTGGAGTAGATGCTGGCTTGATGCCTCCTTGTCCTTCGAATCCTCAGTACAGCTAATAACAACCAGAGGCAGCCCTCCTCGGTCTGAGGTAGAGCCCACCTCAGCAGTGACGTCCCTGCAACCGCAAAGGATTTCTCAGGGACCTGGAGGGGGACCAGCTTTTGGCCGTGGAGCCCCAGATCTGGTTTCATCTCTCACCAGCATTGGCGGGATGAACTCGGTGTGACTGAGCTGTCCAACAGCGAGGTGGCGAGCTGGGCCAGCGCTGGATTTCTAAGGGGGAAGGAAGGAATTTGGTGTATTTTGGTGCGTGTAAAAATAAGGGATGGATCATACTAGTGGGAGCTGTCCACGTGTGGAGATAACAGCGGGTGTGCTGCATGACTCTTGCAGCCTCGTACTGCGAGGTCTCTGGTGAAGTGCTAACCCTCCAGGCCAGGGTGGGTCAAGGCGAGATGTTGTTTTTCAGACTTGGATTTGACCTGCTAAAATGCCGTTGCCACAGCAGCTCTGCTTTCTCGCTGCACGAGCAGAGCTTTGCTCCTGGTGAAGTGTCTCTTGGCCATCCCTGCTGGCCGTTGCATCCAGGAGGTTGTTGCAGGGCTGTTCTGTGGCCACCTTCGTGCAGACATGCCATGTGTGCTGGGGGTTGCCTGGTGTCTCCGTGCGAGTGTGTGTGCGAAGGTGTTAGAAAGAGGGGGATTTCTCCAGCTTGCAAGACTGATTTTGTTGCTCCTCGGAGTGAGAGCACCTGTAAACCAAGTTTTTAGGCCTGAAACTCATTCTGCTTTGTTTGTGGAATGTGCAAGTTGCTGTTTTACCCAGGGAGTTGCCGCGTGGCTGGAGGTTGGTGAGCACAGATAACCTGCGGTGAGGTGTGGTGCTGCGTGCCTTTACTCATCACAGCTCTGCTGCCAGCATTCAGAAATGGTTGGGCCGTGACCTTGTTATATGTTAATGACCTTAATTTGAGTTTGCAGTCATTTATGGGAAGGCCCTTGTGGTTGCTTGTAGCAGTTCATGGTGGATGTTTCCATCGCCCATCAGTCTCTGGCATTCTGGGACTTGCACAGCGCCCTACTAGTGGGTGGGATTTCTGCAGAAAAAAAACCTCATCCCCAAACAAGCCCAAACGTCTCAGATACTCAGCACAGAACCTTCTCTCTTTTTCCCTTCTCTCCCCATCCCCTTCAAACATACCTGTGGGCAGAGGTAGTGTTATTGGAGCAGCCTATTTGACTGCTATAATATTTTCCACTCAGATCCATTGACTTCTATTTCATGTTTTCGTTGGATCAACACCTTTCGAGAGCAGTTAAAGCTGCTTGTATTTGAGTAGCTGGAGACAGTGTGTCACCCTGCTATCTTTTCTTGGTTTCACCTCTAGAAGGCAGCGATGATATGTCTGTGTAGGGTCACCCGACTGAAACGTGTGTCTCTGTGTCCCTCTCAGTGGGGGCCGTTTACCTGTGAGCCTCGGGATGCTGCCACACGTGCCCCAGCGTAACACGGCGTGATTTTAGGGTGTCTGTAGGGCAACTGTGTAAGGGAGGTAGGAATCACCATTTTTCTAAGCCCTTTTCGAAGAGAAGAATTTTTGCTGCTCTGATGGCAGGAATGAAGGAAGATCTTTGTTCTAGATGTGGGTTGGTTTGAGTTCTTTACTCCTTATCTGTGGTGGGCTGGCAACAAAATGAGAAGCAAAACCTACAAAGATCTCCTGTGCAGGGCTGAGCACCCTGACGCTTCCTGCTAAACCCACTGTTTTGTTTTGAGTCCCCAAAGGTGGCACTGAGCCCGCAGTTCCCCCCTCTCGGGGTCTCTTCATTGCCAAGGAGTCTGCCCGCCGGTCCCCTGCCCCTGCCCCCGTCGCCCGCTGGCTGGAGCGAGACCCCAGGGCACAGGGGAGCTGGCTGAGCAGCAGCAAACTAACGGGGGGGGGATACATGCGGCTCTCGATGCAGCTTTTCTCACGGTCATCGCTTGGGTGTTGGTTCTTTCCTTCTGTTGAACTGCTGGTTTTCATGAAACCTACGGGACTTTTAAAATTTTAAAATTTGAATTTTAAAAGCAATTGAATGGTAGTTGGGATTACACCCTGTGCAGTATGGTAAGAAATTGTTTTGTTTGCCCAGAAATGGAGTTCTTATAGAAAGAGAAAAATAGCCATAGAATCTGAGGTGAGAAAAAGAAAATAAAACCAGATCCAGTGAGGTGGGAATTATCGTTTTCTAAAACCAGATCCAGTGAGGTGGGAATTATCGTTTCGTGCTTCTGAACATTGGCATCCCTTGTTGAATATCATCATGAAGCTTGTGATGTTTGTGGATTTTATGTGAGACTTGTGGTCTTTATTTGAGCTCCTGGAATCAAGAGGCTGAATGAGATTCTCAGCTTTCTATTTATTTTTATTTTTTTAAACTAGCATTTCCAGCTCCCTTGATCCTGGAAGAAAACAACTTCACTTGAAAATATGAAGCCTCGAGGGTCCGAATGAGAAAACAGATGAAAAATACTCCAAATACTTTTGGGTTGGTTAAGTCTTCTTATTTTGAAGCCTATATCATTCTGCTCTAGGGCCACACGCAACATTTTTGAAAGCTGAAAGCTGGCAACACTTACGCTTTATATCCAAAGGATTTCACAAAGCGTGTGAATGTCTGTGGCTATCGTGGCCGTGGGGGCGTGGGGGTGATGTTGCGAGCAGCGTCTCGCGGGCCTGGGGACTCCTGGTGCGTGGCAGCGCGCAGTCCCTGCCTTGCTGAGCGGAGGGACGAGCCGCGGCCAGCCAAGGTACCTGAGGCGCTGGTTGCCCCTCTCCTGTTCTCGCTTGTGGGTCTAGAAGGAGGCAGTAAGCGACTCGCCCCGCAGCCGAGGAGAGAGGCAGGAATGTAAATCCAATTTGCCGACGTGACCCGTGGCGTGGGAAAGAGCGGGGAGGTGCGTAACGGCAGGACGGACCCCGTGGCAGGACGGACCCCGTGCCTGGTGGGGTGCCGGGACGGGGCGCGGGGCCGAGCGAGGGCGAGCACAGCTCCCAGGCCGTACAGTGCCAGGCGCAGGCGCTCCTCCTCGCCACGGTGGTTGCTGTTGTTGTTGTTTCTGCTTTTAAAACAATATGCAAGGAACCATCCAATATCCTAGGGCTTTTGTTTATCTAGATTTTTATGAGGAAAAAAAAAAAAAAAAAGAGAAAAAGAAATGAGAGGGGAAACACATGCATTCCTTCCAACCAGAAAGTCATGAGTTTTGATTCAGTCTAATTACATGAGTGATATTTTTATAACCTCTCTGAAGTCTCCTTGCTTTCTTGGTGTGTCTCCATTGTTTATGTGAGACTGGCCAGGTAGCCAAGGCAAAGTAACGTTGCAAGAAAAATTCCCTTGGCCTTGGAATGCGCTGCACTCTCTTTTTGGCTTCGTAAACAAGCCCGTTTTCCTGGTTTCAGACCTCTTTTAGGTTCTCTTGTTGCTTCTTCCTCTAAACCAGGGTTACTCATAAGCTGCCCAGCCCTGGGCCATGCTGGCAGCTCCATAGCATCCCTTAAATATGTGCAAAGTGCTACATAATGGGCCCAAATCTCCCGTAAATTAAATCACTGCTGCTCTTGCTGGTCCCCTTCTGTTTGCAGCGATGAACCGTAGCCCATGTGGGCTGCTCCACTGGCTGGCAAGGGCAGCCCCTGCCCAGCCGTGGTTTTCCACCAGCACGTGAACACGGGCTCCTTGTGGGGGTAGGGCCAGGCAGTTTGGGAGGCTGCAGGGTGGAGGGAAGGTGTCAGGTGAGTGAAAGCCAAACGCTGTGCCCTACGGTGGTGTATCTTTCTGAGCAGCAAGGATGTGGTCAAAAGGCAAGAGCCCAGCTTCTGCTCCATCCACCCTGGGCGTGCATTGCTTGCTCAGTCGAGCACGCCTCGGAGATTACTCCTGGACTAGCAAATAGCCCATCCATCAACTGCACACCATTGCCCCTTTCGGATATCTGCTTTCATTTCTTTAAAGACTGAGGTTTCCCAAGACAGTTGTCTGTGCTCAGAGTCAGTATTGGGAGACCCAGAAGTAGTCAGGCCTGAGCATGGCACAGCAGGGGACTAGAGAGGGCACCGTGAGGAGCAGGGAAGTGAAGCAGCAGCAGCTTGGGCTCATAGGTGGGTTTGATGGCAGAAGGCCGACAGAGCGGTTGAGTGGTCCTGTGTTCTGAGCAGGGGGAATCAGTTTGGTTTGATTTGACTGGTCTTGGTTGTTAGTGGTTTTCGTGGTGTTTGCCAGTAGCAAGAACGGTCAGTTGTATCACACGAGAAAGGAAGGTCCCTCTTTAGCTTCAGCTAACAGAGTACTCTGCAGTCTAATGCAACCGAGACACCTGCTCGGTCTTACGCGAGCGTACGCGCTTCTCAGGCTGGTTGCAAACTGGCCTCCCTGCAGTTTTCACAGGCTTCATTCTATCTCTCCTTGTGCTCATATTAATCTGGAGTGCTAATCCTTTTGGACTCAGCCAAAATGCTGAAGCAGTAATTTCCGCAGGTTTGTCAGCCCAGGTCCTGAAGCTCACAGCCACTGCTTGAATGCTCTCCCCGACTTGTGCCATTCACCCCCTGGTCTGCTGCCTCTAGGGCAACAGCGCAGCCTGGGTTCTCGGTGCTAGGATCTACCTGCAGTATGGTTATGTCCCCTCTCTGCTTCTCCACCTACCTTTGCCTTGGGTGATGGCAAGGCTTTTGAAGAAGGCTTCAAAAACTGGCCTTGATTTTGGTTGTTCAGTAACTAATATAATGCTGGTACTAAATTACAGCTGCCTGTTGCCTCATGCTTGTTGCTCGAGAGACATCGCCTGTTGCCTTGTTGAAAAAGACCTCGCTCAGAGATCCATCACTCCTTTAGTCCCTTCCTCAAGTATTCGAGCACCGTAGTCACTTTAGCGGTGTGCTGCTTGGACCTCCCTGTTGATATGACCATTGTGCTGCTGAGATTTGGAGAATCCAAAGGTAAAATGGACTGTTTCTGCACATGGGTCTGCGTGGCTGCTTTGATAGCACTGCTGTGCATCAGCTTCGCAGCAAGCCCCTCTGCCCCTTCTGTCCCTTGTGAGAAATGAAGTTGAGGTCTCAGCTGATGAGTGATGAGCACTGATCTCTTGCAAGGTGTTTGTCAGCTCCAGTCTCACACTTGTGGTCTCTTCCCACATCTACTGATGTCACCCTGTGTTTTTATGATGGGATGTCATCTGTACGGTGCATGCTTGGAACAAGCGGTACTAACTCTCCTCTTGGATGGTGGTTTAGGTGGTGTGGAAACAAGCGGATGTTCTCCAAGTGTAACTTTGTCAGGGGACTGCCTGAGGAATGACCCGAAGCTTTTAGCAGAGGCATGGGGAGCAGTGAAGGATGGGCTCAGGAAAGAGAGGAAGACAAAGAAGAGAGGAGAAAATAGATTGGTAAAGCTTCAGAGATGGGTGTTCATGTTCCTGGGCTTGGATGTGAGTTGAGGGCATGTGTGAAGGAAGGCAAAGAGTTGCTCAGGAATGCGGGAGAAGGAAGCTGTTCACCTGGGAGAGGGAGTGCTCACCTGGAGGAGTCCACAAATAGGAAGATGTGAGAAAGGCCATGGTGGGAAGAGATGGAAAGATGGTATGAGTCAGACATGAAGAGAGCCAAATTCAGCGCTGCTTTTAAGCAGAGGAAACTCCGCTGACATCTTATAGCTTCAGGCAAGTACCAGCAGAAACATCTGGGCTGGATCTTGAGCAGTATAAATCTGCTTGGGGGCCATTGACTTCAGTGGTGCCACACTGATTTATGCGTGTGAAAGGTTTGGCCCTCTGCTTGCTTTCCTGCATTCGGTCCTGCCTGCTTTTGGGGTCCCGGGGAGCTCTCTGGCGGAATTTGTGGGGGTTGATGCAGAGGGTTTCCTGGTAAATGAGAAAAACACTGTCCTTCTATCCCGCTTCATCTGCCTGGGATTTCCGACCGAAAGGCACTGACTAATTCCATCTGGCAGGCTGACCATGCTTCAAAGACTGCAGATCCTGAGACTTTTAACTTACAAACAAAACCATGCATTAGAGAGAGAGAGAGAGAGAGAGAGAGAAAGAAGACAGCCCTCCCCAGGGACAGTCTCTGCGAAATCCAAAACAAGGTCTCAGCGCCTGCCCTGGTGCTCCGGCTGACGCCAGTGTTTTTTCTGTCCCTTTTAAAACGGAGCTGGAGCGTTCCCGACTCCTCCATTCGACACCTCCAGCTCCCTTATTCCCCTCGGTGAGTGGGGCAGGGGGGGAGGAGGCTGGAAGGGAAAGGCCAGAGAAGAGGAGGAAAGAAATGCCTGGTATTGATCCACCAAGGCTGGCCAGACTGCAAGAGATTCCGGTTTGTGAAAAATGTTGCGGTTTAGAGCATTTGTTTTTGTTCCACAGTGGGATGAAACCAAGACTTTCTGGAAGGAGGGGGGAGAGGGGGGGAGAAGAAGAAGAAAAATGACCCTTTTTTTTATTTTTTTTTTTTTTTTTTTTTATGTTTTGGGTGGTTGTTGTTGAGCAGCGACAGCCTCCCTGCGGTACGGATCCCCACACCGTGGGGCTGGGGAGTCAGTCCTCTCCCGACAGCTGCTCATTTGCAGCCTGTGCTCCACTAGTGGGGTAGGTCAGGGACGGGGATGAAGCCCCCAAGGGAATGAGGGGAGACATCCTTCTGTCTCCAGCTCATCACATGCTCTTGGTGGAACAGAACCGAGGGGTGATGATCTTCAGGACAGTGACACCGTGCCCCTGTGACACTTGTGACGGAGCTGGGCAGCAAAACTCAGCGAGTGCCCGTCCTTTGCGACAGTTCTGCTCTCACTGAGGTTTTGCCCACTCAGCCCTACAGGTTTCCCCGACGTGGGTGTGAAGAGCCAGCTGCACAGCTTCTGGGAGCTGAAGAGGGTCCCCTGACTTCAGCAATGTGAAGTAGGGAGGCCCTGACCCCAGGGTTCATGCAAAGGGGGGTTTGGAGTGATTACCAAGAAAAAAAAAAAGGAAAAAAATGAAAGAAAATTAAAGACCTTTCTCTTCCCTTTCATTATGAGTGTGTTGGCTTTTCCCACAGCCCCCTGGTCCTGGGTAATGGCAATTCCTTGCAGGGAAGCGTAGGAAGGAGGTGAAAACCAGAGCAGAGCTGGGACTGCAAGGCTTGAAGATGTCAAATAGTAGGACACAGACAGAGCACACTGCTCTTGTGCCTTCCAGGCAACTCCTACGGCATGGTGAAGGGAGATCTAGGCTTACCTTTAGGTGAGGAAACGATGTCTTTGAGCAAAGCGGTGGTGATCTAGCTCTTTTGCATCTCTCCCAAAGCCAGAGAGTAAGTTGGCCAGCAGAGCTGGAAAGGGGATGGGGCAGTGGTGCCAGGGAGGCCACCGTGAAGGCTGCGATCTGGAGGAACCCTCTTGCTGCACCCCGCGGTGTCCGACTGCTCCCAGGTCCCACTGTGTGCGCTTGCATGTGCCACCCAGGCACAGCCAGGGAGAGCTTGCGCCACTGTCTGAAGAACATGTGCCTGATCTCCACCCTATCTCCACACCCCCAAAAAACCATCCCAAGCTGTGTCACCAGTTGACAAGGTGGGGGTGGCAAGTCACCTCGTGCTTGCGGCTGCCAGCCCTTGGGAGCTGCTTTGTCAGTTTTCCGGGAGGTAAAAACCCTTTTCTGGATGTCAGCAAGAAAACTATGCAGGGGAAAAGAAAGAGAGAGGAGGGGAAAAAAACCCAAAATGTCTGCTGTGAGTCAGAGGGCTCCTCAGATCCTCTGGGGGGATGTGGGGTTGGAGGGGGGCGAGGTGGAGGAACCTGGCTGCTGTAGGCAGACCTATGTACCGCCAAGCTGCAGGCATGAGGTCTTGAAGCTCACAGGCCCAGGAGCACGGTGCGACCTTCCTCAGCTCTTTCCAAGGCAGGAGGGCTTGCAATGAAACCTGACGTGTCTGGTATTTTGATCGTCAAAGGCCACATCTTCCCAGGTGAATGCTTCAGAGCGGCCACAGAGGGTAGAGCCGAGGTTGCTAGGTGAAGGCTGCTAACAGAACAGGTTTGTTCCTCCAAAAGGGGTTTGTTGGCAACGGCTATATCAAAAGCTTTTTCACTCATTGCAAGCTTTTCTTGCTGGGGCAAGCACCTTGTCACCCAGCACAGCTCTCACAACCTTCAGCCACATACCTGTTGCCCTTGCTCTGTTACTGCGAAGCAAAAGTATCTCAGACCTGCTGTAAGCCAGCATCTAAGGATTCCCCAACCCCTTCAGCTTCCCCTGTGATTGTGTTGGGTGGCCCTTCTGATAGAGGAGGGTTTACTTAATGAGACCAATTACGGCTGACACTGTTGGGGTAAGAAGGCTGGGAGCCAAGTTTTGGCTGCCAGAGCAGCTCATAGGCAGCAGCTCTTGAAGATCAGGGCTGGCTTGGCTTGGCAAGGCATGTGTAAAGCTGCCTGGTGGTGTCTGGTAGCATCCAGAAGTGCCCAGCATGTTCTGGGTTTCCCAGGTTGTATATAAGTTATTCTTTTCCATTTCCTACTGGTAATGAGCGATGGATACCCAGTGAAGACATGGATGGGACTCACCACCACAGCTGGGTGTTTTACTGAGGTGCAGGGGTCTCCGTGATGCAGCACGGCGTGAAAGTGGGCTCTTTCTCTTTTTTTGCACTGGCTCTCGAAGGAGGTTTCCCGTGGCTTCGCCTGGCTGGCTGCTGATGGACCAAAGTGCTGTAAAGTCATGCCGAGGGTCTGGTAACCCCATCACTGCTGAAGCGCCTGAGGTTAAGGCTGGATCTCCCGTCCCAGTGAAGCCGAAGGCAGCGGTGCGCCTGCAATGCTGCATTTCATTACTTCTGTACTGACTTAGCTCAGAAGGGATGAGGGGGAACGTTGTTACCTTGGTCTTGCTCTTCTAGTTGCGTACAAACCCCAGAGCTCACTCCTTCCCCTGTGCCGCAGCACGCAGAGGGGCTGTGCACCTCGTCCCCGTGCCGAAGGGCCAGTCGTTCAAAGGCCGATACAACCATCTTCGTGCCACCTTCTCCTCTCTGAAGAGAAAATAGGGGTGACGTGCTGTGCATTAAGACCAGTTGCAAATCAAGGCAGGGGAGAGTTGCCTCCTTATATCCTACTTGATGTGTAGGTGGGACTAGTACCTCTTGGGAAGTTTTTCAACATTTCCTATCATGACACTGCAGATTCTGTTGCTTATGACTTTGACAATCTCTAACTGTTCTCACTGCCGTTGCTGGTGCCACGTGTGTGACTCAGGCTGGATTTTTCTCGGGATGGTGTCATCTGAAATGGTTCAGCCATTTCCAAGAATGAGATAAGGAGAAACATCAATTAATTATTTCCCCCCCCCCCACACGTTTGAAAAAAGCCAAAAAGCAAGTTTTTTGGTGGTGGTTTGGTTTGTTTGTTGTTTGGTTTGGGTTTTTTGGTGTCATTTCACTGAGGTGCTTTCCTGATTTCCTCCTCCTGAATGAGAGGCTGGGATGTTGCTGAGAAACCACAGGGAGCTGGAGCTCACCTCGTTTTTAACGCTGGCTGTTTGTTGTAGGCATTCATTCTGGGTAATTTGTCTGAGCTGAACTTCTTCCATCCTCTCGGGAGAAAGATGGGAGTGTTCAATCAGCACATCTGAGAGTAGGTACCCAATAAAGCGAAGTGAATTGCACCCTGGAGGTTATTGACAGAGGTAGTTTAGGAAAATCATTTAAAATAGGCTCCTCATTCTTAGACAGAGGAGTTCAGCCCTCTGAGGTTGAGGAAGAGCCCGCTGCTGTTCCTGTGAAAAGCTGATTTTCAGCTGAGTTGTATGTTTTTGGAGAAAAGAAAACCAGAAAGGTATCCCTGTTTGTGCACGGTGGTGAGAGCCTGGTAAATGCTTTGAGGAGTCTGCTTGCGTAGAGCATCGCTGTGGCACTTCAGAGCCAGAGGGTGTATTTCATCCAGGAGCCTTCCTGATGGCTCTCACGGTACCACGGTGCTAGGGAGGAGGTGAAGGAGCTGCCTGCCTCTCCTGCGGTCTCGGTGGCTTCAGTTCTGCTGGCAGGGAGGAGGTACGCAACCAGGCTTCGAATGCAGGGGCAAGAAAAAGGGAGAAGAGAGGACTGGCAGGAGGTCTGTGGCTGGAAATGCTACTGAAAGCCAGCAGGGGAGAGGAGGCTGATACCAGGAAAGGAAGGATGGGAAGACCAAGAGAGTCTGAGAGATGGGGAGAGCACACGTGAGCAGGGAGAGCAACTCCAGGCGGCTTGATGGGGCAAGGAATGTCAGGGCGGTAATATTCAGAGGTTCAAAATTCAAGAAAGACCGAGTCCAAGAGGACAAAAAACTCAGCTGTGGAGGCAGCAGCACAGAAGGAGGCAGAACAAGGACAGGCTGTGGGAGACAGGCAGAAAAAATTCAGGCTTGGATGGGGACCAGGGAAGAATGATCTGGGATGTACTGTGGAAAAAACTGGCTGTGTCACAACGACCATGTTCAGGGGAACCAGTTACTGCTGCATGAATAACCTGGATTTTGGCACTTGCAGGGCTTCTAGCTCCTGGCATATAACATCCTTTGTGGGTATAATACTGTATAGACTGAATGTATTTTTTCATCTGGATTTTTCTCTCTGCTCTATTTCTTGTGCTAACCTTTCCTTGGTGTTTTTCTCGACTGCTTTTTTCCAGCTTTTCATGTGCAGACTTTAGACCCAAGAAGGTTTATGCTGAACTCTCAAACATGCTGTTCAGGTGGTTTAAAACACTGAGTGAAGCATGTTTGTCTTTCACTAGCTGGAGTAAAGGTGCATAAGAAAATAGTTTCTGGGGAAAAATACCCTTGCAAGTCTAAGCAGGGGCCTATTGTCTGTTTACTGGGATGTGGCCATTCCCTTCCAGCTGTCAGCCCTGTGCTGGGCATCCGCGTTATGCTGGGATCTTTGTCTAAATGTTAGCCCGGCAAAGAGTTAAAATCTGGGGGGCTTTATCAGCAGGAGATCTGGCCCAGATCTTCCAGCTCAATGAGACCCAGAGCAGTCTGTTTGGAGATCTGAGGTGCAGCCTGGCTTTAAACACCTGCTGAAGTGCTTTTGTACTGCTGGGGAGCAGTCGCTGGGGTTCCCGGGGGGCAGCCGGCAGTCCACGGGGTGGGCAGAAATGGGCATCGTGCTCCTCCTGTCCTCAGAGTCTGCAGCTTGCTCTTGGTCTCTGTCTGGCAGCGCGTTTCAAGCCCCGGCCCATATTGCGTGTACTTCTTGGACAGTCTCGCCTTTTTACGCACTTGCTGTTCCATGACCCTCTGGCAGAATCGCTTGCCCCCATTATTCATACTGACACAGTTCGTAATGCGCAGAGCCAGCCTCCGGCATCCAGCCTGCAAATTTCCCTAAGGCTGCAAAAGAAAAAAAAAAAAAAAAAAAAAAAAAAAAGAAAAATCAAGCACAAGCACATGTGCACAAACATGCTTTTCATGTGTTTTCACATACATGCATGCTTATGTGTGCTCATCTGCACACACATATGCATTTTTTGAATACTTGTTTTGTGTCCTACTGGATGGAAACCCGAGAGTGGAAAATGTGTCGATAAAAATAATGGAGCTTTTCAGAGCATTTTATTTGAAGCTGCAACTTGCAGCTGCTTTCCAGTATTAGGGTAGGATAGGGAGAGAAAAAAGGGAAGAAGGAAGGGAAGTGCAAAGTGGGAGGCAAGGGGGAAGGGAAGGGCAAAGGAACGGGAAGGGGAAAAGGAACAGAGTGGAGAGAAAAGGAGCAGGAACAGAGGAGGGAGAAAAGGAGTGGAAAAGAAAAGAAAAAGTGCAGATAGCAATGCTGCCAGAGTTTGTATACCTTAACATCTGAGAGGTCCAGAAGTTCTTGACCTACATTCCCTGTTTCGGAAGCGTAGTACAATAACACACCGTGGTTTGTTTAAAACATGGCAACTTGACTTGAATCTTATGTTTTGGAGAAAGATTTCGCAACGGTGCTGAGGAGAGAAAGCAAAAAGATTTAGCTGTTCCCCTTTACTATCTCCCTCTGCCTTTTGGCATGCTTGGAATCAGACCCACTTGCTTCTGAAATATTGTAACATTACGGTTTTGATGGAGCTAGACTTGAATTAAAACTTAAAAGAAAAAATAATCCTCAAATCCACTGGGACAGGATGCTAGTATTTATAATAAAGTGGGTTTATAGACTGAGTGGTTTGACATCTCATATACAGACCGGTGGAAGTACACGCTGCAGAGTGGTCTGCGAGGGGACAGCCATCACGTGGTGGTCTGACTCATTCAGATGGATTTTTATTTTGTTTGATTTTTTTCATTTCTTTCATTTCATTTTGAAGGGGCAGAGTCAAGTGCTCCAGTGCAGGGTCTGGTGCACTAAAGGAATAAACAGTATTGTGGACACGTTGGCAAACTCTCCGTTTGACTTGGCTTCACTGGTCTCCAAAGAGTTATATTATTGGTTATTTATGAGTATGTGGATGACCTTTGGGCAGTGGAGAAAATGTTTATGAATCTAAAAGGCTTCACAAACTTTAGCACAAAAGCTTGTTTTGTCCAGAAAAATGTGAACTGTAAGTGACTTCTTCATCATTCAGCCTTGCTTGTTCTCTTATTTTAAAAGGCTTTGGTCATCCAGTCAAGCTGTGGAATCAAACCGTGTAGTGCAGATGAGCAGTCACATGCCCTGAATAGCAAAAAGTGAAAATCCAAGTGGAAAGCATGCGAGTGACTCTGAGAGAGCAGCTGGTTTTATTCAATGGGCTGGTGAAGGCTGAGTTATTCAAAGAAGTCAAAGGGAGTTTGGTACTGCTGACCCATTACGTTTGTGGACTTCCCAACCCGCAGGGGTATACTTTTGAAAGTTGTAGATTCACTTGGGAAAAATTAGGATCAGTTTGTGAACCATTTGTAAGTGGAAGAAAAAGCCAAGCTGGCGGCTGAATTTCCAATCAGTCCTACTGATAATGAATAACTTCTGCCGTTCTGCTTTCCGAAACAAACTCCGGGTTGTCCATTTCTTCACGTGTCATGTCAGGAAATTGGAAATACATGGGGGGAAAAAACCCTCATCCTTTTCTTGTTGAAAGTCATCGAAGTTATTCTTTGCTATCCCTAATTTTTTCAGTCCTTTTTACTTTTCCGTTGCTAATGCCCCAGCGTGATTTGAGTGCTGTTCCAGCATCAGTAAAGGGACTCGCCAGAAGCAAGTGGTGCATCCTACTTGCAAAAATCCTGATCCCTTTTTACATGCTGCCTTAACATGCTCTCTTTGCCCATTGTAGGCGAAGCCCAAAGTGTGCCACACTGGGGATTTGCAAGGTTTAGTGTGTTGCTCCCCAATGAAAGCCAAGAAATGCTGGCTATTTAACTTTCTTGCACCTGGCTTCGGCTCCCAGAATAAATCAGAGCAGCCTAAAGCTTATTATAAATTACTCCTTGTTGCCGGTGGCTCCTGGAGAGTCAGGCAAGGATCAAAGGGGAATAAAAAACAGCCCAGCCACAGCTTCTTTCCTTTTCTGTGGCTGATGCTAAGTTTAGGTATCACTGCGGTGCCCTGATGTTTCTTTTTTTTATTTTGGAGGGGGGGGATCCTCAACCTATGGATTAAGACAGCATCGCCCGGCTGCTACGTGCTGTCCGGAACTTGTTACAGAACTCTCTCTCTGCGCTTCTGGAGATGGACTGCAAAGTTCAAGCAACACTTGATCCTGTTTAGGGCACTCTGGTGTCCTGTTTGTGGCCCAGGGAGTTTAGCCGTGTTTCCCCAGGCAGAACGGATTTTGTGCTCCTTGAACCCGTGTAAGGCTGGGCAATTTGTGGAGCCATCTGGTGGGACAGTACCAGAGAGAGAGCAGGGTGCAGCTTCATTTCTCCTGTTATCAGTGGTGCTGTTGCAGTGCTGGGAGGAAATTAGGCACAGCCAAGTGCTAGAAGGATGGATGGGATGTACATAATCTTTTTATGCATGATGTGGCTTGAAATAGCAGAAGGAGAAATACAGTTTTGGGTGAATATGTCAACTTTGTTGTTCTGATACATGTCCGTTAGGGTTCCTCTTGAAAACCTTGTCCTAAATGCTTGTCCCTTCAAGATAGCTGTGGCCATATAATTAGAGCAACCTGTGACCTGCTGTCAGAAAGGTGCCGAATAATTTATTGGGAATGAAGCTAACAAACAGGATTGTCAATCCTGGGGTGATCTTCCTGTATTTGGTGGGTTTTCTTCTCCAAAGACTAAGCTGCTGGGGTCACGGGATTTACATGAGACCTGTAAGTTTGAGCTCGGAAAAAAACCAACCGAACCCCGCCCTTATACATGCAGAGTTTGACGGCATAAATCTTAAAACCTCAGAAAAACAGATGGCAAAGAAAGAAAGGTCTGTCTTTTGGGATTTTAAATAATAAAGCACTTGTGATTATTTAAAGCCAGTCTCTCAATGTTTTGAACACGTCTTGTGATATTTGGATGTGTGGAGCTGGCGACGCTGACCAGGCACCCATGAAATGCTGAGATCGCTCCCTCGAACACTCCTTGTTACAGGCAATATAATAAAACCCGGGGTATAACCCTCTCTTACATTTCACAGCTAGATCAGAAAACCCTTCCTGTTCTGCTCAGTCATGCTTTCCACAAGGCAATCTCACTGTGGAGCCGTTCAAGCATCAGTATGGCCTGTTTTCCCTCTCTTTTTAACAAACCGTCCACAACGGTTGAAGTCCACCGACTTCAAGCTCTAAGAACCAGAGCAAGGAAAATCAAACTGGGAGGTGAAAGAGAGGGGAGAACCCGGCATTTCCACCTGCGTGCAGGGAAGGGGGGCCGGAGGGGAAAACGCTCTTTGCAGCACGTGTCAGGGCTTTGTCCCACAGGAGAAGGGGCAGCTTGCTGGATGGAGGGCTTTGATCGGTCCCTGACCACCCAGAGATGCTTGCTGGTTCAGCAGGGGAAGGAGTGGGGGAAGAGAAGCTGGAAAGGATGGGAGGGAAGGGAGAGCTGTGCCGGGTTTCTTGGGTGCCCGGGCTCCCCACAGCCTCTGCGATTGGGCTGCCCCTGCCTTTCTCCCCCAGCCTCCAGCTGGCCATGGCTGGGCTGTGCCCGCCGTGGGGCTGAGATCCAGGGCAGGAGGGTGGCGCGGAGCAAACCGCCCCACGGGTCTTTATTTTATGCTGGTTTTGGTGGTGCCTAGCGCTGCCGTTATCTTGCGCGCAAGCTGCTGCCCCTTCTAGATGCCGCCCCCCTCTCTGTGTGATGGGCAGCTACTTCTCTGCTGGTGGCACTCGAGCGACAAGGAACTGCAGGCTACCTGAGCGAGGGGACACAGCTCCTGCGAGCCTGTCCCTGTGCCCTGCAGCTGGGTGTGCTCCTGGAGCATCTCTCCTGCGTTGCTGGAGCAGCTTTAGCCCCATTAGCAACCAGAGAGGACAAACCACTCTAGGCTGGCAGCAACACTTGGGCATGTGCGTGGCTCGTAGCCCTCGCCTTTCCCGCTGCCTGGCTGGGGTGGGAGCACCCGTTGTCCTGCCAAGCTGTCCTGCTGCTTGCCGCTGCCTGTGCGGGTGTTCCATGCAAGGGAGGTCTTGTGCCGCCGGGCTGTCTTGCTCTGCGTTCATGTCCTGTAGTGCTACGAATAACTCAGAGCCTGTTCTCTGCCTCGCTGACTCACTGCCATGCGTTACAGTGGCATGGATTCAGTGGGATTCATTCCTCTCTTCTCCTCCCTGGCAGATGCTGCTGAGCGGTTTTTGGAAGTTATACCCTGAGCTGTAAACTTGTCCGTGGTGGAAGTGGCAATTGTCAAGGCTTTTACTCTCTCTCTGACTCCGTCAAAGCTTTTCTGCTGGTAGTTACTCAGGAGAGCCCTGGAGGAAACCATCCCTCACTTTCCTTTCAGCCCCTTTGTAATTCTTTTTATAATAAATGTGTTAAATAGCTGGTATCTGAGAAGCATGATGTTTTAAGTGCTGAGCTTAACTAAGCCTGTTTTGAATGATAGCAAAGTCTTGCTGCACCATTTGGGATGTTCTAGTACCGGGGTGGCTCTGCCAGGTGTCACACGGATGCCGGTGAGGTTACCTCTGCTTGGTGCTGACCAGTGTGGCCGTTCAGGCAAAGACCATTTGAATATCAGAGTCTGAAATGAAACCCACTGGCACCCGTGGAGAGCTTTCACAGGCCAGGGGGTGTCAGGACTTTGGATCTGCAAAGGCAGGTAGCCCTGCCAGTCTGCCCTTCTAGCTCACCTTGCACGCAGCAATAAAACCCGGGAGGAGTGAGTTTTCTTCCGCAGCAGCTTGAAATTTGTACGCGGCAGCTGAGAAAGTGATCCGTCTTGTTTACAGGCAAGCAAGGGATTTGTGTGTGCATGCATCTGACTGACTGCTGGCGAGTGCATCTCTTTGCTTGGCGGGTCCATCTTTGTGCAACACGCTTTTCAGGCATAATTCTGCTTTTTATTAGAGCAAACTGGCAGCGAAGGAAATGGGGATGGTGTGTTATGTGTTACTGGGGCAAGGGAAGGGAACTGGTGGTAATTCCTTCTTTAATCAAAACCAGCTTCGGAATAGACAGAAAAGACCTTGATAAACCTTTCTTTCCCGCAGAGGGCTCAGTGCAGCCCTCTTCTTGGATCCAGCCCCAGGTTTTGTCGCAGTCGAGTTTTGGAGGCTGTTCCCCCCACCTGCCAGGTACCTAGCCTCATTCTCCACCACAGGGAGCAATGCTGAGGAATATTTTATCTAGCCATACCTTTGCTGTTTGAACCTCAGCGCTCAGGGTTTGTTATTTTAGTATTTCTCAGGGCAGTTTTCTGCTTGTGAAGTTTCAGAGAACTGCAAGTCAGGTATCTTCAGGCAAATGCTTTGCCCACGTTCTGCATGGGCTCCCATCACTACCCTCAGTATCTAGATCCATACGGACACAAGGAACCGTGGAAGTCATTTAGTGTGCGTAGTGCAGCACCGATCGCAGAGCGAGGCATGTTTGCGTCAGGGTCAGGCAGCCTCCCCTCTGTTCCTAAATTTGTCCTGGGCATCTGCACAGCCCAGGCAGACAGAAGGCTTTTTAAACATCGTGGTTGGGGATCCTGGGGGAAGGATGCTGTGCTGTTGTAAGGTAAAGGGAGGTGGGGGAGTGACTGGGTAGGTCTGCAGAGGGGCTGAGATAAATCTGGGGATGGCAGGCACTCCTCAAGTGTCAGCTCGGAGAGATCTTTTGACAAGGCTGGCTTCTGCTAGGGCTGCACCTCCCTGCATCTGCAGGCTCCTTCCTTAACCTGCTCCCAAAGCCTCTCCCTTTTCCTTTCTCTTCAGTTCCCAGGATATTTTTTTCCTCCCCTCCCTGGGAGCCCAGTATATCTTTGGAACTGGTGTGGTGACTGTGCCTCTTCCCCGAGCCGGAGTGGGCAGTGAGCTGCAGGAAGGGGGATGGAGTTGTTTGGTCTGGGATGCTGTTACTGGAGGTGTGCAGCCACCGGAGAGCATGCTCAAGGGCTGAGGGAGGGAAATGTCTGTTTTAAGGTGGAGCAGCTTGACGGAATGGGTGAGACGGATTTTTTTTTTTGGTTTTTAATCCTTTCTGCCTCCCCACACCTGCCAAGGAGAAAAGTAGAAACAAGAGTGGGCCCATTTGTCACCTGCCCACCACTCCTTAGGGTTAACCCTGTGTCTGAAGCACGTCAGAGGGATTAGGAGCTGAGAGGAAGGGAACTAACTCTTTTTCAGGAGGGTAGAGGGAAAAGGAGGAATTTTAATTTTTTTACTTTTTTCCTGTGAGGGAACTGAGACAAGAGGGTCTCTGAGGAAAGCTGTTAGACGAGAGGGGAAAAGGGGTAGAAAACTGTGTCCTGTAGGGAAGGGGAGATGAGCTGCCACCCAGCTGCCATGGAGCAGCCATGTCTTGCTTTTTCCTCGTGTACTTTGGTGGGAAGTCGGGGTTAACAGCACACACGGGGACATGGTGAGCGGGACAGCCCATCCGATGGAGTTGGAGACACTCATCCAAACCTGACAGCTGCCTACAAGGCAGTGTAGGAAGCCTGTTCTGTAAAGACAGCTGGGTGGAGAGGAGCAAAATCGAGCAGGAAAGGGACAGTGTGGTTGGAGCCTGGAAGGGGAGAAGTTGGGAAAGCTGTGAGATAATCCCAGCTCCACCACTGGCTGCTGGGATACTGGGTAAGTCACCTGTGTGCCTTCCTAGTCTGTTCTCCCTTGCCTGTCCAGAGAGCATCTCCAGCTCTAAGGTTTTTGGGGTGCCTGGGTGTAGCCAAGGGTTTTGTCTGGGCTTCCCTGCGCAGTGGTCCTTCAGCGCTGGGTCTGCAAACACTCACCTGCGCTGGGGCTTTTGGCACGACGATACAGATAGGAGCAATGGGGTCTTCCTGCCCTCCATCACATGGATGCAACTTTCTAGAGATGCTTGACCTCTGAGAAAGAGGGCACGGTTAGCACAGATCTCGCAACAAAGTTTGTGTCCTGAGGTTCAGGATCACTCGAGATGATCAGTTATAATTGACCAGGGGTTCGTGTTCATTGTAGTACAGTTTCACCTGCTCCTGCATCTGAGCTCTGTCTACATGAACAGGTTAAATGCAAATTCTGGCCCCGTTCTTAAACGTAGGCTTGCTTTGTGCCAGCGCTGCAGCTGTGAGAGGGAAGCGTACGGACGTGGGGTACCACAAAGTTGGCTGGAGCTGTGTACCTTTGGAGGCAGGGGAGCATCCTGGGGTGGAGTAAGTCCACATGTGCTTCTTTCTTGTGTTCTTTTCTCCATTTCTGTTGTTCGTTTCCATGGAACATGGTGGTAGATGGACCTTTTCTCTGAGCCAGTGTGACTGTCCTTGCGTTGTTAGCTTGTTGACGCTATTATAAAAGCTGCGAGCATCTTGGACCCTGTGTGCCCCAAACCTCTCGAAGTAAGCCCGCATCCATTGAACCACAAAAGGGTTCTGGCAGTCTTACATGGACCCAGCTGTGTGTTGCACAACTCGCCTGCTTCCCCAGACCCCTGCCAGCCCCACTGATGGGCTCATGCATGCGATGTACCCCCCTAGCTGGGTCGCTGAGCTGAACTGGCCACCCACGTCCAGTTCAAAGAGGCTTTGCAGGCCCGTATGCCGTCCCCTGAGCTGGCAGAGTCCGTGCTGACCTTTCCAAGGGTGCTGTGCACGTGTGGGGCTCTCCAGCCGCCCAGGGACAGAGTTGGGCAGTGTCATTTTGGGAATGAAGTCCCATGACTGCAAGGGTTTGCTGCCCCCCGATGGATTTGACCGGCGCGGCTTGGGCCAGGGGACCAGGGTGGAGGAGATGGTGGCTGGTGGAGCCAGCTCCATCATCGCGCCGTGGCAGGCTCTCCTCTGGCTCTCCGTGCTCTTGTGTGCAGCTGGTAGGTTGGAGTCTGGGCTCCCATTCAACCCGTTGCATAAATGTAGCAGAACAACAAGGTTTCCCCAAAGCAGCTCCATCTGTGCAGGGCACTTGTTCCTCAGGGCTCCCTTGGTCATGCTGTGCTGTGCTAGAGTTTGTGCCAAACCCAATACCCAGAGTTTAAAAATAACATTTGGGTGTGACAGCTCCATTATTTACCTAGGAGCCCACACTGCCTGGTAGGCAGAGCCAGACGGCTGGAAGTCTGGGGCAAGACATTCTCTTCTCATCTACCACTGTGTTGTGTATTACCTCCTGCTGCCTCAGTTTCCCTGCTGGTGAATCAGGATAATGAAAACCAGCTCATGATAACTTCTGCAAGGCTTAGGTACTTTAAGGATCTTGGTTAGGACTCTCCTCCAGAACCCGTGAGCGATATAATGCTGAGGCAGACCGAATAGTTGCACTTTTTTGTTGCTGACCAAACTTTAAAAGAAGGTACCGACACAGAAATACGTAGTAAAGGACATCCTAGAAGGTCTGTGACAGCAGCAGTGGTATGTTGCTGGCTCACCCTTTACCCCCAGAAAAAGTCATTGCACGCTCTGTTCCCCTTCATTGTCAATGCTGTGGGCTCCGTCTGTGCTTTTCAGTTCAGTGGCAGCTCAGTGCCAGGCATCTTTTCTTCCTGACTCTGTACGTCAAAGAAGTCTTAACCTACACAAACAGCTAAAACATATATGGAGATTCACCTTGTATAGCTGGTTGCTTTGGTTTTGTTTGTTGTTTTTGAAGAGCTGAACCTTAGAGATTTTCTTCAGTGTCTGAGACTCCTCATTGAAATACTCCTGCCCGTCATGGACCAATGTGGGCTGGGGGCATGAAGCTTGTGACAGCCTCATCTGGGACAGCACAAGCTTCAGGAGATGTGAAAAAGGTGGCATCAAAGAGCTTTGACCTCTAACAGAGTCTGGAAGCAACACGGTGTGATGGAGCACTGTCCTGGCTTAAACCACAGCTGCCTTGGAAGCCTTCCTTTCCTCGCCGGAGTGCTGTAATTCCCTGGGCAAAGGCCGTCTGATGGACCCTCAGGCAACACGGCTGACACAAGAGTGGAGGTTTTGTGTTTCTTTGCTCCTTTATGACATACAAAGAAATGTCCTGAAATTCGGGGGTTTCAAACTGTCTGGAGGAAATAATCTTTTCGGTGTCTGCTTGAGCCACAGCAGGCACGGCAGGGCTCGAGCTCCCAGGCGATGTGCCCGGGCAGCCAAGCAGTGCAGGTGTTGGGAATCTGAGCTTGCTGGGGGACTTCTTGGAATTCTCTCATGGGTACTAGAAAAGTTCTCCCGCTGTAAGCTGAAGGCATAGAGCTATTGCATTTTAAAAAATGTCAAGTTTTCTGTCAGCTGTCCTTTAAACCCTGGAGCGCTGTGAATGTTTTTGAAGAAGGCTAGATTCTTGGGTGGTGTGAATCCATGTGGTTCTACTAACTGGCAGCTAAGCGAGATTTCTGCCAGCTGGGAAGCCATCCTGAAGAGCTTAAAGCACCTGCCTAGAGTTCACTCCCAAGTCCCCCCATCTTGCATGACGGGTTTCCACTCTCATTTCCATTCTGCCGATGGCCATCAACTTCTGGGCCAGACGAAAGTGGAATTTCTAGGGCAGCTTGGATCAGACCTTGGCTTGGAGCCAGATTCCACAGACGTTCGGGGTTTTGGTTTGGGACATCCAGTACCAGATCTACCTCCTGACTCTGGAGCAAGCAGCAGTGTTCAGTTCCCCACCAAACACCTGATGGGCATCGAGCGGGACACAAGACCACCCTGCCTCGTCTGTTGGCTCTACGGTTGCAGAGCTGGACGCAGGACAAAGGATTCTTGATGGAGTAATTCTTTTTCCCTTTTTCTTTTTTTCTCCGTGCCCCCCTCCCCTCCTCCGCCTTGCCCCTGACCCTTTGTTTTTCTTGTTACTGAGTCAAGGAAGAAAAAAAAGAAGAAAAAAGAAATTCCAGTGTGAGCAGGAGACAGGGAGTAAAATTAGCCAAAGAGCTTCCAAACAAATGTGTGGCTTACACTTAGGAGAGCTTGTTTTTGTTTACTGTTTGCTTTGAATTTCCAGTCTTTGCCCTCAGATCAAGCTCCAGGAGAAGGGGGAGCCTGGAAGGAGGCTTCAGATGTCTGCGCAACTCTTGAATGCTGTGAAAGCAACCCTGATGAAAGGTTAAGGCAGTGGGATGGATGACACCCAATGAGAGGCGTGTGCAGCACTTCTGATGGCTTTTTGCTTTAGAATCTTTGTTTCCAGAGAGTTTAACCCTCCTTTCAATGGTTAGGAAAGGCAGTGATGGGGGAAGGCCAGTCTCTGTTAACCACTTCAGTGCTGTGTTTCCCCAGCGAGGGCTGTCACCCGCATCGCCTGTCTATACGTCGCATGAGAGGGCTCCTTGTCCAGCAGGCACAACAGAAGCACAAGACACACAGAGAAGTGCAAGAGCTCTCTCTCTTCTCTTAAGCAAAATCCAGCTTGGATGATTTCTAAGCAACAAATTGATAAACTTCTAACGTGCTGATGATCCCATTAGAGCTGGCTGCATATGTAAAATGAAACATAAGCTTAATAAATGTTTAGTAAGTGCTTTGCTAGGCTGAGTGAGGAATTCTGATGCCTTAAGGCATAAGGCAGCTCTGGGAAGACTTGGGAATAAGCAGCCTGAGTGGGTAAAATTTCTTATTGACTAGCACAACGGAGAATTTTTGCATCCTCTTTGTTTACAGACTGCTTAGTTTCTGGTCCTGGTGACTGCTGAAACCAGGTTCCTCGTGTAGATCGCTCCCTGGTTTGAAGCCATGTGGTTGTTCCAACGTTCTTTGTCCTGTAAACATCTCCTAGAACATGGCACACCACTTCATCTGTCTCTTGTTAAGTAGAGAATGTGATTATTATTATGCACGGAGTTGTCAAACCAGTCTGGTGTCGCCAGACTTCACCAAGGATCGGGCAGTTTCACCAAGATGCCGTCGTCTTCTTGACAGCTGACACGGAGAAAGCTAAGAAACATTTCTGAGAAAGTAAAAATGAGAAATAATGTACACAAGCAAAAGTGCCAAAATGCAGGCGGAGAGCGTGTCAGGGAATTATTTACAGTGGCTGAAGTTTGAAATCTATTGAGGCTGAAGTTAAAATATCAGCTGGGATCCCAGCCCGAGCTTGGTCACAAACGGAACGCGTCAAAAAGTGCTCAGGAAATGAGCAGAGGCCCCGCTGAGCAACGCCAGCTCTTCTGCGGCTGCTCCCTCCCGCCCCACGCTCCAGCAGGGAAAGAAAAGCCCTGTGAAGAGCCTGGGAGCAGCTGAAGGGAACAAGTGTCATTGCAGTGCAACGTCCTCTGCCGAGCCAGGGAGCTGGTAGGCAAGCGCGCTTCGGGCAGCGATGCCCTGGGGAGCCCAGGGCCCCCGTGGCAGCGGCGGGGAGGAAACTTGTGGCAGAGCTAATGTCTATCTCGCAGTTGTTGTGGGTAGTCGTAGAACCAGAGCGCTTTAAAACATCAGGCTAATTTTGCAGCTGGCGCAAATTGGTTTTTCTCCACCGCTTGTCAACAGTTCTAAGGTGGGAGAGGTGGGTGAGGACCTGGCTTCTTGGCAGCACCCTGCAGAGCACCTTAGACCAGGTGGGACCCCCCTGTGCCCTGAGGATGCAGGAACAGGGCTGAGAGGGGTGTGCCAGCCCAGTGGCCGTGCCTTTGGCACAGTGGGTGGTGAGCGACGCGTCGATGTAGTTTTACAAAGGCAGGGGGACAGGCACAGCTCACGTGGGTGTCATCACCAAAGCCAGGCAGGAGATGCTGTAACTGCTGCTTGTGTAAGAGCACGAAGCAAAAGGAGTGTGAGGGGAAGGGAGAGGTCACTTTGTGGGATGCCCGCCTGTTGTTAAGTTCCCACAGGCACACACACAGAGACTTGCTGGTCCTCTCAGGGCAGGCACGCTTCCCCTGCCATTTCTCAGCTCTTCAGTGTGAATCCTGAGACAGGCAACAGCAACACCCTGTGTTTGGCTGCTGCTGCTGCCCGGGCTGCTGGTGTCATCCTCACCACGGACGGATCCACCTTTCCTTGAGAGAAAGGCAGACAATGATACAGACCATGGACCGGCACTTGTTCCTCATGGTGGAAAGAAGAGTGGAACCCATCTGTGATTGCAGCATGTCTATGACTGGACCTTCCCCTCTGAAGTGTCAGGTGGGACTTGTGTGAAGGGCCCTTCGTGTGCAGGTGCTTGAGATCACCTCCCGCTGGGTCTGGGTAGGTTCCCTTAGGGCTAACCAGGACCAAGGTGGGGACTTTCACTAGCCCACTCTGTTACCCAGCACCCGTACAGCATCTTTACTGACCTGAAGAAAAAGCAGGAGGCGACCAGTTCATCTCACAGACTTACTGGTGAATGCTGATGCCTTTCAACCTGCTACTGTCCTAGATCAAAGCAGGATACAGGGAGCAAAATCTCTGCACTGCACCCTAGCTCCTCTGATCCATCCAGTGGCTTTTCTTCCACTGGATTCCATTGGAGAGTGCTTGCTGTGCAGGAGACCCCTTGCCCCGGACAACCCTCCCCATCCACATGCCCAGCATCCTCCCGGGAGTGCTAGGAGGGGGGCCGTGGAGAGCGATGCTGTGTGATCTGGTGTGGAGCACCGCAAGCTAAATGAAGCATCTCTTCCCTGGGAACACTCACATGGTCTGAACAGCAGCAACAGCAGCGTGAGGATAACCCTAGCATTGGCAGGGAGCTGACTCATCTCTCCAGAAGAGCCACACTATTTATTAATTGCTGCTCTTTTGAAGTAGAAAAATGGCGAAAACCTCTCATGGCCAACGTTGTAATTAACCATCTAATTGTTCTGCTGGTATGTTTGCTTAAGGGGTTTCCTTTGCTCTGTGTACATTAAGAAACAGTTTCTCATCCTACCGTTGTTGTGCCCAGATGATAGTCATTAGCAATGTACCAGACAGACCCATTCTATATGCCTTGTCCTGATGCGTTTTTGTTTGTTTGTTTTTCAAATCCCTGGGTCCATCTCTGCTGAAGTGATTTCAGTGTTCGAGGGAGAATGACAGTTCTTCAGAGTAAAGACCTCTGTCTGTTCCCAAAACGTGCAGGGGGTCTCTTACTGGAACAGAATCAATTACTTGTCCCTGCCAACAGATTCCTTGGTCACCGTTTGCATCATGGGAGATGGTGCCACGAGTGATGGAGAGTGCCTCAACATCCTTTTCTGGGAGAAGACCCCTCAGACCTGGCTGCGAGTGCTTGCTGGGTACTTGGCCCCGGCTGAAACGCAGCATCAGAGCCTCTCCCACCAGCTCTACGCGTGTGCATCCCAGTATGGCTGGTGTGGAGGAATCTGAAGGGAGCTGGCACACCTGCCCTGGCTGTGGGACTGTCCCCGCTTCGGTGCACACAGGTGTACACAGGGCATGAACTTTGCCGATGCTCCGTGCCTCCTAGACTTTGCTTGGTTTTGCTGGAAATACTAGACTGGACTTGAGTCTTGGGACTTGGCAGAAGATGTATGGGTGAGCTTTAGTTTGAACTGCAGTGTGAGTAAGAAAGCAGATGGCTTTATCTTTGCCTGCCTCGATATCTGTTTGTCTGTGAACATAGGAAAGGAGAAGTGCATCTCGGTGATCAAAACGTGAAAGCAAATGGTATCGGTCGAGGACAACTAGTTCTGGAATTCTTTGTCTAATCATTCCTTCCAGGCCAGGTCCAGCTAAATGTTCCATTTCAGGTCCAGATCCCATAAAAATACATTTCAGGAACATTTCAAACCATTTCTTACTATATCCAACAAACCAAAAGGAAGCTTTGAAACGACAAGTAGCTTAAAGCCCGGGCAGACTTATACAATCTCACGGACATCGCTGTTCCCTTCCATGCCATGGTGAGCTTTGCAAAAGCTGCCTTTCCTTAACCTTGCTCGGGTGGGAGCCCACACCAGTGCTGGTGTGTTTGTCACCAGAGTCTGGAGCACCGCCAGTGCTGCCCTGGGTTGTGCACCATGCACCATGCATGCAGCAGTGCACTTCAGAGAGGGATTTTCATGCACTGGGCAACTGCGTTGGGAGTGGAGAGTGGCCCGTGGCTGCGTGGTGCTGCAAGGCTGTGGGCTGCAGCTAGAGGGGGTGAGCAGGCAGAAGATAGTTTCAGCTAAAATGTCACATTTGAAACTTTTCATCTTGCCCCTCTTCTTTCCTCCTTCTCCCGATCTCAGCGGCACCTGCCCTCCTTGCAGGCGTACCTGTCTCCAGTAGACTTGCCTGCGTGTTCCCAACAGACTGGCAGGTATACGTGCTACGTGTGTGTGTGTGTGTGTTGTGTATACCTCCGTCTGTGCGCGTGCCTGTGCATGCACAGCGTATCTGATGACTATCATTAGTTACTGTGCTTTGTGGTGAGACATAATGTGAGGTCTCAACTGGTGGCTGAGGTTGGAGCGCACGAAGCGTTGTGCACACGTCATGAGTAAATGGCCCTTTCTCCAGAGATCTTGCAGTCCAAGTATATGATTAGGAACAACAGATGGATCCCACAAACAGACAGGCGGCGCGGGTGGGGGAGGAGCACAAAATGCCACCGAGATAATTAAGATGAATGATTAATGAGTCGAATGGGTAAGAAGGGGCCAAAACACGCTAGCTGAATATTTGCTGGTGATGCTTCACAGGAGCTTCGGCAGAGGTGGACAACAGATACACCGTGTTTTGGACTTGCTCATCATCCAGACTGCTAAATTTGTTCTTGGTCCATGTTTGTAGCACTTCAGCTCTAGCCTTACACTGTAGCTACACTGTAAGGATGGTGTAACTACAGTGTATTCTGTATGGAATGCAAACCCAACCACACTGAAACACTAGTCCTTACAGGAATTTTGATCTTGTAGGATCTGATCCAACACCCACTGGAGTCAGTGAGCTCTTGACCCGTATGGGATTTGGTACAGTCCCAGAATATTCAAGTGGGCTCCAAACTGGGCAAAACAATTGGGATATGTTTTTAAAATGATAAGAAGAAACGCTTTGTATGAAATGCATTTAATATATTTCTGTTTGCATGTACACATTTTTACTGTGTGAAATCAGACTAGTTTTATATCTGCTGCATCTATCTTAACATGTGGTGTATGTTACAGTGGGCTGATCAGTTACATGATTAAAATACACGGTAAACAGATTCACAGCATGCTTAGCACTAGCAGTTTCATGTTTTTGAAATGATTTTTAACCCCGGCCTTTTGGCTTTGTTGTTGCTCGTTTGTTTTCCCTTGAGAGATTGCCTGTTGGTTTCCTAAGTCAGATGGGTTTGTCTCCTAAAGCTCCTTCCATTATTTTTGTGGCAGTTGAGTGGCCAGCTAGCCCTGGAGGTCACCCAGCCTTTCTCCCCACTCGGACAGGTTGGGTGTTGGTAGAGGAGGATCACATGCAGGAGCTCCCCTTGGTGTGGATAAACACAAAACGTCGGTGCTGCTGGGCTGGCAGGTTCCACCCCCACCGCATTCACGCAGAGGTGGGGGTGGGGCGGGGGGAAAGATGCAGAAGGTGCCAAGAAAATATTTCTTGCTTCATCACGCAGAATTTGGTTGTGGCTCTGGTCTGCGTAAAAGCTCGCGCAGATGGGTGGTCAGGTGGGATTTCGGGTCATTCGACTCCGCTCGGGAGAGGGTTGCGTAGGCATGACTTCGGACCATTCCCCTGAGCGAGCTCAAATAATTACAAAAGTAATTTCCAGTAAGTCCCTACCTCTAAGGCCAGGGTTGCTCTGACAACCATGCTGGGTGGATCATCTGTGGGAACTGAACCTGGAGCCTCTGGATCCAAAAGGACGAGGCTCTGTTCTAAGAGCTAGAAGCTGCAATCCTTTCCTATGGCAGGAGCTGCAGCCTCAGTTGTGCAGCCAATGCCACCCAGAGGGGTGAAAGCTCCACCTGGGCAGCAGGGGTTGCACCGCAACAGAGGGCCCAGGGCTGGTCCACCCTCACGTCCACAGATGCTGCGTGTGTATTGCTCATTGTCTGGACTCCCGGTTGTATCTGAAGTGAAAGCTCTGCGTGTAAATGCATACATGTCTTCACAAGGAGGTACTCTGGATCTGCGTGCTCCCCTCAGTGCCTAGGTGTTTGTGGTGTCTATTAACGTGGGTTATATTTTCACATATCTGGGGGTCAATGGAGCACGCACATGTGGTGGAGCGAAGGGAAATATTTGCAGCTGTTGTCACATGCATGCGAAGAAATCTTGTGCTCCTTCTCAAGCAGAACTTTTCAGACAGCCAGACTCAGCGTGAGGATTCAGAGAAGGATGCTGGCTCTGATGCCAAACTTGTGGTTTCCTCTAACTCATTTTGCAGGGCCTTCTTTTGCTGGCTAGAAAGCCTTCGCTTGAAATGCAATTACCCAGATGTAGAGAAGAGAAGGGAACAGGCATAGCCCAGCCATACCAGAAAAAGAGAAATATTCCTCAGATTGCTCCTTCACCTTCAGCAGTGGCACATTTTCTACACTTTCCAGATAAAGAAGGAAAGACTTGGGCTGGGTCATTGTGTACCAACAGAGCCTTGCCAGTAAATATTGGATTATAAGAAGGGGTGGGTACGTATAGGGTCAGGTATAACCCCATCAGCAGTGCAAATTGATACTTTTATTGGAGTCAACGGAGCAATACCAATGGAGGATCTGACCTTTTGTGTGCACTCAATTGATGGCAACATTGCAATGAGCTTCCTCCTAAAACCTGCCTTGCTTTTCTTAACTCTTACTTTCATTCTGATCTGCCATCCTTTAAAACATGTATTCATTTTTTGTGATGCATTGAGGGGCTGGTCTCTCTTTGACATTTTCAGCATTTCTGATTCTCTCTTGCATCCTTCCCATCCACTCAGTTCTTCATCTGTGTTGCCTCCTCTTCATTTTTCCCCTGCTTCTTGTCTACCTCTTCATTCTTTTGCTGCACTCAGCAGTGCAAGATACTGGGATTAACTGAACTGCAACGTTCCTATAGAGTGAGTGGGCACACAGACCTTTGTGTTGTGAAGCTTCTCTTCATCACGTCATTCTTCTCCTCCGATTCCTTCCTGGGTCTTCATGCAGTAATGGACAGAGTGGTTACCTCTTCCCTGGGGCTGCTCTCAGTCAAGTCTCTGCTTGGACTGGGACTGCTGCCTGTGGTGGGCCATGCCAGGAACCTGGAGCCAGAGATTCTGTTTTCTCCCTTTCCAGCTGGAGATACTTGGGAAAAGTACAGACTATGAGGAGAGTATTGAATTCTGAATATGAGTCCGGAAGGGCTGGAAACAGTCATTGTCCTTCAGCTCTGCAAACAAAAAGATCCATCTAACTCTGAACTGCTGGATGACGGAGGGGGTCCGAGCTAGTGATCACACTGGGTGATGGTGCTGTGTTCTCTGGTCCACGCACAGCAACTGCTAGTGGAGGTACAGCTGGCGTCACTTGTCCCCGTTTATTCACAGGGTCGGCTCTGAAGCCCACGTAGAGACACGGGGTGCCCCAGGCGCACCCCTGTTTGCTCAGAGAGGGGCTTTGTGGGAATCACTCTTGGGAACAAGGAGACAATCCTAGTTTAGGGGGATGGACAGGCTTACCACAGGCCTGCCTGCTGACTCTTTGGGGAGTAACAGCAGCCTTACTGCTGAGGGACCACCTCTGCTCCTAGATGAGCTTAATTAAGGGGTGGAGCTGACCCAGGCAAAAGTCTTTGACCCCCAGCTAGCTAGGGGTCATCAAGGGCCTGTGGCTAAGGGAGCGGGCAGGGAAAAAGGATGGCGTGGCTGTGCCTTTCTTTTCCAAAGAGGAAAACATTTGTCGTAGTCATGGTTACTGGGGAGGTTCAAAGGTTGGTGGAGCACAGGGGTGTGACTGGAGTGGGTGCATATTACCCTACGGAGGGTCCCTGGCAGAGGCCATGTATGCATGCCTGGAACACCTGGAGAACAATGGGAGAGAAGATTTGAAGGCTGGAGCTGCAGCTGAGACCACTTGTCCTCAGCTGATGTGCTGGAGAGGTGAAGAGGGTGCAGGTGTGATGGCGTTCTCCTAACAAGCAGGAGACTATAAAGGGCAGATGTTCACCTGGGGGGTGGACTTACACTTGTGTGACTTTGAGGGTGGAATGGGGGAAGTGCGTTACTAGTGGATGAGACCTAAGAATAAAGGTTGGTTTTGCTGAAGAGGTTAGAGAAATAGAAATAAAAAAGATGTCAGTAAAGGAAAGGAGGAGAGCAACAAGTCCCCCACAAGAAGAGATGTGTAGCCCACAGTGATAACTGAGGAATGGAGCTTAGGAAGGAACAAGGGCACAGAGAAGCTAGGATGTTGAAGATAGAGGAAGAATATCTATATCTTCAGGAAAGAAAAGCAGGTAAATAAGCATGTGGTAATGGATAAATATCAATGGATAGGTTAATAGGTAGATGGGAGAAAGAAAACACTAATGCTTGTTTACATAGCCGATGCTTTGGTGGTAAGATAGAGCCTAATCCATTTGGGGAATGGAGTTGGAACAGTAAGAGACAGCTGAAATATATCTGTAAAATGTTGTGAATCTGGGTAACAAACTGCAGGAACTCGAGTTAATTGTACTGGGTGCAGAAGTGACATCTTGGGGTAAATGAGAGGGCAGTGAGACATAAATGTTGTTGAATGTGATCAGTTGCTCAGGAAAGGCAGAGATGGAATATAAACTTGTCTGTGTGTGTAGAAATATTTCTATATTTCTGTGAAGCAACTGGTAAGAGTAGCGTGGATGAAAACTGAATGTGTATTGGCTAAAATAATTTTGGCTGTAAGCTTCTAGCACTGAGACTCTTCTATAGACCCCAGACTTGTTCGCTGTGTTCTGGCAGCTTTGATTTCTCAGGTATAGATTGAAAAGCCTCAAAGAAATCGTTAGCAGCAATGGCTGATGAATGATTTTTTTCAGATAGTTCTTCCTTCAGTCAGTTTTGGTACTGCTTCTTTTTGGTACAGAAACTAGAAAACCACAGGAGGGCTAGTGACCATGAATGAATTACTTTTTAAATGAAACTAAATAAAACTGCCCTTGCAGCTCAGATTATTGATTTCAAAAGGGTGAACTTCTCGGGTTAGCATGCTCGGCGTGTTAAGGGGCTCAGCCACTTGGATGGGGAGGAGTTCTCCATGACACAGGGCACTGCAGCTGTTGGGAATCCATGTGTCCAGTGAAGGCAGAGGTCTGGGAAAGGGTTTCTGGGCTTCAATTAACATGCAAGGAAAAAGCATGTGCTGGTTAGCTATGACGAATGTTTGCCCAAGACATAAGGATAGGCGTGGGTTTCCTAAATAGTTCCTAAAAAATAATTTAAAAAATTTTCCTAAAAAGAAATTGGGTTCTGGGATTGTTTGTTGACGCTAAAATCAGGTTTTCGTTTGTTCCTTAAAAATAAACAAATAGGAGGAGGATTATGTGATAGTCGGTTCATACAGTAAGACTGAATTTAATGATCCAGGAGCAATCTGCCTGTCTGTAGTCTGAAGATGGAGATGTCTGCAGATGCGCAAGTTGTATGGTTAAGGATGGGAACAGTGCTCAGGCTACTGTGTGTGAGGGGGGAGGTTAAAGCAGAGATAGACAAACAAAATCTGTCGGGTAGGGGCCCAGCTGAATGCACCATGCTGCAGCCATTCCGCGGCCTCTGGCAGCAAGGCAGGCTCAGGAGGCTTTCTGGCTGTCAGCCGTTTTATAAATATGTGGGCCCCTCAGCTCTACTCCAGCTGCACAAAAAAGGGGTTCTCGGCCCCCCTCTTGGTATACGTTTGCCGTGTGACTTGGAACCCCACAGCTGAAACGATTGTAAGTGCCCCACACTGGGGCTGCTGGAGGTCGGACAGCCTCTCGGCAGGTCACGCGGAGGTGAATGCGCTTCTCAGTTCCCACTCTGCTCGCTGCCGTGGGACTTGCCCTCCTGGGGGGTCTGGGGTGGTGGTCCACGCTGGGCTCCTGTGAGGAACGGGTGAGGATGTCTCTCCCGTGCATTGCTGCAAAGTGGCTCTTGTGGCATCTCCTGGGGTTTATTGAGGAAGGTCTTTACTGCGGCATAACGTGAGGAGGCAGCGTACTAGAGGGAGCCATGAGCCAGTCACTGTTTGACCTTACGGTCCCTGTTGTTGTCATCATTGTTTATTCACATATCAACTCATTTTGGGTGAAGAAAGGTCTAACTCACGTGAGTGCAGCATCTGCCAACGGGCGAGCAGAAGTCTGCTGTGCATTTGTGCTGTGTTTGTGTTTTAACTTCTTGCACGAATCTTTCTTAAGAGGCTTCTGTTCTGTTCTACTCCATTTTCTCATTCCTCGAAGAACTGTTTTAATGAAATACATGACCGGGAGTCAGTCCTAGATAGAGTGAATCTGATTGCTCACCATCAAGGTCTTAGTTTCTCATGAGCTGTTAGCAGGGGAGCGCAGCAAAGGCGTCTGTTGCAGTGGGCTGGTCTGCTTTTGGCAGCTGTTGCTGAGGCGTGGATCAAGTACTTGTTCCTCTGACTTGTGCATTCATGTCTATTGTGTATGTGTCTTCTGCATACTTTGGTGATAGTTCCAACCCCTCGTTAGCGTGTTGTAAAGAACTAGAGGAGGGAGGCGCTTCTTGTGAGAATCCATCTTGTGGGTTTTTTTCCTGAGCTCAGCTCATTGTATTGCACCTCTTGCAATTGTCTTGTAGTGTTACTGCATAGCTACGCTGATCCATCGGGATAGCCCTTGGTCGAGTGCATGGTGTTGCACAGTCCAGCTCCTTTTCTGCTGGAGACCATGTTGAAGGTGAACAGGGAGCTTGCGTGCCAGGGACCCAACTGTATCAGAGTTGGTTGCTGATGGGGAGAACGGCTGGTGTGAAACTCTTCTACTGGACCTAAAGCTCTTGTGAATTTCTGGTTTGGCTTTGGGTGAGGAGGGTGCTCAAGCACATTCAAGCTCCAAATCAGTAGAACCTACTGGCTTTCAATACCCACAAAGCTCCCCCGTACCAAAGAACCAGATGCAACAGAAAACATGCCACTCTATGAGCTTGTTCAGCCAATGACTGTGACTGTTGATACCTACAAGTAGGTCATGAATACATCCACTGACTTAGTCTCCAGAGAATGTAGATTTTTGTGCTGCTAGTCTTTGAAGAGGTGAGGTAGCACACCCTGCTTGTGTCAGTCAGTGCTCATCTGTAGTGTTTGTTACAGTGCTGAAGTCCGGGCGTCCTGGGTGGAATTAAAAGCTTGTTGCTCCTCAACAGGTCAGTAGCATGCAAGTGGCAGAAGCACGCTTCAGATCCCTGTCTGTGCATGGAGGAGGGTGTTGCCAAAATGAGATTATTTCAGGCATCCTCCTGGGTCGCTACGGGCTGCTTTTGCTGCAGCTCCTTCCTTACTCTTCACTTTTGGCTTTGAATAACACCAAGTCAGCAGTATTGCCATCCTTCACCTTAGTGCTTCATGGGATGTCATGTTAATGCTTGGCTCTCTTAAAATAAAATAATAAAGTCCCTTATGTTTCTTTTTTCCATTGAGTTTTAACTGAAAGTCAGCAGCTACAAAAAAAAAGTGGGTATGTGTCCATATGTAAGAGACGACAAGAAAAATGATGTTATTGATGGGCTTGCTAACCATCCTCCTCGTGTTGAGGCTGCATTAGCAATACTTTGTATCTTTAAATCAATGAGGGGTTTGAATACATGTTCCCAGAACAAGCCTGTATTCTCCTGCCAAAACGCTGAAATATGGAATCTGCTCCTGCCAGTTACTTAAAACATACCGTATTTCCGTGTCTGCGCTTTACGCTATCGCGCATTGTCACGATATGGTATTCATCCCAATTCAATCCCACGATATGGTATTCAATCCCAAATAATTTGGCAGGCCTGGAAGCACTGGCTTTTCCTCACTCTCGGGTTGTAGGGGTGTTGCTCGGAGAACGTGCTGCATCTGGTAAAAGTCATCTGCTCCCTCCTTTTAGCCTGCCTCCAGTTGCGATAAGAGGCATTTTCCTTTTACGTTCCTGCTTAGCAAAGCCCTCCTGTTGGGGGGGGGACACACGACACATGCGCCCCGACAGGGTTAAGTGGCTTTGAGGACTTGCCGCAATCCCAATTCTAGGTTGTTCTAAGTCACCAATTCTGGGTCACTAACAATGGGAATTGTTTTGAGTAATCTGATAATGTTCTCCTTGGTTGCGTTGCTTTGTTTCAGGGTGTTGTCACTTCATATCTGTCTGGAAGTGAGGTAGTGGAAGGAGTTCTGGAATAATTAAAAACTTTTCCTTTGCTCTTTATCCGAAATCTTTGGCCCTGTGCGGATACGTGCTGGGATGCCCAGCCCTCCTGAAAGGCAATGGGAATTTTGTTCTCCTCTCTCCCCACAAAGAACTCGGGCATCTGAGTCTGGGAGTTGGAGTTTTGTTGAACTTTCTTTTTATTTGCGTATCTCTGGCCTGTCAGGGTAGGCTGAGCAGCAGAGAATGACGGTGTTCCTGGTGCCAGAGAAACATCATCTCTGGGAAGGAACATAAAGCATGTGGTGAGTGCCACAAACATGTAGTAGATCAGAGGGTTCGTATGGCATTCCCTGAGGAAATACTTCTCAGAACTTGACTCAAAAGAATAAGTCTTTGTTACTCAGAGCCATTCGGTATCTCCTCCGATCCAATGATTGTTTTAAACTTTAAAAGCTCTCATATTCCACCTGTATGTGAGGGATCGGAGCTTGTTAACCCTTTGTGCGGCACTTAAGGCGGTTAAAGCATTCCTAACCTCTCTCTGAAACCACTGGCTCCACCAGGCGCACCTCAAGCCTTCTATTTATTTTTATTTCATGTGCTCCTGGGGCCTGGTGGCTTTGTGATGGTCAAAGGTTTTGGAGTTCAAAAGGCAGACCTGTGTCTGGGAAATAAACTTGTCAGCTGGAGGCCAGACTTTTTCCCTGCCTTAGATCAGTTTTGCACAGTAGTCACTCACTGTGGATTTACACCGGAGGGCTGGATCTGGGGCAAGCTCTTGGCTATTGCACTCAGATTGCTGAGAGTGTTTGCAGCCCTTCGTGGAGTGTTTTCGGGGTATATGACTGGGTTTTGGGGGTTCCTATCTGGGTATGCAACTGAGACACAGTTGAGGTTTTCCTAGGAGGGGGATATCTACGAGCAGTGGTCTGATTTACAGGTGGTCTTGGCTCTCCTGGACATGACTTTGAGTGCATTGGGGCTACCACATCCAAATGTTTTGCTGCTTGTCAGCGGAGCAAAGGAAACTGATATGTCAGCGGAGCAGAAGAACCCCAGCTGCGAGGCTGTGTGCATGAGCTCTGCTCTCACCAAAGCCCCTGTCCTCATAGTCCTCTTCGGGTGTGTGTTAACAGTTTTATATCTTTACTGGTGTATACCTGCCCCCCTCCCTGCTCTGTGGGACTTGGAAACAAATTCTGCCCCGGATGCTGCATTTTGCTCACTGCAAACCTGCGTTTCCCTCAGCTGTGCTAGCCGAACGCGAAGGCAGCCTGCAACCTGCCAAGAGACGCTACGAACAGTCTTCGCAGTTTTGCTCGTGTTTCTCCTCGCTCAGGGAAAATATACAGTATGGAGAGACAAAGGGGAGACATGGATCTCATAAAACAGATCTCCCCTTTGGCTTGGATTATAATAACAAAATGTCTGAGTCACCACATGGTACACTGATATGAAGCAACTGCCTGCAGAAAAACCAAAGCCATGCATTTTTCTGAAAAATGAGGGGGAAAGAAGAAGAAAAAAACCACTTATTTTCATTCTTTTGGCTAGCCTAATTTTCTTCTATTTCTCATTAACCTTTAGAAAATAAAGCTAGCTTTCCTGAGGGAAAATAACACTTCTTTGCCTCACCCCACTAGAGCTGCCCTTCAGCAGCCAAATTTAGCTAAAGGCATGCAGTGGTTTCTTGGCCTACTGAGTTGAATCTTCCTTCTGGTCTGCAGGGGACCTGCCTTTAAGCCCCACAAAAGCTATTGCTGAGACTATGGAAAATTGTCCATCACTTGGGCCGGATGCAGAGTCCCCTGGAGGCCACAGTAGCCACTAGGAGTGCTGATGAATTTCTTGTTCATGCTGATTGCTGTTCAGATCCCAAGGCCACTAAAAGATACCATATCCCTTTCAAAGCATGGAGTTCCTCTCCAACCTCAGCCTTTGAAGTTGCTTATCTAGGCTCTCCACCCCCTAAGGAGAAGGGGATGAGCACCCCCAGAGTTTAGTTTGTCCCAACTTACATGAAGTGTCCAAGACAGCTTCCTTCTGTGGGACTTCATTTCTCCAGAGCTTGTAACGGGAGACTAGTTGGCTTGCAGAATTACATATTTTTTGTCAGCTAGAGGTAGATGTGATGAATGCCATACAATTTTGGTGGCTTCTGTAAGTGGCTGCTCTTGTGTCTGGGTGATCACAGGTCTCCTTACCTTGTATATTCACAGAGGAACATGGATTTTGAAACTCTGGTTTCTTTATTTCCAGCTAACCACAGATTTGTGTAATGGGTGGCTGGATTTTCACCTTGGGTGATGCAGAGATGTCACAGAATAGAACTGTAGAATCTTTCAGGTTGGCAAAAGACACTTAAGATAGCGAGTCCAGTTGTTAATGTAACACTGCCAAGCCCAACACTGAACTCTGTCCTTAAGTGCCACATCTACACATTTTTTAAACACCTCCAGGGATGGTGACTCCACCACCCTGGGCAGCCTGTTCCCGTACTTGACCACAGTTTTGGTGAAGAAATGTTTCCTGATACCCAGTCTAACCCTCCCCTGGTACAACTTGAGGCCGTTTCCTCTAGTTCTATCACTTGCTACTTGGGAGCAGACAGAGACACCTCACTACAACCTCCTTTCAAGTAGTTGTAGAGTGTGTTAAGGTGTCTCCCCCTTGAGCCTCCTTTTCTCCAGGCTAAACACCCCCAGTTCCCTCAGCTGCACCCCAGCCCCTTCCCCAGCCCCGTTGCCCATCTCTGGACACCCTCCAGCACCTCTACATCCCTGTTGTAGTGAGGGGCCCAAAGCTGAACAAGTATTCCAGGTGCAGCCTCAGCAGTGCCTAGTACAGGGGGGTGATTTCTGCCCTGGCTCTGCTGGCCACACTGTTTTGGATATGAGCCAGGATGCTGCTGGCCACTTTGGCCACGCTGCCAGCTCAACTGATGCCAGCTGCTTGCATTAAGGCTTCCAGTATGCTTAAAGTTTTAAAGGTGGCTGGTAGAAATGTGAAGAATAACTGAAATTCTGTGCAGAAGTGTGTAGGAGTCTGTAGTCTGTGCCTGCAGTTGTGTGGAAAATTCTTTTCTCCCCAGAGTAGAGCAGCGTGTGTTTTGACAGCCTGGAAAACTGGGAATGTTCATGAAGGTATACCAAAGTGGCACTTCGAATATATGATTTGGTGCTGGTACTAAGCCGTTGTATTGGCTTGGTAAAAATGTGGGGGGCTACTTCTGTGGAGTACTTGGAGGATGCAGTCTAGAACTAAGTGGTGTCCTGTAGTAGCTTCAAATCTGGCCTTGCGTGGTGGCATTCAGTGCTGCTAAAACGGTTGATCCATGCACTGGTGGTACTTCATCTCCTTGTGTCTCTGAAATAAATAGTCACATGTGATGTTTTAGGGTTGGCCTGTGTGGCCCAGTACAAAGACTTGAAGAAACATTTGGGCTAGCTCATGTGCTAGGAGTGTCATGGTCACGTTAGTGTAATATATTCCCTGGGCCGAGTAGGGCTTTAGAGAAGTATCTATAAGGATGGCTCTCCCCATCTTTTCTCGAAGAATAAGGATTAGACTTCATCAGGACTATTTCAGTGAAACAAAGGTGGTGTCAGAAATTGCAGATCTGTCTTTCTGTTGGGGAGTATTTCGGCATTATTTCAACCTGAATAGTGTCCAGTGAGGCAAATGGAAAAGGGTTGGCATAGACTATCCCGTGGGGTGCTCATCGTCCAGGCCTTCCAGAAATGTTCATGCCTGCTGGGTGATTGGTTTTCCAGGCTGTGGGGTCTCATAAACGGGACTCATCCTATCTGCCTTCCTCCCCCATACAAAAGGATGGGATGCACCAGCCTCTGGTTGTTTCAGACTCCTTATGTTAGCTGCTGTAGGAGTTAGCCTACTTTACAACAGACACCTAACTTCTGGGCCTTAGTGCCAGTCACAGGTCCCTTGCCATGTGCCCAAATGCTATTAGGGACGATGGTGACCAGGGTGATGGGGAAGGGGTCAGTGGTTGTGGGGAGAGATGAACATCAGTTTTCTGTGGGTCAGAAACTTGCCCATGTCAGTGGTTGCATAGGTGCCTAACTTGCTTAAGAGCTGGATGCAAGAATCATTTGTACGGTGTTGTAACAACAACTTTATTGGTCATCAAGCTTACAGGCATACAATAGATGGTATCTTCCCTGTAAGCCACTAGATGGTGATCTTTATATTTGTTAGCCACGTGCCCAGGTGGGTGAAGGCACTACTTTTTCCATAAAACCTCCCACCCCCAAGGAGACCTCAGTGCACTTCCAGCAAGGAAAGTGAACATGGGCCTGCTTGGTTGAAACCAAAACAATTTTCTCTTACTGTAGGAACAGAGGGTGAGATTGCTTTTGGTCGAGGATGGAATGGAGAGGATGCTGGTGGTCTGCTCCTGTCCTTCATCTGCAAACCAGACTCTGCCCATTTGGGGTGGCAGGGTCACCTGAAGTCTGCTAGTGCTGGTCTGCTGGGTTCAGTCATCTGGACTCCCCCTTGGTAGGGTCTGGATGCAGTTGGGTGCATGTAGTAGTTTGGACTCGGACTCAACACCTGGGGGTTTAATGCACTCGAATCTCTCACTTCTGCTCAACTGTGTAGTTACCCTTGGGAAGCAGACAAGTACTGTGTGTGGTTGTTTTTTTTTTTAATCAAAAGGTAACCACGGCAACATTTGTGTTGGAAACACCACAACAGGGGTGCCTCCATGCTGATGTTTGTACTTGGACATGAGGTACTGTATGTATCTTGGGCAGGTTCTGACGTGGCCTTCCTGATCGCAGACTAACAGAGGTTGGAAAGGACCTCCAGAGGTCAGCTGGTTCAAGCCCTTGCTGAGCATGGCCAAATGAGTTCAGGTTGCCTGGGGCCTTGCCCTGTCCCATTTTGAGCATCTCTGAGGATGGAAATCCCACAACCTCTCCAAACAACCTGTTCCAGTGCTTGACTTATGTCACAGTTTAATCCTGGCTGGCAGCTCAGCCCCAGGCAGCCGCTTGCTCCCTCCCTCCCAGTGGGATGGGGGAGAGAATCGGAAGAGTAAAAATGAGAAAACTTGTGGGTTGAGAAAAAGACAGTTTAACAGGTGAAGCAAAAGCTGCGCATGCAAGCAAAGCAAAAGAAGGGATTCATTCCCCACCTCCCATGGGCAGGCAGGTGCTCAGCCATCCCCAGGACAGCCGGGCTCCATCACACGTAATGGGGACTTGGGAAGGCAAATGCCATCTCTCTGAACAGCCCCCCTTCCTCCTCCTTCCCCCAGCTCTATATGTTGAGTGTGATGCCCTATGGTGTGGGACATCCCTTGGGTCAGTTGGGGTCAGCTGTCCTGGCTGTGTCCCCCCCCCAGCCTGCTCGCTGGTGGGATGAGCAGCAGAAAAGCCCTTGGCTCTGTGTAAGCGCTGCTCAGCAATAACTGAAACATCCCTGTATCATCAACGCTGTCTCCAGCCCAAATCCCAGGCACAGCCCCATACTAGCTACTGTGAATAAATTAACTCTGTCCCAGCCAAAACCAGCACAACTAACCTTGAATGTGAATATTTTTTTCCTAATATCTAACTAGATTTTCTGCTGTTGCAACTTGCATTGTTCAGGCACAAAACTACCTGTGAGTAACCAGTGCATAACTTAGGGTGTCTGTGGTGGAAACAAAATGACATCTCATTTCAATACCGTCAGTCACTTAGGTCTATAAGAATTGTTAAACTGTTGGCCATTTCCAATGGGATGCTAAGCATCTAATTTATCATCGCTGTGTACCTTGAAGCATCATTTGTAGCAGATTTTATATGCACCTTGTGTCAAGGAGCCAGGAGGCAAGGCAGTCTTGGAGAAGCTGCCAGAGCAGTTGAATCCATACCAGATCTTGAGAAAGACTTGAGGTGGAGGGATCTGGGGAATCCTCTGCAGAATGCAGTGCTGTCTGCTGTGTTTATCAGTGATGGCTGCTTTGTCTGGTTTGGGTCCAGGCCATATCTAGAAATTGTAAAGTGTAGCACAAATGGGCCCCTGTTGTGATGCATCTTCTCTCCCCAAACTGGTGACAAGACAGCAAAGGGTTAACTGTGGGTCAGAGAAGG
The DNA here is from genome assembly GCF_023634155.1 of Falco peregrinus. Taxonomy (NCBI): domain Eukaryota; kingdom Metazoa; phylum Chordata; class Aves; order Falconiformes; family Falconidae; genus Falco; species Falco peregrinus. Next base: position 2,655,478 of record NC_073729.1, on the reverse strand, counting down.
GCTGTGCCAGCTAGTCTTGATGCACAGGCAGCCAGTGAGGCTAGCAGAAGAGCTTGTCTGAAGAGGTCTTGAAGCACCTGGGAGTTCGTGGCATTTGACCAGCCTGTGCTGTTGAGCATCTCTGAGGATGCTGAAGCTCCGCCAGATGTGTAGCTGCATCACTGCTGTCCCATGTGAGAAGAGAGCTGTGGGTCACTGGGGCTTGCAGCTGTGGCTTTAAGATTTGTGTTTCTTGGAGAAGAGGGCAATTGCTGGAGCACTTTAGAGGACACATCAACCTGCAGGATGCCTGACTTCTGTTGTGAAAGGTAGCAGAAAGTTGGATGGGCAGCCTGAAAACCAGGCTGGCCTGGTCCTTTTAAAGTATGCTGTCTCTCCAGAGGCTTTCCAACTGCCTTTCTGCTGAGGCCCACATATAGACATCTATAAAGGAGGGCTTGTTAGCCTTTCCCGGGTGGATGGGTGTTCCAAAAAAACTTGCCTTCCCCCCCCCCCCCCCCGTGCTGAGATGACTAACCTCATTCCAGTGAGATCACGGTCAACATGACCAGAGAAGATCTAACACAGCCAGACCTATTCTGGAAGGTAAGGATTGAGCCTCAGCCAGCATCCAGGACCAGTCTGCGTGAGGAGGGCTTGTACAGGCTTGCACCAAACTGCATCGAGTTTGTGCCCGTGCTGTAAAACACACAAACTGTTCAGAGCTCCAGCGTACCACCCCGGCAGTGACTCTGTGTTTTCTCCCATACTGTCAAACTGAAATGCTTGAGAAAGGCAATAGCTTAATGTGAAACTGCCCCGAGCCAAGTAGGAGTGTGACTCCCAGAGCCAGCTGCAAGGTGAGCACAGCCTGAGAGTGTGTTGTGCCAACCAGGAGAGCATCAGTCGCTAGATCGTGCTCTGGACCTGCCTGCCACGGCCGTGTCCCATTTGGGTTTGAGGATGCTGGGAGGTGATAAAACTGGGACTGTTGTTTCTATACCCTGTGGTTTTCCTCCTCTCGTTCTTGAGAGAGGTGAACAGCTATGTTTTGTCAGCTTGATTAGAAATGCTTGTAGATGTATGTACACTGGGGATGAGGACTGTGCCCCCGAAACCTCCTCCTGCAAGCTGTTCTGCTCTGTGACGGACCCCCAGGGATGGCTCCTGAAACCTTGGCTTGCAACCTCATCCCTTCCTTTCCTTGCTCTTGCTGTGCTTCGCGCTCTCTCGCACACGCACGTGCGCACAGACATACGCATGCACACACAGTGTGTCTCCATACACACCCCTCTCTGTTTTTCTTTCCTTTTTGGCTTCCTCTCGCTGTATTGTTTTAAGTTGGTGGCTGGGCTGATCGCCAGTTTAAATTTCATCTGCCTCTCTTCTCCTCCTCCTCCTCCTCCTCTGCCCCCCCTCCTCCTCTCCCCCTCCATCCCCAGAAGTGATACTGTTTACTTTCTCTGCTGCTTTCTCAATGTCTTTGTATGCACTGCAAGGGATATAATCACCAGCTGTGGAGAGCTTTCTGAAACTCGAACTTATTCCTCAGTGCCCCAGGGCTAGCGACCTCGCAATTAAAAATAAATAAATAAATACAACAATGCCGTCTTTAAAGACAAGAAAATGCATTTTTTCACATCCTGGGCTGGATCTTGAAGAGTCATGCGTGTTTTTTCTCTCCCTCATGTGCAGTCGTGGGGCTTCTATATAGATGGATAGAGATCTAGCTGGAGGGAAAAAAAATAATGAAAAACCCAACCCAAAATTAAAAATGAGAAAAAACAGCCCCCAAAAGAATTTTTTTTTTTTTTGGTTGGTTGGTGTTTTGTTCTGTTTTGTGGTGCTGCTGTTTTGCTTTATGTCCTCCTCGGACAGGAGGAGGAGGAAGAGTCCAGCGTGGAAGTGTCAGACTCCGAAGGGCACTTTGTCTGCCAGACAAAGCCCCCGCAGCACTAAGGCGAAGAAAGATTAGAGGATAAAAGTGTTTGCCAGGATCTCGTCTTCCTTTTCTTCTTCCTCTGTGTGTGTGCGTCGCTCCCTTTCGGGGAGGAGGTGAAAGGGAGGTCAAACCGTGCCTACTGACCTCTGCCCCTTGCCCCCTGTGAACCAGAGGGAAGCCTTTGAAGTTATAAAGTGCCCACAAAAACAGCAAACCAAACACGCCGCTGGCTTTTCCCTCCCCTTCTCCCGGCCGCCAGCTGCTTAATGGAAGGTGACAGTGCGGAGGCAGCGAGCCGGGTGCTTGGTGCATCGTGCCCCTGCCCTGGGCCCCCCCTGTGCTTAATTGGCACTGTAAAAGCCCACACACCCGGCGCGAGGGAGAGGGGGCAGCGATGAAGGGTGGAAACAAGCCCTGGCCTGTCTCTCCCGGTGGCGCAGGGGTGCCCTGCGTCCATTTGGGCAGCTGGGATGTGGCTGGGGGTGACCCCCTTCCTGGGAGGTGTTGTGTTGAGGTGACTGGAGTGGGCTGGGAGGTAGCTGCGGTGGCCGGGAAGAGATGGGAGAGGTTTCCCAGGTCCTGGCGTGGTTTCTGCTGGCACAGTCCGTGGGCAGCGCGGGCAGCACCCTGACGGGGACCCTTCTTCTTCTGCTATCACAACCACAACGGGACAGTCGAGGTCTGCTGCTCCGTGACAGGCAGGCAGAAGAAACTGGACAAGTGCCTTGAAATGGGGACTGTTTTCCAAAGCAGCCCCAAAGCCAGCAGCAGGTGGAAGGTCCGGGCTGTCTCATGTGGCAGTAGGTAGGGCCCTCTGGCAGGTGGCATGTCAGTGTTGACTGAGAGGTGGGGTCTTGCTGTAGGACTTAGAGCAGGGTACCTGTGGTGGTACCCACCTGAAAGGAGGCTGCAGGCAGGTGGGGTCGGTCTCTTCTCCCAAGTTACAAGTGACAGGACAAGAGGAAACGGCCTCAAGTTGTGCCAGGGAAGGTTTAGATTGGGTATTAGGAAAAATATCTTCACTGAAAGGGTGGTCAAGCGCTAGAGCAGGCCGCCCAGGGGGGCGGTGGGGTCACCATCCCTGGAGGTATTTAAAAAATTGGTAGATGCAGTGCTTGGGGCATGGTTTAGGGGTGGGCTTGGCAGTGCTGGGTGATGATCTCCAAGGTCTTTTCCAACCTAAATGGTGCTATGCTTGTTTTTCCTGTTGTCTTTGAGGTCTACATCACACCACTGGAAAGCATAGCCTGCAGCATTTTGGGTGCCCTCAAAGGCCAGGTAGGTTGTTCCTAGCTGTGTGCAAATGTCTCCTCCGTTCCCTGCTGGACAGAGGGCTGTCCCTGGCCCCAGCCCCTGGGTGATGCTGCAAGCCTCCACCTGAAGGAGACTGAGGTTGGCACAGTTTGCCATGAGCAGAACTGCCGTCCAACAAACTGGTGCCTAGCTTAAGGTGCCAGGCTATTGCTTTGGCAGGCTGCTGCTTGCTTTTTATAACTTGCTTTAAAAAATTGTTGTTCAGGGTCCTACGGTTCTTTTTTCTTAGTGTATTGCTGGGATTTGATGCTGCCCCTGCTTGCCTTACGTGGGGCTCCTGCCCCAGAAGCTGGAGAGCCCTCAGTCATCTGAGAGTCTCTTCCAACAGCGGGCGAGCTGTTAAAGTGTCGCTTTGTGCGTAGGGAAACGTCCTCATGTACCCAAACTCACCCCTAATTCCCCCCAAAAGCCTTCAACCTCAGAAAACCAGGCTGGGTACTAGCTGAGCGAAAAAAAGAAAAAAATAAATCAAATCAGCCACCTTACCCATCTGCGGCAGGTAGGCTCACGCTGGCCTCCAAACAAGTGCAGCCCGGAGCCGTGCACAGCTTCAGCAGCTCCTGCTGCCTTTTCCTGTGCTTAGTGTGGTCTTTACCCTTAGATGCTGGGCAGGAAATCCCAGCCCAAATGAAGTCAAACAGAGATTTGTCATTGACTTAGTGGAACCTGGGACCTTGCTTCTTATCTACAGCGGCAGCATTCAGGGATTCATAGAGAATAAAACTTCTCTGGCTCTCGTTCTTCCTACGCTCCTGAGCGCCCAGATAAGCCCTGTGGGTTCCAGCTGGCATTTCTGATCTCATGCGTCTGGGGCCTGATAAGGTGCTACAATGTCCAACGTACAAAATCCTGTGCAGCAGTTTTACCTCCTCTGTTCCTGTGTGTATATTATTATATTTATTTTGTTTCGTGCTTGAAGAGAATATGGTATTCCTGGCTGATAACCTGTCAAAAGCACAATAGTTAACTATGGCTAAATAATTAATGCGCTGTGTGGCAGTGGCAACTGATGCTTAATGCATCCAGAGCTGCAACTGCTCTTTTTTGAAATTTAAGTTCAGCCACGATTGCTACAACTGTTCGTATGGATTTAGTCAACACCTTTTAGTCTTTCCGAGCCCAGGAAAGTCTTCTGTTCCTTGTTTCCAGTCATTGCACGCTCTCTTTTGTAGCACCTCTGTGGAAGATCTGATTTTATCATCTAGTCTAGCTGAGCTTTTACTCTCTCACAGAAAGCAGGACTCTCTTTTATATGTGTGTCTTAGTGATGAACAAATTTGATTCTCCTTCTTCCATCTTTGGCATGTGACAGACTTCATCAAAGTTCTGAAACAATTAAAAATAATAAAGAAAAGTAGCTTTTGCTACAGCTTTGCCATTCCAGCCTACGAGGCAGCATCAGGTTCCCCATCTCGGATTCTCTGACATTTCCCTCTGGGCTCATACCAGGCTTGCCACATAGAGAAGATTTCAGGAATTTGTTGTCATTGTGTAATACTCACCATTTAGCACAGGAGCCTAACTCAGGCTGCCTCAGCTCTGAGTGTGGACTAAGAAAAGGGGAAGGCACCTCTGGGGGTGGTTTGGACCACATAAGTAGAACAGGAGTTAGGTTCCTACCCTCTGGGCTCTGAATCATCTTTAAAAAATATCTGCCTCTGTGGAGTTTGCAGGGAGTCTTGCTTTCTAATTTGGACATCTCGGCGAGGTCCACATGGTGAAATAGTGTGAGGACCCCCCTGCATGTTTACTTGAACAGCCATTAGAATAAGGCTTTGCTCACGGTGGCCTCGGGCTCCTCTTTGAGGGGGACTTCCCTAGGAATGGCTGTGTGTTTCATCTCGAGGTTCAGCTTTGAAGCAGGACCTGCTTTCAGAGATTTATTTATGTATGTATGTATTTTAAGGGTAGTTCTCTTCTGTCTCCTCTTCAGGCTTGGTTCTTCTCGCATACGTTGAAGAACATGGTTTTCTTGAGTGTGCCGCTGCTCTGGTTTCTGTAACTGCCTGTGCGATGCAGCATTGCACGGAGCCCGCATCTCTTTCTGCTCCAGGTTTACCCTTGTGCAAAATTTGACTTTGTGCCTTGGAGAAACGTCTCGTGCTTTAGTGCTGAGCATGCTTGAGTCCCTTCCCTGCTTGCCAGTACCTTTACTTGAGGAGGGCAGGCAGTGCTGGCCCCCGGATGGTTTTGCCCATCTGGAAGCCAAGTCCATTTTTTGCAGTAACTTGGTTTGAACCTGACCTTGTGCTACAGTACGAATTCCTGCTGCCTGAAGAGCCCGAGTGTTCCCACTGCTGTGACCGCGCCTCTGTGGCCTAGGATGCTAGGAGACTGAATAGTCACATTTTGCTCCACGATCAGAATACCAAAGCTCCTCTCTATCTGACGCTGTCACTGATTTCGCTGGGTGCTCTTGGGTACGATAAATTCACCTCTGCCTGGCTCTGTGTGGCTGGCTGTGGTGCAGAACAGTGACACTTCCTTTGCAAAATGCTCCATCGACTACAGCAATCTAAGGATTTTCCTTTTAAAGAGTTTTCTTAATATTATTTCATAGTTTTGCCTGCTGTGTCCGTATTAGAAGGCGAGCACCCCTGTGAGTGAGCTACCTCCACATTAAGAAAATAGACCTTCTCCAGCATGGCTGGAAGCTTTTCCAGATGCCTTTGTTTAGCAGCTTGTGGTCCTCTCAGCAGTCCCACTGCATGAGCACCCCTGGTCCCCAGTGTCTTAAGGCTTAACCGTTATCTCAGTACCCGTCCACGTGGTTTCACATAGCACCTTCTTCCATTTGCCACCCTTTTTCTACCCATGCATTTGGGGCAGCTTCTCTTGTTCCCTTTTTGTCAAGCACTGAATTTATCTTTGTAGCCTGCAAAATACATAAAGTGCTGCTAATGACCTGCCTTTGGGGTTTTTTTGACCAAGCACTGAGCCACTGAATATTAATCTCAGCTAAAATCTCCAGACCATCCTGCTGGTATGGTGATCAGCATCTCCTGATTCCAGAAGACTCTGTATAGTCTTTCTCTTCCTTGTGAAGAGTTTGGGAGATGAAAGACAAGCACCAAAACCTCCTCTCTTGTTCTTAGGTGCTTCAGATACCTCTTCTAGTGTCCTAGAGACGCTGAGATGCCCAGCAAAATGTTCCGAGATCATCCAAAAACATGAAAGCCAAGTGATTTGGCAGACTGGATGAGTGATGGTACAAAGGCATTTTGTTGTGATGTTATTTTAGCAGGTGTTTCTTAGCTGCTTCTTGCTTATCCTATCGGTACGTATGGTGCCATGAGAACATAATGGGTGAGATAATGTTGTCAATGCACAACATGAATGCAAAATTTCTAAACACCAGAAGCTTTATCTTGGTGGCCTAATGCAACTCTAGGTAAACAAAGGTCTGGTAATCTGTTTGCCCTGCCCAATATACTCCATCTTCAAGGTAGAGACTGTTGCAGCCTACACGGCATGAATCTCGGTGTCGTCATGCTACTTTGTGATTTGTTTCCCTCCAAGTTTGCAGCTGGAACCCAAACTAGAAAAGCAGTTTTATCTCCGCCTTGGATTTTCTCCCATGGATGACATTGAAGTCACACTTGCCAGCCTTTGAGAAACAGAACTTTTAAGTACCAGACTTCTCTCTCTCGTTTCTCAATTTTGCATCACTGTCATAAGGTAGACAGCAGGGGTTGTAACCCCGGAAGAGAAACAGCTATATTTTGGTATCCAACGCTAGAATTCTTGTGCACCAGACAAACAGTGTGAGCTCTGGGACCAGCTGTAGCGAGCACAGCTCTGGGAAGCATTAACTGCACCATTTTTAGTGTCCCCGCACTTAAATGGCAGGTTGATTTCCGCTGCTCCACATCTATCAACACATCATGTGGCCAGCCTGTTCTTTTTTGAAATGTATGTTTGCATTTCAGGTCTTCACTGAAAAGAACTTCAGCATAGTGGCCACACCAAGGGGGTCAGTGCTGCATGTGGCCCCCCACCATGTGCCCTCCCCTCTGTACCGGGCATGAAGCTTTAACTGCCCTTCTGGGAGGGACCAAAGCAAGCCAAAGCCCTGTTGTTGCACAGACATTCACGCGCAGTCTGAAACAAGCCATCAAGGATTATTCCTGGAGTGATTAGGGACAAGTTCTAACAAGCCTTCATAATAATGCAGACTATTTAAAGCTTCTGAGGGCCGGGATCATATGGCAAAGGGCAGGGTAAATGAAAACAGGGTAATTTCTGATGCCACGAATGTGCTAAAACGGGAGGTGGGGAATGTGTCTGTAGGTCTGCGGGGGGGGCTGACTGGAAGGAGGGGAACATTATAATAATAGTTAGCATTTATATAACGCTTCACGTATTTAAAACACTGCACAGACACTGACTGGGGAGGAACTGGAATGCACTGCGTGATGCCCGAGGGAGAGGGCTGGTTGTTGGTAGGGTTTTTTTGGTATTGATCTAAGGTAACAAGTAGCTCCGGCCAGGGGAGCAGCAGCATGGCTTGCCTGGCACGTGAATGGGTGTCACTTATTGCAGCAGGGCCAGAGGGATGCAGGAAGAAGTGGGCATGGCTGTGGTAAGTAGAGTATTCCCTGGGGGACAGTGGGGAGATCTGGCTCTTTCATGCCTTCTCTCGCACCCTTATGGAGGTGTAAGAGCCTTAAAGTGCTGTTCAAGGCTCCTTAAAGTGCCTACACGTTGCCCCTGGCTCACCGTTAGCTTGGGAAAATGTGAACAAATAGGTGCTGGGATCAGCAACTGGTTCCTCTCCCCATGGGGTCAAGGCCAGCTTGAAGGGGTTCAGATGGAAGAAGACATTTCCCCATAGCTGTGACGTGATAAGGTGAGGACAGCTGCAAGTCTGGCTGCTACAGATAGCAGGCCTATGAAGGAGCAGCAGGGTCCCTGGATACCCTCACTTAGGAGATACATGTCCTCCATCAGGTTGTCCTCCTTGCCCTGCTGGAGAGCATCTGTGGTGATGCAACCAGAGCAGTGGCAAATCCCAGCAGCTGCAACAGACCTTGCTTGTGGCTGTCTTCCTACTGTTAACACTGGGTTTCTTAGAGGTCCTGGTGCTACCTGCAGCCTCTTACACAGTTGCCAGAAGTTGGGTTTTTTTTATCTCGTGGTTGAGAGACTCCTGTGGGTGCCTTGGTTCCAGGATGCCTGGGAAGTAGGTGCATCCTCTTTAGAAGTGACTGGGGGTTCGCTTGGGTGGATGATTGAAAAGGCAGGGAAGATGGGAGGAATCCAGAAACTTTTTTTGGCTTCCTTGGTGAACCAAAACCTGTGAGGATTTATTCCCCCCACTCCACATGTTGAATGAAGCACTTAAGGCTCTAGAGTGAAGACTTACAAACACATACACACACCGCCACCGCCCCCCTCCCCCCCCCCAAAAAAAAAGTGTATATGAAGGTAGAATCTCATTTCAAATGGAAAATTAAGTTTTCTACAGCAAACAAAATGGCTTGATTTTTTTAACCCACTTATGCTTCTCTTCCAGAAATCACCAAGTCACCAAAACCAGTGAGAGTGCTGATGATTGTTTTCATCCACTATATAAAACCGTTGCTTCAGTGAATGTTTCCCTGAAACATTTCCCTTCGTGCTCCCTCTGGGTGTCTCTCTGTGCATCATGCTTTTTTCACGCAGGATGCATGACGGGGCTCATGCTACGCCCTGCTCCCAAGATCCTCCTTTTGTTTTTGATTTTTGCTTAAAGACTTAACAAAGGACCGTAGAAGAAATTGGGGAAACTGATCACCACCACCTCACAGTTCCTCCAACAGACAGAAGAAAGCATCTGTTTAATTTTCTGTTTACAGCTCCCATTTCTTGTGTGTCTCCGGAGCAGAGATGGCTTGAGAGAGCTGCTCTGGTGTCCAGCCCTGGCTGGAGCTTCCCGTATCTCACGTGCCTGGATTTACAGTTTATTTTGCTTGTTCTTCCTAAATGACATCTGAGTACTATTTTACATATGGTTCAGCTTCTGATTCAGGCTGTTCTACAGCACTTTGCTGACTCTGCTGACTCTTGATTCTGAAGTATCTTCTTCTCTAAATGGAAAAGCTTGTCTTGGTTCTTGAGATTTTCCTGGGATGGTTCTACTTGTGGACTTCAAGTGCTGTGCAGAGCACTTCTGTTCTCCTTTCTTATGGCAGCAAATGGACTTACATGCCTTGTGCTCTTTGGTACTGTCGTTGGCTATTGCAGAAGAGACGTTGCCTTGAGTATCTTCTTGTGCCAGTGCCCTCAGCCGTTGAGTGTGTGAACTGAATATTTGAGGGCTACCTTTCCCTGCCTTCTCCTATGTGCTCCATTGTTCAATACCCAACCTTACAGCTTGGAAACCTCACAAGAAGTGCCTTTGTCTTACTGACAGACTTGGCCCCGGTTGCAAATGTCAACCCAAGGTGTCAAAGTGAGTCACTGCGCATGCACGTATCTAGAGAGGATTTTCCGTGCAACACGATGAAGTCATTGACAGCCGTGTTGTGCAACTGTTGGTCATGAGTCAGGGGGATTACTGGCTGAGGGAGGCTCAGGCTGTGGAACCAGCTCTTGTAATTATCTATAACAACATGAATATAGACCAAATTAATTAATAACTGACGTATTCTTTCCATTCACTTGGCCCCAGTTGTCCCGTTGGGCAGTCTAACGTTTTGTGTGTGCTGTTGGCCGGCTCTGTTAGTAATCTGCTGCTTTTGTGGGGGAAGTGAATCTCCCTGTTGCTTAAGGGAGATGCCAATGAATCTGGCTACTGACAGGTAAATCAGGAGCAGCGAGACTGCATAGAGTGAACTTTGCATTCTGTCCCTCTCTTTTCTCCCTTCTCTCCCCACTCCCCCTCTTTAGTTTCTTAATCTGTAATCCTCTCCCTGCTTTTCTGTCCCCTTTCTCTCACCCTCCCCTCACTCCCCCACTTTTCCTCTGTTTCCTCTCCCCTTTGTTCTGCACAGAAAATAGTTGTGATAGATACTTTTTGTGTTTGCCAGCCAAAATTCTGTGCTCTCTTCCTGTAAATATTTCAATTTCATCATGAGACAGCATTAGTTTGTTAGCATTTTTTTGACTGAATGGGCAGCATATTCTTATTTTTGTCTCTTCTGGGAGGTTTTTCTTGGTGTTTTTTAGCGTCTTAGTTTTTTATTAGCATTTCCTCTTGCCAATGTTTTGCTGTGGAGTGCTGCCTGGTCTTACTATGAATGTTTTGGTATAAGGCAAAGAGAATTCATATTTCTGGAAGATTCATTCCCCTGGTATGTGCTTTGGGCAAGACCTTGTCCCCAAGAACGTGCCAAAGGCAAAAATTCTCATGGATTCCTGTGAGGAGTAAGACTGGGTCTTGCTCTTGCACCCGTGGAGAGTTGCTCTACCCTCTGTGTGTCCTTGAGGGAGAGGGCTGGCAGGGGCAAGAGCAGGTGAGGTGGGACTTGTGGGCTCTGTCTCCCCAGGACGGGACTCTGCCAAGATGCACAACTGGCTCTGCTTGCTCAGGGCACTGAAAGGCATCAGTGTCCCAAGCTCGAGTCCCCACATCCCTTTCAGTAAATCATCAAAATCTGAGGCTGAACGTACGCTCTGCTGAAGTTGCATTGCTTGGGGCAGGGTAGCTCTGACGGAGGTAGGTCCGGTAACGGGAGGTTGTGGTCATGTGTTACAGAGACTGATGGCTCCTCTGAGATCCGACATTAAAATTCTTCGCAGGAAAACAGATAGCATGTGGTATCCAGCAAGCTGAGCCGTTGGACCACATCTGGGCTGTGTTTGAGAGCTGGGCTTATCTGCAGATAGCGAGAACGTTTCTTGCACGAACGGTGTGCGTTAAGGGAGCGGGAGCAATAGAGGTCATCATCTAATAGTGTTTCCTGCAAGTGCTTTTGAGCACTGCTCTAAAAGAAATTGTATATATATATATGTTTTCTGATCTGACAGTAAAATGCAAACAAGGCAAAAAATGGAAACCATCTCAGAAAAGCAGCAGAAAATGGTGCTGAGACCTTCCAGTTTTAAAAGACATAACTGAAAATATTTTGTTAGCTTAAGTATTCTTTATTTTTCCCCTCACCTTTTCATCAGCTTTTATTTTGTTTTACCATGAAAAGGGAGGCAACAGAGGAAGAATGAAGAAAAACAAAGTTGAAAAACAGTTTCTTGTTTTCTGTTTTTTGCTCAAAAAATCAGAAAAATTTGAGGGCGGGGAAAAGAAAATGTTCATAAATTAATCTTCTTTTGAAAAAAAGCCACTGTTCATTTAAAAACAAAATGTATTTTGACCAATGCTGTTCTTGTTTGAACAATTGCATGCATGCAGAAAGAAGACTGGCTTCAGAATTAAAGTTTTGGATCCATGGTTCTTTTTGAATAGGGCTGTAGGTAAACATATATGAGCTAGAACAGTTCCTGCAGAACAATGAGGCTATTTATTTGGAAGAGCCCTTTTTCTCCATCTACTTATGATGTGCTTTAGTTTTCAGTGACTAACTGGAATGATGATTAAAACCTCTGTCTGGACAGCAGCCGCTTGCCTTCAAGGGTAGTCTAACTTCCATCTCCACCATAAATAGCTATATACGGTTTGCCACGTTTCTTCGAAGAAGTTTTTTGGATGGTTTTAACCCGATTTTCCAGGAATCTCCTCTCCCTTGTACTTGGAAGGTGTTATTAAGTAGTGCCTTTCTCTTTCCATCCGTGTAACGCATCCCGAGGGTCCGGATAAAAGGCTTAGTCCCAATGATTCAACACCAAACGTAAGCACAGCTAAGTAACATCGAAGAAAGGCGAGGAGGGAGGAGAGGGTTTACGAGCAGGAGACTGTTGAACAATGTGGCCTCCTTCATGCGCATCCAGTTGTGGTGTCTCTTCCTGGACCACTTTGGCTTGGAGCTAAAGGGCAAGTCCATGCTGTACGTGATCCTTGGCTTTCGGTGTAGTGCCAGTGTGAGGGGCTGCCATTGAGGTGACCCGAGGTGGGCATGGAAGCTGAAGCACGCGTAGCTCTTGGGCATATCTGTATGGGATCAAGCAGGTCAGAGAAGCATCTTTTTTTGAAGCCCTCAAATAATTGTCCTTTCCTCAACAACTCTCCACTAATAATGCTTTTCTTTCCATCCCAGTGGGGTGCACTGTGCAATTTCTTAACAATGCATGTATTTTCTTTCCATTAAAATGCTATGGGGTTACAGTTTTTCAAATGAAAAACTGAATGTTTTTGAAATTTTTTTCCCCACACAGACATTTCTGTTGACTTGCAAAATCCTTTCTGTTAGAAGTGTCACTAGTAGATTTTTAACCCGTTCTAAGAAACTTCCTTCTGTTAAAAGTGACTGATGTCCTAAACTGTCTTAGGAACTGTTTTTCCCCATTTCCCTTGCTGAAAAATATGATTTTTTAGAATTGTTTTTCTTCTCTTTTCTCCCCTTAGCGTTCTTTTTGTGCCTCCATAATTTTTCCCTATCCCTGTACAGCACTAAACTTTGGTAAGAGTGATATTTCTGAACATGGAAAGTAACAGAAATGGCAGAGTAGTTTAGCTGGGATTAAAGAAGTGATTTAAGCCAAGCCTGATCTATAGGGAGAAGTTTTCTGGAAGCAAAAGCTGTCGTGCTCCTGCAGCTTTTTCAGGCTTAATAGCTTTGTAAGTCCAATGTACAGTTCTACAAGAACTTCCAAATGGATCTCATTCACTAATAAATTCCAAATAATTCTTGCCGACTCTTGGGCTTCTTCTCCATTAGATTTTATTATAGGACTTTTTACATAATGGGAGAACACAAACAGGAGACTTGGAGCCACAGTTTCTGAGCTCTTTGTTCTGGGGTTGGGAAATCAGTTTCCAGATGTGGACCATGTTGGCGGTTCCCCCCCCCCCCTCCTTTTTTTTTTTTTTTTTTTTTTGCCTTTTCTTTTGCGTGTGTGTGTCTTTCATTCTCTTTTGGCCAGGAGTGAGAGGGGGAAATTAAGATGATGAATGAAATAATGAAAATAATAAAATAACAATGGTCAAAATCCCCTTTGTTCATGAGTCATGACTCAGCTGAGGGCAGCAGCAGGAGTGCTGCTGTGAATCTGCTCTGATGTCAACAGCAGGCATCACTGTAGGGACACTTTCAGGTACTTTGGGTGGAAGAGGTGGAGTCTGGGGGATGCATGGAGAAATTTGCCAAGGACTTAGAAGGATTCTTAGGTCCATGTTCTCTCCCACGCTCCAATTTCTTTGCGCCACTCTGGAAAGACAACAGATCTCCCCAGCTGAGGGTTTTCCCAGCATGGGGTAGTCCACAGATGGCAAAGCTGACTTCTAAATTAACTTCCCACAGCACAGGGCATGGAAGGGGTGGGCTGTCACCAGCTGATGGGGAAGAGAGCTGCTCTGAAAATGACTCCCAAAGCAGCGTGAGCCCTTCTCGTGTCAGTGGCACTCTGGCTACGGAGCAAATGCTCCAGGTACTGGTGTGAAGTCAGGCTGTCTCCTTTCTCCCTCCTTCTGTCCTCCTCAAGGGAAAATGAAAAGCCTGTAGTACCACACAGAAGTGACATTGTGTGCCTGCCCACCACAATCCCCATGACCAGCCACCAAAAGGGACACCCAGTCTGGCTACTGAAGAAAGACCCAGGGCTGGGGATGTCTGCAGGACAGAGCCTTTTGCCAGGATTGCGCGAGTGAGGACAGTAGGATTAAGATATATTAGCATCGTACGTGCTGTTGCATCTATCGAGGCAATCAAGTCCTAGTTGGTGCCATCACTTCCATTGTTTTGCAGGCATCAGTTTCATTCCAGCATGGGGCAGGAAGCCAAAATTGTTTCTTGTTAGATATCCGTTAGCAGGGTTTTAGCCAAAGATCTCTAGGAGTGAGTTCTGAGACAGTGAGCGGAGAGAGAGGCTTTAGGTATAATGGGGAGAAGAGGAGCTGCATTGTCTCTCCAGTCTGCCCACGTGCAGACACTTCCACGGCGCGTTATCGAGTCCCCTAGAAGCGGTTGCTGTTGCCTGCGTGGACGACCTGGACAGATGCTGAAGGAAAGGGAGGGGAAGGGAGACTTAGCTCTGCTAGCTCTAAAAGTATTTTTCCTCTGAAATCACTGCTTTCAAGTTGTGGACGTATCTGGAAGTAACAGCAAACATGTGTAGACTGTGGTTTTGGAGCAGAGACGAGATTCATATGCAAGGCGGGGGATGCTATCCCTGTCCTGACAGCATGACCTTGGCGGCAATTGGAGACAAACTAGAGGTAGAGGAAGAACTCCCCAGATCAAAGAGAAATGTCCATCCATCTCTGCCATCCCCTCTGGAGGAGCTGGGAGGTTATTCTTGTAGGTAATGGGCACAGAAGTTGTAACACATGACTCACTCTGGTGGTTGTAATGAGGTTTGCACCCCCTGCTTAGGTGACATGAGGCACAAGGCTCGAGTCCGGTGGGTGACTGATGCTCAAAATAATCCTGACTGTCTTTACAGCTGTGGTTGCAGCTAGGATATCTATCATAGCCTGGGAACCATAAACTCTTACACCTAAGCTGGACATTTAAGAGTATGGCCGCAAAGTACAGCTCTGAGCCCCTTTGCTGGCTGTAAAGATCGTTGAGCTAGAGAGCTTGGCAAGTATCAGGTAGCTTTGATATATCATTAGATTTTTTTACTTCAGTCCTTTGCGGTTTTGGCTTTCCGGGGGCAGAACCCGATTCTGGCCATGGGCCAGACTGCTGATCTATCTGCCTTTACATTAGTTTTATGCTACTATCCATCTTTATGTTGTACAAAATGTTTTCAGTCCCACCAGTGGTGTGAACTTGATGTTAGAGTCCATGGAATCCCTTGTCTGGTCCTGCTTTTGGGGATTTCAAACTCTGTCTTGGAGATGGTTTTATTATTATGCTGATTTATTATATATATATTTTAAAACTTATTTATATTTTGTTTGGATAAGTTTATTTCAGGAGGCCTCTTAAAGATTGTGTGGCATTTTTTGGGTAGAGGGGTGTGTGTGTGTGACTAAGGCATCCCTGTTCTTACCACAAAAAGGTTCATTCAACAACAAAGTTTTTCTGGTGTTTCCTCCTGATTACCAAATGAGAGGAACCACTAGGATGGGGTAACGAGTGAAAGAGAAGATGGTGTTTGATGCTTCTGTCACAGTCTTTCCTCTGGTGGCGGTATGTGCTGTCTCATGATATGATGGACAAGTGTCGTAGAATGGAGTAAAAATTTTCCGTTAAATGGTTGTCTTGAAATAGCGAGAGTGTGCTCTGGGGCTTGATATCTCAGTGTCTCAGGGAGCAAGGAGGAACCTGGGTTTTGCTGTGTCAATGTCTGCATTTTTTTGAGTGTTCTTTCCTTTTACGTTATTTCCTTTTGGCTTTCCAGTGCTGTGAGAGAAGTCAAAATAGCAAAAGAAGCAGAAGTGGCAGTTCATGCGATTGCCGCTGATTTCCAGCTAAATCTCTGTGCCTGGTATTTCTTACTTTGCAGGCACTTCCGAAGAGCTGGTGCCAGCAAACGGGAAACCCTGCGTGCATGGAGTTTGGCAATGTGTAGGCAGGCTGAATCTGCATTTTCATTTGTGAGGGTGAGCTGAGTCCTGGAACGGGGTTATTGTGATATTCAGAGGTTTTTGACAGAATTAGACCTCGAAAACCAGAAAAAGAGATGCCTGGTTTCCTTCACTGTCCATCTCAGCGGTGCAGTAGTCAGAGGAAGCACGGGTAGCGCTTGCAAACGTGAGCAGGTAGGAGCAATGCTTGAGTTGGAAGAAACCAGAAGGTAGCTGACCAAAGATATCCGTGCTGCATGGGCTGCCTTGGAGCTGTAGCCAAAAAGGGATCATCTGCATTTCATTTCTCTCATTTGTATTCCATCAGGACACATTTCCTGAGGATCTGAATGGAGAATAATTTCTCAGAGGAACTACTATTCCCTAAGTCATATAAAACAGGACACAGAGTCCGTGTCGATGAGCAACCCAGCTTGGTCTTTAAGCATTTTCATGAATCCTTTTTATCTTTGAGTTGAATAGCTCCAATTGCATGGCAAGATGGAATGCTAGAATGAATGAAGAGGAAAAAAGAGAAACAATAACCTAAACCAAGCACTTATATTGAAAACAGGACCCAGGGAAGAACAAGTAACTGCTGGCTCTGTAGGCCAGCTCTCTCTCTCCTGGAAATTTCTTTCGTTGATGAGACAATGTAGGAATAAAACAGAAGCATGTTTCAGATTGCAGACAGCATGTTGGCAGATGAACGGACAGAAGTATCGGAGATGGCATGACCGACCATAGGCTACAGATGTTACTCCAGGCTCGTGTTCATAAGTGGACTTCTGCTAGTTTGGTCAAGCGTGGAAAGTGAGTACAACTGTCATGCCACCAGCCGTGCAGCTGTGCGAGGCTCGCACAGGGTGATTGTCCAAGCATGCAGGTCCCAGATGCTGTCAAAGCCCTGTGCTACCCAGCAGAAAATCTGGAGTGGTAATGCTGCTTTTAAAAAACCCCCAAAACCCCAACTACGACAAAAAAACACAATAACCCAAAAAACCCCAACCAAAGAAACAAACACCCCCCCACCACCACCACCCCCAATGGAACACCACTCCCCCAGCTAACTAATTGTCTTTAGAAAGAGAATTACTGAAGTTAATAACTTTTGATGTCTGCACAGCCAGCTGTGACATCCATCTGCTTTTTTCCTTCTCAGCGTGTCCAATGCTGCGGAAGGTATGGGTGAGAAATCCACGCGGTGGTTTAAAATTCAGCATGCGCCTTGAAATGAGAGCTCAGCTGGGCAATATCAATGTGGTTGTAGAAGCATCGTTCCTTTAGCCTCAATAATGGGAAGACAAAACCTCAGTCCATGTGTTTCAGTAACCAATTGTTGGTTAGCAACTACTCACGGTCCTATTTAATCTTTGAGTGCTAATAGAGGAGCGGTGACATGATTGTTTAAAAAATACAGTCTTTCATTAAAAATATTTTCTGAGGTTTATTAGTTAAGAAACAAATGTATCTAATGGGCCATAAATAATATATCTGGGCAGGCAATAAAAAAAAAAAATTATGCATAGGCCAAATGCCACCTCTGGTTATATTGTGTAACCCAATGGAGAAGATAAGTGTAAATGAGAACAAGGCACGGTCCTGTAATTGTAACTATATAGATTCATAGAGAGCTTTGACCACAAAAAAGCGGCTGAAACTGCCGAACTCCTGACTCCATGCCAGATACCTCAGAGCTGAATTTGACATCCCCTGTGATGTACTGTTTAGGGAGAGGACTCAAAGGAAGAAGCATACCTCTGTCCTGAAAACCCCTGCCTTGAGCTGGGCCAGCTGCCCAAGAGTGGTGTGTTGTATCACAGCATCTCTGCCTACCCCACTGCATTTGTTCTGCCGGGTTTTTTGTTGATCCTTCGCCCTTTTTCTTCCTCCCCTCAATGTCTCAGTCTTGACCCTACTGAGATGGTGGTGGTGGTGCCACCTTTGAAGCTGAAGCAAGTCGTCCCAGCTGTCTGTGCTGGCATTTTGTACACAAGGAACCCGTGGGTTCCGTGCCAGTCCTGAGCCGCCAGCACTTCCTCTCTCTGTTAGGACTCTTAAGTTTGGATCCCTGAAGCCACAACCTTTGCTCATTTGGCTCAGTACAATGGTAGGAAAAGATTTGTGGTGCTACTCCCTTGAAGGCTGATGCTGGCAATGAAAGAAAATTCCTGGATTTGAATGCTTTTCTGTTTACTTATTTACTTTTGTGTTCAACAGTGGGAAAATATTTTCATCTTACTCCTTGTCTTGTCAAACCACTTTATTCACCGCAGCGGATGCCAGAGTGCAAAGCCGGACTGTAATAATTCCTCCTCCTCCTCCTGGATCTCTCTTGGCCTGCAGGGGTGGGAGAAGACCCACGAGGCATTTGTGACAAAGAAATGGCCACCCTTGTTCTCCAAGGCCACCGTGTCCAGTTTGTTCTTCCTGTCACATTGGGACATTTGCTCCACATCCCATGGCACTGGTGTGCCACACGTCGCTGGCGGTGCTCACCGTGCCCCCCGGCATGGGGAGGGTGTGCTGTGCCCCCCAGTGTGGGGAGGGCATGTCCCACCACCCTGCCCGCTCCCCTTGCTGCCTGCTCTATCTGAACTCATGACCTTGACTGCTCCCGCTCCTTGCCCCTGCTCCCCTCCCTCTTCCAAGCTCCAAGACTGTCTCAGTCTCGTGTTTCTTGGAATCCGGTGGCATGAGGGCTTCTTGTTGATTGGTATAAACAATCTTAAAGGTCACATTTCCCCCACCCCCCACCCCCCGCAGAGGGAGTTGAGGGTGGTGGTGGTGGTGTCTAAAATAAAAGGCTTCTCTCAAGTTAACAACCACAGGGATGTAAACATGGAAGCCGAAGGGAGCTGTTCACCAGCAGCACGGGCTGTGCCAAAGAATCCCCTCGGGGCTTTCTTAGGAAAGAAAATGTGGGTACAAGATGCGGCATGCTTTTGTGGCTGGCTGGGAAGGAGAGGTCAGGGTGCCAGGGCATGGTGGCGGCCGTGCCCTGTGCGAGTGGTGACCTCGGCTCTGAGCAGCTGTGTTCACGCCAGGGCTGGGGCTGGCCGTCCTGCTGAGCTGGGGGGGGGGATGCAGGAGGCCTGGTGGATTTGAGCTGCGGGAGCAGGAGGCCTGGAGCTGTGGGCCAGCGGGTAGTGTTTCACTCGGCCGGGCACTGGGTGCCATCCAGCTCCTAAAGCCGGTCCGCCATCTTTGGGGACTTCAGTGGGAATTGGGTCAGGGCCCTGGCTGGGGAGAGGCTTGTGGAAAACAAGCAGAAAGTAAACGTAGGGTCTCAGTCACCTGCTCGGAGCTCATGACTGCTTTTTGGCTGAATTGCAGCCAGGTCTCCACTCCAGAGGTTTACTCGCTTGGTTACACGGGTTCAAGTGCGGCAGGGAGTTGCAGTCTTGACCTGCTTGGTTGTGCCAGAAAAATCCTCCGTAGGTGCAGCCTGTACTGGGATGAGAATCCTTTAACCAGTTTAAGTTTATCTAATCCAGGGAGAGACTTTAGATGTGAAAGGGCAAGACCTCTTGAATCTTCAGTAACTGTCCAGTGTCTGAAAGACTTTGTAGGTTTAATTCTTGTTAGCCCAGCCCATCCTGAGGGTGGCTCACACTGCTCCGCACCAAGCCAGCTGGGAGCTGGTCATCCCTGGCGCCACAGAATAGCGGAGCGTTGTGGGCTGTGGCATGGTGGCCGTGGCATGGTAGCTGTTGCCTCCTCACCAAGGCTTCGGAAGTGAGCAAGCTGAAAAGCGATGTTTCGGAACTGGCCCATGTCTTCAGCAAAGCCAGCAAAACTTTGTCTCGCAGCACGCTTCTCTGAATTAGAAGTTTACATTATTTCAAGAGAAAAAATTTGTCTAAGAGAAATCCGTAGCAATTGCCAAGTGTGGAGCGACTGTATTTTTCTCCAGAAGGTGCTGAGCAAAGTTGTTGGAAGTGAAGAGGACAGCGGAGGAAAGCATCAAATGTGTCTGCTGAACATTCTTCCTCCCCGGGTGTCTATTGTGGCCACCGCTTGAGGCAAGATACTGAGTTAGGTGAACTTTCAGTCCGGCTTAGTAAGGCCACTCTTGGTTTTCTACATTGGCCTCAACTTTCTGTGTCCTGATCCCCTCTCTGAGGGAGATGACGGGGCACAACTTCTTGCAGTGTGCATCAGTGGGTATGTTCATAACTCTGCTGCTTTGGCTGGTGGATGTAGGCAGGCCAGGCCAGACCTAGTTCCAGCATCTGAGAGCTGAGAAAGTATTTTGCGTGGTTTTCTAGCCAGTTTCCTAAGGAAGCAAGCTTTATGTATTCTGTGTATGCGTTTGTGCTCCTGCTTGTCCCTCCGTCTCCTTCCTTAAGACATTTTAGCTGGTTTCAACCTAATGTGGGAAGAGGGTAGAGATTTCAAGGATAATCCAGTTTCTACAAATACAATGAAATTTAGAGCTGGTGAGGAGACATGTCCCACTAACGGGCACTTAGACACGGAAAAATCACGCAGGGAGAAGATCTTAGGAAGAACCTCAGCCATGGGAAAAGCTTCCTGGGCCCAGCAGTTATGTCAGATACTGAGTTTCATTTGTTCTACTGTTCTTTTTCTTATTTGTGTTATTTCCCTGCACCCCTGCTTATCCGGGTTCAATGGCAGCAGAGTCAGAAATAGCAGGAAAACATTTTTTTTTTTTTTTTTTTTTTTACTTGTAATACAATAGTAGATCTTAGATGCCCAAAGAGAGATCAGGATCCCTTTGTTCTTGGGTGCTTTCCATCTCATACACAATAACAGACAATCCCTGGTCTGAAGTGCTTAAAACATCAAACGCAGGCTGAGGAATGAAACTGGGTCACCAGCCTACGTGCCAGGTTTGCATCTGAGCTCAAGGGCTTTGAACTTGCCTTGTCCTGAGCCAGAGCCCTTGGGGCCACATGGTTCTAGCTGCCTGTGTAAGAACTCCCCAAAGGCTTGCCCAGGTTGTCACTGAGCTTATTATGATGCCGGTGGTACTCTTCTGCAGTCAACGCTTGAAAAATTAGGTGCTGTGTATTTGCCTCCATGTCTAAACCCAAACTGCTTGCCCATGTCCCTCTTCCTTCACAGAACTTTTATTAGATGCCAGATAGTCCATTTCTATCTTCTGCGGGGTGGGAGAGGAAGGGAGGTGGCAGGTTTGAGAAGGTTTGTGTTTCCAGTGGTATGGGTATTTTAACTATTGTCTGCTCTGTTGGTCGGTTACTAAAGGGCAACAAACTTCATTCCTGTTCCCAAATGTTTGAGTGGCTGGGAGATGAGATCACCCTGTCTGAGGATCATTTGCTGATACATCACTTTTGTTTAAATTCCTAGCATGTTAATGTTGACTAACAAAAAAAGCGCCTGAAAGAACTACTGGTGGCCCAGAGTGACTGTAAATGTTGAGTTTGTCTCAACACAAATTTTTGAAAACTGGGAAAAAATCCCTCAAATTAAAAGTTTTGTTACAATTTCAGGTCTGATAAGGACTTGGGAGAGGTTCATTGAATACTCGTGGTGAATGATTGGAGAGGGAGGGCTCCAAAACAACAAAGAAATAAATAAATGACTGACCTTCAATGCTACAATGGACAATTCCAAACTATTCTTGCTGGAAACAGCAGTTTTAGTTAAAATGAACACTTCAAGGAGAATTATGGTTTTCATAAGCAATAAACTGTTGTAGGAGCTGAAATACTAACCCCGGTCACATAAGTACTTCTCAAAATTTGATTTAGTTTTAGCCAAGGCTTCTGAAAGGCTCTTAATGCTTTCTCGGTTAAACTCTGGTAAGATGCTTGAAAGTGAGATCCATAAAACTACAATTTTCCATGAAAAAGAGAAGAAAAAGACCAAAGACTGCTTTTGTGTTACACGGGTATCTTTCAAGAGATATGCAGTGAGGCGGACTGGCCTGGGGTTTTTCTCCTGAAGGAAATGTTGACTCTGTAGAAGAAAGAAGGAAAAACTTCACACCCAGATGATATGAACAGTCGGGGGTGGGTTTGCCATTATTTGAATCTTGGTTTCAAGCTGTCAGGAGAGCTGATACTTTCTGTGACACACCTCATCTCATCAAACGCTTTATTTTCTTCCTGCCAAAGACATCCACAGGAAATCTCCAGCCAACCCGTGGTATTAGGCATGATTCTTCCCTCGTTGCCACCGCACTAACACCATCAGAGTGGCAGGGGTAGACCTGTTTTTGCTAAAAATTTGGGCTGTGAAGAACTGGCCCTTCTGCCGGGGTGGAGCGGGAAGCAGTTTGGAGAAGTCCGCAGGCGTATTTTCATCAGAGAAGTCACGCTCAGGGGGAAGTTTGGATCCACAGGATACAGAGGCAAGGCAGCCCACTTCCCCCATGGCAAAGCTTCTCTTTTTTTGGAAAGCGTCCCTCCCCTGTGTCCTGGCAGGACTTGGGTCACGCTCCAAATTCCATCCTGTCCCTCTGCTTCCTGCCCTTTCACCCATCACCAGAGTGATAAAACACCCACCCGAAGGCAGTGCGGAACTGGTTGCTATACTTTCAGAAATTAAAAGTAATGTTGCAAAAGCTGTTTTTGTGGGGGTTTCAAAGGGGCCGTGTTGATGTGAGCTGCCCAACATCTCTAGAGTTTCGGTGTCTGAAATCTTTTATGCTCTGATGTAAATCCCAGCCCCAGTGCTTAGATTTTGTTTTTGCACAGACTGCTGTTTAGCAACATGAGAAATGGTCTGGGCTGTCATGTTTGCACCGACAAAAATGTCCCTCAAGGAATGGATCCTTCACATTTGGGGTTTTGGATTGATAGGCTCAAGCTGAGAAGTTGGACTGCTGGCTTTGCAGGCACAGAGCAAACTGCCCTGCTCTCTTTGGGGTGGCTCCTGCCCGTTCCTCGGTGCCATCCTGCCCGTGGCCCTGGCCGGGCTCAGCATGCCAAAGGAGGCAAAGCCTCCTCCCATATAGCTTGGGCATAGCTCAGCCGCATTCTTCAATGACTGTTTTTCCACAGTGACCTTACTCTACAGATCACTGCCCAGATACGCCAGAAAATCCACCCAGTTATGGATTTTCTGGCATTTTTTAAGCATCTGATCATGGTCACTGTTGGAGGTAGGATACTGGATCAGAGAGAGAGAGTGGTTTTCCCCAGTTTGGTTGTTTTTCTGTTTCACTAAATCCAGGGCTCCATAGGTAAAGCTCTTTTGTGGGTCCAGTAGGAAAAGTTGGTTTGGGCAATATTTCTGTTGACAGTGAATTGTGGAACTGCTTTGATAAGCCAGGTTGTCCTAGAAGTGTCACTAGCTGTGACTGTCTACCGTCATAAGCAAGGAGAGGTTTGTAGCAAGGTCAGCAGTATCAGCTGGTCCAGTAAAAGATGCTACCTCTGCCTTCAAACCTTGCCTCACTGAATAAACTAAGGTACTCCCAGGGCAAGTTAAATAAAAAATAACGCTCAGCCTGGAAAAAATAGCTTGGTGTACATGTTTCAGCTCACGTGAGGGGAAATATACCTTTTGAGCTGCTGAATTCTGGGGAGGGAAGGAAGCTGGCTACCCTGATGGCGAAGTCTGGTAATGTTGAGAGTGGGCGTGTTGATTTGAAGGAGG
The DNA here is from genome assembly GCF_023634155.1 of Falco peregrinus. Classification (NCBI taxonomy): domain Eukaryota; kingdom Metazoa; phylum Chordata; class Aves; order Falconiformes; family Falconidae; genus Falco; species Falco peregrinus. The sequence goes on along the minus strand of NC_073729.1, from coordinate 2,632,103 downwards.
CGTTTTGATCAGTGAAGTATGAACAGAGTAATGTACAAAGGCACTTTCACTGGTTGCTTTCCCCATGTTACCACCCTTCCCAACCTAGCCCATGTTCTTAAGATTGTGCTTTGGAGGTTGGAGAGCTAAAGATTTAGAGAGGAAACAAATGGGGGAACTGAAGAGATGATAAAAGTGGTTGAAATGTCAACCTGGGGTATAGAAGCACGCTCGTGTTCTGTCCCTGGTACCCTTGAGAGGAGGTTATGGAGAGCTGTTTTTCATTTTGACTTCTTCCACGCTTTCCAAACATGTGGCAGTGTCCCTGTTCCCCTGAGGTGACTGCTAGATACAGCACAAGTCTCTTGTGGCTATTGAAAGTCTCCTGGATTTTTTTTTTTTGAGACAGTTGGGAACATTGAACAGCTTTCTCTTGAAGTTCATTATGTTGTCCTGGGCAGCCTGCTCCAGGTAGCTGTGCTTCAGCAGGGCGAGTTGGACAAGATGACCTCAAGAGGTCCCTTTCCACCTCAACCAGGGTGTGATTCAGCTTCTTAACTCAAGAGTGTGTTTCTAAGTCTGCGGTAGGTTAATCTGGGTACTGGAAGCGGCGTATCTCCAACAGTATAGCAGAATTACCTTGTATGAATCTTTTGATGCTAATGCCTAGCTCGCTTGTACATTATTTCCACGTTCTCTCACAATATACTCCAGTCTAGACCAACCTGTAGGTAGCTAAGCGGGGTTAGGAGGTGATATCCCTGCAAACCTGGGGCAGCTGCCCCTTCCAGGACATCTCTTTGGGGTGGCTCCTGCCCGTTCCTCGGTGCTCCCCAGTCCCTCGCCATCCTGCCCGTGGTGCTGGCTGGGCTCAGCATGCCAAAGGAGGCAAAGCCTCCTCCCGCATAGCTTGGGCATAGCTCAGCCACATTCTTCAATGACTGTTTTTCCCCAGTGACCTTACTCTACAGCCCTGGTGGTCAGTTGACTATTATGCTGCGAGCTTGCCCGCATTCCTCCACCCACTCAGGCAAGCACTGCCCGCTGGGAAGGGGCAGCGAGGCAGGGAGGAATCCGACTGTCTGGGGACTTATTCAAGGGAAACAGAAATTCCAGGCCTTTGGGACTGTTTTGCCCATCACCTCTCCAGCAACGGGGAGGTTGGAGCAGCTGCGCCAAGAGGGTCTGACCGCTGCAGTTGCCACACACCCTGCAGTGACAGGCATTCCCGTGGCAAGCCAGCCGGCTCCCCTTGTTGCCACACTGCTTGGCCCTTCCCTCGCATCGAGAGGAAACCCCGAGGAAAACAGCCTGGAGGAACCTTCTGAGAGGGGTTGCCACTTGTCATGTTTGTGGGAGCCTTGCATTAACAGGTTTAATTCCTCAGCTCCCCGCTTTGAAGGCTGCTAAGCTGAGGATCTTTGGACGCTGTAAATCACATAGCTTGTTGGTTTTGAGAGCCTTTTAATTTTGCCCACTTAGTGTGTGACTTCTAAAATAACAGTTTATTTTCTTATATGTGTGTGAGAGAGGGAAAGAGAGAGACTAGACATGAGCTAGGTAGGGAGTTGCAATGCAGATGATTTTTCAGCTCTGGAGCCAGCTCGGACAGATTATAGTGGAGAAAGGTTTGTCCAGTAAGAGGAGAAGATTAGAATCCTGCTATTTTATTATTGCCACAGTTAGATTAGAAATGTTAAGGATTTCTGAAGAACTGACTGACTAAGTCAGGAAAATTTATGACTCTCATAGCTCGCTCAGCCACTCTGCACATCCTGTATATTTTCTGACATACTTCCAACAGCATAAATATTAATAGAGTAATACTGACATTTAGGGCCTGATCCAAGTCTCATTAAATTCAGTGGAAACACTCCCATTGTCTTCAGTGGAAGATGGATTGTGGTCTTGAAAAGGAACAAAGGAGGAGAAAATACCAAGTGGGGCTTCGTGGGGCTAAATAATGTTGTTATCAAATCAGAACTCCTTCGCTTCCTGACTCTGAGCGTTTTGCTCTGTGACCTTTAACGTTAAATTATTGCCAAAACAGGAAGATGAAATTAAGGCTTGATAAGGGTTGAGATGGTCACAGATTTTACCAGCCTCACTGATGGAATGTGACAATTTCTTCAATGGGAATGAGTTGGGTGTGAATTGTTCATCAGTCGTTTTGATTTATTCAACCTTTCAGCCCCATAGTTTGCAGTGGCAGGGATTACTAGAAACACTGTAAAAGAAATTTTCTCCCGCTTGGTTTATAACCTCTGCAGGTGCACGAGGAGTTACAGAGAGAGGATTAGCTATTGTAAAATGGCTCCGTTTACTTCAGTTAAAAGATAGCCCAGAACTGGCTCTCTGGATACCATGTGAGGATTTATTGCAAAAGCTTTTTTGGCATTAAAATCTCTTTCTCCTTTTCTAGATCAAAATCTTTTCCCCAAACCTTTCTGTGCGGCAATTAGCTACAGCTGTGTTTTGCAAAGCCACCTAGGGAATTTGGATGTCCAGTTCCCATAAATTTAATGTGAATTAGGTTTCCAAACAGCTTTGAAAGTTCAGCTGAGTTAGGGCTGGAACCTCCTGTTTTGATACAGTTCTGTATGTGGAACCCCTGCATCTCTGGATAACTCCAAAAAAAAGGAAATTTGAGTTTTTGTCATCACCTTGCAGAGCACAGGCCTCAATCAAACAGCTAAATTGGATCATCTCGCAGCACCTGCAAAAGTCATGCTTCATGTCAAAAGAAGCAAAGGTAACTTTTCCAGCATTCTCCATGATATTTAGGATCAGATTTCCAAGAGTGTCCCTCTTTGCACCCAAATACAGGCCAGATTTCAAAAGGGTCCTTTTATGAAACCACGAATGCCACATCTCAGTGCGTGGAGTTCCTCTGAAAATCTGGCCAAGGATGGAGTAACCACAGAAGACCCTGTACCAGCAAGCTGCAGGCCAGAACAAGCTGTAGGGTACGTTTCCCTGGAGAGCTCATCGTGAATGAGTGAACTTTCCCAACTGCGGCCACCCACAGAACTTCCAGTTCCTCCTCGTGGCAATATAACAGGTTCATGTCTGATCTGCGAAGGAAAAGTACGTGCAGCCAGCCTGTCATCTCTACTGTTTGAGGAAAAATGTATTGGGAGAGCCAAGGGAAACAGCTCCAGAATTGCAAGAGCGAAAGCTGGACTTACCCTTTGGCTCCGTCACATGACTGTCGCTAGCTACCAGCTTCTACAGAGGTGATACCTTCACTATCTCCAAAATCTGTCTTAGGAGGACAGAGAGGGGGGAAAAGAGAGGAAAAGCACTTTAATGCAACTACCTGATGCAGAAGCCTCATGGAAAGAGATGGTTATTTAAGCTGCAGATTTCTCAGAAACGGAACGCTTTAGAAATATTTCCTCTAGCTACACCAGGAGGTCTACAAATCTTAGCCAACAATCTGGAGCCACATTGATAAACAAACATATACTGGGGGGGGGTGGGGGTGGGGGAAACCCAAACAAAAAACCCAAAACTTTGAGAAATACGTTCAAGGCAACTTAGGTGACTAGCTTTCCAGTGCTAGTACTCAGTAGCCACAAGAGCAATAAACCAAAAAGATTACCCTATTAGTAAAAACCAGAAGCAGCTGTTTATGATCAGTCCTGTATGGAGCCTACAACATTGTAAAACTAAACCTGCAGTGACATGAGTGAACGTAAAGATTTTACAGGGCCACGAGGTATATATGTGTTTGTAATGTTGTAATAGAGAGGAGAAGCGAACTGGAGGGCTTGAACCGGTCTCCCCACATCTTCTGTGTAGAAGCTGCGCTGCACATTAGCCCTCAAAAGACAACAATATGCTGTATTTTTTGAAATCTTGTCCTACCATTTGCAAATACTTGTCTGCCAGGCTTTTGACTTTGCTGCATCTCTACCGCCTGAGCCCTGGAGAGTTCATGGGGCTCCTCAGCTGTCATGAAATTAGCAGGCATTGAAGGAAATGGTGTTGGGTACTTAGGGGTGGCTTTCTACCCAGGCGTGACCTGAGTAAGGGGCTTTTATGCTGCTGGTTGGTCAGATGAAGTACACCAGAGAAAGCAGAATTAGTCCTGGTCTCCCATTCTTGGTATTCTTGATGACACCAAGTTGCGTGGCGTGGTTGATACTCTAGGGGGTAGGGAAGCCATCCAGAGGGACCCTGACAGGCTAGAGAGGTGGGTCTGTGTGAACCTCATGTAGTTCATCAAGGCCAAGTGTAAGATCCTGCATCATGGATACAGGCTGGGTGATGGGTGGATTGAGAGCAGCCCTACAGAGAAGGACTTGGGGGTATTCATGGACAAAAAACTGAATATGAGCCAGCCATGTGTCCTTGCAGGCCATCGGCCAACCATATCCTTGGCTGCATCAAAAGAAGTGTGGTCAGCCGGTCAAGGGAGGAGATTCCTCCCTCTACTCTTGTGAGACCCCACCTGGGGTACTGAATTCAGCTCCGGGCCCCCAGCATAAGAAGGATGTGGACTTCAGGCGGCCTACAGGAAAGATGGGGAGAGATTCTTTTTTGGGGAGTGTTACCAGGGATAATGGTTTTAAACTAAAAGAGGGTAGATTTAGATTAAATATCAGGAAGAAATCCTTCCCTGTGAGGGTGGCGAGACGGTGGGACAGACTGCCCAGAGCAGCTGTGGGTGCCCCATCCCTGGCAGTGCCCAAGGCCAGGCTGGATGGGGCTGGGGGCAGCCTGGGCTGGTGGGGGGGGTGTCCCTGCCCGTGGCGGGGGGGGGACGACGACTAAATAATCTTTAAGATCCCTTCCAACCTAAACCATTCTGTGATTCTCTGATTCTGATGGCCTTCAGATAAACAACGACGATGGTTGGATGCTGCAGGCCAAATCCTGCTTTGGTCACTTGTGTTATCAAATATTGTTTTACCCTTTAGCTCCAAAAATATGTCTTTTTTTGTCCCCTGCACATTTTTTTTTTATTATTTTTCAAAGTTCAAATTTTTTTCCAGAACTTTTTCAGAAAGTTTATTTCAAAGTGCTGATTGACATGATCTTCACGTTGTCAAGTGGGTGCAAGTGCTTGCAAGCCTTAACCTACTGCAGGAAAAACATCAGTGTGGCTTAGGTAAACGCGCATGCTTTGGCTGAGGTACGCGGTGCTCGGTGGCTCTTTCTTCAGCTTTACTCAACTAGGAAAACTCCTTTTGTCCTTAGAAAGCTGGGAGGGAAGAGAGGAGTGGAGTGATCTGACCCAAAGGCGCTTGCTCAGTGAAGGTGAAGTGAGCACTGCCGGGTGCAGAGGTGAGCTATGGCTTCGTTTGCCATGCAGATCTCTTCCTACACATGAAACAAAAGTTCCCTCTCCCCACCCCCCTTTGCATTGTTTCCTCTCCTCTTTTTTTCTCTTCCTGTCAAATATTTAAGCAGAGATTTCCTTTTTGGTGGTGTGCCAAGCAGCATTCCAGCTCTGCCCCCTTCAAAAATAAAAAGGCTGACCCCCATTTCCATAACCAAGGAAGGGACAGGTAGCCTTTGTTTGTGTTCCAGAGCATGACTGTTTTTCTTAGATTCACACCACAAGAAGAGAAACGATGCCGTTATTCAGAGGAGGAATTAGGCAGTGACCCCAGCAAATGCAGCAGCAACGGCAGCGAAATGGGTGGTACAAGCCGAACGCTTTTTGGTGATGAACCTTTGGCTTTGGCCAATTCCTCCTCTCACCCTCTCCCTCTCTCCTCTTTCCCCACAAGATTTCCCTTTTTTCTTGTGTTTGAGGCACGTCAAACCCTGGAATAGCCCTCACAGGCATTAGTCACCAGTGATTAAAATAGCCACTAAGCAGGCAAGAGCCTGCGATGATTTGTGCTAAATTGGGTGTATCTCTGTTTGTAGCAAGGGCTGCTAATTTGCAAACCTCCCTTGTTATTATCGTTGTTTTTATTAATAGCGCCAAGTGGCTCCAGCTGACATTAAAGTTGCATTTCACCCACTGCCGCACAGAAGCGGGGAAGAGTGTGTCATCTAGATGGGCACCATAAAAATCAGGAGAAATTAAGGACTGTCTGGTCCATAGGGCTGAAGCACAGAAGTCCTACCAGTGGCCACCCAGGGGAGGGAAACGGCAGACCCGGGAAATGGGCTCGGACCCCTGAGCAGGTCCTCAGCTGGGTGACTGCTTGTCACCTCCCTGCTGGCAGGGGCACTGGGTGGCCCGGTGCAGGCAGACAGGCAGCTGGGTGCCATGCTGGGGGGGAGCTGGTGCTTCTGGGAAGCAACAGAGTGTGCCAAAATGGAAAGAAATCAGGAACAGCAAACAGAAGGCCCACGTCGGTGGGGTTTTGTGGCAGTAAACTCGTCTGGAAGGGTGGAAATTTCACCTTGGTCCAGGGAAGTATCTAAAACTGTAATTGCAGATGTGTGCTTGCCTTCTCTCACCTGTGAAACGGAGGCAGTAGTGTGACCTCACAGGGGCCGCACGGGGGTTAAGGGTCCAATTTTATACCTATACCTGTTCTTGGACCACTCTGAGTGACCTGAGTGAAGAGCCCATTTGTTAATAAGGATGACTGATGTAATAAAGTGATTGAATCTCTTAGTTAAATATGTCAGGTTCCCCAATAGTCATTAGCATCTGTAGTGGTTAAGGCTTCTATTTCTACCACCTAGAAGGAGCTGTAAGGATTTACCCCATTTTTTAGCCCTTTAACTCCAATGGAAAAAACAACAACAAAAACCTCTGTGGTTTTTATTGCTCGAAGTCTTGGGTTCTGTCCCTGTTGATGGCTCATAGATAATATGTGTCTTTGATGCAGAACAGAAATTGGAAATCTTGTAAGAACCACTTGGGTCAGGCGGCAAGTTTATCAGAAGGGGGTTTCCCCTCCATGTATCTACTTCCAGCTGAGAGGAAGTAACAAAGAATGTGTTTAAAATCAATGGAATTAGTTGAACTTCTTTGACTCATAATAAAGTTTTGGATTTTTGGAGATTTTAAGTTAAGTTTTGGCTCAGAGTTTGTTTTGTCTGCAGTAGTCACATATCTCTAACTGTATAATAAGCTAGAAGATCTAAGAAGGATGGCTAGAGGTCTGCGTTGCTCCACTGCGACCATCACTCCTGCTGCCCACGCTGACACTCATAGTGGTGGCTTTACAGAGAGGGCATGTTTTAAGTATTGGGTGTTAATGTGCGTGTTAATGTGTGGTGAAATACACTAAGCAGAGAAATCAACCTGCAGTCGATTTAAATACAGCAGTAGATAATTCGAGGCAGCTGCCACCAGATTACAACTGTGAGCACTTTGCTCGGGGTGAAGGGGATCCCTAATTGCGAAAAGCTGCTAATAAAGCATGGAACGCTGAGATGGGATGAGTCTCCTTGCCATCGACAAAGCTCGAGCATGGACTTAAGCAAAGCGTGGTTTTGGAGCGCAGGGAGAGTGTGTGGGAAATGTTGTATCAAGCCGTGAGCGTGGAGAGCCGAGAAAGTTGAGTGATGAGGCTTGGGAAGGCTTCAGAGTGACTGTGAATGGATGTGCAGGGGAAGGACGAAGTGAGGGTGAGCTGTGAAAATTAGTCAAAACACCTCTTGTCTTCAGCCAATTTATTTTGGTTTTCATGCGAAAATGTCACGGGGATAAGGGAACAGACGTTTGACTGCTGGGCTTCTCCAGCAAGCAGCCTGGAGGGCTGGGTTCAGTAACGCCGTGGAACTGGAGGTGAGAGCGGAGGCAGTGGGGCTGGCTGCTCCCAGCTGCAGCGTTCAGGAGAGCGTGCCTGCTGCGGCGCTGCCCTGATGTGCTGGCTCCCAGCATCGTGCCAGTTCGTGCTGTTGTAACTTGGACTGTCCCTTTGGGGTTTTATCCTGCCCAGTGGTTTTTTAGCTCTCGCTTGGTTACTGAGAGGCAAGGATGCAAAGAAGCTGTGAAGCAGCAAAACTACCTTTTCATTATACGGTTCCAGAAAGACAACCTCAAAATATTCTGAGAATCTACCCCAGGGTAAGGAAATCTCCAAACCTCCTATTAAGATACCACCACAGCGCCTCATCTTAGTGAGCTAAGAGCTCTCATTAGATACTTCCCAAGCCACGTCCCAGCCACAGACTTTCTTCCTCAAATACTCTGGGGGGGGGGGGAAGAAGGAAAAAACCCAACCCAGCCCACTTTCCAAATGCTGCTCAGTCTGCACTGATTATATAACGTGATTGATAAAGTCGAGGAGTGAGCTGAGGTCAGAGCCTCGGGATGCCGGGCCCCTGTGCCATGAAGGAGCTTTTTGTGTGTATGTGCATGGGGGATGAGGGTTGTGTTTGTTTCTTGAAAAACCTTCAGATGCTCTCCAAAGAATTCCAAATTTAAAGCAGTGTAAAATGCTCCATCAAACATGTTTTACAGTCTTGACGTGGCTGCCTGTTGAATCTACCCCAGTGGCTGTTACTGAGAGCTTTGGAATAATCTTTTGATTGCGCTTTTCTTGCTGCTGGGCAGAATCTTCATAGAAGACGGGGACAGTTGTTTTATCGTCCTGTCTGGATGGGGGTCCCTTGGAGGAGGCTGCTTCACCCAAGGTCACTTGAAACATGTAAAATCTATTCTGCCTCCAAAAATAAACAAGATAGATAAATATGGCTGGGCCAGGGCATTGAAGGAGTCAATGAGGCACCCGGGGCTGAAGTCTTGCTTTTGAATTGAATGGAGACCGTGGCGTAGCAGTCACATAAGAGGTGTTTTCCTGAAGCTTTTTTTGTTTCTCCATAGTGCCCAGGAGTTGGACCAGGCACAGTGGCAGCCAAAAGAGAGATTTCTGTAGATCAGATGGGAAGTCATTCTCCCAGCTGGATGCCTGCAGAATTGGTGAGTTTCTAGAGGCAGCAACTGTGCTGCTACTGTGCATGGAGGCACTGCATCCCAGTCCCTTGCCAATGGCCTGCTCATTCACATAGTAAAGGGATTCTCTGCTGGTCTATTTAGCACAGCTCCATTCTATTTCAACCATTTTTTCACCTTCATTGCATCTTGCACAAAGTACCGAAGACTAGGTCTTCCAAGTCTGCCCAAAAGCCTGGGGAACTGGGGTGCCACTGGTTGCTGGGGCCTAGGTGTGGTACTGGTGCAGCAGAGTTAAAATGCACGATGGTAGGACATGATCTCAGCATCACTGTGCCCCAACGGGAAAATAAACACCTAAGCTTTGTCTCACTATTTGTTTTCCAGCAATATCTTGACTATGCCTTTCTGTAGCAGGATGAAACCATTACCCTGTGGCATTTCTTCCTTTCTACAAATAAACAGAATGGAGGGAAGGGGAGGCATGGCCACGTGCTATAATGTCCTAGTCCTGCTAGGAGCAAGAGGACAAAACTAGACATGGCAGAATTGCAGTTCAGTCTGAAGGAAGAGTTATGCTGTGTAATGCTTCAACCGTAGCTAGGACTCCATTGTGGTGGGGCTGTGCTCATAGAGAGACAAGTTCCTGCCTTGAACCCATGTATAGTCCAGAGAGGCGACAAGCGAGATAGGACAAGTATTGTAATCCTTTGTGTTCAAAGGGAGAAGTTGGATACAAAGGGTTAATTTTTTGCCTTTGTAAGTCAGCAGGACCTTTGCTGCAGCCAGGAGTAGTTTCACTGTAGGGTATTTGCCCAGTGTCTCGGTGCCTTACCCATCCTTCTGCACGCAGTCCAGTTTTCACTTCCAAACCATGAATGATCGTTGCAAAGTATATATTCATTGTGGAGATAACCCAGGCTTGCACGTGAGTGTTATGCCTGATCTTGGGTGTGTTGTCCCTTGTCCCTTTGTGCACTCAAGCGTGGTTACATGCGTGCCGCTGCAGAGTGAAACCTGTGGATGGTCTGCACTGTAGCTGGCAGTAGGCTGTCCCTCCGGGGGGGAGACACCCCTAGCCACGCTCAGCTCCCACGAGCAGGACGTGCTCTGGAAATGCCTGTGAAACGTGGGTGCAGAGGTGTGCAGGATGGCTCGTGCATCAGGGCTAATTCGACCCTTATGTGGTGGGAATGCGGTCAGGTCCTCGTGCCAGGGAGCAAGCTCTGAGCAGTGCAGCTGTTATCCAGGTAGATCAGGACGTTTTCATAGAGCTGTGTCTGGTGGGGATATGGAAACTCAGCTCTTGCCTTTCAGCACTTAATGCTCTCTCCCGGGTTAGCTGGCTTGAGGTTGGAGCCAGGCTGCAGTCACCCAAGTTATTTCTGTAATGAGGAATATGTGCAGAGTCAAGCAAAAAAACATCTTGGAAGAAACGAATTACCAGCCAAATATAGATTATTTCATTTTGAGGGACATCATCCAATCTACTTAACTTCTCAGTCATTCAGCAACTTTTAATGTGTATTAATGCCTTTATTTGTTATAACCATGCGTACTAAAAGCCCAGCCCAGCGTCTTTCTCGCTTGTTACTGGCATGTAACATTAGACAGGGCAATGCCTTTTCTGTCTTTTAAGGCGCTGGGTACGCAAACTCCTCATGTGTAAGTGTTTCCCTGTGGATTTTAGCCTCTTTTTGCATAGAAATAGGCAGGAGAGGGTGGGCTAGTTTCTTTTGAATGCATCTTCTGGCACTGGTTCAGCAACATGTATAAATATTTGTTTGTGATAGCTTTGATGTGATTTAAGCGTGCACTTAAAGGTAAGCTTTGTATTTTGCAGAATAATTGTCCTAATGCCTTGTTTGAGGGTGCAACTGTGAAACTGCTCAGTTGTGCAATCTGCTTGGGCCAAAGAAGTATGGCAGACAAAGACAGCTAAACCAAATTAATTACAAGCCCCACCTAAGTAGAGCAAAACCCAGAGACGCATTAATAAACATCTTAGAAACCTTGTTGAAAATTGGTAGTCATCAAGTGATAAAATACGGAAACTTTTTCTCTGATAAAGCTAAAAAAGCGGTGATCTTTCTTCTGAAATACTGTAGCAGAAGCCCTAATGAGATAAATGTATTTATCCCATGAATAAAATGCTGATGAAAACTAATCCGAGAAACGGAATAAGTGATTGAAGTGGGCCAGGATCGTCAGTATGCTCCATCTGCTTTGCATCATTGGGCTGGGCAAAACATCAGAGCATATTGGTGAATCTGGCAAATGTCATGTTATTTTTATGTCATCCTTATTCTTCCAGGGCCTGATCCAAGCCCCACTTTCAGTCCATAGAAATGAGTGGACTTGCCTTTACATCAGCGAGCTTTGAATTGGTTCCTTCCTTGCTCACTGGTAACGTCAGGAGCCACGATGGGTCTTGGAGGCCTTTTGACAGAGCAGTCGGGCACAACTGTGCTTTTAATTTTTAAGACCACATTTTGATGATCTTGTTACTGATGTACGGCAATGGCTGGAGTCCTGAGATAAAATTAAATGGGGAACGTCATAAACTGGAAAACGCATACCGATTTGGAAGCTAATGAGGCTGTTCCCAGAAGTGCTGAAATTCAATGGGGTTTAGGATCCCAAGGACCCTATTACTTTGGAAAATGGACCATACGCTTTCAAGGCGTTTGGACAGTTCTGAAAACTCCATCCATCATGTCTATGAAGAGCCGCGCAGACCTTATGTAATAGCACAGGCAGCAGCCAGAACTGTTGAGAGTAAAACACGCAGAACAGCCTGATCGTCTGTTGTTTCCGAAGGTGCGAATTCCTCTTTTCCTGATGTTAAGTAACTTTCGGGTGTTGTCCTCTTCTTGTTGAAAGAGGAGTCTGCTGTGTGTCGCAAAAAGATGTTTATAAATTCCCTCACATGCCTGTCAATCCAGGCATCTCTCCTTATTCCTGTTATGTTTATTTATATAGACACATATAAAACCAACAACCTTTCACTAATGAATCAAGGTGATTCAGCACATGCCTCCCACTGGCTTTCTTTGATTCCAATCTTATTCCAAAAAACAGCCCCAAATATCACTGGGGTTGCTCATTAAACATGGTGCTGCTCTGCATGAGTAAGACTATTTGAATCTGGCCCGGAGTAAATTTACTAATTCTCAGCGAGAAGCAGAGCTAGACAAAGATTGCAAAATATTGTTCATTAATCTCTTCTCGAATTTTTAAACATATTTTTTGGTCTCTGTTCACTCATGGATCTCTGAGCTAATGAACTTGTTGACAGGAATGTTCACCATAACAACCCATTTACAGCAAATATTGCAAGATCTTTACACTGTTTCCTTCATTCAAAATAATACCAGTCTCCCTCCTCCGAAAATTACCTTCCTGGTTTAGAGTTTTGCCATTAATTGTGCATATTCACGTTGGTAAGATGTTTTGTTTTGTTTTTTCTAAATCCTCCTCCAGCAACAAAACAGAATTAAACCACTTGAAATAGAACTCAACAAAGGCAGACCTTGGAGGTCCAGCACCAAGAGAAAGGCTGGCCCAGAGGCTGGAGCCACAGGGAAGTGTGGAGGTCAGTCCTTTGTCCACCAGAGGCTTTGCTGGGTGGGAAGACACCCGTGCTGCACCTCAGCTACACATGTAGGAGCATGCGACCTTGCTGGGCATCCAAAGGTTAACAGCTTTCAGGACCTCAGATACGCTGGGGTATGCGTGAATGATGCATAATACTGACAAATCATCTGCTTGTGACCCAGCTATACAAAAAAAAAAAAAAAAAAGAAAGAAAAAAAAAAGGTGTAGAAATGGTTTAGTTATGAATTCTTTACCTAAAGATGTCCTTTCAACTGCTGGTGGATATTTTCTTTGAGGAGATTATTCATGGAGCAAGGTTCTAAAATAAAAATTGAGGAGGATGGAGCAAAGCTGGGCTTTGGTGAATACATCCAAACCCTAGACACATTGCAAACATTCTGAGCCTGTTCCCAGGCAACTCCCAAGTAGAAAATAGGCACAACTGTTCTGAACAATTTTCTCTACGATTTGTTTGCCTACCTGTAGGATCTTCTTCAGAGTCAGGCAAAATCAAAGGAGGCACAGCTGTTGACCTCTTCTTGCTTTGGATCTGGCCTGTAACGAGAACTATACCCACGCCGAGCTTCAAATTTCAAGCAGTTTGATGTGGCCTTTTACAGAGAAAAAAAAAACCAGCTAGAATTTTTATTAAAATAAGAAAACGCAATTTTTCATTCTCTCCTCATTTCAGAAGGTCTGAAGGGATTTTACTCAACTTCCTCTTCTACCTTCAGGCAGAGACAAAATCTGTGAAATTCCAGCCCAATTTTGGAAAGTTCTCAGGATGTGCAAATAAGGGGTTCATGATGGGAAGCTGCTGCTTGATACACTGTTGTCATGCTGGCTTCTGGGAATCCGCTGCAGACCAGGTGCCCCCGTCAGCCCCGCTTTGTTCTGGTTCATGTCCTTCCTTCAGAAAGTGTCCGATCAGAATGGTGGGAGGTTTTGCCCTGTTGGGACCAAGCTGGCTAGAAGGTAGTCAAGGTCTGGCCTTGCATAGCTGGGAATTAGCTACTGACTTCTAGAATGTGACATCCAGTAGAAAAATGTAAATATCTACGTTGCGCCGAGCTTGACAGTCTTGTGTTTGCTGCACCTATCAGCCCCAGGCCAAAGGGCACGGGTGGCTCGGGGAGGAGGAGAGAGCTGACGGCTGAATTCCTGGGTGCTCTCTTTAGGCAAAGTCCGGGAATCCCAGGACAGACTATACCCTGGACCTTTGATGATGCAAGACGTGATAGAGTTAGGGTTGATCTGTTTTTGCAATGTTCAGAAGAGTGTGGTGTGCCCTTACCAAGAGCAAATGTGAGCCTTATAAATATCTGAACACAGCCAATATTATTTTAAAATCCAATTTAGATGCCCGTATTAGACATTTTGGCAAAATACACCAGCAGTATGGAAAAGAGTCCATAGAAATGGAAAACATTGCTGTAAATTCACTGTTGTTACATCCACCGCTTTGGAAAAAAATCAGTGTGAAGGCGCAATCCCTAAAATAAATGAAAGAAAATGCCTCATAGCCGCCAGCAGGCACTGGAGCTCCCCATCAGAGGCTGCCTGGGAGCAGCAGGAACAACCGCACACAGTTCCTCGCTCCTGGTCGACGGCAGCGTGGCGTTCGCCCGTCCTGGAGAGGGATGCGCTCTTTGCCGTTGGTGTAGGCTGCTGATGCTTCTTCGATCTCTTCCTTGGCTATAGGCACCTACCCCTAATTTGGGATCCTGCGCTGCTCCAGGCAGAGCTGGAGGAGACAGAAGGCGTGAATGGACAGCCAAGACCAAGCACAGCCAAGGGACTGGCTTGGCTCTCAGAGGCAAAACGCAAGCTGAGCCATTGGAGCCGGCTGTACACAGATGAGAAGGAAAATGCACAAAGTGATAAATAACTTTGCTCAGGCCGCCAGGAAGGGCTGCCAGAACATTCTCACTTGGCTATGCTCTGACTTGGCTCGCCCGCCGCCGCCGGCCCCCCTCCTGCACAGACGAAGTGCCGGGCCAGAGCCACGCATGCATCTCTGGGCCGGCTCGCCCTGGCCCTGCTGCCCAGCTGCCACTCAGGCAGCCGCCTTGGCCCCTGCTGCTCCCCTCCGTCCGCCTGGGCAATCCGGAGCTGCAGCCGGCAAGAAGGCATGGAGATAAAAAATCAGGAGGTTTTCCATTAGCTTGGGTTGGTTTTGGAGGAGCCACCTCTCCCGTTGCTCCCCCAGCAATCTGGACGGCATCTGCCTCGAGCGTCATCACACAGCGCTGCCTCTTTGGGCAGCAAAAGCCTTCTTTCTCCAGGGGTCAGCTTGGCACCCTTTCCTTACAAAGGCGAGTAGGGTGCACGAGCGGTGCGGGTGGTTTCAGCAGAGGTGATCAGACACCCACTTTCTCACCCGGGGGCACTGGGGGCTTTCAGAGCTGCCGCGGGTGGGCAGCTGGAGGTGCAGCGCCACGTACGCAGAACGGGGACCAGCTGCCGGTGCCAGCACGGGAGGCAAAGCCACGCTTCCTCCGGTGCCCCATGGTGCTGCCAACCTGGTGCCGGAGTGGAGCGTAAGGAGGGGTGGATCTTTTAGAGAATTTGTCAGGGAAAAAGAAGTGTCTGCTTTTCTCAGTTTCAGCTGGCAGCTCCAACTTGAGGAAAGCTATTGTTGTAGGATTTCCAAAGTCTCATTGCCTTTCTGATCTGTGATGCACATTGAACATATGTCTTTGTTTAGTTGCCCATTATTTAACCTAGATTTTTGCCCCCCTTGAGAGATTACAGTGAATTCAGGGCACATGAATGGTTTAATTTATCATTTTCCAATATAGACTGTCTTGCACTTATGTATAGTGAAAATAATTTGTTGTCAAGTTATCCAGTTACCACCTCATTTTATATGCTCCATAATGAGCTATTTGTAATGATCCACACTTGTAAGAAGTCTAAATAACCCAAATATTGCCATCTCACTACAGATAACTACTAAACATTTCCAACAGCACTGAATCATCCTGATCCCTGGGAGAGCTATGTACACATTTCTACAGAAATGGTTTGCTACCAGAAAATCCCCTTTTTAAGACTACCTGGTTTGATTTTGAAACCCTATAGACTCTGGGAAAATTCAGTTTGAGGGGAAAAGTACTATTGTATTGGATTGTTGTTGTTGTTGCTATTCCAAGTTGCATTTCTTTTCTCCTTTTCTTCTTACTGTCATGTATCCCTTTTGCAATGGGTACGTCTTTCCATGGGGTGTTGCTCATAGCAGTAGCACATTGAAGGTTAAGGGCATGTCCTTGTGCTAACCGCAAGTTATTTTCCCAGTATATTAAAATGCCTAGAGGACTCTAATCAGTACTCGTTCACCCAAGATTTGTCCTGTGTGCCACAAAATGCCCAAGGATCCCTCTAGTCACTGAAAAGAGAGGGCTGCTCTTAGAAAGTGGTTCAGCCCGCTCCCAGGATCCAGCCGACCTTGCCAGTAGCTGTCTCACCTCCTGGCAGCTAAGGTGGTATACGATTCTCCTACTTAAATGAGGCCCTCAATTAGGCAGATCAGTTAGGTACCGAAAACGGCTTACGCTGAACCTGGCTCAAGCGCTTCTTTTGTTCTTTCGATGTTTGGTGTTAAGTCGTTTTGCTCCCGTGCAAGCAAGAGACCCCAGTGCCATTCCTTATGCTTTGGCATCTGTTTTCTAATCAGCCAGCCTGATGGGGTAGCTGCCCTCAGGGATTTAAAACGTAAGTTATTTCTACTGTTATTTTATGGCATGACTTGGCATGATGTGACATCCCTGTTTGGCTTGAACGGGGGACCAGTGACTTGGACTGCCTGACAGACTATAGTCAGAGACTAATGACTGCCTGCATACTGCTAGGAGGAACCCCCTGGGGTGGCAGGGGGACCGCTGCCAGCTCTGCTCTGAATTAACATCTTCACTAAGGAGCAGGCAGGGAGATTAGGCAGCCGCAGAGAGAAGGGCAAGTAATACTGAAAACCCCAGCGTTCCAGCTGCCGAGAAGTCAGCCTTTTGGAAATACACTGAGTAGGTTGTTGGGGTCGATCAAGCAGATAAATAATCAGGAACCCACGCTGTTCCCCAGCGAGGTTTATCATTTCAGGTGGATGTAAACATGGGATGTTGTTATTGGGGAAATTGCAGTAGCTGAAACTGAACTGGAATTGTTTGTACACAGAAATGATCTCACGGCATAAAATTAGTGTATTTATAACGTGAGCTGCTAGCTGCAATGTCTGCGGCTTCCTAAAAGAAATTATGAGCTTAGGTAGAAAAATCACTGCCTTGCTTTTTCTCAAGCTGCTAAAGCAAGGCTGCAGAATAAAATGGGGGTCCCTGCAGTAGTAAAGAAATAACAGGGGGGTCTGAGAGCTGCTTTTAAACCCCATTCTGGAGGAGGAGCACCTCAGAAAAAAATCCAAGGTGACGAAAGAACAAGAAATTAATACAAGATAAACTCTAAACTTGAGTCTCTCTGGTTTTCTAGCTCTTCTTTTACAACTGTATTTCCACTCCTGTACTAAGAAAAATGTAATTCTTTGTTCAATTAGAGTAACATTGTTTTTCTTCTTTATCCTTGAGCGGGCTTTTGAAGGAATTCAGGTAACCCTGGAAAGCACTGGGAACACTGGGGTTTTTTTAAAATGTTTCTGAAACTAGAAACACTTTATAGGGTTTGACTTTGCAGAATACATCACAATTCAATTCTCTGAAAAATGGGTCTGGTTCCTCCTCTTTTGAACTTGCTGTTGCCTCTTGTTGGCTTTTTGGGTTGATTGGTTGGTTTCTTGCTTTCTTGGTCAGAGAAGGCCTGGATATTACAGTCAAATCATGTCATTTGAGGGTGGAGGGGGACATCTGGTCCTCCAAAGGTCTGCTTTGGGAAACCTGATTTATGTTTTTAAGAGAGTAAGGAATGGCAATATAAATGGACATAGGAGATAAACCAGGAATCTCTTATTGTTTAGTCAGCGGTGCAGTGCTGGCATGAAATGCCAGCTCAGAAGTGTCACAGCTTTCTTGGGCATCAGACAGGAAAGCAAACTCTGGTTGGAAACGTCCCTGGGAAGTGCCATGTGGAAGCCTCTTGGATTTGCAGTCTTGCTTCGTTACAGCAGACTGTGCTAGGCCTCCAGCAAACCAGCACTGAGCCGCTGTGATATGGTGTTCTGGGAACTTGGGCTTTTTTTGTCTTTTTGCTCTTGGTCTCTGCCCGTGGTCAAGCTCCTCCATCAGCTACAGCTGTGATTCCCCCCAGCCTTTATTTGCTTTGTCTCACCAGGAAGGGCTCCTAAACTCTGTGTTTGTCCAGGTCTGGTAGCCTTTTGTAACTTCTGCAAATTACGTACATCAAATTAGGTTTTTAAAAGGTGGGGGGAGGGCTTCCAGAGGAGCCACAGACCCCTTCTGCTGCTCCTCATTTTGCCAGGCGTTATTCTGGCTGACTATTCACATGTGGTGCCCTCACCCAGGGCAGCCATCCTTGCAGGATGCATGAGAGTGGGGGCGTTAAGGATGCTGTATTTCTTCCCAATACCTTCTTTAGGAGGATATGTACTGTAGGTGAGGTAAGGGAGAGAAGTCACACGGCTGTTGTTCTGCCCCTACGGACTATGGCCCGTCTCTGTGTATTTATTTTAAAAATGTGACATTGTTTTAGCTTAACTTCTCCACATTTTCAGGCAGAAGCGCAGTTAACATGATCTCTATTAAAACGAGTGTGGGTGTTACTCATATATCAAATTGCACTCGTTTAATGAAATCACTGTGAAATAATGTCTTGAGTGATAGTGGCATGAACTGGGGTAGCCCCGAAGTGGTGTGAAATAACCATAGCGATAGTTAGGGATTCTGGGCTGTTGCCGTGGCTACTAGCCTATTTGACTTACCATTGCAGTGGAAGAATATTAGCCAGGAGACAACTCATGGCTGAGACTCCCACATGACAATGGTGCTTTCTGCCAAACCTCCCTCCCCCCGCGGGACTGAAACAAGACAGACGTCAAACTGTTACTATTGTCGATTCTTGCAACGTGTCCCAAATGGGAAATTAGATTTTCAAGGGCTATTTGAAGACATGTTTGAAAGTTTTCACATAGGCTGCTTTTTTCTCCCTGAAAAAAAAAAAGAAAATACTGGCTTTTAATGAAAGGATTAGGTGTATATAAGAGAAAAATCATTGGCTTTGTACAGAAATTCTTTATATTTTCCAGAGATAAACTATCTCAAACTGAAGTGTTTTAACCAAAACCCTTAGTCTATGTTCTGCAAAACAGCACTGTGGTGCCCTTTTGGAGTTTAGTCTGAATGTTCACCTTACCTCACGTGGGTTGGAGTGGGTGATCCAAGATGCTCTCCCAGTGTGCATCAAGGTCCAGTGGTCCTATAGTCACACTGTCAGATGGCTCCTGTTGATTTACACCCTGGAAAAAATGTTCAGTCTTCTCTAGTCCTTCAGGAGTCAAGCTTTGGGGGGAGGGGTGTGGGTGGGTTTCCACTCTTAGCTCAAGATGCCTAGGAGGAAAGCTGCTAGCAGAAAGGCACTCTTGGCCTAACCTGAAAATAAAGCCTTTTGGATGTCCTCACCTTGGATGTGTGAGAGAGAATCCTCTCATCACTGCCTGCTCTTGAAAACCCAGACCTGGGTGTTTTGCTGCATGTCTGGCAGCACTTTCCTTCCAAAAACAAGTCAGTGATGCTTTGGACGACAGCTACAAGGATTTCCTCACATAGTTTTTGCAGAGGTGATGCCGAATGTATATAGTTAACAGAGCAGTGCTGTTTTGGCGTGAAACCATGTGCGTCATTTTATATATATATTTATATTTATATAAAGAAAGCCTCAAAAACCCACAGGGTCGCAGTTCTCAGCAGCAATGTTTTAGGGCAGGGGTCCTCAAACTTTTTAACCAGGGGACCGGCGCGCAGATGAAGTGGCAGGAGGTCATCTGCGGCTGCTTGGTTTCCCCCCCCAACCCCGGGTGGGGGGTTTCTGTAAATACCGGGGACTGGATTGAGGACCCTGGGGGGCTGTATCCAACCTGCGGGCTGTAGTTTGAGGACCCCTGTTTTAGGGACTGGAAAAGAAGGGTGAGAATGGCAAAGTGTCCCAGTATCCCAAACTTTTCACCACAGATGAGTGTTGTGCTTTAGATGTTTTGCTCAGGTTTGTGAAATGTAGGTATGCTCCTGTAGAGCCCTGCATCCCGCACTGAGAGGGCTGGAGTTTGTACAGAAATGCCACCAGGCCATGGGCATCATGGGGCAGTTATTGGAAAGGACAGTGGTCTTCGGTTTTGTCCCTGCCTTGGAGCCTTGTGGTAGAGGTGCTCCCTGGTCCAAGTGAGGCTGAAGCAGGTGTCTGGTGTGGAGGCAGAAGCAGAAGGGATGCCAAGAAAGCTCCTCGATGAGCAGGTTGTCAAAATCTCAACACATCTATGTGCAGCTTCTCAGGATGCCCAGATCGGGAGACAGAGGACAGTGAGTAAATTCAGATGACTCGATGAGGTGGGACAGGATGGAGAGGCTAAGCCCTGTCAGCTCCTAAAGAGTACAAAAAGGTAGATCCAAAACAAGCACATCATCACCAGCCTCTGGAGTCCAGGGGACATGGGAAAATCATGATAGCTGGTGTCTCTCATCCTCAGCATCCTTGCAGGGGATCCCGGGCTGGCCACCTGGGGACAAGCGTCGTAGTGCCTATTGACTGACTGGCTGCATGGGCATGTCTTGGTGCCCATGAGTATGTAAGTGTGAGGGAGATGAGTTTTATTTTATAATAAGACAGTATCCCCCTCCTCAAATGTCCTGCAATGAACTTTGCTGTGTTGTTGCAATGTTGGTTCCTACATTCGCTTAAAGAGTAGCTCAGGACCCCGCTTCCAGCCCAGTGCGAGTCAGTCCTGCGCACAGAGCAGTGTGCAACCTCAGTCACATCCAGTGGCAAATCCAAACCAGCACTCGGGGTGCTTGAAGGAAGGGTGTTGTTCAGGAGAGAGTCAAGAAGAGGGGATGTGGTAGGAGAAGGACAAAGCTGCTCCCAGCCCTTGAATAGGCTGCGAGGAGGTGCCAAGGTGAGAGATGCTCAGGAGCCGGTGCTCAGCGCTCTGTCCCAGTGGTGGCTGGAGAGCACCAGGATGCTAAGGGTGGTCTCTGCTGCAGCAAAGGGCGCATTTGGAGCATGCTAAGGAGGAAAGGCAGCCTGGGCATAGATTTGTGGTGTTGTCATACAGATGAATCAAAGCATAAGGCAGCTCTCCCTTCGCCCTGCCTCCCCTCCTCTTTTCATGTCCCTTAATACATAAAAATAAAGATCCTTTAGTCGAATAAAAGTAGAAGGCACCTCCCCTAAGCATGTTTTAAAAAAGCCAAAAATAGTCTCAAAGTCTCAACCAAAAGCAAGCATGGCCAGGATTTCTGCGGAAAATGTCTGTAGCTGGAGGGGGGGTGGGGGGAAGGAATTTGGACAGGGGCTCCCCAGGCATCTTGCCTCGCCCCCCGCCCGGCTGCCCGCTGTACCCCCTGCCGGCCTGCCGCGCTGAGGGGCTGACCCAGCCGGGGGGCTGGGACTGGGTTGCTGGCCGGGCAGCCGGCCCCCCCGGGAGGCAGCAGAGCCTCTGCTGTGGGCTTCCCTGTCCTTCGTCTGACAGTTCTTGGCAGCTCTGGCGCAACGTGTTGTTAACAGCAGTCCTCCTAATTAATGGGGAACATGTGTGTGTTGCAGAAACCTTTTTATTTTTTTTCTTCTTCTGTTTGGTGGAAATACCGTAAAACTGTTTATATCCACTATAAAAGGAGCTGGGGGGTGTGGGGGGTTTACTATCTTCCTATCCCAAAGGTTTCTTTTACCTCAGATCAACCCATTTTGGGAACAGGCACTTCTCTAATCCCTGGGTGTCTTTCCCTAAATGCTTTCACACATCTGCACCCCTCTGTCCTGCATTCCTGCCATACCATCATCTTGTCCTGATGAAAAATAGCAGCTTTCAGCCCTGCCAAGTCCCTCTTTTTTTTTTCTAAGACAAAATCCTGTTTATCAAAAAGAATTTCAGAAGTTTGTTGATTTTTTCCATTCATTAACTTAAATTTTTGCAAAAAAATGAAGAAACTTTTGCTTTCCTAACTGTTTTCCCTTCTTGAGTAATAAGAAAACAAATGTTTATGTACCATCTGCCACCAGCATGTTCTACAGATGGTCTGGCAGACTCATATCTTTGGTTCACCTCTAGCTCAAAAATAAGGGTCCCATGTCATAGGTGACTCGCTCTCCAGCACAGAGAGTGTTTTGGTTGGCTTAGGAATAAACACAGGGAAAAGAGAGCAAAGCTGTGCGTAGATCTGTCCCCAGCTGGTGCCCAGCACCAAGAGGACAGCTGAGCCCAGTGCAGCACAGAAGGTCTCCAGTTCCCCGTGAGGGGCCAGCGGACAGGGGTGCGATGGCACAGTGCTGTGCTGAGCCAACCTGCTCCGGGTAAGCTGGACCTCGGCAGCCCTCGGCGGTGTCCTGATACGCAGGGCACGCACCCCCGCAGTGGCGACTGGGGCTGGGTCTTGGGCGAGGACCACTTTGAGGCCTCCCTGGGGTGAACAATGATGGTACAGGACACACCTGTAAGGCTGTGCGTGGCCTTCCTGGAGGCTCAAGCTACAGTGACACCCATAGGAATCCTTTCACAGAGGGGTGAATAGGACTTGAGGCACGGGAAGAGAGCCCGCATTAATCTGGTCTCCCTAAAGGGAGGGAGATGCTCCTGTTGCCATTTTATACATGTTGAAGTAGAGGGAAAGAGGGACTAAGAAAAGCACTGCTGGTGGAAGCTGGTGGAGAAAGCCATCATGCACACCTGCCCTTTGAAGTTTCCTACTGCCAGGATGAGGAGCAGCAGCTGATCACATTCTGGATTTCCCCAAGATCTGCAGAGGCTTCCACAGCTCCAGTACTGGAGCATCATCCCTTGGTAGGTTCTCTTGCAGCCAGATAGGTAATAGAGGGGTGCAGGCTCGACAAACAGCACAAGGGCCACGGAGCTGTGCTTTGGACTTCAGGTTGCATGCTCACATTGGTAACTTGGAAAAAACTTGTCATATCCTGGCAAGTCTGGCAGGAAATGTTATCCTAGCCCGTATCCAGGTTCCTGGATGTGTTTGCTGAAGGTCCTGGGAGACTGGATATCAACAAAGAACAGCTGTCCAGTCTCTTCTGGAGAAGGACATTTCTGAACACAGACATGGGAAATACCTGTTCCGGGAGGAGCGGCTTCACCCAGCTACTCCTTGAGCCTTGACTGCCATGGTAAGGCTTTTGGAGATGTATAGAGCGCATAGGAGGGGAGCAGAATGATGAATAGCAATCAGTATGCAATTTTGGCTTAGGGCAAAGTTAAATCTTACATTTTCCAGGAGAATGTTATTTCTGGTGGTTTTGGTGTTTCTCATTAAAGAACAAGTTATGAAATTCCACAGATAACACATTTTCCTACATTTGCCCCAAAAGGGGAAAAAAAAAAAAAAAAAAAAGGCGGCCATTCGTGAAGCATTGCCCTTTGTTTCTTGTGGAAGACAGCAGAAAATTTGAGACCAAAGCATCAAATGTTTCACTTCTCATCAAACCCATGGAAATGTCATTTTTTCCAGGTTTACCAGAGCCGCAAATATGTTCACATATAAGCTGATACTACCAGTACAGCTAATGGACCAGACCCACAGCCAGCACTAGTTGGCATTGCCCAGTGGTATACTTGTTACCTTAGCACCTTGCCAACCGTGATATCATTTTCCAGATGATTTGCATGGAACTATGACAATTTATATCCACTGAGGCCAACTCAACTGACACCCACTCGGGAGGACATGGTTTTCCTGAGCCCCTATCTCGTAAGCCAACCTGATTAAAGTGCCTCACCTTTACATCAGGTCCTCAGCATCGCGCTACATGACATTTCCTCCATGGCAAGACGTTGCGTGGCTTTGTGTGACGTATCTGGGAAAGCTCCGCTGGGAAGGTCCAGTCTTGGTGAAGCTCCGGCAGAGGAACATAGCAGTGGTGTTTTGTTTTGCAGAACAAACACAAAAAGGAAGAAAAGCAAGCAAATGGATGAAACTAGTGGAGTCCGTAAGATGAAAGAAGAGGTGGGGTCATTTCTGAATGACTATAACAGAGCTTGACTGAGGTTACTGATCTTGACAACCTCGAAATCTTATAGACACTGTGTTTTTTCCCCACAGCCTGCCAAGACCTTGCTGACACACCCAGCATAAAAAAAGAACCAGCATACGCTATAACCTGAAAGGTTTCTGGATAATCCTCCTCTAACATACTTAATGCTTTAACATGCAGAAGCAGAGGGCTCCATCTTTTTCTATTTTGAGAAGCCAGTTAGTCCTTCAATTCCCTGTTTGGCTCCCAGACTGAACCTATCCTGTCCCCATCCTTTGTGCCTTCAGGCAAGGGGAGCTTTTCTTAGTGTGCTGTTTGTGATGCCTTCAGGGTCCGTCCACCCTCCGTTTCGGGCTTTCTTGTCTACTGAAGGCAAGTCTCAGTTTTTTACTCGATTTCTTTGATGCTCTCTCATCAAGGGCATGATAGGCATCCAGTCCTTCAGTAAGTGCTCCCCTCCCCGGTGCAGCTACGGCTTGTGTTTGCATATGCATTTAGTCTGCATACAGCTTTAAAAGAAATACCCTTACCAGCATAACCCACTGTTGTCTGGACGCTGGCGTCTAAGCAAATGGTGTTGCCAGCTTCAGGTAACACAAACCCTGTTTGCTTTCAGATGGGCAAGTTGGTGCTGTGCTGTAAAGCTGGGGATTAGAGTCAGAAAGATAAGGGAAAGTACGACTGGTGGGCTGAGAAAGCCACAGCACTCTAGCCCTCAAAAGTGTCCACAGCCAAGCTAAGGTTCACCCCAAAGAGGGTAAAACTCCAAAACAGGTGAATGTGGGGACGTTCACCCAAAGGGGAGTACAAATCCATGCGTTTGGGATTTTCCCAGGATCAAGAGAATGCCAAGCTGCATCCATCCACTCTGTGGGCAGCTGGCTTCTCATCCCCATCCCACCTGAGCCTGCTTGCCTCCCCTCGTGCTTCCCTCCACTGCTGCAGCCACAGAGGAGCGTGGTGGGGTGAAGGACATGCTGCCTGCTTCCAGCACGCACAGCAGGGGTTGTGCCGGACCGTTTTCCCATCAAATCTTTGTTCTGGCTTGTATTGGCCATGTTTGTAGCTATGCATTTATTTATTTTTGGGTTGGTTTTTTGTTTTGGTTTGGTTTTGGGTTTTTTTTCCTGGATGCTGGATCTGAACTCCAAATTGCCTTTATACTTCAATTCTCTTGACAAATGGCTATGTTCAGTCTAGGCTTCCCCATCTCCCTTCTCTGTTTCTCTTTCTCTTGGATCTTAACCACAACTGGGGCTGCAACCAGCGGCTTTGACAGGTATCTTCCAAGCAACCTGTTCCAGTCTACAGCTTGAGATCAGTTGTAAGTTATTCTGTGGCCAGGCTTTTTTGTGCAATCTCTGCTTTAGAGCGTATTCCTTAGATGTTTCTTCTTTGTGGGCAGAGAAAAAGGCATTCCTCTGATTTCTGGCCTGTGGTATCAGAGCTAGCTTTTCTCCCTGCCAAGTAGATCAAGCACCTCAGGACTAGCAGCTGTCAGACATAAGGCTGCCTGTCTGACTCGTCCCACAGCAATCCTGTAGATTTCCAGGTACAGCATGGAATACTACAAAAGCTTTCCATATTTTTAGTACTTCAGCCTTGGTAAAACATCCGACTACTTTGTTCAGCCACAGACTAGAGCCTTTTATTCTGGTGTTCAGCAACCACCTAGCACTTGCATGGTCGTTAGATAAACCTGTCTCAGCAAATCTCTTTCCAATGATAACACCGGCCCTTGACAAGGGCAGCTTCCCCTTCGAAAAGGTGGGTGCAGGGCCCCTTTGGGAGCCTGGCACATCCCATCCAGACCTGATTAGGGTGGTGGGAAAAAGGGTGGCACCTGGCATTAATAAAAGGCGAAAGAAGCAGTGAGAAGGGCTTTTGGATGTCTGTGCAAGCTCCTGTGAAGGAGGGAGTTAGGAATGGGGGTACAGGGAGAGGAAGCAAAGGAAGGTGTTTCCTTGTGAAATGACAAGGGATGATGCTGCAGCAGAGGTGCTTCTCCAAAAGCTTCCACAAATCTGGCCTGAGGATGACTACGGTTAGTAGAAATGTTAGTATGTTGTCTTCCTAAGCTGGCATAGACATGGACAGGCGAGGAAAGGTAGGGATGAGATCTTCCGAAAGACGCCTGTCTGTCTGTCTCTGTCATGAGAGAAAATATGTAGGGAGACTGGGCGATGTGAAGAATTAATAACAAGTAGGAGCTCTTGAATTGTATCTTTAATGCAAGTCTGCAAGGTGAAGGCCTGCGGGCTGAGTCACAGAAGGTTCAGGAAACTGTTGTTGTGGGTAGAGCTGGGCTGCTGATGGCACAAGAAGCTGCAGAAGAGTTTGGGTGATAACAGCAGATATGAGAAAAGTCAAGTGTGTATCTTAATGCACTGCAGTTAGGGGTTAAGTAACGCGAGGATGCCCTGTCTACCTGAAGCACCATGTTGCTGGGGGGTAGCTGTCAGTGCTTCTCAACAGCCCAGCAGTAAATCAAACTCTCTGATTCCCTGTGCTTACAGGGAAACTTGAAAGATGAGCAGGAGGGGTGAGAACTGCAGCTATTCCACGGAATTTGGAAAACAAGTGACCTTGCAGAAGATGGGAGAAGGCAGATTTCTAAACCTCTGAAAACATATGGGATTGCTGATTCTCCTTCGTCAGACTGATTCAAACCTGCTTGAATTTTGTTAACTCTTATTTGTAGGCTGCAGCTTGGCTTACCAAAAAAAAAAAAAAAAAAAAAAAAAAAGAAAAAGAAGGAAAAGAAAACCAAACGAGGAGGGGAACAGACCCAAATCCACAACACATCAAGTGGCCATGTAATAGCATGTTGCAAACGGGTTCACCATGGGATTGCAGATGACTTAATAGTATATAACGGCCCACAATGCACAAGTGACTCATTGCTTTTGCTATATCTGTTCAAGCTCACCATATTGAGCAAGAGAGATTTGCCATCAAAAAACCTCTAATAAATTCTGTTGCTTTGAAATATCCACGGTGCTTCTGAGAGAATTATGGCATATCTTGTGCTCTGAGAACATCTCAACCCACTCTGCAGGGCTCTGGTAGGATGTGCAGGCAGATCAGCATCCTTCAAGCCAGCTAAAAAACAGACTGAGCCAAAAGTGACTTGAGAGAGCTCCCCTTGATCTTCCCAAGGGGAGCCAAGCAGGTCATTTTGGGTAGGAGCATAGCAAGCTGAGGTGTATTTCTCACCTCCCCCCACTAGATGAGGGGTGGCAGATGCTGCATTTGTTGATTCTGGGTACTGGGGAAGGAGCGGTAGAGCTGTCCCATGCCAAAGGTGCCCCTGTGCCTCACACATGTGAGCCATCACCAACAGCTAGCCTGTTCCCATGAGGGGTAATGCTCCACTGCATTGTTTGTGCTTAATTATGTTGGACCTTGACTTCAGTAGGGGGGCGTGGGTACAGCCTTGTGCAAACTAAGGTCCTAAATTTTCTCCTAAATTCTCTACCTTCCCCTCTGCCTCTTAACTCCATTTACCTGTATTTCTTGGATGTATAGCAGCAGCTTATTTATTAGTGTGATTAATAAAATAATTGCAGTGATGATATTACTGCGAAGAGTGCGAGTCACTTCAAAGGCCCACCGTGCATGGTGTTACATACACGGGCACAAGAGGCAGGGATGCTCTGATCTACAAGCTCTTGGCTGTGGAAACCAAACTTCCTAAAATCACTTTCATATGGAATGTTTTATTTTCACAATTCAGCCCAGATTCAGCTCTGTCAGCTTGCCTTTTTCCAGTGAACTATTTGGATGCTCAGCTGAATTAAATTGTCACAGCTGACCTCAGGTTCTTAATTTTCACTAATTATGGGAATGGGTAATTTCCCTCTGATAGCAGCTTGGGCTTTGCCTGAGGAATGACTAAATGAGACCCTCAGGATACAGTGCTCCCTAGGTTTGAGGAGGCGAGGTTTTTTGGTGTTGCTTCAGTGCGGGTGTGTGAGACGTCTAGATAGAAAACTTTCTAGCTCAGCTCTCTTCAGTTACCTCTTCCGTGAAAAGTAACAGATGCTCATTGTGACATGAACATTATTTCAATATCTACAGAGGAGAAACGACGACCAGTGTGATCCAAACTTAAAGGTTAGTTTATTTCAAATTATTTTGTGACGTCAATAGGCAATGACAAATATAGCAAAATATTTTTCCTCTGTACTGCAGGGCCCTTAAAAGGATATCTTTGTTGTCTTAGTTGCCATAGCAGTGACTAATGTGGATATATATATACATATGCACGTGTATATATGTGAGGAGGGATTCCCCAGCCCTGGGGTTGATTGTGTTGGCTTCTGTGGTTGTGTTTCCTCTTCCTTCCTCTGCTTGAGGTGCTCCAAGGCATTCAGACAGCTTGTGAAACATCCTCGAGTCGGGGAAACTAGTATTTTTCAGTCAACCATCTTGGAGCGTGGGCCTTAGCGTGTTCTGCAGGGCTCTGTTATTTAGTGCTTATCTCTGCAAACAGGGTGTGAAGGCTGGGCAGAGCAAAGCTCCCGCCGCTCTCCCGCTGCCGGGGTGGTTTGTCTGCAAAGCAGGTGATGGAGACTTGCTCCGTAAATAAATTTGGAGGCTATCAGTAATAAATGTGCTGTTTACTATTTAGATGGTTTCACATGTACCCAGATTCTGCTGAAAGGCCTTTGACATATTTAGCTGATCCTCACCTTAGAATAGATTTTTATCTCTCTGCTCCTGTTTCAAAACTGCTCCTCCCTTTCAGCAACCTACTGATGTTGCTCCAGGGATCTTCCCGTGCGGGGTGCCTGCCGGGGTCCTGCCCTGCCCTGAGCTCTGCCCTGCAGGCAGCGGGGCTGTGGCCCAGATCTGGGACTGCCCAGGTGCAGCTCTTGGGAAGCGAAACCCTCGCAGAGGGCTTCTTCATCCCCTTGTGACAGAGTTCCGTTGTTGTCACCCAAACGTGAGCCCCTCATGCTGCGCTGTATATGCTGTTCTTGTGCTGGTCCCGAAATACTTGATAAACACGTTAAGCAGCATGATTGCATCCGTGGCATGCTGTTTGCATGCTCCCTGTTGTGTCTGCCCTCTTTCTTTTCTGTGCCTGGCAAAGAACAGCTACCCCAGGGGAGGGAGAGAGGTTCTGCCTGTGGTTTGTTCTCCTCTGGTTTTCTAGTGTTTCAGGCCAGGAGAACCCTCCTGTCTAGAGGCACTGGGTGGAAAAGTTTCTTTTCTCAGTGACTCCTTCATTTTGGCTCTCACCTGGGTTTGCAGCTCCCTGGTCTGTTGTCTCCTCACCGTTGGTGGGCAGATGGTGCCTACTCTTGCAATACCAAGTTGGAACATGTTTGGGTACAGAAGCAGGACTAGGAAAGCGGGGTGAGGGAATGGAGGAGTCTATAGCCAACTTCCCCTTCCTCCTTGTGCTTCCAAAGCTTTGCACAGGTCTTGCTGCTGTTCCTCAGCTTGGTAGTGGAGGAAGCAGCCAGGCACTGCGTGGTTTGGGTGCAGGGGTGAAGCTGGCTAATGTATCCCATTCCTGATGTCTCTCCTGCCCCCTTCTCCTCTCCTGCAGTCAGACAGCAGCAAAATCCCAGCAGGTAACTGCAGAGAGGGAGTAACTCTGGTTTCCTTTACTCTCCGAGTCTCATTTGCTTCTAAACTATCAACAAACCTCAGAGCGGCCCTGGATGCAATGGGGGTGTGAGCTCTGTCCTCACGCCTTTTGGGGGCCAGCAGGTGTAAGAGGGGTGGGAAAGGGGAAGGTTATTGCTGTCTGAGAGCATGCATGGGTGAACATCTTCAAAGCTACTTGCAAATCCCATGTATTTGCTGAAGCTGTCAGTCAAACTGGACTTGGCCACGTGTGGGTGAAAGGAGAGCATTCGTACACAACGCCGTCCCAAAGAGCAAAAAGAGGGGCATCTGAGACCTGAACCAGCCTACTCTTTTGTGTTTAAACTCTGGCTTTCTTGTGTGCTTTTCCCCCATGATTTTCATATGGAGGCTTTTTCACGTTACCTATCCAAACCTTTGCTTCTGCATCCCCACGGCGAGCCAAAACGCAGCTTTTCTCTTTTTGCCTGTGTTGTTACCAACAAGTAAGATCCTGGAATGAGAACTTGGCTGGCCATTGTGTTGATGACAAATGAAAGAGAAGCAAACACAGCTTGCTTGTCTGCAGCTACAGTGGTTCAGCAGGGCTGGCAGTAGTAAAGACATGTTATTTGTTGATAAAACACACAATGCCAAACTCTGGGAAGGAGCTGAGATAGACGGTATCTCAGCGCGATTGTCTGCCTGTCCTGCCTGCACCTTGTGGTGCTGGCTTAACCTGGAGGTGAAATGGTGCACGGTTCCTGCTGGGTGAGATCAGGAGGGATGCTCCACGGGGGGCTGTGAGCACCTGACAGGTAGCATGGAGCAAACCATGATGTGCCACTTGCAGTCCCGATGTGCATGTGCATGCATGTTTAGTCTCTGTCAACATAGCCTGCACATGTGTCTGTGTGCGTAGTCTTTATGCAGGTACACATATAATGTGCATGCACGATATATGCACGTGCATGTCGATGTACATGTGTGTAAGTGCTGTGTAAAGGAGCTAAGGCAGAGTGCCCCAGCATGCAGGGTAGCTAGCTGGTGCTCTCTGAGTTTTAATCCCAGCTCTGCCAGTTCTCTGCAGGGTCATCTCACTAGTACTATTTAACCTCTTTCCCCCTGTGTTGCTCGTCTGTTGAGACTGGAAAACCTTCATGCAGGGGCTGTGCCTTCACATTTGCATGCCCAGTGCCCAGCATGGGATCCCTCGACCCTCTGGCTTCTGTAATGCCAGAGATACAAGACAGCAGCTACTGAGCGTGCTGCTGCCGTAAGGCATCTTGAGGCGCAGCCTCCAAAGAGATTTTGGAGCAGAAGGAGGACCCGTGATGTGGTGGCTCCTGAGGTTAAGGATCCTGGGTGCAAAACAGGGAAGAAAAAGGTCTCGCTACTTCATTGCAAAAGTCCTGCCTCTAGCACTGCAAAGGTTTAGCCCCAGTAAAAAGAGATGCTAGTGTCATAGCCAGACTTCTTGATGCTTTGGGCTACACTGTTCAGTCAAGAAAGGGCCCTGTAAGTGCATGCAGTGCATATTGCTTGCAAAAACATGCATGATTGTCAGGCTGCAGGGTGCAAGGGATTGCCAGAAGCTCAGCAGCCCTACAAGGTCAGGTATAAGCCCTTGCCTTACACAGGCAGTTATGGCAAACGCAGGCCGGGATAGAGGTGCATCTCATGTTTAGCGTTGTTGCTGCTAAACAGTGCCTCTCTGGGCACTGTCCCTGCGAGGCTGGATGTTGGTTGGGGTGCCTCTGGCGGATGATGGGAGCAGGTTGTCCCTCACACACATGTATGTCCCAGGAAGTGATGGCAGGAGCTGGCGTGGTGTCACAGCTGGACACGCGTGAATGAGGAGAAAACCGCGTGAACACACTAAATGTAAATGACTCCAAAGGTTGTTGGATGGGAAGGAGAAAGGTGACAGGAATAACAGAGACCCTGGGTGTGGCGCAAGTACAGGGACGTGTCGAGATGGGGGTGAGAAGCCTCTGTGGAGAAAATGCCTGAACTCCCACCTCTGCTCTGCTGCTCGTGGAGACGGAGCTGCTCTAATGAAGCCCTGTGGGAAGGGGCTCTGGAAAGCAGCGTGGATCAGATTCCATAATTATGGTCGTAGCTAGAAGAGTAAGACCTTGGACCATAAAGCTGGCAGGCTAAATAGCCGAAGAGGCACAGGATGGCAAGGCCTGTGGAGCCGTGGAGGGGAGACGTGACTTTCCAAGGTTACACGGCAGGGTGGTGGGGTAGCTGAGAACGGTGGCCTGGCTCCCAGGCCACTGTCTTAGCAACATGACCACATTCCCCTCAGTAATAAAAGCCACGCTGAACCTTTGCCAGGAACCAGCTTGGCTCTGCTCTGAATGGTCACCATTCTTGAGGCTTTTTTGGGGGTAAAGAATACCAGTTCAACAATAAACCCCTTCTTTTCTAGTTCTAGAGGTACTAAAAGCAATAGTGTTGGGAAACCAAAAGTATTGTTGGTTTTCTTCACTGCCTCAAACCTACCAGGAGGCAGAAAATCTTCACCTCTGCTGGTGTCTTTCAAGAGATATGTCTCTTCTGAAGCTGCTGCCTCTGCTCTGGAGCATCACAAGTGCTGAGCACTCCTACAAGACTTCTGAGGTTTGCTTACTGTAGATGCAGAGGTGGGGAAATGACTGTAACACACCTGGCTCTTCACCAGTGTAAAAGGTTGCTTTGGTAAGTCAAAGCCCTCCAGTATGCAGCACTAAGTGGTCCTCATCTCATCCATTCATACACCTGATCTTAATTATTTTATTTACTGATAATAGGCAGCAACAACCTCTCCCTTGAAAATGAAGTGTCTGACCCTTGGTTACTTTCTACATGAAGATAAATATATTGGCGTGGAGTTTATGGATTTTAGGGACACTGGTCCAGGCTCTGAACAACAGAGCCTATTTAATTTCAAGAGCTGAATCTCCACAAAATGTTCACAGCAAAGCCCCAAACTAGGTGCAATAAACCTAGCGCCAGCCAAGTCTGCAGAGCTGGGCTGAATTGCAGGAAAGCCCTGGGCCAGGTTTGGAAGAAGCCCTGGGCCAGGTTTCCAGTCAGCTTTGAAGCCACATTTTTAAAGAGGCTCCTGATCAGGATTTTGGTCTTCCCAGAGGCTGCGCTTCAAGCAATTTCCACCAGCCGGGATTTGAGCTCAGTGTTGCCAGATCCCAACCCGGCTCGGGCCGGAGCACGGGTGATGTCCGGAGGGGGGTTGTGGCCAGCCTGGCCCCCAGCTCTGTGCCGGCCGGTGCCCCCGGCTCGGTGCTCGTGGCTGGGCCAGCAGCGCTGAGCGCATGCAGCTTCCCCTATAGATCGCGGCCGTACCATTCTCATCGGATTTCAGCACTTGGCGTTTTGGGCTGAATTTCACGCCAAGTTTTCAAATCCAAGAGGCCCACAGGCCTTGTGGACATGCAAAACCACCAATGTAATGAAAATTGGTTTAAAATTGATTTAGTTAAAAAAAAAAAAAATTCAAGCCACCATGTGGAAACATTTAGAAGAAGTTGGTTACAAAGTTTAGCTAAATGGGAGTAAATGCCTTTGAATGTGTCCATA
The DNA here is from genome assembly GCF_023634155.1 of Falco peregrinus. Lineage (NCBI taxonomy): Eukaryota > Metazoa > Chordata > Aves > Falconiformes > Falconidae > Falco > Falco peregrinus. Next base: position 2,599,396 of record NC_073729.1, on the reverse strand, counting down.
CAGAGCACTGGCACTGGAGAAAGTAAATCTATTTACTGTGAATTTTAATTAAACCAGCTGAACTCTGGTTTAACAAACAGCAGTGAGTAAAATTCACCAAAATACCGATACCCCTGCTTAGACTCCCAGTAATGCAGGGAGTCTCCCAGTTACCTTCGTAAACTTTCCCACACACAACACCCTTTTTTCTTGGAAGGGGGAGCATCGGTGTTTTGGTCCGCCTCCTTGAAGACACTTACTAACATGCCTAAGTACCGCTGATTTCAAAAAGGATCTAATGCCTTTGAGGATCGTGGCTCACAGACCTCATTCCCGTTAACCTGAGGGAAGGTTTCAGCTCTTCTTGGTCAGCTGAATACCTCTGAGCTGTGGGATCTCAAATGATTTCACCCTGGCAGCAATTTATGGTATCGTTTAGGCTTTGAGGCTATGGAGTACTGTAACCGAAAACCATAGGGCAGGGAGATGCTCTGTCGCCCCCAACTCTCCAGCCTCTTGTGGGCTCATGGAAACCATCCCGGTGCGCGGCTGCATGGGGCTTAGCGGTGCTAGCTTGGTGGCAGACCTGCCTGGTCGGCGCAGCCCAGCGGGTCGAGTGACTGCCCTTGTTCTGGGCTGTTTCCCTGGAGCCTGGGTGACTTCCCATTGAACAAAAAGCAGTCGGAACCTCTTGTATTAGGTTTCACCAGGGCAAAGAGCCGGCTGCCAGTTTCCAGGTAGCTCTGTCCTGACAGCGGTGCAGAGGAGGTTTGTAGCCAATGCTGCTGAGCTCTCTCACTAGCATCAGCCGTCTTTGTCCCGCAGTTGTTTCGCTCTCAGTTTTTTGATTTGTGGTGGGTTTTTTTCTTTGCTGGCGTTGCCCTGCAAGCCCCCGCTGTGATGCCACGACCACGGGATGCCTCTGCTCCCCATCTTTCCCTTCTGCGCCTGCCCGTGTGCACAGCTCTGCGCATAAACACAGCAGCCTCACAAGTGACGTGATCACAAGGTTTCAGAAGGGCTCTGCGTGCTACGAAATGTTTTAAGGCTCAAAGCCCAAAGGGGGAACTCCATCATGAATTGCCCATGTATAACTAATTTGGGAAAAGGGATTAAAATGGGACAGAGCCTCTTGCTTTCTCTCCCCCCTCCTCCATGGCCCCTTTCAGAAAATTAGGGGGCCCCTCTCCAAGGAGAAACTGTTGAAAATTGCACACTGCTTTCCCTTTCCCTTCCTCCTGAACATAGCCAGAACAGCAATATACATTTCTGAGGTTTGGCAGCAGCATCTGAAAGCGTGTTTTTTTGCCAGAGAAGGACTGGCTGATGGGGGCCAAAGTGCATGTGGGCTTGGGGGACATGTGGGGATGGGAAGGCACCTGTACCCTGTCTTCCTGCCACTGCTGTTAGGGATCTTATTCCTACAATTTCCCAGTCAGTGCCTGATAATCGCATTTATTCCCTGGACTGTATCATCGGCCGCTGGAACGAGACCCATCAGCCGAGATTTGTGCCTGAACTTCGGTTTCACAACAAAAGCAGAGGCAGTTGTTCTTGCAACAGACCTCTTTTGGACTGAACAAAATCATGCACAGTCCATGTGCGGTCCATACAGCCGAGAAATATGATGTTAGCTAAGCTAGTCCGAAGCTAGCCATGATCCTGGTTTGTGTTAAGTTCTCCTCCGCTGTAACATTGATGCCTTCCTCCTCCCAGTCTCGAGTCTGTCCACCCCTCGCCTGACGTGGCACCAACCCCCCTGGCTTGCTGGGAGCCCCCTTAGTCTGCTCCGGTTTTTGTTACGGTGATGTCTAGATGGGTATCTCACACCATGTTTTTAGCACCGTGCTGAAGCCTAACAATGCTGTCTCTTACAGCTCAGAGCAAGAAATTTCCATTTCATTTCAGAATTTTTGTTTGAAGATTTGAAAAGTCAGGGGTGGGGGGAAGAGTTCTGATGCCCAACGAACCTGAAAAGTGAAGTCTTTTCATGGCTTACAAGCTGAAGAGTCCTCCCTGCACCTCCTCCTCTGCACGTTGCTTTTCTTTAAGAGAAGGGAGAAGTAAACCAGAAGAGAACAAAAAAAGGTATTCTCTCCCCTCCTGGACAAGGGTTGCAAAATGTCAGCCCACAAATGAAACTTTGTCTCAGGCATTCTGTGAGAGCTAGAAACAAAAGGGATATTTCGTTAAGAAAGAAATCTTTAACAAAAAATCCAGACTAGTTCCCATTATTGAATGTTCATTTATGGGCACAAACCTGCCTTTTTTTTGCCCATGTTTGAGCAGTATGTAGGACATGGAGGCTCTAGGGCATGCCTGAAGCCTCCGAGTGCTGCAGCAGCGTGGGTGATGTGCCTCAGCGTTAGCTAACAAATGTTTCTTTATTGTCTGTCATCATAACGCAGAGCATAAATGCGTGCATATAGCTCATCTCCTTCCTCAGCCTGGGATGCGAGGAGCCATTCACGTGCCAGTGAGTTGTGCTCTGTGGTTAAGTTCTGCTAAACTTCCTCCACAAGTCCATGGCAGTGGGGTAGATGCAGCTATTCCTGCTGTCCCTGAAGTTCAAGTCCCGACCAGAGGAGCTGCAGCCATCAGCGTGGGAGAGGAGCGAGGGGCTGCTGTTATTCATGTTTTGACATGGCTGGGTTCCACTTTGGCAGACAGGAGAGACTGCAGTCTGAAAGCCGTGGGCTGATAAGTGGTTTTTGAGAGATAAGATATGAAAGACTCTGTAATTCTGGACGAGAGTGTTGAGTAGTTTATATGTGTAAGTCCAGATGTTCAGTAGAAGGAGCTGTTCCAACCCTTCAGCTGCGTACGTCTGCTTGCACGTGTATGGTCTGGTGCGCCCGTGGCACTGGCTGAGCAATGGTCCCCGGGAACAGGGCACCAAGTCCCCTGTGGCACCTGGGAGAACCACAGGGTTAATGTTCAGGTAGTTCCCCATTTCTGTTTTGCTTTGACGCGGCCATATTTCACCATGAGGATGAGGATGCTCTCTGATCATGGAAGCTGCATCTGAAGCTACAGCCCGAACTGGCAGGGCAGGAGCATCTGTGCCCTGAGGACACTGTAACTCCAGCACACCTCTGGGTCTCAGGGGCTGCCGTTTACTATGGGGCTGCTAAATGCTACCCACACAGTTTACTACTAAACATTTACTACTAGTAGTCCCAGGGGACAGCCGTTTACTATGGGGCTACTAAATGCTACCCACGCGGTGCTGATGTGGAGACCTGAGGCATCCAGAGCACGGGGAGGCTTGGTTATAGCCTCCCTGCTTTCTCTGCTGGCTCCCACCTGAGCAATGGGCAAGGTGGAAAGTAGCTCCCCACTTGTACCTCACTGTGTAAGGTGACAGTGGTCACTGCGAGGGAGGAGCGGGGCTTGTCCCTGTCTCTAACGTCAGGCTCTGAGAGCACAGTCCCTGGTATGTGGGTATATAATTTGCTTCCCAGCAAAGCTGCATGTGTACACCTATTTCAGAACGTGCTTTTTCATGGAAAGGGCAGGCTTGTGTCCAGAACAGCTGCACCAGTTAACTGCTCTTAAATGTGAATCATTGCTGGAGGAGGGCTGCCTTTAACTAAAAGTGTATCTTATCAGCAGCCTGCGTCTCAAACATGCAGTCACAGAGTACGGGCTGTTTTAGTAAGAGGTAGGCTCAGGGCTGGGTTCCCAGCATCTGTCAGCTGGGGGTAGCTTCCCTAAAATGGATGTAGCTGTATTGATTTAAATAGGGTGGGAATTTAGCCCTGGATCTTCTGCAAGTACGTGAACTGTCAATGGCCAGGATTTTTCCAAGAAGACACATGATTTTTTATTGTGAACAAGATCACTGCAGACAGGGAAACAGATAAACAGTTGGGTTTTTCTTCAGGCTGTGATTTTTGGGGTAGATGCATCGGTTTATCTAACATGGGCTTGTTTAGTTGGCGTTTGATTAGAAACAGGTAAACATTTCTGCTTAATGGAGCCTTTTCAGAACCAACCTTTCATAATTTATTTTTTTTGTCTTTAAGAGCAAATTGTACGTGGGGCTCTTGGATATTTTGGTTGGTAAGCATCTCCAGGTGTCTTGGGTGTGCCCAAGGGTAGGTTATCACTGGGTGAGAGGGTCTAAGTGACCACCGGTGGGGACCCCTCTCCTGTCTGCAGGGTGGGATGTCCCCCAAGAGCCTTTTCAGAGCCTCGCCTGGTGCTTGCACATACACCCTGCTGACTCTGCCTTCCCCACAGCCGGCTGGTGGCCCTGGCAGGGGGGACAGTGGGAAGCAACAGCCTCTTGAGGATGCACTGTTTGAACCAGGGCACTTTGTGTGTCAGAGACTTGTGTAGCGGCTGATATTTGCCAGTGGGAATGCCCTGCTGAGAGCCAAGACAGGGATGGCAGGCTGATGCGGGAGAGAGACCTAGCTGCAGAGAGCTAAGGCAGGAATGGTTAATGTAGGGTGGGGGAAAGGCTCTTACACCCAGGAGTGACCTGGCTGTTGGCAGTAGGACCAGCTCACAGTGCTGTATTGGTGTGCTCCTGCCCTGCTGGTACTCTACCTGCCTCCCAAAATCCTCCTTCTCTGCTGCAGGCTTTCAGGCATCACCAGCAGCTCCTGCTGGCTGCAGCTGCAGAGGAGGAGGATGACAGTGCTCTTCTGTTCCACATTATGGCCCGGGATCCACCTCTGTTGCTGTTAGCGCACATTCCTCGCTCTGATTCACAGTGGCATCTCTCTGCTTCTTATTCATTACCCAAACATCTTGACGAGCAGGGGCCTGTTAGTGGCTTTGGCCACTTGGCACAAGTGGTGGAATCTTATGGTAAACCCAGAGACACTTTATGGAGGTGTAATATCTTGGTTTTGGTTTCCATCGCATTTTTGCAGTGCAGAGGCCAAAAACACATCAAAGAAGTGAGTCTGGCAGCGAGCACCAACACTAAATTCATTACACTCCAATTAGGCTGTTAAAAAGAGATAAAAGAAGCAGCAAAACTGTATGCCCTCTTCAACTGCTGTTTGCTGAGGTGCCTTCTCTCTTTTGCGGCCTGGGTCCCTGGGTATCTTAGCCCGCCAGCACCAGTGGTGGTGTGTGCTTGGGGACAGCTGAGACATCCTTCTCATTAGAGCCATGATCAGATCAAAGGGCTTTAGCTGGTCCCTGTGGAAGAGTGAAGGGCTTTTCTTGTGCATCTCCCTTTGTGACTGCTTTTTCACCATGTCACCTCATTGTTCTGGTCCCCTTCTCCTCTCTGCAGTTTGTGATGGATTAAACAGCAAATGTGTTTCTGAGATGTGGATTTCTTGCTGCGACGTGTGAAGGCAAACACATTGGGAAACTGAGGCAGTGGATATTGTCTCTGCAGCATCCTTTCCTTGGGGTCTCTACAGCTGTCCCTTGGTCAGGGTCATTCCTGGCGGGACAGGAATGAAGCAACGGTTGCGAAGCTACAGGTATCAAGAAAGAAAATGAGCAGCTTGGTTGCAACTGGGGTATTTAGGGGATGAAACACTGCATTCCAGTGGCCCCTCTCAATGGCTGATTAAAATGGCAAATCCCCTTGTGTTGTGTAAGTTACTTGCCATGCCGCTGAGGGCAGAGGCTTGTAGGAGCAACTGGGGACCCAGGTGGCAAAAGCATACACGGCGAAAACTGCTGTCGCAGTTAGCTACTGGCAGGAGTAGTGGCAAATAATGTAATCTTTTGTATACTTACCCATATTTTATTTATGGTCTAGATGCCTAAATGATTGTTTAGGCTTGTAGAGAGAATCAAAAGAATCTTGCAAACCAAGAAACAAGAATCACATCTTCTAACCAGTGCTGATTTTCCTGTAGTTGTTGAAAGTGGTGCCAGTTTCTCTCCACATCTTGAAATGCGAAAACTCCCTGTAGTCAGACAGAAAAAAGGGGATTTTGCCTCCCTGTCTTATTTCCCAAAAGCTTCAGGAGTGGTTTGTCCAGCTCAGAAAAACTAATAAAACCTGTGAAAAATTATTGACAACTTTATGCATAACAGAGTCTATCCTCAAATGGATCTGGCTTTGATGGATAAAGAATATTTCTGCTAGTCAATTTGTGTTAAGGCTGCCTGTTCGCAGAAGGTGGAGAAGATCACAGTAGGACTAGGGTCACTCTGTGGAACTGAGATGCCCAGAACTTGGCTAGGACAGAAAGGGAGGGAAGGTCATGAGTGGTCCTCAAGAAGCTGATGCATGTAAATGATGTATCCAGGTAAGGTCTGTCTGAACTAGAGGACTTGGGACTGCGTCTCAGCTCCCTGACTTTGTGTCAGGGCACACGCCATCTGCTCTTCTCCACATGTCCTAGTGCTCATGGGAAGGAAACCTGTGCCTACTGCATCCGCATCCTCTGTCCTGGACGTCTGTGGTCACCGTGACCTCAGGCTACGTCATGGCATGAGTCTGCCATGCAGTTTAGATATAGCCTCAATACACCCATCTGTGAGTCAAGGGACAGCCTGTTCTTTCTGAATACTGTGTGACAAAAAGGTCACAGACCCAGTGCATGAAACATGTTGGGTAACAGTTTCCTTAATGGCTGGGACAACTGGAAGTTTTTTAAGTCTGATTAAAGAAAAGCTCCATCTCTCTTTCTTTCTCATCCCCTCCCTAGCTGCAGCCTTGATGGCAAGAGCTGGCTTTGTCTTCAATGGGAGAAAATGGGATGGCGCATGCTAAACTTGTACTAAGTAACAGGTATAAACAAACGAGCTGTAATTCTAGGGAAGTCATAGAAATCATACTTTTTGCCTAATTTCTCAGATGAAGGAAGTGCTGTCTTTGGGCTGGCCTGTTAGCTCATCTGAAAGTGTGTAAACCATTCTGTCTTCCCAAGGCATTTACTCGGTGTCACCCACACTAACTTGTTTTTGTTAATCTTAGGTAATGCTGGGGGTTTTCCTAGCAAAGATCAGTGTCTTCCACCCTTCTGGCTGGGGACCACAGGTGCAGGCAGGTCATCCTTCTCCCTGAAGACCTGAGCAGCTCTTTCCTCTGCACAGGCGTAGGTTTGTGGGGGCGCCTGGGTTGGGTCCAGGTCACCGAGAAGCAGGGAGACCTGTTCCCCCCAGAGAACAGAGATCAGTTGATGCCTTGGGCTGGGCCGGGGGGACCCAGCATCAGCAGGCTCCTCTTAGCTGGCTGCCGGGGAGGGAAGAAGGCTGCGGTAAGCCTCAAAGGGGTCCCTCAGCACAGCTCAAAAAGGGGTTGCTGAGCTCACCACAAAGCTGCAGAGGAGGATAACCTTTCAGGTGCTTTAGACTCTGCAGGCTCTGGCCCAAACCGTGCCCCCTTCATGTGCTTTTGCCAGGGGAGCACTGAGCTTCTCCCCGGTGTGTAGAGCCTGCCCCGGCACAGCACACGCGGGGCTGAGCTCTGTGGCAGTGCCAGGGCTGGAGGAAGGCACTCCAGAGCCCCTTTCTTCCTCACTGCAGAGAGAGCAGGGTACAAAAAGGACTGAATGCTCCCTTGGATAGCTTGAGATGTGATAAGTACCTCGGGTAGGACAGGAGCATGCTGGCCAGCTCTTTTGTTCCTGCTAGCCAGCAGATAAAGGCGAGAAGAGGGAGAAAACTTACTTCTCCTCTTTGGCTGTGCCTAAACTGATGGGTCCCAGGTCCCGTGAGGGGCTGAGGATCCAAATGCCCAGCTCTCCTCCCTCATGCCCTGAACACTGGTGTGCAGGGCAAGGAGACCTGGTGTGAACAGGCGCCAGAATGTGCTCTGGGTGGCTGGGGGACCTGGACCCTCATGTGGCCTGGGGCATTTCCCCATCATTCAGTCTCTGTCTGGCTCTCTGAAGGGCTGCAAGATAGCCTCATCTAGGAGATAACTTCTCTGCCCCACCCCACTATCATTCTGTCTTTGGTTTCAACTTTGTTGTTGTTTGAAAAGCTCGTCTCTCAAGGGTTCCCCCTCCACATTCACACGGATGATCAATAAAAAGACTTCCAGAAGAAATTTGCTTTTGGCTGGAAATTGCATTCAAAACCTCTCCCCATGGAGGAAGACCAAAAGAATTCTAGGGAAGGTTTTCAACTCTCCTGCCAGGAGCTGCAGTTCTTTGGACCGCTCGAGAGACCCAAGCTGGCAAAATGGCTTCCTGCACTCCCTGCTCAATCTGTGTCACCATTTTACAGCTAACAGGCATCCAGTGCTCCAAGAAAGTGTTGTCAGCTGGGTTACAGCAATGTCAGGAACTAAGGACAACCCCTTATTGGTAAGGCATTTCGAAATCAGTGCCTCATATGGTGAAAGTCAGAAGCTTCCCGATGGGTCCTGGATGTAGCTCTTCTTCCAGTGCACGTGCCTTGAGGTAGCCGTGCCCGCAGCTGGGGTGCGAGGTACCCGGGCATCTCCTGCCCTGCCAACGGCAGCCGGAGTTTTAGCCTCGGCAATGCAATTATTAAGCAGGTGGAAGCCTTGCTTCTTCCCATTTGTAACATCTATGTTAGAATATTTCATTAATGAAATCACTGATGTTTATTACCTACTAAATGATCTCTCTCTCCAACAATCTCTGAGGGTTATTACCACAAAGACTTGCACAACAGATGTTAAAAGCCATCAGTTTAAATCAACATATACTTTTATTAAAAACAAAACCGAATGTTTTTTTTTCTAATCCCTGCATTCCAGTTGCTAAAGCTGAGATAATCTTCTGGAGAAGCTAATGGATATTGTTAATAGCTGGATTGAATTTATAAAGAGCTAGGAGAGAACAAACAGGAGAGCAGAGACAACCTTCAGCAGCAGCAGCAGTGAAGGCAATCTGTTGTGCTTTGCTAGCAGAGCTTGTTTTGTGCCAGCCATTTCATCCATTCAAGATGATGCACAAGATGAAGTTGGGTATTCGTAATTATTCTATGAACTTCTTTTGTCCTGACTCAGGATCCCAGATGTAAAGGGTTCAGCAACTGTAAGATTATGAGTGCGTATTTGTTGTCAGCCATTTTTCATTCCTTGTGGTTTGCTACAGAAATCTAGACAGGCTATTGTTTGTGGTCGGATTATTGCAACGTGATACTTCTGTAAAGGCGACTAAAGAGCTGAAGCTTCTTCTTTTCCCCACTCGTGAATGGAGCTAAGACCAAGCAAGAATGCGTAGCCTGGGTTCAGTTCTCTCTAATGTACTGATGACTGCTGAGGAGGAAAGATTGGTTTAATTACATGAGTGACAGGAGGAGCAGGTGAAAGGCTTTGGATCCTGATTGCAGTGAGTGAGCCCCGCAGTTGGTGTGGTCATTAATGAGCTCTAGGAAAACAGCGATACCCCACCCAACTGAAATGATTGCACTTTACAGTGCCACTGGTCATATATAATCCATGCTAATGTGCATAGTGATACAACGTGAATGATGGTCCCAGTGTGGACTTGCGCTTCAGCTGCCACAGAAAGTGGGTTTTCAGTTCAGGCTTCTTTATATATGTGACTTTCTCAGAACATCTCCTGTGAGTTGACATGTCTCCAGCTGACCTAACCTCTGAAATCCGTTCTAGCATGTAGACTTCAGTGGAAAATTGTGTAATAAAACACGTCTTGTGACATTTCATCAGGTACTAGAGAAGGACTTTCTCCAAGAGACTATTTCCCTGATGCTTTTTTTTCCTCACTTTGGGTAATTTTGTTTTAAGACCTGCCGTGAGTCATGTCCATCATAGTGGATTAGGAACGGTGCCTTTGGCATGTTTCGAAGTACTTGGTTTGGAAATAACGTTATGGTTTCTGCAAACAGTGTAAACTGAAGATGTGCAGAGCGCTCATTCCTAGAGCTTCAGAGTGCCCTGAGGGATGGCAGGGCTGGCAAACGCACCTCCCTGATTTCAAAACAAGGAGGAGGCAATCTAAAACCAGGGTGCTCTTCCCACCCCAGTATCTGTCTGTGATCATCTCCCTGTCTGGCTGCCCACCATTTGCCATAGGCGTCCAGCCTACCTCTAGAGAACCTCCTTCAATGTCTTCATCTTTCTTAGATGAAATAATAAGTAGGAACCCCTGTTTTCCTCCTTTTATTTCTTTTCCTTTTCCTTTTTTTTTCTTTTTCTTTTTTTTTTAATCCCCCTTCTCTGCTCCTTAGTGCTGCAGAGCCTGATGTCACTCTCTCAACAGATATGCAGGAGGTTCTCACTGGGATTTTCCTCCCTGGGATAACGCACAGTGTTTACTGTCTGTTGCCTTTCCGGTGGTCTCCCAGCCTCCAGCAATGGGAGTCACGAGGTCCTTTTCCCCCCCGTCCCATGGTCTGTGGTATCTGTTGTTTTCCGAGCGCTGGAATCTTTGTCCCCATTACGTAGCCCCAAACCTGACCTTGTAGGAGACCACACACGGGTGTCTCTGGATGAGAGGGGAATGTATGGAATGTTTTTCAATGAGCAGTTTATGAAATTCCTTTCCTATATGTTTCGGAAATTCTTTAAGTTAAAAAGCACAAACATTTCTCCAAGGAAACCAGAGTTTGCAAGCAGTTCAAATGCAGGCACTTGTTTTTAAAAACATTCTTTATTAAGAAGCGGGGGGGGGGGGGGGGGCAGGGGCGAAGATAAAAAGAGGAGATGTAAACAAGGAAGCCTAATTCCCCGCTCCATATATGCGCAGGCAGGAATAACAGCACAGTGGGGCTGCACGTCTCCGAGACCCGGCAGCAGGCTGCGTCCTCCCCCCAGGGCTGCCAGCTGGCAGAAGTGATGGAGAGCCCAGCCGACCCCATGTCTGTCGTAGGGGGTGAGGGCTGAGACCCAAAGAGCCTCCTCCTGACCTGCTGCAGCAGGGGCCTGAGCCACTCTTCCAGACGATGGGGAACAGAAAGGCCAGTGCTGGTGGTGGAGGTGCCCGAGACAGGCAAAAGGCAACACTGAAGGCAAGGGGATGTCTTAAATCCAAAGCCTCCCCTGAAGAGAAAGCATATGGCCTTTGGGTCTGTTTTCCCTCCAACAGTGCTTTATATATTCATGCATTGCAAGTGGCGAGATCAGGTATTTAAACAAAACTTGGCAGTGGAAACCAGGGCCAAGAACCTCTTTTTTGCATGCAATGAGGCGCAGGGGGAAGAAGAGGGAGGGCTCCAGCTGGGACACCCTCTGCGGCACAGGGCCGAGCCCTCGCAGGCGGGTGGGAGAGGGAAACCAGCTCTGCCTGGGTGTGTGTTCCAAGCAATTGTACAATAAGGTGGTACCACCTCTTCCTCTGTTTGTGTTTTGGAAGAAAGTGGAGTTGCCGTTTCATGTGCAAAGGGCCCCGGCGCGGGTGGCCATGCTCCAGGGCAACCTGGGAAGGTCTGGCTGGAGGTGAAGAGGGGAGGTGGGCATGGAGCTGCCTATGAAAGCCGAGGTGCTTTGGGGCATGCTCCAAAGCAGAATTATTAATTTTGAAAACTCAGTGGTTTCCGGGGACTGAGGACCTTTGTCTGGGACTCGCATACCTCAGTCCCACTTTAAGTGCCTAGGTCCCTTCTTGGATCTGGGCCTAATCTGCTAATTCAAATCCAGCTTGCATGCGTCAGAACTGTAAGCCAATATAGAGTTGGCAGGAAACGGCTTTCCTATCCTGTGAACATTTTCAGGATTATTTTTTTTTTTTAAACCGAACCTGGGTTTAAAACTTGGGCCAACAGCCAGAATTTCAAAAATTTTTGCAAAACTAAACCCTAAGTTCTGAATCTTTTTCCTCTAACATCAGCTAAAATATTTGATTTCAATATTGACTACTTCTTTGTGTTTTACTCTTTTATTACCAGTGGTTTCATTTTAAAAACAAAAGTGGAATTTAAAACTGGAGGGAGTTTGTTGAACTCTCTCCCCCCATCAAGACTCTCGGGTTTGACAGATTGGCATGTTCTGATCTGAAAAGTACTTCATCAGAAATGACCGTAGGTCAATGAGCTACAGCTGTTGGCATCTGATGGCGGTGGTCTGGATTAAAAAAGTATGTCAGTGCAGTTGGATGGGTGAGGAACACAACAGCTGGCACACACGGTCTGTCTCAGCAGACAGCACCTCATAGGCACAGGAGTTGGTTTTTCTTCTTACGAGGCATGGTTTCTTATCTCCTGGCTAAGGAACGTGTGCTATGACTTGTAGTATCAGCGTATGAATCATGGTGATGGAGAAGGTTTGGCTTGGGGATGCTTCGCCACTGTGGACCATTTGAGCTACAGACCCATAAAAGTATCTTTTTACCAGTATGCAGAATGGCTAGAACTTCTCCCACTGTATATGATTTTGAATTTGAGTTTTATTTCTTGTGCCTTATTTATGTTGCACTCTATGCCTGGCACTAGTTCTTCCCTCCATGGTTCTGGTCCAAAGACCATTGGAATCAAGCAAAATCATTCCACCAGCTTCAGTGGGCTTTGGAGCAAATCCCTTGCACGCTGAACAACCTCCATCTCATCTTTCAAGTGCTTCCTGCAAAATAACACTCCTTTCACAAAGCTTTTAAGCAGGGCTGAACCTGCGTAACATTTGTATTTCTTTGTGATAGACTTTCAGCCAGGAAAGTGTCGTGGGTCAATTAAAGGGTAAACAGGATTCACCGGTTGGGTCTGCAAGCAAGAAAATGTGTCATGTATTAGTACTGAGGATGAGTTTAAAAGTGTGATAAATGCCATTTAGAAACAGGTCTTGTGTTATGGTTCTTCCCCCGTTGTAATATTCTCAAGGTGATCTGTAATATCTCTCCATGCAGTAATGAGATTTTTGGAAATAGAGTGTGGAAATATAATGAAACTGTGTGGGTGTGGGGTGGCTCACTTCAGTGTCATCTTGATTCCATGGCCAATAAATAAGACCTATCTTGCAACTGAAAAAGCCCTGTGAGCAGAGAAAGCCTGAAAGGTGTCAGATCCACATTCTTCCATCGCTTGGAGGACAGTGATGGCCCTTGGCTGCCACAGAGCGTCTCTTATCCATCCCTGTATGACACTGCAAACAGGCCCATGCATGCTGTGCTGAGTTTTCCGCTATCCCTTTTTCATTTTTCTCCACCCTTACCCGTTCTTCATCCCACAGACATGTGCAATCTGTGGCATTTCTGTTCCCTCTCCTGCTTTCTGCCCCTCCTGTCTCCGTGATGAGTGCTGGTACTGCACCGACATGCGTTGGCCCAGAACTGCCTTTGGGGTAGCACGGATGACATGCAAGCACGAAATAACAGACAGCCCTTGCCCTGAAAAGACTAGAAAGGGGAAGAAGATGCATCAGATTCAGAAAGGTGCTTGTTTGTTCAGCACTGAGGTGCAGATTGAACAAAGAGAGAAAACAAGACCTTCTCTTCTTTTCACAAGAGTACTGGGACATACGTGTTTTTGTGTATGTATATATATATATAAAGCAAAGACATATTGCATCATCCTTCTCTCTTCTCATTCCCCTTGTTTTACTCTTACCTAGGCGATGGTTCACCTTACTGTGGTCAGCAGAAACATGAATCTAATGGATCCTTACCCCTGGGGCCAATACGCTTCACAGTGTGTTGAGCATACATATGAATCTGATAACCCTGCCTTGAGGAGCTGGTGATCTGCTCAGGTGATCCACAGTCACTGGGGTGGGGAGCAGGACAGCCTCCAAAAGCATGAAAGAGCAGGTAGCGGTTGGTGGCGTTATGAATGGTTAGGGTTAATTGTTCCTTCAACCAAAATGGTGGGATTCTGCTGAGGAGGCGGTGGCCAAGGGAAGGTGTGGGGGGGAGATGGTTGTTTGGAGTTTCTGCACGAAACAGGGCTGTTAGGAGGACATGTAGGACTGGGAGGAGGATATGAAAAGGCTGAGGAGCCTGACCAAGCGTATGGAAGTAATGGAAGGGGCAGAGAACAGAGACTGACAGTGTCTGGTGAGATTAAGTCCCAAGACCAAAGCAGAATATCCTGGCATTATTGAAATAAAATATTTCAACTGATCTAACTAGAATCTGCTGGCCTGAAAAATGTTTGGAGATTTAAAAATTCTCTCTTTTCCACTGGGAAGAAGAAGAAGAGAAAAAAAAAAAAAAAGAGAGATGCCAAACACACTGATTTCAGAGGATAACATCATTTTTTAAGGTGATAGAAATCTTTGTTCTCACTGAGCTCCTACCATTTGAAAATCAAACCTGTGGGCATTTCAAGAGGAGGAAATGCAATTGAAAAATCCCTGTTCAGACTTGCCTCTTCTCCCCATCCTAAGTTGTTTCCAGATCCGGAGTGCTGTATCCTGAGTACAACCTGTGTTGCTGCAGTGGGGATTTTGCTGTACAGTGAAGCTGTGAACCTGGAGAACAGTAACTCCCATCCAGTTGTCACTGCAGTTTTCCAAACCAAAAAAGAACAAAACAGAATGAGGACCTCAGCCTATCTAAGAGTAGTGAACACAACATCACTTTTAAAGCCATCTGTCAAACAGCTGGCTTCAGAAGAAAAATTTACCAAGCAAGACTGCAGAGGAACTCAGGGTGGTTGGTTTTTTGGTGGTTTTTTTTTCTTTTTCTTTTCGGTTGTTTTTTATTATTATTATTTATTTTCCTTCCTTTCATCTGGCTAGGATTAAGTATTTTGTTTTTCTCTTCTACATGCATCAACATGCCACCATGGGACTGTATTACTTCATAGGCAGATGAACAAAAATAAGAAAAAATAGTTACCAGTGCTCAAGTGGAACCTCAGCTGGGTTGAGGTAGAAACTGCTCAGGGCTGAAGGAGAGGTATGAGGAGCACGGCACTGACTCCGAGGCAGCGGGGAGAAGTCAGCAGCCTTCTCTACGTTTTGGGGGAGGATGTAAAACTTTGGGTCATTCCAGACATGCAAGGGTGAACTTAGAGCAGAGATAGAGAACAGGGAAGGGATTTTTCACTTAGCTGATTCAAGGTTGGCTTATTATAAAATCATGGGAATCAGGGCTAGTAAAGAAAACATGTTGGATTAAGTCATCTTATCCGCTCCCTGCAACCAACCAGTATACGCTTCCTCCCATGGGCTTTCCAGGCAGGTTAACTCTTAGAGAATAATGAATGGTCATTGCTGAAGGACAAAATGAAATTGGCTTCTGGATTCCCCACCCCCCCAAAGGCATCTTTTCCTCTTTCTGATCCACATCTCCTCTGTCATTCACACCCTGCTGAGAGCCCCCAGACAGGTATCTTCTTCCAACTCGAAAAGTGGGTCAAGAACTACAAGTATCCAGAAAGACAAAGATTTAGGAGGAGACTTGAAAGTTGGGTGGCCTGAGAAGTTCTTAATCCCTCAGGAGAGAGGTTTCTTTCTTTTCCTGCTCTAAAGAAACCTCCTTCCTTCCCCCTACCTGCTTTTGCAAATGCTTAGCAAAGATGATGATTTACCAGTTGTTATCTAACTTGGAGCTGTCGGTTTCCTGAGGACAAAGGCCCAGTGCACAATACGACAACAAGGTCTTACATTTAACTGCAAAGTCCCTTGACACTGCAGCGTTCCAGCACAGCAGGCTGGAAAATGTGTTGCAGCTCCATATAAATTGAAGAGGGGGAAGAAAAAAAAAATAAAAGAAACATAATGAATTAAATATGGAAATGAATAATACACTCAAGTACAATCTCCTCTGTGTCATCTTGGTATTCAATCCCATTTATTTTGTGTTGTCCCCGCATGATCGAGAGTCGCACAGATTTATGTGTAATGAATGTGGAACTGTTTTGTAGAGATTATCTGAAAAAAGCTGGAGGCTCAGCCATAGAGGAGGGGAATAGGAAGGGCTTGTAGGGCTTGGGAGGCTTGACAAACAGTCTAAGAACAGGGGGAAATGTATAAAACTGGCATTTGTTGCTGGGGTAATTGTAAGGATGCGTGAACTGCTCTTGAAATTAATGCCTTCAGGTTTTGCCAGAGCGCTGGCTCAAACAAAGGAGAGTTCCCACCCATCCGAGCTGCTTCATCAGGTGGACATTATTTTAGCGTTTTTGAGGATGTCTAAGATCACAAAACAAAGTTTGGCAACCCAGAAGAGTTTTACAGGAGACTGGAACTCTTGTGGTGCAGAAGACTAAGCCTGGAGTAACGGAGCTGTCCACCCTCACCCTCCATTAGTGACTCTTACTGCTTTGATATAAAGATGTGCAGCTTGTTTTATTTCCTTTTCCTTATATCCCCTTTTTCTAATGTAGTCTTCTTTCCCTCTGATCCCTAGGTAAGAATAGCCTGTGGTGACCCTCTGTGGTTTTCTCCTTGGGTATAGCTAGGCTGCAGTATTTTTTTGTAGGAGCTGCTCAGGAGTGAATGTTTTATGAAGTATATTGATCCAAGAACATATTACCTCAAACTGATGAGTTACCATGCATCAGCTGCTCTGCAGTAACTGTCCAAGCACATGCTCTTAAACCCAAGTACTTCCATGTAATTATATGTGTCAAAGTGCTAAAATGTCCATCTGCATCTGACAAACTCGAAATAGTTTGTGATTTCATTACATCGCTGATATTAAACTACCCCGCACAGCAAGGAAATTATATCTCACTTCACAGTTGCATTTGTCTAACGCCAGCCTGAATTCTCTCTGAATCTTTTTATGTCTCTGGCTGAAGGACTTTAAAGGTCTGTAAGGCATCTTTTCCATGTGAAAGTACCTACATACAAAAATATCAAGTCACATTTTGACTGATTGCCGTAGGTTAAAGGCTTATGCTTGCCTCGTTGCAAGACTTGTTTTCTCTTGCAAGATCATTTTTTGTGGCTTTAGTTTGAACTCTGAGACACCTGTATCCTTCCCGAATTGGGGATGCCAAGACTGAAGATACTATTCTAATGATTTTAATAGTGACCAACCCAGGGACAAAACTACTTCCCTGTTTCTACCTGATATTCCCTTCTTTATACACGGGAGTATCGTATTAGTCATCAAACGCTGCGCTGAAATCTCACACTGAGGAGGTTGATCTTGATGTTCTTTATGCACAGCTTTGCAAGACAGAGGTTTTCACCCTGAAGGCAGGGCCTTGGCTTCAGCTCTTCAAAATTCAGCCAGATTGTTCCCCCCGGAGGTGCCATCTTTTCTTCATTGACAGCAGAAGCAGCCTGGGCCAACTAGGCTCTTAGTTGAGATGCCTTTATTAGGGGCAGGAGATGGGGGTGGGGTTGAATCTCAGCCTTTATTGCCAGGTGTGATATGTTTCACTTGACTCTAATAAAATTCACATATTGAATTGTGATAATTTAAGCAGGTAGCTCTTGTACACCCCTCCCCAATCCAGCCAGCCTCTTCTCTTTCCTCTTTACTGTCTCAGTAATTTATACACCATCTGCAAATCCCACTATCACAGATTATTGCTGAAAATGCTAAACCTCATTGGATTAGCAACCAGTTTTCTAAAGCATCTTGCTAATAATGGTCCCATTTATTACAATGCCTCCCCATTAAAACTATGTGTTGAAAGTTGTCATTGAAACGCATGTTGGTAAGTCTAATAGATGCCTTACGGTTTCCACACAGTGCGAAGTATTTGTGTCTTAGCTAAGGTCTCGTGAGATACCAAATTGTATGCCTTGGAGGAAAACAAATGTACTTTGCTAGTGCCATTGCTTTTATCAAGATAGATCTTTGTCCAAAGAAAGGTGACAGTCTGTGCTTCTCCTGAGTACCAGACCAATTTCATGTCTCTGTAGGTCTGTTTCTAGGAGATGCTGAATTTGCTGGCAACTGGAGTTCAGCAGAAGTCCCATCACAAACCTCTGGAGCTCAGATTTACTGCCTTTATTCCCATCAGGAGATGTTGGCATTCATGTCCTGTTGTTGTTGGCCACCATCTCCGTAGTTGTCTGTATCTTGCATTTCAAAGAATGTGACCCCTTCTTTGAGGGGGTATCAGATTTCCTTGAAATCAAAGACTGTTCCTTTCTCAAGGTCTTGAAAACTTCACCCCACACTTCAGACACTTGTGTGATCTGCCACGTTCCCTAAATCCAAGGGATTGGCTAACTTACTTCCAGATATTCAGGGAGGATGGGTTGGCAGTGGACAACCTGGGAGGACAGCTTGCCCCTTCTACTCAGTGCTGGGTTTATTTTACCTTCTCCAGAGCCACTGCTGCTCTCCAATGTGGTGCACAGGCAATAAGGAGTTATCGGTGTGTTAGATTTTTCATATGATGTTGCTTTTGGAACCCATCTTCTTGGGGTTTGCCTGCCTTGCCTCTGTCATGTTTAATTTCTCTTGCTAAGGGCCCTGGAGCAGGGACCTGTGATTTTTCCTTTTTGCCCTTTCTTTTTGTAATTGTAAAGGCCCATAAAGTCATAGACTTCCTCTAGTACTGAATAAATAATAAACAATGCTAATACTTTTCGCTCCAAAAACTCAGTTAGCAGATTCTGAAGAGAGAGAATAGTGTCAATGCAATCGCAAAAGTGCACATCATCACCAGACGGAAATCAATACATGGCATCACTCTAAGAGTCCACATGGTAGCACTTGTCAGTAATTCTCTTCCAGTCTGTCAACGCAGTACTCCATCACACAAACGGGAGGAGTGTGTTGTGCATTTGTATATTTGAACCTCTCTGGGGACACCAGTAATACAAAAAGCATTGCCACCAGAGGCTTCTTCTGGACTTAACGAAAGGAAATACATTTTCCTTCATTCTCTTCTTGAGCTTGTGGAGGCCTGGACACACAGAGCTTAGCTGTACTCTTCTTTTGTGGATAGCAGCAGTGCAAGAGCTAGTGGCAACTCTGATAACACAGACTTCGGCCCTGAAGGCTGACCTAGGACCAGGCTCTTGATTCATATTGACTGCGTCTATACAAAACCGCAGTATCAAGTCTGCAAACCCAGACAGTGAAGCAATGGGTTGGTGTTGCCCATGTGTAGGACCTCCAGGCCTTGCATGGGGCTCCCGTACTTCACTACTCGGAGGAGAAATAACAGCCATGTGTAGTGGCCCATTCAATCACAGCAAGGACACAAATGCTCGGCCAGCCATGGCCATGCAACAACTGGGAGATGTTCTGGTGGCACGCGATTGCCCGCGACTCATTAGTCAGCCATCTTCCTTCATTCATCTCCAGTGGGAGCTCTCCACAAGGTGGCAATGTAACACCACACATGCCACCATTTCCTCTGGCAGATGTCCTCTGGTTGAAGTTTCCCTCATCCCAAGAGTGGTGCCCTTGCTTACGTGCCCCCGTTGCAGGCATGAATGCAAGCTCGGCTCATACTGAGGTGAATGCAGGTGGTCTGCTTGGTGGTTCCCTGCCAAGTCTTCAGAGATGGAGAGCAAAGTCCAGCTACGTGGCTTTGCTACCACTTGTTGGCCATGGGAAAAGACAAAGCATGAGCGTATGGAGTCACCAGGCCTGGAGAAGGATGCTGGTGCTCTTTGGGTAAAATGGAAGACTTTTAAGAGGCCAAATCTGGTATCTGTGTAATACTGAATTGTACTTTTTTGAAAAAATAATCCTGCTGCAGTATGTAGGATATCTGTGAAGCACGAGACCACCTTGACGTGGATAAGCAAGCCAAGAAGTGTCTGTCCTAGCTTATACCTGCTTCCCATTAATTTAAAAGCAGCCAGGAAAGACGATAGTTGAAAATGAGATGTGATCATCGATAGGTTGCTTGTATGTTTAAATCTAGCAGCAATAACAAAAGCAGTACAAACGATAGAGACATAACACTAGCTTCCTCTACACCACAGGCCAGGATTTTGTGAATTATCCCCAGATTTCAGTACCTCCCCTCCAGCTTCTGTTCTGTCTCTTACAATAAAGATTTGCCTGCCAAATTCTTTGAACAAGGGAAGCGAGCCAAGCCAGTCCTGGAAGGGGTTGAGCTATGTTTGTTGTGCTATGTTTTGGGAAGCCCTCTTTTGATATGTGTTGATGTACTTTGTCCCCCTCAAGTTTCTATATCCTTGTGGGGGGTCTCTGCCCTTTAGTTGATTCCTCGAGGAACTCTCCCAGAAAATATGGGGCAGTTCAGGGTGGAGGTGGGAAGGATGCTTTAGCAGCTCCTCACCCATTTAGAGAAGGGACTCTGTCTAAAGCTGAACTGTCCTGTTGTCACTATGAAGTTGTGTTGTCTTCTGGAGTACCAGGTATTTGTCATGGCCGGAAAGAGGAGAGCAGATTAAATGGATCCAATGAACTGATCTGGTATGGCAAGCTTTAAGCTCTTTGAAGCCTACAAGGGCATTTCCATTTCCAAACCACAAATTATTTCCAGAAACTGGGAAACAAGAGGAGGGAAACAAGAGGAAGGAAAGCTTGCACATGGCAAGCTCAACAGAGAAGAAAAATCCTTTGCAATGAAGTCATTGGACAGAAAGTAAACTGCCCACAAGCCCTTTTACCAGAAGAGTTTGGATCGAGAGTCCAGTGAATAGGAGAATTATACGTAACATGTAGTATATGAACTTTCAGGGCAATAAAGAGGTATTGTCCATGGGTTGGTCTCAAAACTTCCACTGAACCCCTTAGCGCGTGAGTCAGTGACAGAGAAGATCGGTGTACGTAGTCACTGTTCCGGAGCTAGGTTAGAGGAAAGGTGGAACTTTTCACAGAAAATAGTCAACGCTTTGCTTTATCGGGCTTGATAAACTTTGCTTAACTTGTGCAATGATTCCTGGCTCCTCCATATGGCCTTCACCTTTGTGTACTATTGATTAACTAGTACCTAGTTTGCCATACGATCTGAGTTCCTCCTGTGCCTTTCTCCTCTTTATCTAATGGAGTTGGTTATTTTAACCCTTTAACTGGGAACTTACTCAGTGGGGGCTGGTACCTCTCCTGAGAAGCTTTATGCTAAGGAAGCAAGTGAGAGGGGCTGAAGATCCTGGGGGTGAACTCTGAATTCTTTGTGTTGCAGTAGCATCTAGTAGGCATACTGCAGCTGGAGCGGTGGGGGGGGGGCTGCTGTACGAGGCACAGGACCAGCACGTAATGAGAGGGCTGCTCCTACCCTAAAGAACTTGCAGCCTGAATAGAAAACACAAAGAATGGGAGGAAAACTAGAGGCACAAAGAAAAGAGATGACTTGGCCAAGATTGAGCAGTAAATCAGTGGCAAAACTTCGAAGAGTTCCCTTGAGCCCTAATCTGGTGACCTTTCTAGTGGGGCAGGCTGCCTCTGGCTTTTCACTGAAGTGTGCAAAGCATTGGCTTTTGATTTGCAAATAGATTAGAGCATACAGCATCCTACGCCAAAAACTTCAGCACAAAGTTAACATTGCCTAATGGTGTCTCGTGTTGTTCCAGAATGCAGAGAGGATTAATTCTCAGTAGGATATGAAAAAATTAATGCAAATATAAACTTCTAAAAAGTAGGAAATATAAAAGTTCGTGCTATGCTGTCAAAATAACCTTAAATCTGCCGCCTTCCAGAATTGCTGCTATATAGGCTCATACAGACTGAATCTCAGGGAAAATTGAAGAAACAAGGCACATGAAAGCATCCAGTAGTGTCTTTATCTGAGCATGTCCTATCAAGGGAGATGGAACAGGCAGCAGTGTGTTCTCATAAGTTTCTTCATATCTTCTTCCTGTAAGTTCATAGGCTTTAAAGCCAGGAAGACCTCACTAGTCTGTCTGATCTTATCTATACCAACCTTCAGACCTCTTTTAATTCATCTGTATTGAGCCAGATACCCCGAGATTGCCCACAGCATCTTCAACAAAGGCACAAGTTCAGCCCTTGAGTGCAGCAGCTTCAGACAAGAGAAACTATTGTCTGGTTGTTTTCAGGGGGTCTTGGCTCCGGTCCTCCCCTGCACAGTCACCACAAAGTTCTCTTGCTAACCTCGGCATGCTCAGCAGACAGGATGCATTTTGGGATGCTGAGGTATGCTGGTTTCTAGGAGTACTTAGAATAGTCCACCTAAAACCAGAAAGTGATGCTTGGTTTTATCTATAGCAGAGCTGAGATTCCTCTGATACCTGGCCGAATTTAATCTAGTGCCCCTTTTACTTTGGGGGAAAAGGGTCTAGCAGTGATGCAAACTGGTCGTAGTATAGAGAACAGTCTGGTTCTTCAGGCCTTATGATCCTTCTCCACCTATCAGCAAAGAGTTTACAGCTCAACTTCCCCCGCCAAGAGCAAATCGATGTATCTATTTAGTTGTGCTTTCCCATGGAGAGGAAGGGCTAGCAGGGGTCCGTAGCCCCAGAAGCACCTGCAGAGATGTTCTCAGCAGATGGTTGCAGGGGACCAGGCTGCTGGCAGGGCACTTGTGGCCATTGCTACCATCGTGGTGGTGTGGGACTCCCTGATCTCCCTTGGACTTTGCTGAAAGCACTGAACCCCTGCGTGTGCCGCAGCTCCTAACTTGGCAGCGCTGCTCCCTTTGCCTTTCTTACTCATTCAGCTTGTGAGCCATTTGGGCAGAGTCTGGCACTCACTCCGTATGCCTTGGGTATTATGTTTGAGTATAAGATGCTTCAGTGTAAGACGCTAGTACAAGCCCTGTTCCCTGGTTTTATTGAGTCAGGGCTGGGAGGGTGAAAAATCCTCTTTTTCCCACCTGCAGCACACCTGGCTCTTGTTACCTGCTGAGCAATGAGCTGGGCCTTGTGCTGCCTAATCACGTTTGATATTACAGCTGGGCGAAATGTTTATGGGGGACCATTTATTAGATGTCTTTTCCCTTTATGTGCTCAGGTGCTTTGAGGAACTTCTAAATTTAGCCACCGTGCAACATTCAGTCAAATCATTCCTCCAGATGGGTTTCAGCCCCAGCTTAATAACGACTTGAGTGCGAAATGATTCACTCGTTTTGACTGGATGCTGAAAGCCTTGCGTCCTTCTCTGGCCTGGATGAGGGCAGCTTTTTTTATCTTTCTTAGAAAGAAGAAATAGTGAGTAAGGGAGAGGAAATAACGTACAATGGATGGTAATTGTGAGTTATTTGTGTGACGAACAATGTCTTTGCAATGCTTCCACGTCACCAGGACTAAAATCCAGCTGCTGAAAAGGGAAAGTGACTGAGAGGGGACACCCAGGCACCCTACAGATCCAGACTTGTCCCATCTGGTCCTCATCCTGCGCACCTCAGGACTTTTCAGGCATGGCATGGTTTTATTGTCTCCATCCCGTGATGATGCAACATCTCTGTCTCATGGTGGGAACTGAGGCACAGGCTGGGTGAAACATCTCGCCCCATGGTTAGCTGGAGCCAGGCTCCATGTCATTGATAACATTTTCTTCACTGCCATTGGGCATGTTTCCCTGGGTGACTTTTTTGTTTGTTTTGCTTTTTGTTGTTTTTTTTTGTTGTTGTTTTTAGGCTAGGAGGAGATTCCCTAATGTGTCCTGATATCTCTATGGGACACAAACACCCGTTTCTGCTTGGTCTCTGCACTGCTGTTTCCTAGAAGATCAAATATCTGTCCATGCCCTGTTCATTTCATTCTTCCCTACACACCTGCTACTGTCAGACCCAAAATACAGCACTGCTTGGACATTTGGTCTTATGTAATATGGCCTCTACGTTCTTATGAGGTTTGGGAGCTTTCCTGTTTTTCATTGTGGTCTCCACTGAGTAGGCAACACGCAAAATGACCCCGGGAAACCTAGTTTTGCAAAAGACTTTTGCCAAATGTCTCTTAAACACTTTCTCTTCCACGCAGTCCTGCCTCCAGTGGGTTGGCAACTGGCTGAGCTCTCTGCCACCCACCCAAAGGTCTTTCCTAGGTGTGTGTTGTGTGTTTGTCAGAGGGCTACTGGTCCCCATAGTGCAAGTAAGAGTTGTGCACATAGTGCAAGTAAGAGTTGTGCAAATGAAATGTGTCAGACCCTGAAATCCTGATTACTTTTAATGGCCAGAGGAGCTGCTACAATCACAAAACCTAATCTTCTGTGTGAAATAGGCGTCAAAATTTCTTCCGCTCATTGTTGCTTTGACCCCAGCTGCTTTTGCTTGTGGTTGAGAAGGCATGTGGATTCCTCCTCAGAAATGGGCAGGAGGTGGGTATAGGTTTCTGGCAGAGGAGAGGTCAGTGGAAAGGAGAGGCACGCAGCAGAGCCGAGGTGGGACAGCAATGGCCTTTTGACAGGAATGTGGTTTCCAGAATGTCTCCCTCTATTTCTGGCAGAAGATGTCAAGCCCAATGAATCCTGGAAGCCCTCAAGTGCAAGTCTGGATATGTTCTGTGTCCGATTGCCAGCTCTGATGGAGGAAAAATGACTGCCACACCACTGTCCCATCCCTCAGCAGCTATTTGGCAACCTCCCCCTTACATCAACACTGCAGCTGGCTTGCATGCTATCTGCTGACCATTTTCTTTTCCTCAACCCTTATGCCCTGAACGGATCAATTTTTAGAATTTACGAAGTGTCAGATGTCCTGTTGAGAACTGAACATGGATGAAAAAAACACTGGAAAGCTGGTGGAAATTGCTAGAAAGCAGCATTATTTATCCACTGGAAGAGTACACCACAGCTAGCTTCAGGGCAAGTACCACGTCCCCTGGCTCCCCTGCGGTCCTCCGAGCCCCTGCTGATAGGATGCTTGCTCAAGGTCCACTGGCCACTCTTGGCTCTGAGCCGCATCCCCTTGCTGACGGGCATGTTCTGCAGCAGGACCAAGGGCTCCGGGGAAGACTGGGTAAACCTCCCTTGCTGGCTCAAGCATTTTTGCTCAGGTTTAGTTCAGACCCTCTCTCACCGCCATCGACACTATTGGGCCCACCGTTTTCTTTGGAGTCACCGACACCCTCAGACCCAATTGGTTGCAGTGGCTGGGCAAGGCCAGAAGTTTATTTTGGTGCATCTCTCTCACCTTGAAAAGTGTTACAAAACCATGAAGTCATTGCTAGAGCTGGTTGGAAAATTTATTTTACATGGGTTTTTTTCTGCCACAAAAGACCAATATATATAACTGAAATTGTTTGTGGGAAATGGGATGATTTTAACAGATTTTCCAGCTTACGAAAAGGTTGCAAGTCTTCTAAACCCATTTTCTTTTCTCTCTTTTTTTTTTTTTTTTTTTGTCTTTTTACATGATTAGATATTTGGGGTTTTTTTTTTTTACATTGACATAACATTTCATTATTTAATTTAACTTAATTTTTGTGGAGAAAAGAGATTAAACAAAGAGGAAAAGGTCCAAATCAAATACTTGAAAATTATTTTTATCTGTACTGATTTTTGTTTTGCTTTGTCTTGTTTTTGGGTTTTGCCTGCTGGTCTGTGAACAGTTTTGAGATTTCCTTCCAGTTTTCTTTCTGATGTAGAGAGGAACACCAACTGAAATTTCAAAAACTTTTATGAGAAAGGGAAAGCCTTCCCTGCCAAGCTCTAGCTATGGCTTGAATATGTCTTAAAACACTGACTGTCAAAAGCTGTGATCTGATTTACCAGGGAGGGTTTTCTTACATTGTCACACCCGTGCGTAGCCTCCGACGAGTGAATAACAGGGAGCTATTCCTGACGGGTTCCACCTGTGCGAGCTCTTAAAATTCTCCAAAATAGAGTATATCATATTTTGGAGAGGGAGATGTGTTAAGGAGCTTTGAGTCAGCCAGGAGGATTTGTAAACAGAATTATGTGAGGCGGGAGTCAATGCAGAAGAATAATGACATGTAGGAACGAATTGGGAAATAAGAAGTTAGGGATGACTCCACGTGAAGATCCACACCAAGCAATTGCCCGTGACCAACAGCAAATGCATGGGGCAGCATGAGAGTCCAGCCTCTAGAGGTCTGCAGCTCCAGGACTTCTTGAGCCATGAGCTTCAATTTTTTGTCTAAAGGCATGGCTAGGAAATCTCAAAATGCAGTGTGAATACAGGTAAAAAATTCAGTAATTGTGATTTCTTCAGAGTCAAGTGGAACTGCTATGGGGGCCAATGGAAAAGATCTTGTGGCACCTTGTTTATAAGAGCATCGTTCTTTTCCCCACCTTCCAGTTGTCCACAGTTTGCCTTCTAGACCAAGCACCCAGCCCTGTGGTTTTGACTTTTGTCTGAAAAATGGGGAGTTTTGAGTAAACCTTCACCCTTTCTTCCACTGAAGTTTCAACTTAAAAAAAATAATCTCAAACTGCAGATTTAAAAAATTTATTCCACCCCACTTTTAACTGTATCTGTACCCTCTCTGTAGCAGAGTAGATAACTGGAGAGATGAAACACAGTGTGGCTTTGTCCCTGAAGAACATCATCTGTTCTTTTTTCTTCCACTCATAAATCTCACTGGTGTACCTTGCCCTTTACAACGTGGTAGGACTGAGTGACCAGCATACACTCAGCAGAGGAGATGGGGAGGGTGTAAGTACAGATAGTTTCCAAATGACCCCAGAGAAGTGTAGAAATCATGTTGTTAACAACCGTATTCTACATGGCAGTGATCCAGGGCCCTGTAATTAGATGCGAATATTACAGTTGGCTTCGAAACACTATAGAAAGTAGAAATTGCTGGCTGTTGGGGAATTAGAGCATCCTTTTATTGGACGGGGGGAGAGCACATTGGTGGTGGGCTCATTTCATGTTTTTGTATTCCAGGCAGTTTGCCCACTTGAGAGGAAGCTATTTATTGATCTCTGACTGTGGGGGTTAATAAATCTCTGTTTAGACTGGTTCAAACTCTGGCCAGGTCAATCTGAGGCAGATGATAACTGCTTCTTAACCAGAGGCACTCTGCAAACCAGCTGGGGGATGCTGCCCAGGTCTGGGCTGCAATAAGAAACCGGGGGTGTGTGGACCCTTTGACCTCCCCTCAAACCTCTGATGCTTGTGTAGTTTGGATTTAATACATATGGAGTCCTTCTTTTTTTGTTATTCTTATATGGCATTGCAGTCAACAGTGTTTTTTTTCCCCCATCCCTTTGCATCTCCCGTTATCCATGCCACCTTCGGTGGGGGGAGGCGTCGGCTTGGCAAACAGGCTGGTTTCATTACCTCGTCTCCTCCCCTCACCTCCTGAAGGACGTCTTCATTAGGAGCCTCCTTGTGTGGAAATCAGCTTATGCTCCACACAATATGTGAAAGCCCCCTGGAAGGATTTTATGAGAGGTCACACGCTTGAGCCTGCCTGTCACTGGCCACCCGGGGGTGGCCAGCCCACCCTCCTGCCTCCCTGGGACTTGCCCTTTGATTCCTCACCCTGAGCAGCAAATGCCTCCACTTCAATAGACGTAATTTCCAATTGTCTCCATGCGCTTTGGAAGTCTCTCTATCACACCCTGAACAAATATGCCTTCTTTTTTTTTTTTTTTCTTTTTTATTTGTTCTTCTGAACTCGCTGCTGAATAATCGGTTCTTTCCCCACTGCCATGTTTCTGCTCTAATCAAGGACAGATTCTTGTGAAAATAGATTGGTCTTCCCACCCCCCCTGCCAATGTGTGTATGTCTGTTTTTTTAAAAATAATTTCCTAGAACTGATAGATTTGGCTGGCCCTCGGGTCTCTTCTGATGCAGGAGGGTTAAGGGAGAGCTGGGTGGCCTGTTTGCTCTCCCTTTAACCATTTCATCATTTGTAGAGAAAACCCTTTCCCCTACTCCCCTTCCTTAAGAGGGTCAGTCCTGGTGCACGTGGTGTAGGAAGCCCCACTGAAACCTTATCAGCAGCTTTGGGCATGACAAGGAGTAATGCCTCCTCGTCAGGCAGCCCTGGACTGTGGGTGGGTGCGGAGAGATGCTGGGTGTATCCTGCTGGGTGCTGCGTGCCCTCAACTCTCACCGGTGATGGCGGGACTCAAGACAGGGACCCTTTGCCAGGCTTGTGTGCACATCCCGAAGGCCTGAAGCTCTGGCTGATGAGTTTTGTTGTTGAGGACATCACCTTCCCTGGGCTTCTGGGGTTCCCTGGCCTCCTGCTGGGTGTGGGAAGGACCAGTTCTCACCTTCCAAGGGTGCGGGGTGCCTGGCAGTGGGACAGCAGGGCGAGATGTGGCCTTGTCTAGAGGAAGGTGAACTTCTGCAAGACCTGAGGAGGGCACTAGAGAAGTGCAGAGATGTTGAGACAGGGGCTTGGCCAGGCAGTGCATGTGGCTGCCATCTGCAGAGCCCCCAGCTCCTGGTGCTCGGCTTTTCCTGGGAGGGTGCGGTGAAGAGAGCAGGGCGAGGGGGAAGGGCTCTCAAACATTTTTTTGATGTTGTTGATAAGACCTTAGCTGCTCCACACTTTCTTCCCCGTCTGATCCATGATTACTGAGCCTTCACGTGGACGCGCTGGGCGTATGTGTGTATAAAAATATATGGCTGTATAATTAGAACCAGCCAAGAATATTTGGCTGAAATGATGGGGGGGGGGGGGGGACACACGGACTCAGGGGGTGTCCAAACATACTGATTTGTTGGAGCCAGAACTCTTCATGGGAAGTGTCAGGTTTGATGAATTTCCCATTTAACAGAAAAAAGAAAAAAGCAAAAAAAAAAAAGAAAAAGAGAAAGAAAAAAAGGTTTTGACATATTTTAAACATTCCAGTGCAGCATTTTTAAACCATCACCTCCCAGGCTCATTTTTTTCTGCTCACAGAGGTTTTTGAGATCATTCCGAATCAGGCAGAACAGGGATTTGAAGCATGGCCAATGTCCTAAACACCAGCTAAACAGCATCACTCAGTCTCTCTCTCTCCTTTTCTCCACAAAAAGCTTCCTGATAAAACTGGTTGAAGCCAAAACGTTCCACAGGGATGCGTCAACTTTAGCCAAACAGTATATTTGACTATATGAGGTGATAGCGACCTCTAATTGAAATATTTCCATTGCCCATGTACTTAGTGATTCTTCCCATCCCCAAGATGCATCTACCATCCTGCCTTAAAGCAGCAATTTGGTCAAGGCCCTTAAATGAGCTGGTCTTAGTCTCCACATTTCCCTGTATCTTCCCATCTTCCCAGAAAGGCTCCCTGCGTTTTGTGGTGCTGCAAAGCCTCAGCCTTGCCACAGGAGCAGGAGGTCGGAGGGGTGGCCAGGCCGGTGAGGGCAGAGATGAGCAAACGTTGGGATGTGTGGGAAACCCAGGCAGTTCAGAGAGGCTTTGGGGAATTAGGACCCACCTGCCTGGAGCATCTAAGCCATTAATTAGGAACACATTGGGGGGGGGGGGGGGGGGGGGGGCGCGCATCAGCCTGAGGGCCACGTGGCTGGCGCTTTTGCCCAAACTATTATTCATGCTTGTCTAGGTAGAAAGCCCTTGTGCTGGAGCCCAGATCCTCAAAGGTTTGGCTTGACTAGGGAATCAAATGCCTAAATACCTTTGAGGATCGCAGCCTTAGTCACTACATCCACAGCCAGCTTTAAATCCACTCTGGAGAACTTATAAATGCTTCTTTATAAGCTTTTTGAGCTGGACTCTGATCCCGACTGGCTTCGTCCTGGCAGCACTGAGTGCCTTAACCTCCCTCCTTGCTCCACTTTCCCCATGTGGAGGGCTCTGGGGTGGCCACCAGCAGCTCCCCTCTTCCTCCAAACTCTTGAGCAAAGTGATCACCTGAGCTGCTCTTTCAGTAGGTCACTGTGGGATGGCTTAAGCAGAGGTTCACGGCATGAGCTACAGCTGAACAAAAAGGTAATGTAAATATATAGAATCACAGAATCGTTTAGGTTGGAAAAGACCTGTAAGATCAAGTCCAACCATTAACCCAGCACTGCCAAGCCCATCACTAAACCGTGTCCCTAATTGCACATCTACATGTCTTTTTAAATACTCCCAGGGTATTTAAAATACATGAACCATTTCCCTGGCAGCCTGTTCCAGTGCTTGACAACCCTTTTGGTGAAGATTTTTTCCCCAATACCCAATCTAAACCTCCCCTGGCACAACTTGAGACCCTTTCCTCTTGTTCTGTGGCTTATTACTTGGGAGAAGACAGTGACAACTCGCCACACCCTCATTTCCAGTAGCTGTAGAGAGCAATAAGGTCCCCCCTGAACCTCCTTTTCTCCAGGCTGAACACCCCCAGTTCCCTCAGCTGCTCCTCATAGGATTTGTGCTCCAGCCCCTTCCCCAGCTCCGCTGCCCATCTCTGGACATACTCCAGCACCTCTGCATCCCTCTGAGGTGAGGAGCCCAAACCTGAGCACAGGATTTGAGGTGCAGCCTCACCAGTGCCCAGTACAGGGGGACGATGACTGCCCTGGCTCTGCTGGCCACACTGTTTCAGGTACAAGCCAGGATGCTGTTGGCCACCTGAGCACACTCTGGCTCACGTTCAGCCGGCTGTCAGCCAGCACCCCCAGGCCCTTTCCCACCAGGCAGCTTCCCAGACGCTCTTCCCCAGGCCTGTAGCCCTGTGTGGGGCTGCTGTGGCCCACGTGGTTGAACCTCATACAGTTGGCCTCAGCCCATTGGCCCAGCCTGCCCAGACCCCTCTTGCAGAGCCTCTTGCCCTCCAGCAGATCAACACTCCCACCCAACTTGGTGTTGTTTGCAGATGTACTGAGGGTGCACTACATCCCCTCATCCAGTTAATCAACAAAGATATCAAACAGGACTGGCCCCGATACTGAGCCCTTGGGAACACCCCGTGTGCCCAGCACCAGCAGGATGTAACCCCGTTCACCACCACGCTTTGGGCTTGGCCATCCAGGCAGCTTTTTGATCAGTACAGCCACCCAAGCCATAAGCAGCCAGTTTCTCTAGCGGAATGCTGTGGGAGATGCTGTCAAAGACTTTACTAAAGTCCAGGTAGACAACATCCACAGCCTTTCCATCGTCCACTAGAGAGGTCGTCTTGTCATAGGAGATCAGGTTCATCAAGCAGGACCTGCCTTTCTTAAACCCACACTGGCTGGGCCTGACCCCCCAGCTGTCCTGCACATGCCACGTGGTGGTGGTCAGGATGATCCGCTCCATAACGCCTGCCCAGGCACTGAGGTCAGGCTGACAGCCTGTAGTACCCCAGATCCTCCTTCCTGCCCTTCCTGTAGGTAGGTGTCACGTTGGCTAGCCCCCGTCAGTGGGGACCTCCCTGGTTAGCCAGGGCTGCTAAGGAATGATTGACAGTGCCTCAGTGAGCACTTCCACCAGTACATGTGCATTTGGTATATGTATATTCATATTTACAGAATACATACCTATCCCTATATGTTTCTATGTATTTAAGTCTACATAGTGTTCTCATCCTGGTGTTCCTATACCTTGAACTGGTTCAAAACTGGGCTGAAGAACCGGAGAGAAAGGAACCATTCTCGGTGTCGGTCTGTGCTGGGTTACATCCCCGTGGGTGACAGCAGCTGGTCACTTGTCCCCACACCTGCATTTGGGAGCAATGGGAGGGACACAAAACATCACTGTTTGCTCCCTTGGCACCTGGGAAAGAACTTTCTCGTGTAGGTCACACAGAGGCTGCTATCTGCAAGGTTTCCTGCACCTTCCTTGCCACTGTCAGGTACAACCTCCTGAATTAAGCAGAACTCCAGATTTGATCCAGCTTGAATATATATTATTGCACTTTTTTTTTCTGTCCCATCCATGTGCCCCTCAAAGTGTATTTCCCTTCATGTGTTCTTTTGCATTAAATTTCAAAGGGCAATCTCTAGATATAGCAAAAAATAATGCAAGCAAGAAATGAATGCATGGTTAAAAGGAGCTTGTACTGTAAAATATTCAAATGTTAATGGAATACTTGTGTCGATAACATTTCCCTAATCTCTGGGGTGTTTGGGATCAACGTTTGAATTTATCTTTTTCTGTATCACAACAAACTGAAGTCTAAATCCAGGCAGAGGTCTGAGAATTGGTCTGGGACTGTGCAAATGCAAAAGCAAGTCAAGGCGCTGCGGTGCTGAGCCTTCCCGTGAGGCTGCCTGCCTGGACCCCAGCACAGCAGGGTTTACCCCACAGCACGCAGACAGCGATGCTTCCAGGGGAGCCCAACCACCTAACTTCTGCTGGCCCCGCAGCCCGGGTAGGCTCAGCGTTACAATGCCAGCTAATTGTGTCTCTGTACACCCCCCAAAACACCATCAGTCCCTGACCTACTTTTGTCTCCCACAAAACCTTTTCTATTCTTGTTTTTCCTGCTCCTTGCCCTGGTTTTCTTCTTGCTTTCCATGCCATGCTTCTGCATGTACATTCAGGGCCTATACTTTTCCATGGACGTTTTCTTGTAAATGTGTTTCTTGGCTGCAACCCACTCATTACACATCCAAAGGGATGCTTGATTGGCACATCTCTCCAAATCAACAGGAAAACCAACTGCATGCTACTCTTTTATTTTCTTCTCCAGGGATCTGCTTGGACTCCCTCCTCCCCCAGGCCAATGCTCAGGTCTGCTTACTCCCCATTTAGGGGAGCTTTAAGGATTCCCTGCATTGTTTTTTAGGTCCCAGGGAGCTCTGGGAAGCAGAGGGCAGGGATACACCTGACCACCCTGGAGCTCTCACGTGAGGTCTGTGGCAGAGCTGACCATGCCAGGGGACACGCAGCCACACCAAGGAACTGTGCCACAGCTGGCTCTGCCTCCAGAGCGGGAGAGCATCCCTGGAGCCAGCGGAGCCAGCAGCTCCCTGCCACTCAGGCGGCCGCACGAGCTGCACCATCTTAATGCTGCTGCTTCTCATTTATTCACCTGCCTTTTTTTTTTTTTTTCCCCCTCCACCCTCTGGCAGATGGGTTGCCCTCGGACAGGACATCCCCGCGCCCATCTGTGCTGGTGTTGTTCCCTCTGCTGAGCTCTAGGCACCGTGCAGGGGTGGGCTGGGGGCTCAGTTTGCCCGAAGGGCATTGCTTTGTACCTACCAGATGTGCTGAATTTCTCACTCTGGCTCCCTCTGAGCAGCCCCCTGCTTCCTCTTGACCTTGCTGTAGTTTAGATTCTCAGCCTTTTGCCAGTCCCTGCAGCTGATTTATTCTCCTGATGTTTAATGTTGGATTTGCCTCTTTGGAGGAAGGTTATAGCCACCTTGGAAATGTTTGCAGAGCAGAATTTCTCTCTCTCTCTCTCTTTTTTAAAAAAGTATTTAATTTTTTTCTCACTTCTTGAGAGCAAACTAGTGTTACGGTATGTGGCTAGCCTGCAGTTCCCTAGCTAGCAAATTCTCTGCTGGTCAGGTCTCTGTGCGAGCATTTGCATTCTGTCATTAAGCCTTTAGAGATCTTGCCAGCCATCGGTTTGGCATCCAGTCATTCCCAGCAGGACTGTATCCTGTCTTTAGCTAATGCTCTGTCAACCACAGGGGGAAACTCAGCCAACAAGGTATCTATCAGCCTTTCAAGGACCCACAGTTCTTCCATGTGGACTGGAGTCCTGCATTCTGGTCTGATCTATTTATTAAAGAGCTCTGCCAATCAGTAGACCTTGTAAAAAGTAATGTTTCCGCTTCTCCTGTCCCTCCTCCCTGGAAAATGTTGATGTGAGCGACAAATGTTTGGTTTTGTTGACTTATTCCATGGAAATTTACAGGTTCCTTTGGAAAATAAAAGATACATCTTCAGCTGTTGAAGATCTTTCACTTTAAGGCTTTTCAGATTTCTAATAAAGGAAAAGTAATCGAGAATTTTCAAGGAAAGTCACTAATCACTCTGAACACATGGACTTGACTAAATGCCTAACTTTCCAGCAAGACTGCTCTTTGCCTATGGTCACTAATGACTGAATGGTTTCCTTCTCACAGAGGTGCTCCTGCAGGGTGGCTCTAAGGCTTGCTGTGACATATGTTGCCATTGGCTTTTCTGGGCAGTGTTGGTTACCTCTTGCCACCCCTTTAGGACACATCATTGTCCAGCCTTGCTGGTGACTTGACATATACGAAAATGGTCTGTTTT
Source organism: Falco peregrinus (assembly GCF_023634155.1). Taxonomy (NCBI): domain Eukaryota; kingdom Metazoa; phylum Chordata; class Aves; order Falconiformes; family Falconidae; genus Falco; species Falco peregrinus. The sequence continues at coordinate 2,565,761 of NC_073729.1, read as the reverse complement.
CTTGATGGACTCTCCTGGCTGTCTGATCATCTCGATGGCCTTCGAGCATTGTCTGAGAAGGGGTGTTATTCATTTGGAAGACAGGTGGAATTGTGTGCCTTAAATTCTTAGCAAAAACCTTGATCTAGTTACCATTTCCTTCTCCCGTTGTGGACTAGCTGCGGTCATGTGTGCTATAACTGGAGTTTTCACTCCTTTGTGTTGGAGAGATGGTATCTGAAGTGAGAGGGAGCCCTCGTAGCCACTTCGGACCCAAGACAGGGGTTTTCGCTTCACTTGCCCTTGAGATGTGCAGAAACCTGTGACAAAGCCAAACAGTTAACACGGGTGTCTAGTCTTGCATCATCCTTTCTTGCTCATCCAAGCACACCTGGTCCTGCTTTCCCCTCCCACTAAATTTTTGCCCACTGCTAACCTTCCAGTCCTGAACGCACACACAGGAGCATGTCTTTGTTTTTATCCAGACCATGGGCTTCATACTTTATGGACTAGAAAGAGAGGCATTGCATCACAGCCAGCTCATTAGGCTCAGCTCTGCTGTGCAAGTGTGAGGGGAGGTGGAGAGGGTTGATTAGATAAAGTCTGGAACTGCTCCATTAGTGAGATGTGCTCACAAAGCCACTGTGGTCACTGGAATTAAGCTTTAAAATATTTTGAGCAAATATTGTCCTAGCCCAGTTCTGAGGATTGCTTGTGTGTGTGTGTGTGTGTATGATGCTCTGGCTCAGCCTCCTTGAGCTTGGCAGAGGGCTCTCTTCTGAAACTTGGACCTGTGGCTTCAGCACCTAGTGGCTTCTTCTGAGCTGGTCTCCAGCTTGGTTAGAAGATATCAGCCAGTCGTTTAACCACATGGCAGCTCTGGGAGCAGCTGCACTGGTAGGAAAAAGCATTGGAAGCCCAAGAGCCTTGCCTGTACCTGTCAGCTGTGGGAGATGCATCTCTCCCTCTTGCCTGCCCAGCTCTGGAGGTACAAGCCTCTGGGAACAAAGCACCTCTTGCATGCTGCTCCCTGGCTGTACGTGCTGTGTGTTGGACACAGGAATCTGTTGTCCCTAGAGGGCATGTCCACTGTCTGCCTTCTGGCCCCCTGTACCTCTGAAATAGCTTGACTCCCAGAGACTGATCATTGCAAAGCCAGTGAGGGACGGGTGCCTCTCGTGCCCCATGCTTGCTTTGCCCCAGCCCCATACAAGCTGCTCCTGTGAGGGGAAGCAGGGGGATGCAGAGTGCCAGAAGATGGCATCTCTCACCACAGCTCTTTGTGCCTGACCACCCTCTTCTCTCTTTGTCAGCTGGTAACTTCAGGATTCACCACATGGCAGCACAGATCGAGGGAGACAGTGGGCGAGCTGCAGACTGACGTGCTGGGGCGGGTGTGATGTCGCAGACCCCCCAACCATCACACTGCACCAACGGGGAGAGAGCCACGGGGCCGTAAACCAGGTAACGACAACCGAAGAAGCCAGCGGTAGAGGTGAACAGCATGGCTCCAGTTTCCTACATCCTTTTCCAGTCCCATGTGTCTGTGTCCCTGTGACCGGCACTGGGAAGGGAATGTGGGAGTTGGTTTTGGTTCGTGCACCTTGGGGCGGCTGGGGCTTCACTCCAACACCTCTGTCATGCTGTGCATGAAATCACCAAAAAGCTGGTAGGGGAAATGCGGGAAGAGCGGGTTTTCCTTTGGAGAACGCAGTTCTGTCAAAACTCCATATGTCTTGAAACATTTTTAGGATGAAAAGTGCTATTTTTTAATCCTGAAATAACTTTTTAAAATGTGGTGCATTAGGTAATATAAAATATAAAGTAAATAAGTTCAGCCAGTCTCGACCAGATTTGAAAAGAAAGATTATTTATTCCTGGCACACACACACACACACCCCCCCACCCCAAGAACTTGGTCATATTCAGGTTTGATCCTGGCTTTGAAGAGAAAATTTTTCTGATCTTGAGCGAGTCCAAATTACAGACATTACAGAGCCTCGCTTTTTTGATGAAAGTCTTGGTCCTCCATGGAGCTTAGTGGGAAGATCTTGCTTTAGGATCAAACCCTATTAATGCTGCATAACCGTGTGGTTCAGTGGGGGCCCTCTGACAACGGGCTCAGTCCCCACCTGGAGACCAGGCAAAGTGCCACACAGCTAACGTGACCGACTACGCGACATGAGACCCAACCAAGCGTGGTATCAGTGAGGAACAACCCTGTGGGCAGGGCAGTGGTCTGGGACATGAGATCCGGGCTCTCTGTTCCCTGCAGACTGTCCCTGTAGCCATGGCCCCACCACCTGAGATCATCCTCGCTAGATAGCAGTCCCCCACAGCTGTTACTGCCCTGGCAATGGCTGTCAACCTGCCATTAGCACTAATTAACTGCGCTATGTACGCAAAGCCCCAACCTGATGACGAAGGTGGCCAGAGGTGACGAAGGTGGCTTGGTACCAGGTATCAGCTCCTCAATGACAAGGAAACCTGCAACCCTTTTTCCTCTTGGCTCCTATCACGTTACAAAAACTTTGGGGGGAGCCAGAAGAAATGCAACGGTTGGAAGCCTGCAGGAAGCTCACCAGTCATGGGGCTGGTGGAACACAAGAGCCGATGGACTTGGCAGTGAATAGGAGTAAACCCAGCAAGGGTTAGGTGAGGCCGGTGAGTGTTATTTTTGAAGTGGCACAGAGAGGGAAGAAGGGAAGGCAGGAACGGCTGTAAGGACATTTTTGTTGCTGACTGGTCCAAAGGAATGTGTATAAACAGCTTTAGATGTATTTCCCTGAGCATGCTAAGTGTATTTACTGCCTGCTCTAATTGGTCTTGCCTCAAGTTAGCCAGAACCAAGAGTTCCCATGGGAAGTACGCTTCACTGACTGAAATGGTCTGAAGACTGGTGTTTGCAGTGCAGCCTGTGTTAATGATTGCCCCCGAGCTGTCCTTTCTCACAGCCTTCTGCTGGAGCATCTGGGGTGAGCCCGAGGGTCCACCTGCCGGGTAGCTTTATCGCAGGGCAGCAGCAGGGCTCGGCTGGCACCAGGGCTGGAAAGGGCTGCGTCTCCCTCCCGGGAAGGCTGGTCCACATAGCCGAGGCAAAGGATGCTCGAATTTATTTCCTGACCCTGCTGCAAGCTCCCTCACTCCACTCAAGCAAGTTGCAGACAAAGGCTCCCCGAGCAGGGGCTGCGTTTTCCTGACATGCCAGTTCCCATGCAGGCATCACCAGCCAAAGGTGGTTTTGCATGTGCAAATGCCCCTGCACACAAAGTGTTTTTTCCCAGTATAACCTGGGTGACCACTTTTGCCGAAGCGTTCAATGCAAGCAGTCAGCAAAAGGAGGGAGCGGGGTGGGGGGGAGTGGGAAGCATAAACCAGTTTCTCATTGCAAAATGTCGTTTTGATGGAACTGACATTTTTGGCAAAGCCAGTATAAATTTCAGTGTTTTGTTTTGTTTGTTTAAAAAAAAAACAAACACAGAAAATGTCCAAATATGTAATATTGACATTTTTAGAACCAAATGTTTTGCTACTTCATCCCAGCACAGTTCTTAAAATTTGAATTAACTTTTTCATAAAAATGCTACAAAGAAACTAAAGGAAAAATAAGTTTTAAGTTCTTCTGAAGTACTTGGGCTTTTCACAAATTTTATCTTTTTACTCTGACTCAAGACCTGAGCTCATCCATCGAACAGAAAATGAGATGCCCTCTTTTGGAAAATGCATGTTTTACCTCACTGGCTAAGCCAGTTAGTTGTGAAAATGTTTCCAAAGAGCCGTGCCTGCGGTTGGTGATCTTTCGGGCTGTTAGCATCCTCTTGCCAGCTGAGCCGTGCACACGCCTGTAAAATGCATCCTTGGCAGGGTACCAGCACCGTTGGCTTCCCCACGCAGGGAGCACCAAGGCAGAGGCAGGGTACAACCCAGGTTATCACCTCATGTCCAAAAGCAAGATAAAGCAAAAATTTAATCAAGCTGCTGAACTTCTAAGAATTGCTCTCTCTAATGGTGCTCAAGGGTAAGAAATGTTGAGGAAGGCAGGAGTTTGGGGGGTTTGCTGGATGCAGAGTGGTACAAGAGCATGGCATGGGGACTGCCGCTTCCTTGCTTGTTGCCAAACCATGGGGCCAGCAGAAGGTGTTGATAGGAAGCACTGGTGTGGCATATCTTTTTAGTTAATTTCCTGTGTTAAATACTCGCTGTAAGTGTTGATTACAATTGCAGTTCTCCCTTGTCCATTATATTGCTTTGGATATACAAAGAGAACCCAGAGCATGTGAAAAACTGAGCAGTTGGTTTGCATTTGGTGTCCCTGGATGCTAAGCTGGGCTCAGAAGCTCCAGCAAGGCTTGGTTCGTAGAGGTGCTGAACCTCTGGTTTCCCTTCTCTTTCCCTGCCACCTTTCCTTCAAAGCTCTTCTTTCCTTCTCCTTTCTCAAGTCCCACCAGCCTCTGACATCTTGGACGTGGCTCTCAGGACCTGGCAGAAGGGTCTCCCCACATGCCCAGGAGGTGGTGCAAGTCCCACCCGTCATTTGTCAGAAGAAGTTGCAATAGGGTAATGAGGAAATTTGCCCAGGACCACTGAAGGGAATCAGTGGCAAAGGAGAGATGGAAAAATCACCCCCTAGAAGAGACAGGACTGGTCCCACCAGGAAGGTTGACCTTCAGGGAGTGCGGTGGATCGAGCACCAGGAAGACATGGCGTCACATGTGACACACATGCCGACCCTCCAGGAGTTTTCCAGGAGTTGTTTTTATTTTGTGTAGAAGCTCTGAGCTCCAGAGACCCCCTATTCGGTCCCTCAGGGCAGCACTAGCAGGGTTTGCTGCCCACAGCCCCAGAAGGGTCAGATTTTAAGGCTGACTGGCAGGGCTACGAAAGCCTTGAGTAAGTCCGATCTGCTTTTGGCTTTTTTCCTTGAACCATTCTCTGCTGTGCTTTTTCTTCCCTTGCCATCCGTCCCATGGTGGTTCTCTCTCCCCCCTTGCCCCCTGTGGCCCCCTACCAGCCCCAACCCCACCCTTTCCCTGAGTGTCCCAGTTAGAAAGCAGAGAGGTAACTACGTGCCAGCCGGTACCTTCTTATCTAGTCACAGTGTGTTCCCCTCAGGGAGTTTTTGGCCTGGGATTGTGTGTGTGTGTGTGTGTGTGTGTGTGTGTGTGTGTGTTTTTATATGCTTTATTTTTATCACAGAAAGGATAGACAGTACATTATGTCTTCAGTCCAGGAGGTTACACATTAGATAAGAGACCAGCAGATATACTACAACTGCTCCAGCCTGTGGAGTTATGTTCCGGAGATAGCGCTGGGAACGTAACAGGTAAACTGCTTCCAACCCCCCGCGTTCAGGCAGTGGATTTTGTGTCAACAAATCCAGATCCGAGCAGAGATTTCAATGTTGATGTTCCTGCAGGCAGAGAATAAAGTCCACAGTGCTCCCTCCATCTCTGCCGGGCTTGTACCTTCTCGTCAGCCCCCACCTGCCATCTCCCCCGTCCCAGCTGCTCCTCCTCCCGCTGCATCCTCACCCCTCTCTGTCCCTCTGGACATGCGGTGTGGGTCAGCAATTGCCTTGGGCTCCTCCACAAATACAGCTAGATTCAAAAGGGAAGGGGGCTGGGGGAGTGTAGGAAACCGTGGTGGCAACAAGTTAGTGATAGCAAATGTTAACAAAAATTGGGAAAGGGAGTTTTTTTTAAAAAAAAAGATATTATGGTATTAAAAGCTAAGATCAGAGATAGTTTATCTGTGCCTACTTCTTGCACCTTCCTTGAACTATCTAGGAGAGTTATAGTGCTGGAAATTTCACACTGATTTTTAAAGGATTAAGGGTGAGCCGCAGTATGGTGATGCCTTTTTTTCTGTCATTGCAATAACAGTGTCCTCACCACTGAGCCACAGCTGTGGCAGGCTACGGCAAGCATCCAGAGTCTGGTTCACCAGCATCTCCACCCCTCACAAAGCTCAGGGGCACACAGCCACTTCCACAAATCCATCCCTAGTCTGGCAAGGGAGGTGTTGCAGAGCCTTTGAGTCATCCCACAAATTCGTGCCCTCCCTCACCTCCCCCCAAGCCTTTGTCTCACATTGTGAAGATTAACAGCATGTTGCAGCATCATCGTGCTGCGATGGGGATGGTGGTGCTGGGTTTATTTTCTCAGGAGTAACAGATAAAGGTGGCACCAGCTACTACCCAACACCAAAGCTAAATTAGTGAATTTATTATTCTTCTAAACCTGACAGACGTGACAGGGGCTGTTTTGGATTTTGATCCAAAGCTTAGCAAAGCCCGTGACCTCTGTATCAGCCTGACAATGAGCAATTGCGGCCATGCTGCCCCAGCATCCATCAACCGCGATGATTAAGTGGCGTGACTGGCTTGGCAGAGATCAAAGTCACTGTAACTAAACATTGTCACAAGATGGATGTCTCCTACTTAGAAAATATTGTCTTAGGCTTTAGTTTCTGGGTGTTTCTGTGATGGTCTCACCCCAGTGTCTGCATCCTTAACAAATGTTACCCAGGTTTTAATGAATATATCTTTGTGGCTTACCTGGGAGATAAGAGCAAACCATCACCCTAATTTCGTGGTGGGGGAAATGAGGTACCACGAGATTATCAGCAAAGTGTAACCACTCATTTTGATACCAAGCGTGAGTCATAGAAATTTCAGCTTTCCTGTTTAGCTTTTTTTGTAGCTCTTTATGCATCGTCGGCATGGCTTGGGATGGCCCCAGTCCCAGTCCCAGAGGCTGACAGCCTCCACGCATCCAACCTCTCGTATCTCACACTTGGTAACTTAAATGAGGGATATGCAATGCACATCTCAATTCTCTAATTCCCTGCCCTGGGAGGGCTTGGTGTTTCCTCCTTGGTGCCCTGATGCTTCTGTTCATGCCACAGATATTCAGTATATGTTTAAGTTTAATGTAAAGCTGGCATCACCTCTGAACTGCCTATTATTTTCAAAGTATCCTGTGGTAAAGCTAACTTGGCCATTACACATAGCTTGCTAGATTTACAATAACAGAGCACATCAAACAGATCTCAGACTAAGCTGTGCCGATGCGTCCCTCCCCTTCCCCAAAGCTCTACACCGATTGCTCCAGTGCTACTCATGTAATACAAATGTGGGACCATGTGTTTTCTGTTCTAGAGTTTTTAACATGAAGAAAACCAGAGCTGCTGGAGCCCAGGTCAGGAAGGTCCACGCAGTTCTTACAGCCTTCTCCATCTGCACGAGTCCCCAGCCCCAGCCGGCTCCTAGGAGTTTGCAGGTTGAAAAGATGAGAAAGGAGGACAGTCCCTGCCACATCGTACTGCTGGGTCCAGTTTGAGCTCCTCAGCAACAGCTTCTGCTGAGCCCTTCGACAGTTTCTCACCTCCATCCTGGGGAGCCATGGGCAGAAGAGACCCTGGGAACTCTTGGCAACCACTACTGCTACATCCATCACCTATGACAACCCACGTGAGAGCAGTGAAACCAGCCATGCAGCACCCCAGGCATCTTCATTCCCTTCCACACTTGCAAGTCTTCCGCCATCATTGCAAAAATGAAGCCTCGTGCATGTCTGCTCTCCGTTTCCCTCCCTTCAGCCCCTGCAGTTATTTCCTCAGCTGCAAAACTGACCAGGTTTAAAGGTCACAGCAAGGATGCTCCCTCAAGGGCCCACAAAAGACCCATCCCACTCTCTCTGCACTGCATAATGGGGCAGGAGGACACCTTCACATTTGCTTTTATGAAGATACTACCCTAGAGGTCATGCTGCCAAGCCTGAGCTCCACTTGCTTGGGATTATTCACGTGCTGCCCAGAGAAAGCGGTCATTTCCCTTTGGTACAAGAGGGATTTTAGTAAAAAAAAAAATCCTTCCCCATTCCCAAATGAGCTAGCTGCTTGAGGAGACTGAGGGTACGTTATTAGCAAGGAATTGTCAACATCAGCATGGTCTGGAACAACAAATGGCATGTGAAGCCCTAGAGAGCTTGACTTGCACATGTAAGAGACATGTAGCGTTGGGTTTAGTAAATCCAAACCAGCCCTCCCGTCCTGAGAGTGTGCTGAGAAGTTGCTGCAGTGAAAACGGAGCCGGTGTTCCTGGGGCTGGGGACAGAAATGCTGGAGGTGCCTGGGGTGACTGGTTCCCAGGTTCTGGTGAACGCTGCGGGTTCTCACAAGCCAGCTCATTTGGAAGCAGTAGATGGGATGGGCAGATGGACTTCGGTTCTTCCTTCCTGCAAAAAATCCCCTTTTCTGGCTCAGCTTGTGGCATAGCTTCTGATGCTCAGCTTGGACCACAGGATGCTTTCAAGGTATGAATGAAGTTCTCAGCAATGACCTGCTGTTCTTAAGCCCTGACAACTAGTTGGAAGCTGAGGCGGTGCTTCTCCCAGGTCCCCTATCCCCACCAACCCCCCTCCTTGGGTGCTGTGAGGTCCCCTGCGGCCAGCTCCTCCCAGCCTGGAGGGCTTTGCTGGGGTAACACCGTGAAGGCTGGCAAGCCCACGCTGCAGGTGAGCCATTCCCCTCCTGCACTTTACAGCTCTGGGACTGTCCAAATTGGCCTATTTCTGAGGCTGAACATCTCACAGTGGGTTTGGGAGCAGGTTATTCTGCCCACCTCTAGCTTGCTTGCTTCTCCCCCCACTCCCCCAGGTCTCCCAGCTGCTCAGCGTGGCCAGGAGCAGGGCTGGGATCTGCTTCTCTCGGTGTGCATGGTGGGGCTGGGTCCCTGCTCTGCTGTGCAAGCAATAATTAATTGCTGCCCTTGGTGAGGAGCACCTGTGCCAGCAGTAAGCAGCACTGGCTGGAGAGCGAGCAGCAGAAAGCTGCACACTGCGCAGGGGCACAGCCGTGTCAGTGAGGGGATGGCATCCACCGTGGCTTTGGAATGGGGGTGTTTGGAAGCAGATAATCTCCACAGCGAGGGTTCCCTGTGGGCTTTTGGACCCTCAACATCACAGGGCAGAGTGGGTGCACACTGGGACAGGGGAGCTGTGACCCAGTGGGTGCTCCCCCCAGGTGGAGTGTCAGGCAGGGGTGCAGAAGCACTTTCATTCCACCTAAGCTGTGTCGGAAAATTGTTTTCTTTTCATCCTCATTCTAATTTTGGGTTCTGAACTCAGCGCCCAAAACACGCACAAGTCAAAAGTCCAGCAGGCCAAGATAGGCATGCCATTATGGGGCTGCACAAACAGGAGCAGGGCGGAAGGGAAGAGGAGCCGAACAGTGCGGTCTCCCCTCTTGCTGCCCAATATTTTTGGTAATCTTCATGCACTGGCTACCTTCAGTGATGTCCATGCTAGCTAGGGCTGAGCTGTACCTCCCTTGTTTAAGTTGGACCTCCTCTGTCCCCTCCATTTGACTGTTTCTCCACTTTTAAAATCTGTTGTCTACGTTTGCAGTGATGTAAGGCAGTCCAAGGAGTAACACTGTGGCCTGCAACACGGCACGTTCCTGTATGTTTCCAGGCTAATGAAATGTCGCTAGGCCTCCCAGCATCTGTTCCAGCAGCACAAAGACGGGACCAGAGTCCTCTGTGAGGATGGGATGAGGAGACAGCGTGGCCACCAACTCAGCCCTGCCTGCAGGATGCGGCCCCGAGACCAGATGCAACTGCACAAGCAAAAAGCCAACAACTGATGAAAATTTTGCAGACAGTTCTGAAGATGTTTGGAAATTCTAATGGAAAAAACATTTGCTGGCTTGCAAGTTAGTGATGATAATAATAATATATTTTGCCTGTGTGACTTTTTCAGCAAGATGGGCAATGATATCACATAATAGATGGTATCTGCGCTTTGTTCCATGCCCTTATTTTGATCATCTCCCACCTCTTATCCCAGTCATTCATGAACCACTCCCTCATTCACCCACAAATTTAAATGGACAAGAATACAGATCAGTTGGGCCTTGAAAATCAAGCTTTTTGTGGTTAATACATTTCCACCCATGAGGCAAGACACTGATATTGGCTGAAAGCAGATGCTTCTGAAGGGACTCTTATCTCTTACACTTCCCCAAAGAGACCTCTACCTACCATCTTTCAGCACCTTGTGTGTCCGGACTCTGGGTACTGAGCCGAGGTTGTACTTGCAGCAGTGCACAAAATATATTACATTCAGTGCACCAAAATTTTTTTTTTACAAAAATCACATCCTAAGAAGTTCCCTGAACATTCTTAAAATAGATTTTTCCATCATTTAGGGTCGCACGCAGAACCTGGCTGATGAGGTCTGGGAATCTGCTGTTAATTTGCTCATTAGGAGGTATTTTTATGGTGGCTTTCAGCACTCATGAGTTTTGTGCTCTTCCTAAAACTGCCACTAAACTTCTGACAGCAAACTTCACGAGGAGGGATTTGCCCACTTGGTAGGTCCCATCAATCCGCTAAAATCAATCCTAAATCTGAACTCGCCTTCTCTCACTGTGGTGCCGCGACAAAGATCAGGCACACGCCCGACCCCAAATCTGCCATAACGGAGAAGTCCTGGGTTGAATAGATTCAAGCAAGCTTTTACCTATCTATCCCGGGAGTGTACCCCAGCCTCTGACAGCTTGCCTGTGCACCGGCAGAGTCCTGGGCAGTGACGTACGCGGAGCAGCGATGTGGCTGGGAGCGCGGTGGGGAATGCCGAGGATGCCACAACAGGATGCGCGGAGACATAACATGTCCAAGTGGGGTAACTGAGGCAGACGGAGCAGGAATGCGATTAAATTACCCCTGCGGGATTTGGCTGAGACGCTGGGGCGTGCTGAGCTCATTCCCCCGTAAGAGGGAGGAAGCGAGCGGAGCGGGCTGGCTGTTTGTTTTGGTTTATCAGATGGGACCAACCGGCAGCAGCAAAGGTTGCGGTTTGGGGAAAGAGGGATTGCAGCGTGTTCCCCGGCTCCTTCTGCGTGGCCTCAAGTGCAACTAGCGGAGGGAGGGAGAGCAAGTGAACATGTCCCTGGGCGCACTGGTGTCAGAGATGGAGCCACCTGTGGAGAGCGGCCAGGGAGCCGGCAGGCGCTGGAGGGGCAGACCCCGCGCGTCCCAAAGTGGTGGCCACAGTCCGGCCAGCTGCACACAGAGCCCCAGCCGAAGGAGCCGGCATATGCTTTTTGTTTTGCATGCGCTTCCCCCTCTGCAGCAGAAAACCTGTCTGCTCTGGCCAAGGAACGGGCCCCAGTCCCCCGAGGTCCCTCCACAGGGGTCTTGAGTAAGTCACAGGGACGAGGACGAGGTGCAGCAAGCGGCTCCTCTGCAGACGGTCTGAGCCACTCCCATCCAGGAGAGTAAGTTAAAGCAAATCTTTGCAGGCTAATTCAGTGTGCAAGCTACAGGGCCCTTGTCTGATCTCATTCTTCAATGCATTCAAGAGGTTTTTTTCCTTTGAGAGAGTTTCAGGGTTTTAATCTGAAAATGCCATTTACTCCAAAGCAAAACTGTCTGTGGGAAAAAGGTAGTTTTGATATCAGCGAATGCCAATAGTCTCTTGAAAGTGGTTTCAGCTCTGAGGAATCCTGCACCGAAAATATTTTAGGTTCAGTAGTAGTATTGCAAATTAAGTGAACGTGGAGTAAAAAAGTAGGGAAACATCAACACTGAAATGTTTTGTTGCCATTGATCCTCTCTGGACGTGCTCATCAACGAACTCAGACCTCGATAAAGTTTTCCGAGTTCTGTCCTTGTCCTGATTCAGGAAAGAGAAAAAACCATTTCTGATATTCTGGAAATTTTCACAGGATTGGGAAACAGTTTCCCACTTAGTCTGTTGGGTATTCACCAGGCATCAAGGCTCTTTGCCCTCGTGCTGAGCTTCATGGCAATATACACACATCCTGGATCAGAGCTAGAGCAGGCCGAGACGTGTGACAAAAATAGGGCGTGTTTTCAGATGCCACTTGGGAAATGCCAGATTTTGCACAAGGCATGAAGATTGTCTCCGTGCTGGTAAGTGTTTTTAAAATAAAATCATATTGTGGGGTGGTGGTGGGTGGGGAAGAGCTTGAGACTCTTTTCTGTATTAATAAATCCTCCGACTGTTCCTTCTTAGGTTTTGCAGGGATCTCGAGTGCCTTTTTGTGAGGCCCTGAGAGCACAAGACCACCAGTCCGTCAGTGCTGCGTGGCTTGCTCACTCTTCTTCTTTCTGAGCCCGATTTAGAATTATTACTGTCAGGCCCTTTGCATTTTAAGCACAACTTCCCAAGTTCTGTCACTTCCTTAGGACCCAACCATGTCCAGCAATGCCAACAAGCATAGGAGCGGATCTGTGGCTCTCACAAAAGCTGGGAACAAGCTTGTCAAAAATTTGCAGAGCAGTTCTTACAGCAACTGGATTTGGCCAGTATCTGAAGCATCTCTCATGACAAACCAGAATCAATAAATGGAACCTCAGCAAAATTGCTTCACCTCCCAGATGTATTTCCTTCCAGTGACTCCTGCCTTTCCCAGTTTGCACGCTGTTTATGGGTTAAACCAAGGTAGGTTTTTTTTCCCTTACCTGGCAACGCTGCAAGTCTCACATGGTATCTGAGCAAGAAGGGAGGTTGCTTCCAGTCTTCTACGCAATTCAGAAATCAGGATGTTTACGTAATAGTTTCCAGGTTATATGGACCGTGTCAGAGCTCTGAACTTTGCTGGAATCTCTGAAACAGTTGATTATGGGTTTCAGTTCACATGTGAGAGGAGGATTCAGGTGGCTCTTGGTGCATTCATATCCCTGTGTTTGTCCTTCCTGCCTTTAAGCTGTCACCTACCAAAAACATGCTGAGGTCAGGATTCAGCTGGTGGCCTCACTGGTGGAAGAAGCAAAAGCTGGCCTGCAGTTCCCTCTTTTAGTTTTGCACGAGCTTGGGAGTGCTGACTTTAGTGAAAACTTGTTTTTGTCGGTGTTCAAAACTGCTTGCATGTTACTCAAGAAGCAGAGGGGCAGCAGACCCGAACTGGTTAAAGTCACTTTTCTGACGGCAAACTTTGACCCCTCCCCAAGATGTTAATTTCTAGTGCCAACCCCAAAAAAGCTGCCCAACTCCACTCCCCTCCCCCCCAACCCTAATCCTGCTTTTTGGCAAGCGTTAAAATATTGTGACTTTTTTTTTCTGGACTTTTTTTTTTTTTGAGATCAATGAATCCGATGACCTCTCTCCTCTTGCTATATAACAGCTACCCATTCAGGATAACACATCAGAGCACCTTTTTTTATTTTTTCTTTTGCTAACTGGCTGAGGAACTTAAAGAAGGCTGAGGAGCAAACCCAGGTTTTAATGCCAACAAGCGTTACTGTATGGATCCTGGTATGTTTCTGAACAGATTTCCTTGGGAAATAGGGCAAGTCCCAGGGATGGTGTTTCTGCAAGCAGCTTTGCTGGCTGCCCTTCTTCCCAGGCAGCCATGGCCAGGCAGCCAAAGGATCAGCCATTTCTGTGCCGTGAGTACACTGAGCCTTTTTCCTTTGATCCAGACAAAGGCACAGGATGGAGGGAGAGGCAGCAGCATGCCTATAGTCCCAACAGCCTGCAAGTGCATTCAGCCGTGGCAGCTGGACGTACGTTACAGCAGCCCTGAAATGTCTCTTTCTGATGACAGCTGAAGCTGATGTTGCATTGGGTCAGACATTGCCCAAACACCAGTCCATCTGGTCTAGATCTAAGGCATGCTCTTCCCTGAGGCCCTGCTGAGAGGAGCACTGGGGTTGCTCCAAGCTGTGCAGCCCTTCAGCAGAACGCCAGCATTCACAACCCCGGTCGCAGCCATGCTCCTGCATGTGGTAGCCAAGAAAACCTGCAAGAACTGTAGGCTTGAAATGTGCCCATGGGAAAGATGACTCTCTTCTGGCTCATTAACTCCTGAAAATACTTTAGCCAGGGCCGGCTTGCCAAAAAAAATCCTAAAACTCAATGACAGAGAGACAGATCTGGCTGGTTAGGTGTAACCAGAGTCCTTACCTACCTCCTAAACCATTGTCCACCCCTATTAATGGTTAAGCTCTCTCTCTGTCGTTGCTTGCTGTTCCTGGCCAATTCAAACTCTTTCAAGTGGGAGAGAGAGGGAAGAATGGAGGGAAAACACCATCAAAGACCTGCTTGTTGTATTCCTCAAGACACCTATTTCAACAGCACCTCAAGTCACCAGTAAGTGGCATTTGCTTTCCTGTGAAGGGATGTTTGTTTGAATTCAGAAGTGGGTGAATGAGCAGGGCCCTTAGCCTATGGGTGAACGTGTATTTGTGCATAACTCCCATCCTAAGTACTTATGTGGCATCCTTCCCTCGTCCCCCACAGTATCTCAGAGCCTCATTTTCCTGCTTGTTTATCTCCAGAGGATTCCTTAAAAAAATGAGGTCTGACTAACTTGCCCAAGGTCACACAAAAAACTCGTGGCAGCAGAGAGGGTCAAGTTGAGGATCTGTCGGCATGGCAGGTGTGTCACGATGAAGCCCTTCTAGTGCACCTCAAATATCATGGCAGCCCTTCAGCTTTGGGCACCTGCCCTTCTGCTTGCACGGTGGGGGGTGAAGCTGTACCAGCCTCATGCCCTCGTGGGGCTTTGTGCCCCATGGGCGCCCGTGCATGTCATGGCCGGTGTCACAGGGGCTCTGCCTGGCCGCAGGGCTGAGGGCAGGTAACTCATGCCCCTGATCAGCCGCTGACGTCTCACCCTTTAACTGAACTGAAACTGCTGAGAGTGACAGATTTGCCAAACCACGTATTTTTTCCTGTTGCAGTCAGATATTCACTGAGGATTAAGCTGAGTCCACTTCCCTACTGTCCCTCCTGCCCAAAGGCCATGACGTTATGTTTGAATCAGGTATATGTGAACCTCCCCAGTAGATGAAGACCCGTACCCAGCCTTGAACCAAACTGCACTTGACCCTTCTGTTGAGTTTGAAAAGTTCAGTCAACCTTTTTTTCAACTTTCACATTCCTCTGCCCTCTTTGGGAATTGACTGGTGGTAGAGGCACCAAAATACCCTGGGAAATGCTGTCTTGCGGTTATTTCTGACCCTGCTGAAACCAGTCTTTCTGATTCTGGTTATCCCTTACCATTTCCAGGCCAAAAAACCTATTTGGGCAAGGTTCAAGCGGATGTCCAGGCCATCAGCTTCAAGTGCTCTCATTCATAGGTGATCCATCGAAAATCTCTCTGCTGAGTTCACTGGCACCAACACCAAAGTTACACCAATAAAAGATTTGGGCCCAGCATTTCCCATTGCGTGCCCACATCGACGTTGCCATTTCAAAGCCTGATGTAGGCTGGAACGAGCAGATCCTGCCACTTTGCACTGCCTGTGTTTAGCAGCACGCAAGGTTTTGCAGTGAGCTTTGCTGGAGGTGAGGTGATGTTGGACAGCCGTGGCAGCCCCTCAGTTGCATGTGGCACCCGATAGCCTGACCTCGGGGACAACACTGAGGCTCCCTGGGAGTCCATTGCTAAAATGCCATGCTGCTTAATTAGCATTATGCTTTCTTTTTCTTTCCTTTTCTTTTTTCTTTTTTGTTTTCTTCATCTTGCTCATTTATCTGGCAGGGAGGCTGGTTCACAGGACACTATGCTGGAAAGATGGGCTGATAAAAATGTTCTTCCATGCAAAGACGTCTCATATGGTATAAATGGGGTCTCTTGGGCTGTCTTTACTATTCCAACCCTGATCTCCTACCATATGCTCCTGCAGATGCTGCTGTGATCTTTGTCTTGCCCTGAGAATCACCTGAGCCTCAGATGGGCTGAGGGAGGTCTGAGGGCATCAGGGCCACCCAGGGCACCCACCACTTGAGCAGCTGAGCAGCAAAACATTATACAGGAGATAATGAGCCTTTTGAAAATAATTAACAAATCAGCCAGCAATATTTCAGCCAGCCAGGATGGCTTCAGCAGCTTCCACCTGCCCAGCCTTGCCATCGAGATCAGACCCTTTTTGTGCTGCAAGAAAATTAACTGGGGGTGGGTGGGGGGGGGGTGGGGGAAGGAAAGTGGAAGTTCTTCTGCTTAACATCTAATGAAAGATCATTTAATCAACTGCAAAAACAAGAATAGTCATTTCCCAAATGTGTTCACGTGATGCTGCAGCTCTTCTCGGAAGTGTGCTCTCTAAAGGACGACACTGCCAGGAAGGGAGGGCAGTTTAGGTTCAGGAAGGTTATTGCCTCATAGCACAAGGGAGACAAGGGCTTGAAGGCTTGAGTGTGAGCTTGACAGCCCCTCACATGCACATCAGATGTGCTAGTCCAGTCTCCAGGCCTCCCTCCCTACTACAACAGTATAAGAGCAAACCAGCCAGAGTTTAGTAGAATACAGTAGAAAAAAAAAAAACCCATGTGTAAGTATTATGCTAATACCCTGTTGCCTAAAGGAGTAAAGGAAGAGCTGGCCAGTAGTATTTTGATGGTGAGTTACATGCACCTGGGTGGATGCTTGGATGCTGTGTACAGCAGGAGCCTCTTTCTTGAGAAACAGCTGAAAGATGAATTATGAAACATGAAAGCAGTGATGCCTCCAGTGGGTTTGAGAGAGCATCACATTCAACAGCTCTGCCCCAGGCAAGGAACAGGCGCGTCCCTAAGGATGGTATGTTGCTTCCGTGCTGGCTTTTCCTACTTCTCAGGGGAGACAGGGTGAGTCCTGAGATGATCATCTCACCGCGAGCAGCAGTCACACCACTTCCATCATGCTCTGAAACCAGATCAGGATGGTCCGCTGCCTGGTTGCACTCACAGAAGATGCCTCATTGGTGCCTCATGAGCTTCTTCAGCTCCCTCCAGAGGGAAATCACGCTGGAGCATGGCTGGTTCCTTGCTTCATCTCAGATTGCTGCTCTTTCTCCCCTCTCTCTCCACACAGCTGCCCAGGATGCTTGTTGGTACCTCTACCATAGCCTCCATGCCAGCACGCAGCAGGAGGGGACCTCATCTCCAGGCCATGCTGGCTTAGGGGCTGGAGGCCAGCACCTTTCTTCCAGCAGATACTGTCCAACCTTGAGCGCCACCACCCAGATCTGCAGAGCAGCAACCTGAAGCGATGTTCTTCCTTGATGCTGATAATTCTATCCAGATGACAGGTTAGTTTAGCTGGTAAAGGATTTTTCTAACATTGCTAATGTCAAGTAAACTGAAGTATAACTAGTGCCCAGTTGCCTCTTTACCTGGCTATGCTCTGTTTGCACAAGCTGAAGAACTTCATGGTGCCAGAAGGAACATGTTAGAAGTTCTTTGTCTCATGAATTATTTTGGCCCAGTCTTCTCCAGGGAGACAGGGCAGGAGAACAGGAGCTGGCAGCATGGGTTCTGCTCCCAGCTTTGGCACTGACCTGCTGCGTGACCTTGGACAACTCACTTCACCTCCCTTGAGCTTCTGTTTCCCCTCCTCTCCTTTGTCTGCCTTGTTTATTTGGACTGTCAACTCCTAGAGAAAGGAATTCAGCCTCCCTGGCTGCTTGCAGATTACATAGCATGACGGGAGCCCAATCGGACTTGCTCCTGGGAGGTACTATGGTAAAAAAATTCATAACAATGCCTAAAAACTAGCATTTGCTGAACAATTGTATGGGAGTTTTTAATTATTAAGTGGCGTACATGAATTAGCAGAGCATCTTTGGCATTTCAGAGCACTTGTCCAGGGGCAGCAGCTGCTGTTTCTTTCCTTTTCCATGGCCACACGGAAGGCTGTATCTACCAACCCTGTAAAATTTAACATCATCTTCTCTCTGTCCCAGCTGTGCAGTGGGAGGAGTGGGAAGCATCTTCTGGAGAAAAGGGAGAGTTTGTTGGAGGTAATGAAGAAAGCTCCTCTCGGAGTCCTCCCCCTCGTGAACATCTGGACAGATAACAGCTCTTCTGAGAAAGATTGAAAGAGCTGGGGAGAGCTCCTGGGAAGGGAAACGCTCCGCCTCAGAGCTGGTCACTGCCAAGGGCAGAAAGGCTGAGAGGGGCTGCGGGGGCCAACACAGACCCTGTCACCCAGAGCTTGGAGATGGAGAGGGTGGAACCTACACCATCAAAAGCCTACAAGGCAGATCGTCTTTGGGTGAAACCATGAGAACCTCGATGCCAGAACATACCTCTCTTAGGCAAGTGCTGCAGCCTTGAAGTCCATTTAACTATATGGATGGTATCAAGAGGTGTGATGAAAGGTTTGCCATTGCAGTCATGGCTCTGGAGGAGACTCCATGCTCACCCACTGGCTTCTCCTCCCCTCAGCCAGTCCCCCGGGCAGTGCCACCGCTGCCCATCAGCCAAGAGCATGCTCTCCTCCTGCCGAGTGATCCACAACCAGCACACAAGGACATGACGATACAGCATGAATCTCCTCGTTTACAGGCTACCCCATAGCAATAGCTGAGAGCAAACTGTTTCTCTAACGTGCCGAGGATGCTTTCAAAAAGGCTTGGATCCCACTACTCTTCCAGCAGCAGCCTGCAGCTTGGCAAACTCTGCTTGTGCACTCGTCTGCTTTTAAAGTGTCTTCAACTTACTGTGTGCATTGGCCTGGCACTGGCTTTCTCAAGGCCCGGTGATATGGAGGGGTCTGCTGGGAGTGGTGTGAAAAGCAGCTCCTGAAGCGATGCTTTCTAATCGACAGGACTGGAGGGCAGGCACTACCTGCTGTTAGGGGAGAAAGCCAAGCAAGCCTTTAAGCCATCAACCAGAGGCCAGCGCAGGATTTCCCCCACCCCGGTGCTTTTCTCTCCAGTCCTCTGCACATTTACAGCGCCCCAGCAAAGGTCATTTCCCTGCCTGCCCATCCGTGGCCAGCCACTGCAGGAGCATCCCTGTGGTGCGAGTCCTTCCTACCTTGGCAAAGCCTGGGAGCACCCAGGGGCTTCTTCTGTCTCCAGATGCATCAGGTGGCACGAAGCAGGCACAGGCACAGGAAGGATGATCGAAGAGAATAGATTCTACCTGGCCTTAATTCCCTTCTCCCCTCTGCAGCAGGAGCTTAGGAAACTCAGGAGAGAGATGAGCACACATGGAAGAGCGATGCTCAGGTGCAGGGCAAGAGGGAGTGAGGATGCCCCTGTGCATTGCCATCAAGGGTGCGTACAGATCTGTGTTTTGCCACCAGATCCAGCTTGCTGCACACCCCAAGGCCATCACCATGTAAAGCAGGTGAAGGGCAGTGGCTGCATGTTTGAAAGAAACATAATAAAAAAATATGATCTGTTTTTCAGAGCTCACAGGTTGCTGTTGAGCGGCTACTGCTTTCCATGGCAGTCGCTGCAGCTCAGAGACCACTGCAGACCTGCAGTTGCCAGGGTTTGAAGGGCGAAATTCTTGTGTCTCAGTCTCCAAATTCCTCAAATAAGTCCCTCCAATTTTTATGTTTTCATAAAGACATGGCCTGCTGCCGGGTGACCTGGAAGAGGCATTGCAGTGCTTTGTCAGCACACTCGCCTCACTGCAGAAGTTAAGGACCAAATTGTCTTATTAATCATTTAAAAAGAGGAGGGGAAAAAAAAATAAAAGGCACAGTTCTGGCTAATTGTAGGGGGGGGAAATGAGGTCAGAGTTCATTTTTCTCTCCATTGCTGCTTTACAGTTCACTGGCTGACAAGGAAAGCAAGATAACAAGAGACTGGAGATAGTTCATGGAACAACCTCTCTCTCCCGAGGAGTGGGGGAGTTCAGGTTTCTGACATGGATGGAGAGGCAGCCGTGCTGGCTGCCGAGCTGCAGCACTTGACGGAGGGGATGCCGTGAGCTGCTCCAGGAGGGAGCAGAAGGTTTTGGCCCTGGTGCACATGGAGCAAGGGGGGAACTGTTTCGGGTTTTGCCACCACATGAATGCACTGACATTGTTGCTGCTTGCAGGGAAGTCTAAAGCCAGGAGGAACCAGGGACCTCTTGTCACCAGCAGCCGTGTAGGAATTCAAGTGGACGCATTTCATTCAATCTCAGCCTTGGGGTTTATCCACTCTCCATTTTTTTTGTTTCTTTTTAATTTAGCATCCCTGCAAAACTGCAGATTGGAGGGGAGAACAGAGCCCTGGTGCTCCTTCCCACTCTTAACACAGGGGCAACGATACGGCAAAGCCTGCCAAACCACCCTTCCCTCCCTCCATGCCCTACAGTCGCTCCCAGTGTAAGCAGTGACTGCTGGAGTAACTGAGACCTCCTCAGGAGCGTGAGATCCAGAATCATTCATTTTATGGGGCCCTCCTGCGAGAGCAAGGGATTTGTTACCCTGACTCCTGCTGGGGAAGCGCTCCCACAGCCAGAATGTGAAACACAATACAGCACGGGCTTTGACATTCAAGCTGGGTTATTTGAGGCGAATTTGTTACACGGGGCCTATGCAGCACAATCCCAGCAGTAATTATACGGGCTCCTTGCACCATCCTGACTAGTTCAATGCTAACCCTAGCCTGAAATTGCAAAGCCACTGAGTGAAGCGATGTGCTGAGGCTGGTTCTAGGGGTGTAGAGGGAGGAAGGGGGTCAGGAGAAGGAATCGCAGCCAGGGGGGTGGTTGTTTAGCGGAGATCCTTGCACTGGAGGACATACGCTAGGATGGGATGTTTGCTTCTGTGAGCATGAGCACTGGACTACGGCAGGTAGCTTGGGACCTTCTTCAGCAGTGACATTCGCAGTGATTCCAGCGTTAATGCTAGCGTTAAACTTTCTGCTACAGAAAATGAAGTGATGGCTAAAACTCCCAAGTCAACAATGCAACGTGCACCAAAATCACTCAGGTTGTGTTAACAAGGCAGGAGAGTTTCAAGAGTACGTGACCAAACAGTACCAGTACAATGTCACAGGAATGATGTCAACATTGCTTCAGGCAAATGGACCTGTTTGGATTCACACAAGCAGTTCACCATAGCTTACTGATGTCCTCACCAAGCATAAAACTTGGCTGCAGCTCACTGCTGGTTTTGAAGCAATTTCCACCATGATTTCAGCCCAGAACCTGACACCAGGCATCCTCTACTCATCCTGCCTCACTTTAGCTGTTTCCAGTGTAGGTCTTCATAAACAAGCAGGCATCCAAACTCCCGTTGTAGTCGTGGGTGGTCTACTCAATGCAGAAAAGTCTGCAGAGTGTTTCATGTCATCCTAAAGTGGACACCTACACCTGGTTGGAGGAACCATCTTGTAACTTTGTGGAGAATAACTGTGTCCAAGAGTCTGTGGCTCTCACCACCACTGCTAGGTTCAGCCAGTACAAGAGGGATGTCTCACATAGTAGGCAGAGGGACTGGGTTCAGAAACACAAGTTATCTCCTGCGGCAGAAACTTTCAGACAGACAAGCAAGATCTCACTCTTGGGCCATGGAGAGTCTCCAGGTGGCATCTGAATTTCTTCTGTGATGTTTTCGGTAGCACATTCGAAAATAAGGATGTTCAGATTGAACACCAAGTCCACAGAAGGAATGGCAGCCCTTTGTAGAGCATCTTTCATTTGAAGGTTGCAGAGACACCTTGGCAGACACATCAGTAGCCTATAGAGCTAAAACACTGCTTCAAACAAAATAAGGAGCTCAGGTGTCTCTCCTGAACTTGATCCCCAGTGGGTTGTACACAGGTGTTGTCCCACACCTTGGGAAAGCAGTGATAAGGAGGAGAGCAGCAGATCTCTTGTACTTCTCCCATCATTTCCACAAACGCTGGATTTTCACAGCATGTACCTCCATCTTCCCGCATCTTTGCTGTTCACTTTACCCTCAGTCAGATGCACAATAAGAGGGAAGGAAGGGATGGAGACTGGCCAAAGTATCTGCTTTGGGTACCAGCAGTTATTCAACAGCCTGTGCTACGAAGGTCAGGCCAGGCGACTGCACCAGCCTGTGAATCTCTGTCCGTATCAAACAGACGGCTCTTTGGCCTAGGGACAGCTGTCTGAAAGGTGTTGCCTAAGGGTAGGATAAAAACAAGGTCCTGAAAGTCTTTTTTAATTCCTTGATCAAGGGTGTAGAGAGCAGGCAGGGAGACTGAGGTGAGAAAGATGCTGTTAAAGCCCTGAGAGAGCTTAACCCATTTCCTGAAGGCTGCACACGTCCCCGCCACTGGGGCTGAGCAGGCAGAAGAGGTGGGTCATTTGGGCCAGGCACCACATAAGCATGAAGAAGCTGCAGCACAACTGGTTCCACCATGCTCTGAAAGAAAATGGCTTCAAAACTACCCTGAAAAGGTAAGACACGTGAGAAAGAGCGTTGGATAACAAGGGCTGAGCTGAGAGTTATGAAGATCTTCAAAGACCATGTCCCCCAGCCCCTCCAGACAGACTGCCCAGCCCTTTCTCTCCCAATGCTATTTTTCTCTAATGCAGGATAATTCCTAATTTCTTTTGCTATGGAAGTAACACCATGTCTTTTTTTTTTTTTTTTCCTTGGGGTTTTTTGTTTTGGGTTTTGTTTTTTTTCTTTTGGCTGGGACATCAATAAGGACCCTTCTGCATTTAGACATCAAGGAGGAGAAGGAAAACAGTCTTGTTTTCAGTAAGACAGGGTCTCTTCCTTCGTTGCTCAACTGCCCATTTGCACAAGGCTTTCTGGCCCCGTAGTAGTCTTTTTTCCCTGGAGAGTACCATCGACATGGGGAGGCGAGGCAGTGTTGGAAGGTAGCCTGAGGATAACAGGCGTTATAAAGAGGAATTTTTTTCCCTGCTGTTTTTGTTTGTTTTACCACAGAGGCTCAGAGGAGCTGGCCAAGAGCCTCACACAGCAGGTGCTGCCTGGGAATGCAAGGGGAGCAAAATTCCTACTAAATGGAAGCATTATTTGACACCACCGCCTTTCGCAATCTTTTTCTTTTGTTTCAGACAAACTCCAAGGCCTCCTGGGCTTTGTGGTCAAAGCTGAGTTGGACTCTTCTGCAGGGGAGGAAAGGGAAGTAGTAAGGGTGTCCCCAAACATGCCAAAGACTTGGGTGACAGAGGCCGAGCCTTCTGGAAACAATACTGCTGGGTTCCCACAGAAGTAGCAAGAGGGCCAACAAAAAAAAAGAAAAATCCCCTTTGGCTCCTTCACGGCAGTTCTATATCTTTTTTCTTTCTTTTCTGTTGTTTTATTATTTTATTATTTTTTTTTAATGAAGAAGAGGTTGAGCCTGCACACCCACACCAAAATGCTTTCGCCATTTGGAGACCTCTTAGCCTGGATCCACAGGAGCGCGTTGCAGCTCTGCCTGGCTTGGCTGTTTCTCTCCCGTGGCTGTTGCAAGACTGGAAGAGAGAGTAAGTGTGGCCAGGGGAAAGCAGGATGACAGAGGCTTCCCCTGTGCCTCGGCCCTTCAGCTCCTCTCCATTTCTCTTGTACCTCAGCTCCTTGCCTGTAAAGCTGGTGGGAGCCACATGGGGATCATACATCAGCAGCATGGGATCTGCAGATATTTCATAAGTAGAAATGTCCAGAAAGAAGTCAGAATTTTCCAGAAATGGCAGGCTTTGCCACAGAGTTTACATCCTTTTGGTTTTGGATATTTTTTTTTCACAGGCAGGCAGGCTGCCTCTGTCCAAACGCTGTCCTCCTCCCAGCAAAAATGCGGTCTCAGGCAAAGACTTGGATGCGGGTCCCCTCAGCTGATGAAATGCACCCACAGAAGGGCCCGGTGATAGCTCATTTCCAGAAGCCTACGAACGCACAGTAACTGCCATGTCTGCACTATTCAGGTACGTTTGTCTCAGGGTTGTCCCCGAGCAAAGTGACAGTGTTCTTGTTTGCTCTTGTTCTTTGCCTTGCGTGCTGGGGTCACACTGGCTGCTGGAGCCCTGGAGTGCTCCTCCAAGGCTGGTGCTATTAATATTAATGATTTTCTTGGTTCCTGGGAGACCAGCGGTCCCTCCTGCCCCAGCCTTGATGCTTTTACGCAGCGCTGTATGAGACACAGCTGCATTCCTGAGCTATAAGTCTTTACAATCATGCACCAGCTCTCCAAAACAAGTTCAGAGCATGACTTCCAGCAAGACGGATGACGTGGCTCTTCAGGCCCAGAGGTAAACGCTAGAAGTATTAGCAACACGGTGGCTAGGTGGTACCCACATTCCTGCCACTAACGTCACTGGCATTTCTGCCTGCCAGCGTACAGCCATTGCATTCCTCAGCCCAAACAGCACCTCATGTACTGCAAAAGATGGAGAAATCCAAGTGAAACAAGTATCTGATTCTTCCCAGCTCTTCGGCTGCTATTTATTAAGTACACTAAAAATAATGAAAACCAATGACATTTGGATGGAGGGGAGAAAGTCATAGAGTTCAGAAAATTAAATTTAAATGAGCCTCTTTCAGGAGGCCGTTGCTGTAGCATTAATATTTTCACCCACTCAGAAAGAAGAAGGAAGGATAATACTGAACAAAACTTAAAAACTTCTGGTGTAAACTGTCAACTGCGAGAAAAGTGCATCCTTGACAAAGAGCCAGAAGGACAAACCGCAGTAATGAGCAAATGCCTCTGGATCAGGAGTCCCAGAGAATGGTATAGCTACTGAAAAAATAGAAAAGATGCAGAATAAGATTGCACAACTGATTTCAAAGCTGGCAAACATGACCTGATGATGTGAGACACAGATCTATCTCCAACTCCATGTCAAAAGGGGACAGGGAGAGAGCAGTAACATACAACGCATCTGCACAGGGAGATGGGTGAGGTGTTCAGAAGCCTTTTGGCAAGGCTGGTCACAGCCCTTGTTTTAGCAAGAAACCTCAGTTTGGTTTTTGCATCAGCAAGTTCAATTTCTGTTCATTTTTCTAAGTGAAAGTAGTTCGAAAAATTTTTTTTAAGTATCCCAAGTGAATTTTCTCTGTATTATTTAAGAACAAATAATAATGCAAGCAACAGTGCAGAAAGTTTTTAACTAGCCAAAACTCCAGTAAAGCTGACTTGCAAATACTTCTGCTACATCAACCTTTTGTCCAGATGTCCGGCAAAGAAAAAACAACCCCAGAGTTTGAAGAACGTAGCTTGCGGGGCAATTCTGCTCAGTCATAAAGCAGAGAAAGGTGCAAAACTGATAGCTAGATGTGAATCCAAACAAAAGTGGATTAGAAATGAGGCACATTTTTTAATTAATGTGAGCTTCAAAATCAATAAGGTAGTGAGTCTCCAACTTCTGATGTGTTCACATTCCCATATCTTGGTATGTCCGGAGCTGGATGTTTTTCTGGAAGATGCAGCAAAGCTACTGGGCTCAGTACTGGGCTAATTGGCTGCAACTGAATGGCTTTGAAATATAGGAAGTCATACCAGATGTTCTCATGGTTCCTTCTGGCCTTAAACCCTGTGAATCTATGAATGAGTTTCTGAATCTGTGAAATCCCAAGTCCTAAGAATACAAACATATGAGTAGAGTTACATTTCTGGCCTCCAGATCAGAAGAAAGATATTGAATGTGCATTGTTGCGATAAATCAAAGGAGCAGTCAAATCGGAGCTGTAATAAAAGTTGACTGCAGATCTTTGTGCAGAATTTGGTCATATGTCATGTGAGGACAAGGTTCAGAGAAGCGATTTCTCAACATCTGAAATGACTGCTTTTTGGAGCAGCCCCTTCCAAGTGCTGTGGTGGAGATCTTGCTCCAGACTTGGTCCTCAATGCCACACAGGAGCTCCTTTGACAAGCGACGATCAATGAGGCACTGAACACTGTTGACCACAGTGTAATTGAGATGGGCATCCCTACCATGAAAACCAGCAATGAGACATTCAAGTCAAGAGAAAGGGGTTTTGTTTTGTTGGACTTCCTTAAAGGGAAGCTTGTCAAAACTGAGGAAATTGAAATCCGTAGTCAGCAAGAAAGCTATTCAGCCATGGTCTAAGCACGGTCACACCAAGCATGTATCCACCCACTCCTCTCCTCTGAAAAAGGAAGAAGAGCAGCAGCAAAAACAACAACAACAGAAAAAAAAAAAAAAAAGGAAAAAAAAAAAAGAAAATAATTACGATACTTCTGTATCGTTTAATAGCACTTTGAAGTAATCTAGTATTTTTGGAGGGGAGGAAGTCCTCTGTAGGCTCCATAACTGGATTCAGGCAACACGAGTTTGAGACTCACCACTGAAATGCCTTCTTTCCAAGCTCTGAGCATCTTGGTTTCATCTCTTTCAGCTATGGCTCTGGCTGGAGATGGCATGAGAGGGCAGGAGCCACCTGGGACCCAGTGTGCCTCATCAGCGCAACGTCGGGTGAATGCTAAGGTGAACAGTTGGACACCGTGATGCAAACCTCCTTTCTCTAGGTATGATGGTGCTGGAGCCTTGCACAATGGGCATGTTTTGATGGCTGCTTGAAAGCAAACCTTCAAGAAATGGACACCTTGTTTGAATAAACTGTCAGAAAAAAACCCATGCGCTGTCAAAATTCTCTGGTGAAACACCCTTATTATATAATATGAGCTACATGTGTCATGCAAAGTACTGTATGTCATTTGCTGAGGGCCCGTTGATACTCTAACGTCACCACCAATGTCACGCAACACTGGGCGAAGCAACGAGCATAGCAATATCACCAAGCAATACATAATGCCAATGACAGTGGAACTAATGTAGAGGCGATTATCCTTACATTATTCAACACTTCCAATTGCTCTCTGTTTTAAGTGGCTATACGATGTAATAATATATAAATACTGTAATGAAGAGTTTATTTATAGCTATCCTCAATGTTACCAGTGAAAGTATTAATGCATTTTTCCCATGCTATGTTCATTGACTGCAGCAGAGCAACCCATTTTCAAGGGACCGTGTCAAAAGAGTGTTTAAGCCATTCCTCAGTCACAGGAACAGGTGAATAGCTAATGTAGCAGGCAAAGTAATCAGCTTTAAATGTGGGAATAAAAAAAACAGCAAAAAAATGAAGGTGAAGAGAGGACATGCCTCAAATGGAAAAAGAGGGTTCAAGTGTCTCTAAAGCTGGCAACTACTTTCCAGCCTGGGGACCAAAGGGCTCCCTGGAGCAGCAGGAGCTTGCACCCATCTCTCATTTAAGACATGAGCATTGAGCCGGGGGGTGGTCAGACCTTAGGGCTGGGACCAAAAGCCTCTTCAGGTCTCAGAAATCTGGAGTGACGCCATTTGCACGCCAGAGTCGCTCTTGGTTTCTAATGGCATTGACCTTAACTGAGCTGGCATTCCTGTATAATCCTCCACATCCTTCAGCTTGCCAAACCGCTCTGGAGCCACCAGTATCTTCCAAATGTTTCATTCTCTTCCGTGAGGATGATGTGGAGAGCAAAATGGCAGGTCTTGCATGGTTGAAGATGCAGGGCTTCAGAAGGACTGTGTAGCATTTGCAGAGACACTACAACACTCCCATTCTTATGCTCCGTCTGCAGAGAGTTGCCTTTCACTCTGAACACAGCAAAACCAGGAAAAAGCAGAAAGAAAACCACTCCCTTTTCCCTTGTGGAAGAAAAGTGTGATTTCATCATTGCAAATTGTGGGTTTCTTGTGGTGTGTAGGAGAAGCCACAATTACCTGGAGAGACAAAGTGGTAGTGATGGGGCTTCTGGCTCTCTGGTTTGCCCTCCTGTGTGGCACCAGGTCCTGCCCCACTCCTGAGCCCCTCATGTCCCCACAGCTTTATGCTGGCCCAGGAAGATCTACTTTTCAGAAATTCACCTGCTACCTGCATTTCCCCTATTCAGGGATAAGCTTTCCCTGCCTTTGAATCTGCTAATACGTGCAGCTCATCATTCCTTGCAAGGTCTGTCATGCCTTTCCGTTGGTGGCTCTTTGAGTGGTGAAGCCATGGCAAGACCTGTAGGGGAAAAAACCCCCAAAATCTCTCCACCCAGCTGAGGACTTTCCCATTCATCTTTCTTACTACTAGCTGCTCTGAGAGCGTGAAGATCCTGTGTATCCATGTGGGCTTTTAGAATGAAGCAGAGCAAGAAATGGGGCATCGGCTTTTCATGCAAAAGTGACAACAGGAGGGGATGTACCTTCCCCCATTGCATTGGCATGCTGCCAGCAAGTGCAAGAAACTGCCTTTTTTCCCCCATTTCACAACAAACAGAGCTGCACTGTAAACAGCATTCATCACACAGGGAGTTCCACTTAGAACTGGGTGAATGCTAGAAAAATACTATTTACAAATGCTCTCTCAAATAAAAACCATGAGTTTATTTTGGCACAGCCAGTGATTCTCCCAGTGATTGCTCCTGGCAAGCGATCAGGCAGGTACAACAACACTTGCTGAAATACTCAGAGGATGGGGACACGTTGCAGATACTTGTGTAAATATGAACCATTGGACAAATGCTTGTGCAAATCCGTGTTCACGTGGGTCTA
This sequence comes from Falco peregrinus, assembly GCF_023634155.1. Classification (NCBI taxonomy): domain Eukaryota; kingdom Metazoa; phylum Chordata; class Aves; order Falconiformes; family Falconidae; genus Falco; species Falco peregrinus. Next base: position 2,537,577 of record NC_073729.1, on the reverse strand, counting down.
TGCAGCAAGGGCTTTGCATAACTGGTTTTGAGAGCTGCTTGTGGGTTCACTCCTCGTATCAAAGCAGAGAAGCTCTGCCACGTGACGGAGGTAAACAGGGACACATGCATAAACTCACTGAGAAGAGCACAAATGAAAAAAAAAATAAGGAGGAAAAAAGAAAAGGGCAAATAGCCAATAGTTGAACTGCAGTCAGGCTGCATAGTTTACATGCAACCAAAAGACTGAGAAATGGCCAGAGAAACCATTCACGTAATAACGGTGTGTCAAACACATCTGCAAAGTTCCTGCAGTATTTGCAAACAGAGGCCCAAGTTCGATGGGATTGATCTGGGGAGCAGTTCATACAATTAAAATTAGGTGAGTGTGGAAATATCTTACTGGAACAGGGCCAGGAGACAGGACTACACTCACATGGTCAACTGAGTTTGGTGAGTAGTCATCCAGCTACGTTTCCTCCAGGATCGACATGTGGAATGGACCGATTAGTGCTGGAAGAATTAAGGATGGGAATTACAGAACAAGGAGGAACGACGGGAGGGCTGCCCAGGCTGGCTCGCCTGGATGGGCAGACAGGCTGATGTTCAATAGGTGGCACCTACATGCAGGGACCCAAGGCAGGTGTCCCCTCACACCACTGCAGCTTCCAAACACTTCTCCTGATGCAGTTGGAGACTTAACCGTATGCTGGCTGTAACCGATGCATCCACATGTGAAAGCAATTGTGATGCCTGGAAAGGCTTGGACTCTGTTTTGTTTGCATTGTTCGTTTCCTACAAATGTAATTACCAAGGGATAAATTAAATTAGGTTGTAACATTATTTTGAACATCTTTTCTGGTTTGCTTTACTTCACATTTTCTGAGAGGCCAGTGTTTACAGTTAAAAGTACAACTTGGCAGAAGTATAATCAGGAGTGAGCAACACGTACCACAAACAAAACCATTAAGAGCATTTAGAAAATTTTTGCAAAAGACAATCAAGTGCTACAGGACTAATTTCCCACTTGGTCATCACGATCTTATGTCAACATTAGCACCATTGACTTCAGCTGAGCCCTACAGGCACAAGGCTTGTGTGATGGGGTGGAAAAACTGGCCCAGCTTAGGGTTATGTATACCGTATTCTTTAAAAGACAAAGAACTAGATCCCAGGAGTGTGTAAATACCCTGAAGTTTCAGAGTGCAGCCCTTTTCCCACTGAAATCAAATGCAGAGCACCTGTGTGCTGGGAGGGGCTGGAATCAGGTGCCTCCCACTTGCCATTAAGAAGGCATGGCCACCAGCAGCATGCTTCTCTGGGCTGGATGTGTGGCTTGTGGGGGGAGGGAGAGGTGACTGGAGAGGCAGGTATGTCTTCCTCCTCATGCACATCCTCCCTCACCCATGACTATCTTCTTTTCTTGTTATTTCCAGTTTCTCCATTTTCAGAACAATATTGAAATTATTCCTGGAAGGCTAGGAAGTGTTTTCAAAACTCCTCAAATCAGTTAATATATATTTTTTTTTTTTTTTTGTCCATATGTGTATGGATAGAAGGGTGTATATATATATAAACAAAAAAAAAATGTTTTTTACCTGGTTGATCATTAGGGGTTTTTTCATTTTTAGGTCTTTTAGAAGAGCAATTATATTAAAGATGTTACGTTGGCCACTAGGATGAGTAAAACAGTTTGGGAGAGGAAAAGGGTTGTGAATATTTCAGGGTAATTACTAGCAGTTAGTCCCAGAACCAGGATGGGGGGGCAGGGGGAAAGGCAAAGAAAAAGAACAGCTTTCGCCTGTTACTGATTTCCTTTTTGGTTACAGGGGCCATTGTTTGTTTTAATGACAGGAAAAGAGAGCTGTCAGAAGACATTTGCATAGTGCAAATAGGGTCACAAATCAGAGGGACTGCATAGATCGTTTAGCAGTGAGCCGGCAGCCATCCGCGTGCAACTGCGAGGACAAGATTGTTTTGTGGAAAACGAGGAAAAGCTGATAGGTTTTCCACATGCAATTGAGGGCTTGAGCAAATTTTGGGGAGAGAAACTTCCTGCTTGCAGTGGGGTCTGTCGGGCTGTCATGAAGGCGTTGCTGTTTGTTTATTTTCCTAGCTGCGTGCTTAAGATGCATTCTTTGAAAATGTAGCTGATGGGTCTGTTTGTATAGACTGCACTGCTGGTGAGTTAGACCAGGGGTTTGTGTTCATTTGGGAAAAGAGAAAGAATCCTGGCCATCAGAAATGTTTACTATATCAGGAAATGAATTCACTACTTGAGGGTTCCAGTGGATATAAAACAAAAATTAAAAGAGCCTTGTATAAACCCACTTTGTATTGTCTTCTCCATAAACAGCCCCATACGTGACAAAGCTCGGAGCGAGCGAGAGAGGTAGTTTTATTGGGGCGTGTGGAGGGGAGTTAATTGCTGTCATGTTTTGATTTTTTTTGCACATGTTGGTGAGTTTGAGGCGAAATCTGGTCTTCTTTTCTTCCTCCCGTTCCAGGGAGAGCTGAGCCTTTGCTGAGAAATAACACTAGGCAAAATGACTTCAAGCTGTCACCATTACACAACCTAAACTTTATTTCTTCATTAATGCATTACAGAGCAAAAAAACAATGAGAGCATTCCTCTGGAATGTGTGTTTACTGAGCACAAAATGATATGTTTACTGAAATAGCAGTTGCTGCCGGGTTACCCAGTGGGAGAGAGCTTTCTCTTTCCGCACCGGTCCGAGATCCTGGTGCCGCTCTGCTCCGCAGCCTTCAGTGCCAGTGACTTTGGTGGCATCCCTCACCGCCCTGTGCCCATGAGAGGAGAGACCAAGGAGGTCCTGTGGCAAAAAGCAGAGGTGGTGCCAACCCAAGCCAAGGCTCAGCGTTGTCCAGCGGCACCTTTCTGGTGGCTCCGGCAAACCCTGGAGGAAAGGAGAAAAAGGAGGGAGATTTCGAGGCATCCCTTCCTGGAAAAAACATGAGTCAGAGGAGAAGGGGCTAAGCCCGGGATTTTGGGGTGGGTGGCAGTGCTTCTCTTGGCACAGGAGTGGGAAAGATGCTTGGGGTGGAGGACTGGCAGCAGGGGTGTGTGGGCAAAGGGTCCCTTCCTGAAGAGCAGGCAGAGGCAGCGGCCAGGGGCTGGCAGAGCTGTACCGCGGCACTGGGGGAACGCACCGCAGGAGGAAGGGTGGGAGGACAGGCAATGTCCTTTGTGGTCACAGTAATGAAAACATCATTCCTGATGGCCGGGATGTGATGGGCACGTTGCAAATGCCCCAAACAAAAACAGCCAGAGGAGGGAAGAAAGGGAGTCAGAAAGACAAAGCAAAATGAAATCAGTGATGGAGCTTTCTCCTTTCTCCTGAGACTCAAAGTAAACCATGCGTGTGTTGGTACATATGTACACGCGCAGGTGCACGCACACGCACACCCTCCTACACACCCAGTCCCATGAATTCCAAGGTGGTTGGGTTTTTTCTCTTTATTCCACTAAGATTCAGGCAGCAAAAACAATAATTAAGGAGCTTTTGTTCAGTACAACTGCCAAGCAGACATCAGGTTGGCTGCAGTGCTGTTTGGTGTGGATATGGCTCTCCAGTGATTCATAACCAGCCCAATCAGAACAGGGTTCATTGGTGCCCCAACCAACAAAAACACAACTGCAATGTTTTCTGTTTGTTCTCTTCTCCTTTAAAGAAAAATACACACATGCGCGTGGAGGAAAAACAAAACCAGAGAGTGCTTTCTAACCTGGTACAGCATATTACACTAATTAAGGGATGCTGTTACTCATGCATCATTCACGACCCTGCCAAAACTGGGAACAAACAGTCCCTACAATCTGGGTAGGACTGTCTGAGCTGAACTTTGCAGAGTTCTCTGATCTGACAAAGCCCAAATAGGAAACATTCTTCCCCACTGCTAACTCCCTGTGGCTGGCAGTATATCGGGCAGTATTCTTCCCCTGATCTGCTTCTTCAATTACACATTGATATTCTTGTCCAGCAGTGACTGCAGGGCAGGTGAAGGGACCTGCGCAACGTCACATGAAGTCATCTTTCTGCTGGGTTGCAACAAAGACCTCAGGGGCTCTGCACTGGGCCAGCACCTGCCGTAGTGGGAGCATCCCTGGAAACCCAGAGGAGCTTGCACCTGAGCATCGCCTCTGCCTCGGAGGTAAAAGCATCTCCTTGCCGAGATGCCTTCACCCCGGGGCTGTGGGCTTTTTGCTGTCCCGTTTGATGCTGCAGGGACACGGGGATACGGCTGCCAGGAAAGCCAGAGGTGTTTTCCCCCCAGACCCTGCCTGCTGAGGTGTGGAGGAGGGTTGGGGAAGTCCTTCGAGGTATCTCCTGCCACGGCTGAGAGAGGCCAGGGAAGCGTGCTATTTGTGTACATGCCGTGCATGTGTCTCGGCACCGCAGTGAGAAGGATTGACAGGAGCTGCAGAAAGGCTGAGTAAAATTTTCCAAAATACCTAAGTGATGTAGAAGCCTCCTGTCCTATTTTTAAAACGTGACTGAAGCATGCGAGGCCCAGTGCCTTAAAGGTACCTCTGCAGATAGCTCCTGGAGAGCTGGGCACCCTAACGATCTGAGCACCTCCATCCCACTGCCCTGGTGACCCGATCCTCCCCATCGCTCTGGGGTGCCTTCCCCTCTCAGCCGCATTGGTTCGGCCCCTGAAGCCCAAGAGGTTGCCCTTTCCCAAGCCCCGCAGAGACCTGCACAGACCGCTGCCAAGTGCCTGCCCCCAGCAGAGATGTCCCCTCTTTCCTTCCCCCAGTCCCACCAGAGCTGCTTCATACTTGGGTTTTGCTTCCAGCCAGGATGCCTCTGGGTTTTTTAATCCTTCTTTTCTTTGCTGATCCAGAAGCCGCTGCTGGGTGGTCACTCCCCTCCAGCCCGGCCAGCTCCCAGCTGGGGCATCCCCAACCCTCCCAGCTGCTGCACTCAGGCACGTTGCTCTCAGCAGACCTTGTAACTCCAGGATGGGTGGCAAGGTGCCTTTAGCAGTGTCTTTTCTCACTGGCCAGAAGGCTCTGCGAGCCCCAGCCTGGCTGGCTTGGCCCAAAATATCTCAGGCTGCTTCCGCAGCAATGAAATGTCGCCTATTTATTGCTGCTGATTATTGCTAATGACAAAGGCAGGTGGCCGGGGCAGGCAAAAGGAGAACGGCAAGGCTCAGAGAGATGGGGCAAGATAAAAAGGTCAAAAAGCAGTTATTTTAGCTGCCGGCTTTGTGCAATTTTGGAAGCAGAGGACTGTTTGCGTTAGATGTAGCAAGCACAGGTTTCAGCTTGCAACGGCACTCTTCCCACTCCGTGTTTTTGCAAAACTTTCTGCCTATTTGTAGCACCTCCTGCTGTATTGCTCACACCAGCCCTTGCTCAAGAAAGATACTGGAGCCATACGTCGGAGCCGTATGTCTCATCGGCACAGCGAGACTCGAGCAGAAGCTATTGCCAGAGGCAGAAATACTCTCATGGATGCAGCCAGTAGAATAGGTGGAAATTTTCCAAATTTCTTTTTGCAGAGGGAACATTTTTCCCTATAAAAAATGTGGAGGGAATGAAGGGAAGGCTTAATAGTGACTTTTACAACATGTCCTTTCCCATTTCTAACTTGTCTTTTCTATCTTACGATGCCCTTGTGGAGCCCTGACTCTCACTGATGTCAAGACAGGAATAGTGAGGAAAGAAATATTGTCACCCAAGCTGCGGTGCTGAAAGCTCCTTCTTGTCAGCGCTCTGATACAAATAACCGTATAGATACCGGGACGTGCTCCTAAAGTTTCTGTCATTGCGCAAGAGCCCTTCTGGCCTCTCAGCTGCTGTGGCAGTGCAGTGTGGTTGACTTTCCCATGTCTCTCCCAAGCAAATCCCTTCTCTGCAGACCTGAAATGATGCTGGGGGTTCCACTTTGCAACGGTGCTGCGGTCGATGAGGATGGAGCAAGAAGCGGGTTGGAGAAGACAAGGGTTTGCGAAGCACCAGCAAGAGGCAGGCTGGGTTCTGGGAGGGAGCACAGGCACCACGTGGTGCTCGGGCTGAAGCAACCCCTGTGCTGTGCATGCTTTTCAGGGGGAAGCCTAAACCACCCAGTGTTGCAGGGGGATCCCTAAAGTGATAGGGGGAGGAACCCATTAACAGCAGGATGTCAGCACATCACAGCGAGCAGCCCAGGAGCTCGTACTGATGCAAGCACCTACACCAGAGACAGGTCCAGAAGAAGCATGCAGGAGTTCACCCCCTCCAAATACCACCCCTACAGTACAAAATCACGTAATTTAAATGTCAGGATGTCTGTTTTGCTTTCCTTTGAAGCTGTGAGATGCTGGTAGAGGCGTTGGTGACTTGTGAGCTCGTGTCTCTGCAACCTGTCACTTGCTGAACCCCAGGGACCATCACGCATCCTTCAGGTACCAACAGTCACATCCCTTTCAGCATGATGCGGCACCGGCTCCCGCTCCAGGGAGCTGCAGCCATGGGGAAGCCACGACTGCTCAGGTGAATGCCTTTGATAAATGGCCACCCTCCCACTTCCCTGCTGCATGGACCAGATAGCTGCAAGCCAAGGCCATTACTCAGCGTATCATCAGGTGTGTAGCTGTGTCCTGTGCACTCCAAATTGGCAGGGAGATGACTATTGGAAGGAAGCTGAAGCCAAAAGGGCTGTGGCATCTGGCCAAATCCACTGTCGATTTTAAAGCTGATTCCGCTGTTCCTCCTGTGGAGCAAAACAACCATATTTTTCATTTTGCAAAGGACAAAGCTCAATAGGTCTGCTTTTTTTTTTGTTGCCTTTTTTTTTTTTTTTTGGTTGCGTTTGCTAGGAATTTATTGAACGCTGTTACATTATTCTTCTTGCTGTCAGGAAACAGGCTGACTCCCCTCCCAAGTAGCAAAGTTTGGCTACTGAGCAACCAGGCTGCATGGGGCTTTTTGGCCACTGGTGAGGCTACTGTCTTAGATGGTGGCCTGTGAACTTCCTTCAAACACTTGGCGCTGAAGAGCTTTGCTCTCAGCCTCTGGAAGTTCCCCTATCAAAGGGCAGTGAGCGGGTGGCACAGCTTTTGGGCCTGAAGAGAGTAAAACCCTGTTGCCATAAAATCTCTAACGTAGCATCTGGTTCGGTTTATACTCTCTCTGCTGTGTTGCATCCCGTGCAAGCGGCCCCGAGCCGCTCAGGATGCATGCTGCATGGTCCAGGGCTGTTGGGGAAGGTGCCCCCTGCCCCAACACCCACAGCTGGTCCTGCATGCTAATAAAGGCACAGTCCCACAGTGGGAAATTCATGAATCTGACACTCCTTCTTTATTCCTTCACTGGAAAGTGCAGTAGGAAAAAGCTCGCAGTTTATTTTTGTGATGGGGATGAGTGGCAGAAACGGGTTGTAAGAAGGGACAGTAGCATGAACAGAGCGGGAACTGGCACTGTTCTTATGCCTTCTCCTCCCAGTTACCCATTGTGATTATGCACCTGACCCATCCACCTCCATCTACACCAAAAATCTGGCACTTGGCCACCTGCCAGCCATCCTCTTTCTGTGCTGAGCAGGTCTCATACAGGGGAAATTTCTCCAGCCATGGAGAAACCTGAGCAAGAAGCGATTTCCCTGGGTTCATTCCATTATTCATCGTTATCCTCCCCTCGGGCTGCCCTGAACAATTTCCTTCCTCTCCCCTCCGTGTACACCCTTCAAATGGTTTTACAATATGGCACTGAAAAATAAAGTTTAAAAAAAAACCAAAAACCCAAGGCATTGAAAACATTCAAATATATTGCTCAGCTCTTTCCTCCCTGCACCATTGTCTTAGGAGGGCTGGCGTGGGACCAGACTTCTTTCTTATTACCAATCTTAACTACTCCACTGGGCATCGAAAAATAAAGCCCTATAAAAGTCACTAATTAAATAAGTTCTCCCATCTGACCTAATACAAGCAACATGGGAGGTTGCATGATTATTTTTTTTTTTTAGATTTTTTTTTTCTTTTCTCCTCCCTTTTGTAGAGCCCACTTCTCTGACGGGGATTCGTTGTTTTTCTGGTGAGGGAGAGGGATTTCAAGGTCATGGAATGAATAAATGATGATAATGCGCGGCCGCAGGGAGAAGCGAGCACAGCAAGCGCGCAGTGAGCAAGCATGGCAGCAGCCGAGGTGCTCGCTGCCTCCCCGGTCTCCTCCATGGGGGTCTGGGCTGGGGTCGTCCCCTCCCCGTGGTGGCTGTGTGGGTGCTTAGCCTTCCTACTATTGTTTGCCAGGGCAGGCGCTTCTTTTTTAAATTATCATTATTATTTTCATCTCTTGCGACTCAGAGGCGTGTGGTTATCTCGTCTGAGTGTCCCCAGCCCAGGGCTCTGCGGGGCTCCCTGGCTCCAGCCCTCGCGGGGTGCGTGCCTGCCCCAAAGCAAGCAGGACGGAAAATTAGCGGCTGGATTTCCTGTTATTCTTGGGAATTTCGGATGGGTTTGTGCAGCTAGATATTTGCCATGCTCAGCTGCGGTGATTCCAGTGCTGTGTGCAATCTCTCTCTTCCTCCCTGCTCCTTGGGCATAGGTGCACAAGTGATATGAGCTGGGCAGTCTCAGCCCACTGCCCCACCGCTGGGGTTACGCAGGGCAATGCTCTTTTCTTTGCTCCCGACTCGCTCGCTAATAAGCTCGCCTCTTGCGAGAGCATCCCAGGGTTTTCTAATAACAGGAAGCAGGAGCTGCCTGCCCCAGGTTCCAGCCGCCTGCGGGAAGAGGTGTGGCTGCCTCCAATTTCGAGGAACACCAGTGTCACCAGCGGCCCCGGTCTTGGCGCGCTTCCTCCTCGGCATCCTCCTTGCCGTCTCCAGCAGTGTAGCCCTTTTATTTCACTTTCTACCTGAGTAACCCAAGGGGTTGCAGCCAGGATCGTCCCCTGCAGAGACAGGCATCTGGAGGGAGAGGGTTGCAGCTCCCAAAAGGTGGCAGGTAGCGGGTGAGGATGCAGTTGTGGGTTGACGGGGGTCCCAAAGCCAGTGCTGCAGTGAAACAGACACCAAAGGGCTTGAGCACACACCACTAGAGGATTCCCCAAACCTCTTTTCCCTTTTTTAATGCAGAACCTGTGGCAGTGAAGGGTCTTGCCCTTTAACAAAGCAGCGGACGGGACGTGCCCAGCTAGACAAGTTCTTCAGCTGCTCCTCCTGCCTCTCTTCATGCCTGGAGAGCCAGGCAGCGCAGACCCCTGGGGACACCTCCCGACAGCCCTGATTTACCTTATTCTAGGCCATGCTGAGAATTATTAGCTGCAAGAGTCTGCCTCTCTCCCTTCCTTGTTGAGACCAGTTTTCTTATTATAGCATGGTGCTTCACTTTCCCCCCACCTGGGCTATTCATTCTATAGCTTTTACGCTAGGATAAATAAACAGCAGCTGAGAGGGGGCCGTGGCTCTCAGGGAGGGCAGGGATGGGAGCCCGGCACTGGGCACTCTCCTTATGCAGTGCCCGCAGCCAGGGCCGGGGGAAGCCATGCAGCATCTTCCTGGCTGTATTCCCGTGGTGGTGGTCGTGGTTGAGCTCAACCCTCAGTTTTGAGCACAAGGTGCTGCTGGGTGGTGCAGCCTCTCCGCAAACCTGTTCGATAGCAGAGCAAGCCCCAGCAGCTGCAGGGAGCCAGCGGGCTCATCGCTTAACCCATGGAAAGACTTCACATGATTTTTCTGTAACCGGTCACTTCAAATCTTCCAGCAAATGCCGTCTGGCTGTTAACGTTATGCGAATATTCCTGTGTACTCATTTATTGATGACAGGCCCATGGAAAAGACAAACCCTAAACAAATGCAGGAGACTGTTCATAGAACAATTAAATTTGCTTTGCACCAGCTTGTGGCCTGGAAAAAGACATCCCTGAATTTGGCTCATGTCAATCTAGTCATGAGTCAAATATTTTGTGTGACTTGGCTTAAATGACAGGGCTCTCCGCTAGCTTTCCAAGTGGTGGCGAGCGCGTTTGTTTGAGGTCGGGGACTCAGCAAGCTTCATTTCAGTTGACGCTTCACGCAAGTTGCATTATTTTCCTGTGCACCATCTACAATCTCGAAGGGCTTCTTGCCTCGTGGGGCTTGTGCTGAATATGTGACAGAAACTGTCAGAGATACCTGCACAGGCCTCTTAGGAGATGATTTCCAGAAATGAAGAGCAAGTAAGCTGCAGAACAAAAGCGAGGGTGAGAAGGGTACGAGCACGGCCGTGATGGAGCAAGCTCATCTCCAAGCTCATCTCCTGGCCAAGGCGTTAGCAGGACCTAACTGGCTGCTTACCTTGCAACTTAAGGAGGAAACTCTTTACATTTCTGTGTTCCTTATATATATATTACAAATATGAGACACGTGCACTGTCACTAATTTATTGCCTAAGCAAATTTGATTAGGAGAGAGGCCAAGTCTTGAGTGTAGAGACTGTTCTCCAGTGATAGAAATGATTGCTGAATATTTAATATGATGTCAAGCATCATAGCACACCTCAAATGGGAAGATCTGGGGACTCAGCCTCTCTCTGGTGACTTTCTCTGGACCACTGAGGCCTCCTGTTGCCATCCTATGCTGCGCATATCCTTCGCAGTATCTGTGTTCCTGCAAGCTACCCGGTGGGAATGACTTTCATTTTTCCATGGGTAAAGACTGACAGTAATTACAGGTGTTTGGGGGCTGCTCTGGGAAAAGCAGGAGACGAATCACGTTGCTGCTCTGACCAAGAAAGGCTGTGGATAAAAGATAATCATTTAGTCTTCTGCAGGTGCAATCGTTGGGAGGCATTGCCTGTCTCCTGCAGCCTCTCAAGCTTTACAGTCAGCGCAGCTCAAGCTAAAAGTGTTTTTAGTGGGGAACCTGGACGGGGTGGTAGGAATTAGTGCCCTGCAGGGCTTGGGATATGTAGATAAACCATTTGTTGTTGAGCAGTAAAGAAAACAATTATTGCCACAAAGCTTTTTCTGCAGGAAAATGTCATTGGCTCGTGATGGACAGCCAGGTTTAAGGCGGCAGGGAGATGAAATGGATCATAAATATTTTCTAGCTTAGCCTCTAACAACAAACCTCCAGGAACAGCTTTTGTCTGGTTGGCTCTTAGGGACTTTAAAAGACAAAATAACCAAGATTTCTCCTTACAGAAATCACGCAATGGTTCACAGTATAATACAGTCATGTTTAAACACATAGAGTACAAAATATGGGGGTATTGTCTGATACTCATGCATAGCTTAAATACATCAGTTCAACTGCATATTTGCGTCAGAATAAATCTATAATCAAAGGTTTGGTAAAAAGGGCCGACCTTTTTTCGTTTTCTTTCTTTTTTAATGCTTCAATGGAAATATCCCCATGTTTCTAGCTTCTTAGGACACAGACAGGAGGGGAATAACCCATTACATACTTCATTATTTTCCAGATAGCAGAGGAAATCTCCTAGGAATATTTGAAGTGTAAAGGGTATTATAATATCTAAAATCAAATGACATGAATTTTGATGATCTGTCAGCATTTGCAACTGGTAATGCTGAAGCTGATTTTTAGGGAGCCATTACTCAGGCTGCACCTCAATAGCAAATGAGATGAGGATTGCCTTACAAGCAGTTGCTCTATTCATTTTCTAAATAATACCACAAAACAAGGCATAGCTAGACCCCTCTTTTTTGCCTTTGCTTATTTGCAAACCCAAGCTTCAAAATTACCCCTGATGTTTTGTAATATCAGCCTCTCAGACACAGAAATCTTGAAGCAAATACCTACGTGTTCAGGGCTGCAAGCAGTATTCAGTGATCTAAAATATTCTTTATGATAGTCTTAAAATCAGACTTACTCAGTTCTAGTACATGCTGAAATTTACAGTGGTGCATTAAAGCTACGACAAACAACCTCTGACAAATAATTTGGTAGTAACTCAGCACACATCATGGCGAAGCAGCACAAGTGGGAAGGGATGCTGTGGGGCAGCAGTTGATGCGAGCTCTCAGTGCCAGACTCCAGATTTTGATTTCAACAAGCAAAATTATCTTAACTTATTTTATCCTTTTTTCTTGGGGGAAGGGGGAGGAAAGAAAAAAAAAAACCTATGTTGTTTTTTCCAGAAACACTCTTGATTTTAGAACATGTTTGAAATTTGAGAAGAGGCTGGCTGTGCTTGGTCTCCATAAGAACTACCTCATCCTGATAGATTTAGTGGAGAATGTGTCTGTGCTCCATGAATCTTCCCCTAAGAAATAGCAAATGCATTGTTTCCAAATACTAATTCTCTCAACTTCTTAAAATCCCTTGGTGCTTATTATATTCATTCCTCGCAAGCAGTAGTGAAAACAAATGTTCTTTGTGTAAACAGACTTTGACAGAATGTGGGAACTTAAATAAATATGGTTATAATATGGTATAAAAATCAGCTTCAGATTTAAAGCAAACTGAAAGTGCATGGGTAAAGAGTCTTGTCACTCGAGTTAACAAGCCCCCCCAAATATTTACTGACATGTATTAAAACAGGTAAATATCAGATCTCAGGGTCCTAACCATGTCATATGTTTGAAGATGCTGAAACTGTGTAAATATGCAATGTTGAGTAAAACAGTTGCTCCAAAATGTCCTTTTGCATAAAACATGCTATTGTATCTGCTATTCCTCTCCAAGAAAAATGAACGTGTTATTGGTGCTGTTCTCCTCAGCCAGCCAGAGACACGGGGCATAGCTCTTCATTGGGGTGGGCAATGACATCGTAGGGCTGATGGAAACCAGGGATGTTTTGAAACATTTATGTGGCTTATTTGAGGGGAGGGGGGGAAATCCTTACTCCAGAAAGCACAACTGGCCACAAAGCCTTTCTATGAGATTGGATACCCTGGGTGGTTTTCTGAGGCATGAGGCCAAAGGCCAAAAGAGTAAAACCACCAGAAAAGTGTAATAATTGCCCTCCGGGGCAACGGCTGCATGAAATGGAACTTATGCATAAAGACAAGGGAAACCCATTAAGTAATATTATTGACATGCATCTGACAACCGGTGCTCGCCAATTGTGCTCTGGATTTCTGGAATAATTTCTTAATGGAATAAGGGGGGTTTAATTCATAATGTCTTTCTACAGATGCTAGAGGATGCAGGTTTGCCAGACATTCATGTTCCCAGCCTGCGTGCTGTTAATAAATCCTAGGTTTAGCTGAAGCACAGTAGTAGTCCTCTGTTATATCGGCATTGCAAGCAAGTTTCAGCTTCATGCAATAACACAAAATTGCCATATATCAGCATTTCTTAAGCACCTGTCCCTGACAGTGCCAAGCCACTCTGAGAATTACAGGGGGAAGAAATGAGAGAGACCATTTTCCATGCGAGATGTAGTGCTGCGGCGACAAATATACCTTTTGATTACATAGTGCAAACAGACTTCAGTGCCAATTGCAGAGGCAAAATAAAGGAAAACAGGGTTCAGACGATGCTACAAGCCTGAAAAATGTGTCTGGACCACATAAGAAAGGCATAAATGGAAGATTTGTGACTCTTGAGGTTTTGAAGTTTTAGGGTCCAAATGGTTGCTTTACTTCCAGGGTTTAATAGCAAAACAGTTTTAAGGAGAAGTGAAATCTGGGCTGAGAAACGATCAGCTGAATTACCCACTTGTGAGACCAAAGTTGATACACACTGGAGGGTGATACACTGCTCATGAGGATGGGGGTACTCCTGAAGCCAGGCAATATCCCCCCTCCAAAAGCCTGTACCCCTTCTCCTCACCTATGTCATGACCTGGACACAGTTTCTGTTGGGCTGGATGTGAAGAAAGTATTTTTCTGGAGGAAGGAGTACCAGCAAGGTGTGCTCACACTGCCCGGTCTGAGGAAGAAAATGGACTCCTCTCTCCTTGTGGGTATGGTAAGGTGTGTTGATAATGATGGCTCTAGAAAGTCAGTCCTTTTGTTAGATTTTTTGGGTTTTTTCAACATTACAACTCTGCAAATTTAAAAGTGTGTCTTTTCACTGCTCAGGGCAAATCTGCATTTGGCTCATTTAAGGAAGTTGACCCTGCTTTTGTGAAGCAATGTAGTATTTTGACCGGTAAAAACAGGTCATTCCTAACTCCAAAATGTAGACATTAATCACAGCTAAAAGGGGCACTTCAGGAAGATCTTTTGGAGGTGTTTTGAATGTAGAAGTAATTGTTCATCTGCTGGGTGAGTTGTACTTGAGTACCACTGTGTGTTGGGAGGGACAGTCAATCACAGATGGTATTTCTGAGACTTCAAGACCTCCAAATGTTTTTATTTAATCTTCCTTATACATTTGCTGTACCCATCTTAGTACATGTCCTGCTGGTGTTTCTGTGTCCCTTTCATCACTGAACCAGGCTGCGTGGTGTGAGGATGCCTCACGCACCAGGAGCAGCCAAAGCCCAACCTTTCTGTCTTGCCTGCACAGTTGGGGTTGGTGAAATGGCTGCAGACAGAGTGGGACTACTTAGCTTAGGTATCTGCCACGCAGCCACGCATGCAAGGCACCAAGGAGGCACGCAGGGGATGTGAGCCCCCCGTTTCCTCCATGGGCATGCCCAAGCAGACACCAACCCCAGCTCTTCATGCCAAGACCCTTCTCCACCCTGCAGGGCCTGCACGAGGAAGGGTGACGGCTGCTCGCCTGTCCAGACCCCAAAGCCAAGCTTCCCTGGGGTTTCACGAGTGGGAAGGGTCCACTGAGGGAGGAGGCCCAGGCTGCCTGGCGTGGTGAGGAAAGCCAGCTCTCAGACCACCCCATGGTGGGAGATGGACTTGTTTATCAGCACAGCTTGCCCGGTGCCACCCCTCTTCATTTCAGACTGAGTCAACCCTCCAGACACCAATGAATGTGCTCTTGTAAACAAACACCACGGGTTGCTCTTTTCTAGTTGCTGCTGCTATTGGGTGTTTTTCTTTCTTTTCCAGCTAAAACTGCTTTGCTTTCAAAGAGCGAGACAACGTAACCTTTGCAGGCTCTTGAGCAACTTTTAAATGGTCCCTGTTGGGATGGGAACCTTTGCTTTCCTGGTGAAAGAGGCATGGCCATGGGCTGTAAACAGCTCAGGGAGGGTGAAGAGGGCACGGTGCAGGCGGGAGGGCTGCCCGAGGCTGCACCTCAGTCCTGCTTTCCTGAACTATGGCATCGCTGAGCCTGGTTCAGAGGTGCACCCAAGGAGGGTGTTTACTGCAGCTTCGGATGGTGTGTCGGCATCAGCAGCACTCAGAGGAAGGCAAAGGTTTCTAGCAAGGTCAGGAGAGCACCATGTGTGTTACAAATACAAAGAGAGGCTAAAAACTCTTCCTTGCCCTTGCCATCCTTGGTGGCATGTGGGAAGAGATGTGGCAGGGATGGCTGGTGGAGTCCACAGCGGCTTGTCTGTTTCTTTAGGGCTTCCCCTCTGTTTTCCTCTTTGTTAAGTGATTATTTATTTTATTCTGCTCTTTTCATGCTTGTGTAGCCCTGGTCATACTGATGGCTTCCCCTTGCCCTGGCAGAGCGTTATTGGTTGACAGCACAGCATGTCCCACCAGCTGGCAGCTGGTTTGTCCTGGAACCTACTGATGCCTGTTGAGGGATGCAGTGTCCCCATCCCCTTCCCTGCCACAGGAGGGGATAGGTTGCCTCTGGCAGAACACCAATGTAAGTCTTTTGTTATTCCATATTCTCCTTTCCCTGCCCCTCTGTCAGATCTGGTGGTCCAGGAAAAGCAGTTAGCTGCTGGCTCATCCCTGCCTGTTGCTCAGATGCCAGATGCTGCTCTGCTCTGCTCTGCTCTGCTCTGCTCTGCTCTGCTCTGCTCTGCTCTGCTCTGCTCTGCGTGGGGAGGAACTTGGCTCTCTTTCCCAAAAATGCCCGCAGATGTCCTTTGTTTGCCCAGCCACAGCAGCAAATTGGAAGTGGTGGGACCATCTCAAAAATCAGGGGGGGATTCTGCCTCTGCACATCACAGTTTGGAGCTTGCCTGTTATGAAACTGAAGATGACTAAATGATCTCACTGGGATGTTTCCCAAGGATGCTGCCTTCCCTTGGGTGACCATGCTCCCAAGGGTTTGTTTCATTCATGCATTAAGCTGAGTGACTTCAGTGTTAACTGTAAAAATACAGCTTTTCGACGCTTACTACAATAGCCCAGCCACAAACTGGGAGTTTTGGTAAAAAAGAAATTATGCTTCGCTTTAGGGTCAGCCAGCAAAGCTGCTTTGCCACCAGCTTTTCTCTCTTTTCTTAGTTTTTCCCCTTGAAGCCATTGGAGACCAGTAACCCCAGTTCACATGGTGGTTTTGGTGTCAGTGGACTCCTCCTCGCCATGCATCAAGCAAGCTTGCAGCAGCATGGCAGCTCTGCATCCCAATGCAGCTATGTGTATAGGGACACCAAGAAAAGCAAGCTGCACGTTCCTTCTGCTCGGCTCACCTCTCCTACCACTGCAAGACGCAGAAGTTGAAAATTAAACTTTTGAGTTACCAGCAATTTCCACTTTGGTGCATTATTGGCTTTCCTGCAGCGCTTTTGTAAGCCTGTTTATAAGACAATAGACAATGGGAGAAGTTGCTGAGGCTCCCAGTGGACACATGTTGACAATAAACCCCTGTAACAGAGGTCAAATGTGTGTTCCCAGAATAGCAGAGGGTAACTCACTGCCTGAGGAGTGTAATGCTGCAAATGAACCAATACAGAAGAGATGTCTTATTGTCCGAGCCTTTGAGTCAACTTGGCCCAAGAAGACTAATTTTCCAGAAGATCTGATCTCTTTACTTACTGCAAGGGTATGACAACATGTCTTTTCCATTGGTAACACTTATATCTATGCAAAGGTCCCTGTAGTCACAGATAGAAAGCTATTTAAAATGATTTGAAGTGTAAAGAGGCAACACCACCCTGAATGTCATGTTCTTGACCAGGTGCCCCCGTTGGTGGAAAGCCTTTCTCTCCAAGCGAGACACAAGAGTGAGTCAGAGGCAGTTTCATGTGGGTGGGGTGGCTCTGCACAGGAACGGGGGGAGGGAAGGAATTATAAAACACTATGTCCTATTTTTAAGAAGTTGTAACTTAGCTTTACTTTTCCCTCATATGAAGTCTCTTTGGGCAGCAAAGCACTTTTAACACATGGTTTGCAAAAAGAAAAAAAAATTACTGACCAAGTGGAGGTTTTTTCTTTCACTGGTCATTTTTCAGCGCTTTGTGGATGCCAAAAAGAATTAAGAGCTTCTTCTTTTCATGCGTGTCTGCAGATACATTGATTGTTCTCTGATAGCCAGAGGACGACTGACTGAATAGGGCAACCCATAGTCATTTGTGTTAAAGATACATTGCTGCAGACGGACAGCTTGTGATGGGTTGTCTCCTTGGTGCTACAGGAGCTGCATTGACTGCAAGGTGGTATGGATAGCAATGTCAGCATGTAGGTGAGCACTTGGGTTGACAGGAAGGTTTGCAGAGGCTCCAGAAGCACTTTGGCAAACAAAACCTCTCTCCTTGAAAAAACATGTGTATTGCTCCACAGAAAACAAATCTACCTACAAAGGGATTCAAGGAAGGCTGTGGGAGAGCCCAAGTCTCCTCCATGTGCCATCTCCACAGCAGCAGGGAGGTGAGGTTGCTGTCATGCGAAGGCAACAACTGTCTTATGTTTAATGCCTATTTTTACTCTTTTTGCCTCCATTTTTCCTGGCATGCAAAGAACTGGAAGCAAAGGCACCGCACCCTAGAGTGGTGGCGAATATTACAGTGGGAGCATGGTGCCAAGGTTATGGTTAGATCCTAGGCTCCCCTCAACAATTTTATGACTGACTGTGCCTTACAAATACCCAAAGCTCATTCCAAGAGACAGGTGGGGGATTTGTTTTTTTTTTTTTGTTTCAGAGCCTGTTAGCAAGTAGCCAGCAGTGGAGACAGGAAGCAGCTGCTCTGTACGGGTCTGGTTGGTGGGCTAAAGACATTTTCTTTTGGAGCACACCATGCTACCAAAGCCAGCGGAGTCACTTAAAGACCCTGCAACACCCAAACAGTGACCGTGTGGCCAAGCTAGAAGGGGACTCTCCACCCTGGCCAGCCCACCATGCTGTGGCACACTTGTGCCCCATCCAACTTGCAGGCAGAGCCTGCAGTTCAAAGGGGCATGGACTGGGGTGTGGAGGGTGAGAGGGCTAATAGCACCGTGTGGAAAAACTGGATGTCTAGAGTTTCCAACCAAACGAGTGACCTGAGTATTTCCCAACCAAAATATTGATTCTTCCTGGTTACTGAACTTCTGCAGCCCAATTCACAGCTCACCCATCCAGCCCAGTGCACTGACTTCTTCACAGTGACTGGCTCATTTTGAGCAAAGTTCCTGGAGGGTTTGTTTTTCATGGTTTCCAACTGGCCTAGACTATATAGGAGGTAAGATAATGGGTATCCCTGGAAAGTTACATGTGTTCCTGGAGATACTCTTCTACCTTCATGAACTCCATTGCTAGCAGTAAGTTTTGCCTGCAGAAAGGAAGCTAGCAGTGACAATCATGACCCCAACACCCCTTTGCTAATATAGTAACACCTGTGAAGGTCTTGCTCAAGGAACTATTCATTTGGCTTTTTTAAATTATATGCATATTGGTTTACTGGGGACGTTCGACTTCTTGAAGGCTTCACTGTCCAGCCACATAAGACCCTTTTCCACTTCTGTGCAAACCATGGGAGAGGAAAATCCTTATCAAGCCATGCAGTCTAGTATGAGCAGGTTGCTGATATGTCTTCACATCCTTCCTTGTTTCTGTGTCAAAACCTTCATGTAAACAGCAGAATTGTAGGACAAACAGAAAAAATACTTGTTAGAAAAGCAAACAAGAGTAAAAGAGGGTAAATACAATCTGAAGGCCCAATTGAAACATTGTCTTCCCATCGGGGATACCCAGCTTCATGTCATCTGAATTGGAAATAATCTTGAGAGATTTCTTCTCCATTCCCTAGCAAACAGGTAGCAATGGAAACGTTTGGCAGGTATTTAGACATTAATAACCTAAGGACTTTGGAGTTTCTTCTTTGCAACCATCTTGAGGGGGAGAGGGAATTGAAGAAGAAACAATCAGTAAAATCAGTCTTGTATCACCATCCTGAGCCACACGCATTACAGTGCACTCACAGCGCTCTCTTCTCACTTCCAAAATGGACTCCAGAGGTATTTTTATTTCTGGGACACCACCACGGGCAGTGGCTATCCCACCAAAGCCACTGATTCAGTTGCCTCATTGGCTGAACAGTCCTATAAGTAAGAAAAGAAAAATCTGCTTCTACCCCACTAATGCTTTACAAAGTTGCTCAGGAAAATTTGTAACGCGTGAGGCAGCAGCAGTCCTATATTAACTGGCAGACTCCAGACATTATGCAACCTGAAGCTTTCCCAATTATGCTGTCCTCGACAATTCCTGCCTACACTCACAGGTCTGCACACTCTTACAAATGTGTGCAAAATCCAGCGTGATTTAACCTTTAATTTATCAAAACAGAATGTTTGATTTGCAATGAGCTAGGAGAAACGTAATAGTTCCTGACCTTAGCAAGGCAATTCCTTCAAACCTAGGTCATGGGACTTTGATATTCAGCCTCTTGGAGGAGAGGCACAGGGACCTGGTGCTGGTGGTCACCTTGCTGACAGCCACCTTTTTCCACCACCGGTCAAGAGTCGAGATAAGGGTGCCACTCAGCAGTGCCCAGCAGCCACACCTTCAGCTGACTATTTGAATTCTGCTCAAGAAAACACAATCCTTGGCATGCTCAGCTTGGATGCTCCAAGTGCAAGTGGTAACTGTGTGAACTGAAACAGCTGCCTCCTGATTCAGTCTGCTGAAAATTATTTTTAACATAGCTTAGCTGATTTGCACCCATCTATGGCATATTATTGTCCCAAAGCCTCTGCAGCTGGTCATGATAAGGTGATCCCCCAAATGATTAGGTTATGCTGTTCCTCTTTCCTTCTCCTCATTACCTGTAGAGAAAGCAAGAGGATGGGTAAAGCTTTCTTGCACTGATCAAGCAGAGACGAAGTGTTACTTCTTGAGAAGTTTTACAGTTGCTTTGAGCCTCCTAAGTTCTGACGTAAACTGGTTCTGCATTGCCTGTCTTGGGAGTAGCTCAACCTTGGTTTAAGCAGATTCTCCTTCCAGGAAACTGAGCTGGCAACAGGGCTTCCACAGATGGAAACTAGAACGCTTCATGGTCCATGAGCCATGAGATATTTGGGTGAACTGGTTCTTCTGCTGCTGCCCCAAAATTGTCTAGTTGCCTGTTGTGTTACATTTTGGCTGAAGATATCAGCCCCTCTACTCTGTCCTTACCTGTGTCTCACCATCCTCTGTCGGAAGTTATATCTTTTTTGATAAGCTGTCTGAACTGCCTGGGCGGTTGCTTTCTAAGCTACTTTCAGTTCGTTGCCAACCAATCTGGAGGGGCAGCATCCTGCAGCAGGAGAGTGGTTGAAGATAGTAAGTTGTCCAGCTGGCTCAGTTGCTTTTGGAAGATGTGTAATCAAGCTGTAAATAGAACCATTTCCTGCGCTTGTCTTCCCAGGCTTTATCTTGTTTATTCATGCAAATGGTACCTGGGGATTAGCTGCTGTCTGGCCTTGGTTTTAATTTGCCTGTATTTCAGCAGCGTCATGTCATTACATTGGTGCAATACCAGATTTGGAGGAAATTCATGTGGATGACCTATTCTTGATAGCCCTTTAACTATGCCCAGATGGAGCGTGAGCCGCCTGTGGCCACACATTGCTTGGTGAGGAGCACATGTTAATGTGCACAGCCGGGGAGGCATCAGAGCTCTCATCACAGCTCGCGTGATAGATGGTTTTCCTCTGCAAAGCAACCAGCTAAAAAGGTGTAGGGTGTTTCTTGGAGGTCTCAAATGCCCCAGGCAGGTGAGGAGCTGCTCTCTTCCTCCTTCCTTCAAGAGTCATTTAGGGACAGTGGGGGGGAGCACCAAGAAGCTTTAGGTTAAGCAAAGTGCAAGCACAATCCTGTATAGCAGTGGGTGCAGCGTGCGTGTGTGTTTATGGGATTTCTGATCTGCTGCCTTGTCCCCGTTCTTTGTGGCTTTGGAAAACTGCATTTCACTGTGCCAGTTCCCCACGTGTCACCCATAATGCTTGTAAAATGCAGTAACCCTTAATAGCTAAGCCATCCGCTTCGTTAGAGTCTTTCTGCAAGGATCTCGAAACACTTAATACAGGGAAATGTTTCTCTCAGTTTTTACCAAAGGGCACCTAGAGCCAAAAGATGAAGTGATCTTTGCAGGAATACTTTCAAGCCAAGCTTCCTGACTGCTTTTCCAGGAGCTGTTAAAGAACAGTGCTTTCAGCCATCAGCCTGGTCCAGTTCCGATTCTTGTGGCCACTAGAATTTTTTTCCAGCTTCCCTCTCAGTGTGTCACCGAGGGCCCTCTGCTTTAGGACTCAGGAGAACACGTAACCCATGACTTCATCCATAGTTTAGCCCCTTTGTATCACCGCTAGCCCCAGGCTGAATGGGAAAAGAGTGGTTTGACCTACTCAAAGGTGAGGGTGAAGCTTCACTGAGTATTTAGCTGGAGCAATCCAAAGAGTCATAGGACGGCCACCACCTGCTTTGGGGTGGTGAGATGCTCAGGGCTGCTGAAGGGTGAACCAGTGCTGAAGCACACAGGGCTGCCTTCTCCTCCACCCAAAGCTGGAGACTCAGGGTTGGAAGTGAGTGGGGTGGTTGGTGTCCACGTGAGCATGAGGCATGAGGTAGCCTCTCAGCATTGTTTCCCATTTCATTACCATGTGATGGAAGATGTTTTTAAAGAAAACCTTGCTTTTTCACTGCCATTTAATAAAGCTGTAAAAATGAAGACCAAGTCCCCCAGCATGCTGGGGAGATGGGGTTAGCTGATACTCAGCCACTCCAGCGATGTGCTTGGCTCCACACCCCTTGCAGCTTTACGTGATCTCTGGGGCCTGAAGGTCTCCTGCAGCTGGGCCCATCGCAGCGGTATGTCCCAGGTGATTGTAGTGAAACAAAACTTCACTTTCTAGGATTAAACTCCAGGATTTCCTCGCTCTTAAGCAAGTTCCAGCTCTCTGGAGTCAACAGCAACTTGGCCAGATCCTGCTTTCAATTACATACAGATGTAAAAGGCAGGGTAACACGGTGCTCTGCTATCCCCCTGGGCTGAGCTGCTCCATTGGATGCTGTACCTTCCCCCACCCTTTTCAGGGCTGGAGGGACACCACCACCACCACCACCCCGAAAGGAGCACGGTGACCCACTCCCCAGTGTTGCACTGGGACGTTGCTTGCCTCCATGCTGTCTGGCTCCTCCGTGGCTGGGAAAGAGTTTGGATGCAATTTATTCATTGCAATCAAAACCCAACAAGTACTGGAAGAAAGTTCAAATGTATGTGAAATAACTTGTCCAAAAAGCTGGCAAAGGCAGCTTATTTTTCCTGTCTTACAAGAAGTTATGCAATCAAGTGATTAATTACCCATGGCACGGTCTGAGGGGTGAAAGATTAATATTCCTGGAGACTGCTGCTGTTGACCTTGTGTTATACCCAGGATGGGAATAGCCAAAGCTTCCCAGCAGAATAAACCTTGCCCAATGTTGAGACTGTCTTCTCCATAGTTGAGTGAAGAGGTTAAAGTTTTATTTTTCTTCTTAATTCTGTCCCTCCAGCAGGAAATAGTGCCATCAAAAGACTCCCACCCACCTCCCGGATAAAAAGGAAGTTCAAATCTTCTATACTTCAAGGGCCCAGCCTCACCCAGCCATCGATGTGGGCGCTGTTGGGAATTAGCAGCACTGCATGTGTTAACCGGTGGGGCGCGAGCCGTGACCCAGCACCCGCTGCAGAGAATGCTGGAAAACTTCTCAGCTGGTTGCAGTTAGCCCCGGGGGGGGCAAACCTCAAATTCAATCACAATTTAAAATGATAGTTCTTGCCTGCACTCAATGCTCGTTAATGCACGTTGTAACATTATTTCTTTCCTGGGGAAAGAACCATTTCCTGGGATGTGACAGAAATTAATTCTGTGTGCGGTTGCAGTACTCATTCA
Source organism: Falco peregrinus (assembly GCF_023634155.1). NCBI lineage: Eukaryota > Metazoa > Chordata > Aves > Falconiformes > Falconidae > Falco > Falco peregrinus. The sequence continues at coordinate 2,514,561 of NC_073729.1, read as the reverse complement.
TTCATCCTGCTCATCATGTGCAGCTGAAGGGTGCTACGTTTCTGTGGCGTAGGAGGACATGCCTTCTCAAGCACATTGCTCACCCTACCTTTCTTTCTCTGCACAAGCCCATGTGCAGCAATCACTTATCTGCTGAGAATCCTGCACCAGCTTGCTGTCAGCAATGTCAGCTTAGACCAAAACTTATTTTATCAAAACTTTTATTAAAAGGCTGCTTTTCAGTAGTTTTTAACTTTGCCAAACCAGATGCTCACTTCAAGATGAAGTTATTTTCCAAGGGAAGGCTGCAGCAAACCTGCAGTCATTGCAGTCATTGGATGTGCAAGGAATAATGTGTAGCTTACCCTATAGATAAGACCATGCCTATGCATGAAATCCTTCCCCTAGATACAAAACTTTGTTATCAAGCCTTTAAAACCCCATTCTTTGGAGTATTTCTCAGCATATCCTACCTCTGATGGCTCAATTTGCAGCATTACTCTTCTAAGGAAATAAACACTCATTCATTTTCAAGCTATACTCAGTATAGGAAGAAGGAGTAGAAGAAAGGGCTGTACAAGTTTTCTTTCTCAAGGAGTGGTTTCCACCAAAGCAACTTGGCATGTGAAAGCTCCTCGTGAAGGAGGGAATCAAACATAGGAAAGGAAACCAGGAAAAACAGGGCAGGGGGCAAGAGGTTACTTCATGTGCAATAAATAAAAACTCCCCTAATCTTTGGTCTCGTGAAAAGGTCGATAGTGTTGGTACCAAATAACTCCTTGCAGCGGGAAGACCGGACAGCAGCGAGGCTGCTGGGGCCAGTGGGTGCCTCTCAGCTGAAATGAACAGAAAGAATGAGGCTGCCAAAACAGTGAGACACTGAACGGGGGTTGAGTGGAAGGCTTGGAAATGGATGGTGTTAATGGCCTTCAAAAATGTTATGACAGACCTGACCAAGTGTGAGGTGGAGCTTGCAGCAACTCGTGTAGTCAGCGATGGCATCGGTGGTATGACTCATGTCTCATCACTGCTCTGGAAGAGCTCTGGCACCTCATTTGCTCCTGGTTCTCTTGATGCACCTTGGGTTCACAACATCACAGAGTAGCTGAGGTTGAAATGCATCTCATGAGATCACATACTCCAACTCCCCAGCTCAAGCAGGGTCAGCTAGAGCAGGTCCAAAACCCTGGCCAGTTGGGGTTTGAGTATCTCCAAGAATGGAGACTCCATAGCCTCTCTGGGCAATCTGTGCCAGTGTACAACCACCCTCACAGCTAAATATATATATATATATATTTCTTTAAAAAAAATATATTTTTTTTTTTTTAAATGTTTAAACAGAACTTCCTTTCTTTCAGCTGGTGACCATGGCCTCTCATCTTGCCACTGGACATCACTGGGAAGGGTCTGTCTCTATCCTTCCTCTCCCTATCAGGTATTTATACATAGTGATAAGATACCCCCTGAGCCCTCTCTTCTCCAGGCTGAGCAGTCCCAGCTCTCGGCCCCTCCTCGTATGATAGATGCTGCAATCCCTTAATTGTCTTTGGGGCTCTTTGCTGAACTCATTCAAGTACATCCGTGTTTTGTACTAGGGCATCCAGACCTGGACCCAGCTCTCCAGTGTTGGACCACCTCCCTCAACCTGCTGGCAATGCTTTTCGTAATACAGCCCCCAGAATGCTCTTGGCATCTTTGCCATGAGACCACATTGCTGGTTCGTGGTCAGCTTGTTGTGCACCAGTACTTACGCTCCCTTTCTGCAGAGCTGCTTTCCAGCTAGCTGGTCAGCCCCGATTCATACTGGTGTCTGAGGTTATTCCTCTCCACATGCAGGACATCAGTTTTCCCTGTAAACATTCTGAGATTCCTGTTGACTCATACCTCCAGCCTCCTGAAGTCCCTCTGAATGGCACCACAGCCATCTGCTCTAGCAACCAGTCCTCCCATTTTTGTATCACCTGAAAACTTGTGAGGAGGGTCCTCAGTCCCATCATCCAGGTCATTATTGCAGACATTAAACAGTGCTGGCCCCAGTATCAAGCCCTGGGGTGCACCCCTGTAGTGACCAGCCTCCAAATGGGCTTCGTGCCACTGATCACAACCCTTTGATCCCAGCCGTTCAGCCAGGTTTCAAGCCACCGCACTGTCCATTTATGTCATCCATACCTCATCAGTCTGTCTGTAAGGATGTTATAGGAGACAGTGTCAAAAGCCCTGTTTGAAATGGCATAAACAACATCCCCTGTGCACCCCCCACCCACTAAGGCACTTGTCTCGTTGCAGAAGGCTATCATGATGGCCAGGCATGATTTCAGCATATCAAATTCACCAGAGTGTGAGGTTTGAGAAACTGGAGAAAGGGAACCGCACCTCATCTCCCTCCGGCCTTGGTTTTCATAATAGCTGGAGGGAAACTGGTGTTTTAGCTTTTGTTGTAACTAAGAATGCCTGTCTTCCTTCTGGGGAGTTAAGAAAGGCGGAATTTACTGTAAAAGCTTAGTTATGTGTGCTAGAATTTTAGTCTCTGCTTTGGCATGGACTTAGAAAAATAATAATCACTTAAAAATAAACCTAGCTATTGTATTTAACCTTGGCCCGTGCAGCCAGTGATATTTTGTGAGACGTTCCAGCTATCCACAGATTCTTTTCACCGAAGCTTCCCTTCAGGAAACAAAATAAATTAATGATACAAACAGGAAGCAGCTGTCTTTTCCTAAATAATAATTAAAATGGGGTCCCCTTAGCGAAGTGGGGAATAAAGGGAAGGGAAAAGACCTGAAATATTGTCGGTGTAATTGTGACCAGCCTTCAGAGGACAGGCCTGGAACAGTGACAACCTGTGGGGCTGGGAGGCCTCACTTTCTTACGAGCCATTTTTGGATTTAAAAAATGGAGAAGGCTCTGTGCAAGGGGCAGATGGGCAAGACAAAGGAACACTGCTCTCAGGGCAAGCAAGAAGCAAGCTCTCTTCCTTTGGTAGTATGCACATGGAAAGAAACATTAATCATCGTAATCATTGATGCTGTTGTTCAGCGGCTTTCATCTCCTATCAGCAATCACTAGGAAATTCCAGGGTGTTCCTGATGGGGTTTTTTTGTTTTGTTGTGGTTGGTTGGTGGTTGTTTTTTTTCTTGTCTTTGTCCTAGACTGTTGACTTGACACAGTTCCTTGAAATTCTACTTCAAGAAGGAAGAAGGATAAGACAGCTGGAAACTCTCAGCTCCTTCCAGCCGGCTGGAGGAGGAGGTGGTGGCAGTGAGTGTGGTGCCACGCAGGGCTCCTGCTGCAAGCCCAGGGCTTGGGCTGCTTAGGGCTTCCCGAGGTGGAGGGACCTTCCCCTGTGGGTTTAGCAGCTGAACCTGTGGGTGACCACAAAAACATACTGCTCAGAGGTGAGGAAACCAGGGGAGACAAGGGCCAGCAAAAGCCACAAGCAGCACAAGAGCTAGGACTCTTTTATCTTTTAAGATGATTGGGTGAAGCAGTAAGCTGCTACAGCATGGCAGTGCTCTGGGGAAGGTGCATTTCTTAACAGCATGAAATAACACTTTATTAAAAATTAAGTTTGAATTTGCTCCATCTCAGGAGATACCGTCAGTATGTAACCATACAACACGGCCCTGAGAGAAGGCTCAGGATGCACCCTCAGCTGGTACTCTGCCATTTGCTTGGGTGGGTGGCACTGGGTGACTGGTGGTGCTGATCATAACAGGAGTGGCTTAATGGAAGTTTTTATGACTGCACCCAGAGAACCAATGCAGAAAAAACTGTGCCATAATCCCATGGGTTAGCCAGTGTCACCTCCCAAAATACATAAAGGCTGGGATAAACAAAGTTTGTGGGTTTACTTGTAAGACTTCAGGACTCTACTTGGCAGTAAAAAAGTCTTCTGTCCACTCCCAACCACATTACTAAGTACCTGAATGTGGCAGGGATTTGCAGCTGAGAAAGGAGATGGCAGAAAAATTGGTGACAAGGATTATAACTCCTTCCACTATTTGAAGGTATGGTCAAGCTATTGTAGATACCAGTTTCTGTATCGTTTGAGGTACGGAAACCCCAGAAAGATCTCATGCTCTAGATTGCTGTCCATGAATCAGAGTTGGCACCAGTTTTGACTTAAAATTTTCTACAATTTGTTACTTTTATGATGGGAAGGCAATAAAGAATCTGGAATTGAAGAAGATTTTGATATGGTCCCTTTACTCTGCACTCTGTGACCCTATTATCTATACAACCTTTCTTCCATCTTTTTCTTATTATATCTCATCCTAAACGCTCGAGTTGGTATCCTCTGAGCAAAGCCAGCAGTAATGCACTTGCATTTTTAACTGGGCACAGCCATCTCCTGCTAGTCCTGTGTCTGTAACGCTAAAGGGACGGAGCTAATCTCATGGTAAAACTGCAAATGCTTCTTTTAGCAGCACAGAGTTTAAAAGTGTAAGAAAGTTCAGTCAGAACTGTCCGAGACACTTAGCAGCCTTCACCAGGTCACACGGAAAAATTTTCCATGGAAAAGTTTATCTTGAGTTACCTTCAGATAAAGGTGGTGTATTCACAGTCACCATGGAAATTCCCAGCCATGTCCCCTCTGTAAGAGGGAAGCCTGTTACAGGTCTCTGAAGGAAAACATAACATTTCACCGTGAGGATTTTGCGATTCCTTTCTGGAAGTACTGTTTTGTCCCTGGCTTTATTCGCCTGATCTCTCCCAGGACCTCTGCTGCAGTACCCATTAGCAGATAAGATGTTGAGTTTGCATCTTTCCTGCCATGAGGCACGCTGGAAGAATGACATGAGCCAGGGGGTTCTCCTTCAGATGCTCAGAAGGAAGCCAGGAGAGCTGATGTGTTCTGGGCAAGCACAGCTATTAAGACAGAAAACGTCAAGAACAACAAAAGAAGGAGCTGATATTTATGCAGTGGTACATTAATGCCTCCATGGGTCCCAAGAAGCCAAGCAGATGGCAGTGTGGACATCACCTTTGGCTTTGCATGCACTTGCACATGATCAGTGGGGTTGCTTGTATGGTAAACCTAAAATTTTGTAGAAATTTTGGAGAAAAAAAGCATTTAATCAATGTTTAGACTCACCAGGCACACACACACAAAGGATTAAAAGGGAGACGTGTGTCATTCGAGACCTCTTGGCTCCCGACAGTACACATGCCCTCATTTCTAGTTCAAACTAAATTAATCCATTAAGGTACAGGAAACCTAATTTCACATCTGATTCTTCTCGGGCAGACGCTGGAATACCAAAAAAGGCAGCTAGGTCTTTATCACAATGTACAATTCAAGGGAAGTGAGAGGTATTATTCATGTGGGTGTGACCTGCTGGCCATGCTGATTCACTCTTCCACTCCAAAGCCCTCCCTGTCCTTCCGAAGCCTTGCAGCACTCGGGCCGCCTTTACAAGGGGCCTTATTTGGTGAAGAGGGCTACATATTTTGGCCGACCCTCTTTCCTCCCCGCTACAAGTTATTGTTGTGGAAATGGCTCACAGAGGGGTATTTTTTTTTCCTTAAGGATCAGGCTCCCCACGGCTAAGAATAGCTTCTTCTGTTATGTGAGCAGCAGCAAAAAGTAAGAAGAGTATCAACAATGTGAATGTCACCGGAGGCAAAAATCCCACTCCACCCGTCGCGACAGCAGTCCACTTTTGGAGATCTCCGGGTGGTGCTTGGCTAATTTTGAAGCTTCCTCAGTGGGGATCCACAGTTGGTGTGACAAAAGGGATAGCAAAGCTAGGGCAGTCAATCTGTATCAAGTAATTTGTGCAGTACTGCAAACATGCTGATAATCAGACATCATCAACCTCAGCAAGTTTTAAACTGCGACAGAGCTAGGTGTTTTGTTTCCACAACAGATGGCTTGCTATGAAGCCCCCAAAATCTTGAACTGATGTGTTTATCTCAGAGATAGCTCTTGCTGTAGCCACATAGGCTTTGCTCTCCAACTGTTGGGAGAGTAAACGGGATCGATGGGCTCCAGGTATACACCTTTTCTCCTTTTTTTCCTTTGTTTTTTTTTTCTTTTTCCCAGACCATTTTTTTTCTCAATTCCCCTTCAGGGGTCACTGCCATCCTGATCACTCTCGATTTGCAGCAGTCTCAAAATCATAGTGAGAGACCCGGGACAGGAGACCTCAAAGGAGCAGCTGGGAAGATGTGAAGGGAAGGCTAACGAGGCCACTCGGTTGTTATTCAAAGACTCATCTTTCAAATACTATTTTTCAGGGAAGAGAGGGGTGAGAAAGGCTTTCAATGTTATTGCTACAAATAAACCCTTTAAAACACATCCCAAGTAGGATGAATAAAGCCCCAGAGCAGTTCATCTGAGCTATGTGCTGTCTCGGCAGCTTCAGCATTTTTTAACAGAGGTGCCAGTAAGGACTCAGCTTCCACAGCCAAACTTGGAACCAAGTTGGCAAACTGGTGGCCAGAACAGAATTCTCACTTACTGCAAACAGCTGCGTTCACAACAGCTTCGGCGTGGTTTGCTGAGGTGGGAACAAATGGGACAGCAAGGAGGCACGAGGGGTAGCAGTGTCAATATTATTGCCAAACACCCAATAATGTCACACCCTGAGAGTGATGGGCTGCTCAGGGATGATGTGTATGGCAGGCTTCACAAAGCTTCAGTTGTTCCACAGATTTTTCTACCAGCAGACAGGATCGTATGCTGCGTGGTCAACTGCGACCAGGGTAAAGGTGTGTTGTGCCTGAGCTGCGGTGAATGTGGAATGAGTGAGGATGCTTGAAGATGGTGACCTTTGGGGAGTAACCATGCAAGAACAGGATAAAGCTGCCCCTTGTGAATATGAAGGTTACAGTTCCACTTGGTCAGACCAAAGGTCTGTCTAACCTAACATCCGGACCCCAACAGAGCCCATGAGTGCAAGCCTAGGGAGAAGTAAGAACAAGGGAAAACATACACAATACTTCCCCTTAGTGTTCTCCCAGCCTCCAACTATTTTCAGCTCAGGAACTTCCTGAGCCAGACACAGTTTCTATGTTTTTAGTAACTCTCAGTGGATTTCTCTTCCGTGAACTCTCCTTGAATCCATATAAACGTCTCATATCCACAACATCCTTTGGTAAGAAGATCCATAGATCTGCTACCTGTTGCATGAAGAGCCACCTCCTCCTGTTTGTTTTTCAGCCCTGCTCCTCCTAGCTCCATGTAATGCTGCCTGGTCTTGTACAGGAAGAGACAGCAAAGCCTACCCCATCCATGCTCCCATGCTGCTCACAAGCTCAGGAACGTCTTTCAGATATCTCCTAGTCGTTACTATTCCAAGCTGAAGATACCTGTTTCAGTTGGTACGGAAACTAAGCCGTAAGGTGGAACTTGTGAAGGACTTGTGCTATTTTTATGTACAGCCTCACTTGCCCTCAGACTCCAAAGAGTCTTGTTGAGTCCTGCAGTTGTGAATGAAAGCCTCCAGCTTGCTCAGAGCTTGAGTTCCAGCTCTAATGCTGCAAGCGTCACGCGTTGGCAGAGCTATGGGGATATAAATGATAGCCTGAACTCAAATCCCAGGGAGGAACAGTTCCTAACCATGCCGTATGCGTGCACAAGCCGTTGCTGGAAGCCTCTTTGCACTTCCATCCTCCCTTACGCCTCCCCAACTTTGCCAGTAAGCCATACTCCCAGCTTCACTTCCAGGGGTCTTGTGAGGTTATTCATGTCTACGAGCTGCACTTTGCAGACAAACTCGTGGCGTTTCTGGCAGTGACCAGCAGCTTAGCCTTTTCTCTCATTGTGCTGGCACGTAAAGCTGTTATGAGTGCCCAGGAAAACCAAAAGCCTGCCACCTGCATCAACGCTGCTGAGTACCTACCGAAGGCATAGCGTGCTCCCTGCTCTGTGTGTGTGTGTCACAGTGACCTCTGAGCACGCCATCTAAAATAATCCCATGTATGGAACCAGGAATAGAAAGAAAGGAAGGATGCATTTTATGTAAATGCAGTCAGAAAGTCTGCAAGACAACTTGCTTGAAGTGGTTCGAAAGATGAAGAAATATGACTCACTTCCGAAGGGAACTGTTTTTGCTGGGCTGGGCTGAAGGTAGCATTGTGTCTTAGGCAAGTGCATGGCTGCTGTTAGGGCTTTGCTGCTATCTGTGTGGATGGGCTGGGTGTCCAGTAAACTGTATACTGGCCATGCAGGGCAGGTGTGCTTCACAAGCGTGGAGGGAACTCCGCCTCGGTGCAGAAGAGGATGCACCTGTTCGTCTGCAGTGTGGATTTACACATAGCCTTTGCAACCAGTGTCACTAACCCAAGGATGCTTACCATGGTCTCAACAGGAAAAAGTCTCCAAGGCACCTTTGTCCCGGCAAGTAGGAACCTCCTGCCTGGTTCAGAGCAGTGGTGTGTTTAATTAAATGCTCAGCTTCCCACAAAGCCTGTGGTAATGCTGCAGAGGACGAGGTAAAAGTGCTCAGCGTGGGCAGCCATGCCCTAGCAAGCTGCCAGCAGAAGTCTCCTCTGCCCCCCCCGGCCTATCAGCACTCAGCTCCTCGGAAGCATGAGGGTTTAGCGATGTTTATCAACACTTCCCCTGTGAAACGCAGCTATGTGTACCCTTATTCATCACAGAGCATTCTTTTCCCAGTGTTTTTCTTTCACTAACTCCTTGTAGCAACAAGAAATTTCACTGAATTAAACTGTGGGTGTTGACGACATTGGGCGGCGTTTTATTTCATACCATCTTTTCTCTCCATGCGTCATTGCCTGCCAAGACCAGGGCAGCTGTTGCATGTAGGTTAGCTGAGAGAGGGTGCACCTCACGTGCAGCCCCACAGCGTGCCCCAGCCCCACTGCGCCAAGGGGACAGCAGTGGCAGGTCCCTCCCCATCAGCCAGGCATGCAGCTTGGGTAGCATCGCCCTCCTGGAAGTGTGCCGTGGCCCAGGTGTGCTCCTGAGCGGGACACAGCTATTGTTCATGGCAGGTTGCATTGCAGCAGCACAGACTGAATTTTCCAAAGCCCTGCTCCCATCCGCATCCATTGAGGACAGGAATGCAAGTTCACCCGGAAACCACCTTTCCCTTTTAAGTGAGCGCATTTCTGAGCGGGTTTGGTATTTCCCATCTCTAGACACCACATTTTTTCCACTGACTCTGCGGGCAGCGCCAGGAGTTTCAGCAAGAGCCTAAATCTGTCAGTGCACCAGGAAGCGCAGGAAGCCAAACACCGAAACTTCCCATCCTGGTTTCAGCAGAGGGGTCAGACCCGTCTCTGCCCTGTGGAGCCACAACCAATTCACCGTCATCCCTTCGCTGCCGGGACAGGAAGGCGCTGGCAGACGGGCTCCATCCCTGGCACCCCAAGCCCCCAGCGGGGATGCCCGCCCCAGCACGGGTGCAGCAGCCCCCAAGGCGCTGGCTCCCTGCGGCTGAGGGCTTTTCCTTTCCCTCTGCCACGTCTTCCTCTGAAGACGACGGGTGAGGCGGGCTCGCTCACACATGCCGGGGCTGGTGGCAGGGTGGCACAAAGCCTGCATTGTGCGCGCTCACCGCCCGGAGAGGCGATCTAATTGTCTTCCCCAGCTCAGAGCAACAATTTGCTGGCAGCCAGGCTTGTGTCATTATATAACTGGAGATAGTCCGACTTGTAAACAGATCTCCAGAACATGTCTCTCTTCCCTTATTTTGGAGAAACAATAAGCTCGGGGCTGGATGAGACCTTGACGCTGTTTGCAAGGGTACAAATGGAGCCTTTGCAGGGAGGGATTTGTCCAGGGCATCACCTCTGCGGTGACAGTGGGAAGTCAGGAGGGGAATCCCAGGAAAGGTGAGGGCTTTAACAACAAGCCTGGAGACCGGCAGGCCTCCTTCAGCTGCACCTCATGCTATGCAGCCGGCTTTCCTCAGGCTGAGACAGGAGCTGCATACAGAAGACTTTGCAGCAATAAGCCTGGAGGACCTTCGAGGGTTAAAGAGGAGGAATTTGATTTCCATGCTTGCTTTCCCTCCTCCCCCTGCCCAGCCCTAACCCATGCTAACCAGCTGGTGAGAGAAAGGCAAAAGCCATCCTCCTCTACTTCCATCCCTGGGGGAGCACATCTCCATGCATGACTTCCAGACTCATGAGGGATGCCCAAAGGCATCTTCTCCCAACACTGCCAGAGTTGCAGCTGAAGGCACCGTGTTGTCATCGGCATTTGTGCTCCTCAGGCTTTCCTCTGCACTGGGGCTTGTATCCTCCTTGGGAAAGAAAAGAAACTACTCTCCCTTTCTGAGTTTCATCTTTCTATGCTTCTGCACGTGATAACATCAACAGACAAGAATTCTATTCTGGAAAACTGTTTCTCATTGACCACAGGGGACAACTGAATCTTCATGTTAACTTCAGTGCTGGACTTCCCAGGCAGCCGTTTGCTGCCGGAGCCTGAAACAAGGAGCGAGGATGGCACATCAAAAAGATAAATTAATTCTTGGGCTGGAATTTCTCTCTGATTTTTCTGTGTAAAGACCAAAGAGGTTGAGACGAAAGGGGTGCTAGAGCCTGGTCAGAGCCTGCCTGAAGACAGGTGTTTGCAGTGCTGCCTTCACTGCATAAGGACTGAACCTGACCAACCCAGCACCAGAAACAGGCTGTTTACCTTGCTTAGGTCCTCCCCTTAGCACACCTCCCCTCTACTCTCAGAGCCAAGCCTGCCTTTTCCATTTCTGTCTTCTGTTTCACTTTCCCTGGGCCTCCAAAGCTCTGGACACCACATCCCTCCCCCGGAAAGAGGATAGAAAAATACTGGGAGGTTGCTGCTCTATTATAACTTGGCAGCTGCTAGCTCTGTGCGTCCATCTTCCTCCACTCCTCTCTCCCCCACTGTTAGATTTGATTTCATAAATAAATACCCTGCATATTGACGTCAGTGTAGGCCTTGAGAAATAATACTCCTGCCGCTTTCCTCGCTAAGCATGGGGAACGGAGGGGAGCGGGAGGAGGAACAGAAGCAACAACGTCTTGAAAGATGAAGTCTTAATATTCTCTTAATTGCCTCCCTCCCTTTGCAGCTATGCCCCAGCTGTGAAGAAAACAAAGATTACCATTATCGGTGTGCCCTTCTGGCTTGAGACAGGAAAATCAAGCGTCTAGAATTCCTGTTCCTGGTGGGGTGGGGTTTTTTCAGTGAGGGAGGGTGATGCGGAGATACTCTGTCCTAGACGTTGGAGGGGTACCCTTAGAGGTCCCTGTGCTGCTCACCTGGAACTCAAGAAAATTTTACCTAAAATGCTGGCAGAGCTTGGGTTACTACCTTGTTGAAATGAAAGAGACAGCTCCTCCATCCAGGGAGAGAAGGCAAAAGACAGGGCTGTCATTAGAACAGGTGCCATTACGTCTGGCTTCATCTGGTCATTAGGAGATGTTTTCTAGCCACCAGAAGTGGTAAGACAGCCTTGGCCTGCCAGTAGAGGCAATGAGACAAGAAATCTGGATGCTTTGGGGAAGATCTCTATTAATAAACTATTTACATTTTTTTTATAATGTTTGTTTGGGATAACAAGCTTTATATCAAGGGCCCTGGGTCTTGACTGCCTTCCTAAATCAGTTCCTTTCGAGTTTGACATAGCTGAGGCATGTGGTCTTGCACAGGAGCATGGCCTTCATCTAAACAGACCGGTGGGAGGACAAGGAGGCACTTTTCCCATGGAAAAGCAGGGAAATACTTTGCTTTACATTGTAGTAATTGATATTATTTCATCTCACTGCCCTATAATCATGAGCTATGCTCTTTCTACAGCTGGCCAACAAAGCAGCACAAACACATCCCTGAAACAGGTGAGAGCTTTGAAGAACCAGTACAAACTGAATTTATCTCTAGTCATTTTGAAAAGCGAGGGGTGTGTTTTATTGCTGGTGAAAGGGTGCGAGTTCTGCACTGATCTCTGTGGCTGCTACCTGTGAATTACTCAGATATTTGAATAGTGTCTTTTTTCCATCCAAAACTGTGGTCTGCTTAATCCCTTCTGGCCAGTGCTGTCCTTTGGAGAACGCCCACGGAGATGGATGCTCTACCTGGGTGCTCACCTCCAGTCACTGCTGCTTGTCCTAGAAACCCAAACCCAGAGCTGCGAGCAGCCAGCTCGAGACCAGCCCACTTTGAGTGTCAACTTCAACCTCCCATGCTGACTGAGCCAAAAACCACCCTAGTTCAGAGATTTCCTGCCCCGAGGCTATTGCTGGTGGCTGAGCCAGTGCCCGGCAGGTTGGAAACCTCAGTCTAGTGTTGGCAGATACAAGGAGAAGGCAGGGAAAGAGGTTCTCGCAGGGCGCTCTGCAAACGCTGACATGATTTTAATGAGCAAGTGCATTCCCTGGGATGTGCGCCGCTGGAAGCGCAGCAGTGAAGCGGGCTGAGACTCCTGCCAAGACCCGTGCCTTTCCAGCAGGTTGAAGTCATGTCTGCCACAGCGTGCTGCCCACTGACAGCCAGAGCATCCTTCAGCACCCTGGGGGGTGACTGCCACCCCTAGCCCCTCAGTGGCAAGGACAGACCCCTTCTAGGACACGCCATCTTTTTGTCCTTGCAAACCAGGGGTCTCCCTTCTCCTGCACTGGGAGCTCTGGAATTGCTGTTCTACCCCGTGCTTGGGGTATTTTACAGCTCACCTGCTGTTTAAATAAAGTGGGTGGAAAAAAAAAAGCTATCAGATGCCAAGAGGTGGTTATGACTGCTTTGCTTTATTGATACTACGTTACAAATGAGAAGTACAATAGGTGCAGAAATTGCCTGAGTCTTGCCCACCACTGAGTGCATGCAAGTGAAATAAGCCACGTTACATCAGCACCTTTCCCAGGCCTCCCACAGCCACGTGAAATGTCAGTGGACGGTAATACATGCAACAAGGGAGTCAGGTATATTTTGAAAAATAACAAACACAGTTCTTCCCTCCATCTAGTGTGGCTAGGTACATCACTAAAAGACCGAGCTTTTGAGAGCAGGCAGAATGGAAGGGGTGAAGCTGCTGTGAGATACAGAGGTAGAGCAACCAGGAGGCTCAGTCCATCCCGATGGCACTAGTACAACTCACTGAAAGCTAGGAAAACAGCTCAGCTGCTTTCTGGATTAAAAAAAAAAAAAAGCTAAGAAATTATGCAGAAGGGAGAAAAAAGGGTGGAAAGTATATGGTGGTTAGTGGTTTTTTTCCCCCTGTATCTCCCTTTATCCGAAGCCAGAGACATTAATTTACATACCTTGCGAAGACTGTGGCAACTGCCATACAGCAAGTTGCACCTTCCCTCTTTCCCAGTATCCCTGTGTGTTACCCAGACACACTGGTAAAGTGCCCTCTGAAGAGATGCTTTATGCAAAAACCATTTGCCCTTTGCTTCCTGCAGAGCTGCGCGATAATACTGTGACCCAGGGTCCAGAGCTGGAGTTGGGCTAGAGTGCCTTTCCCCATCCTTCCCACGGCTCTAAGCAGCATTTAAGACTTCTCTGCTGAAACAATCCTTTGCCTCCCCACCCTCTTGTACGTCAGCAGAGCAGCAGGTGGAGGTCCCTGGACCAGCTGGTCTAGACATGGAGGCATGCTGGGTGCCCAGACCTGCCGGTTGTCCCTCCCCAGGGATCCCAGCCGGTCACTGGTGCAGCCTCCTGTGTGGCTGTAATCCAGCAGCTGAGCACTTGGCACTGTGTCGGCATGAGAGGCACCACAACAAAAATCGGAGTCAATTCTGCCCATCCATCTGAGCAAACACGGCGTCCTGGGTTTGTTCTCAAGCCTGCAGCCTGAGATTTCCAGGCTAAGCCTGTGATCTACCTACCAACCTGCAAAGAGGCTTCGCAGGCAATACAAGAAACAGGAGCTGAAGCAAAGGTCCGGTTCAATCCAGCCTCCCACCCACTGGCCAGGACCGGGGTCGGAGGTCCCTGTGGATGCTTGGGTCTCCTCGCAAGCGAAAGCAGTCCTTGCCAAGCCAAAAGGCAGGATGGCACATTTTGAACAGTCTGCTGTTATCTAAAAACCTACTGAGCTGTGCTGGTCTGGCCTCATGGTGGCCCATGACAGGATAAGGCAGAAAGGAGGGTCAAAGCTGAGCTGTGCTTGGAAAGAGTACCATCACCCTTACGGTACTTCCAGCATTGCTGCTTTGCTCTCCAAGGGATGCAGGCAAGAGATTTAGCTGAAGTGTTGCCTGGTTCTTAATCATCTCTAAATGTCCCCCATGATAGCGGTTTACACAGCAAAGAACAGAAAGGGACCAAGGCTGCCAAAGGCAGAATTTCCAGCAGTGGCCACCAGAAGCACTGACAAATCCAGTCCTTGCTGGGCACTTTTTAGCACAAAGCCAGCCAGACGTCTGCAGCAGGCGGTGGGACAGGGACACCCTCTCTCCACCTGCAAAAAAGGACATGTCCAAAGGAAGCATCCAGCCCTGTGTCTGTACAAAAACCCTCCTGACCAACCACAAAAATCCCACGAGGAAAAACTCTCTGAAATTTTTTGTTTGTTTGTTTTACTGCAAAACTTAAAAAAAAAACCCACCTGGTTTAAAACATGCATTGAGTGCCTAAACCAGCAACTGCGCTTTTGAGGTAGAAAATCTTTTCCAGGCCAAGTTGTCTGGGGCCGGTGGATGGGCTCAGCGAGGTCCGTGCTCAGGTCCCCGACCCCACAGAGAGCCAGAGGTGCTGGCTGTGCCAGTGGGACCGCGCCGGCAGTGCCCTGTCCTGCTGCCTGCGGGGGTCAGGCACCCTGGGGCACTGGTTTGCCCAGCAGCCGCTCTACCATCAAACTGGAAGTGTAGTTTTTTACCTCCCATTTGCACTGGTGCACAATGGTAATATGTGATGAAAAGCAGCTGATCAGGATCCCTAAAATCTTAGGAGAGGCCAAACCTACCCCCAGAAACCAGAGAAGCACCATCTACCAGGAAACCTACCCCGAATACTTTTTTTTTTTTTCTTTTTGCTGTTGGTTGGTGCATTTTCAGCTCCCATCCAGCTTTCAGGTCTCTGGGTACAGCCCAAACCAGTACAAGCTAAGCAAATCCCAGCAGCCGCTGGGACGCACCCCCAAATCTTGCCTGGACATACTTTTCCTGGTGTGTTTTGGGGGCACCTGCCACAGGATCAAGGTTTCATGATCCTGTTTAAGGGCACCTCACCCCCTTTGCAGGTTTGGGCCCCAAAAAGAGGAGCTGCAATGTACTTTGTTCTTCCATGAAGAGTGGCACTTGGCATGGCCTTCTTTCCACCCAGCTCTCACCCCAGGAGCAAAAATAAATTAAAAGTAAAAGAAAAAGTCAGGCTTCATATTCTGGATGGATATTTATTTGCTTAACAGATTTTCTTTTCTTTTCTTTTCTTTTTTTTTTTTCATTTTTTACTTTTTTGGTACAAAGCATCCAGGAAAGCTTTTACTTCTCTTTTTAAAAAATAAAACCTAGGTTTCTTTTAAAAAAAGACACATGAAAAGGAAAAAAAAAGTCAATTATCTGCAATTGCTCTGTTTTTATTCTGCCTTCCCCACCCCACCCACTTCCCTTCCCCATACCCCTTAATTTGGACCAATTTTCATTCTTTTCCATATATATTTAATAAAATAAATAAAGGATTTTCTTTGTTGTGTATTGCAGTGCCATTTTTTTTTTAAACAAAGGCTTCATGGCTCAACATTGCAAGGTAATAACAAACAAAAAGATTATACATTAAAATCCTCCCCCTCTCAAGACTCCCCCTAGCCCTCCCCTTCAAACCACGAAATAGAATACAATTCAAGTAGTCTTTTTTTTTTTATGTTTTAAATGTATGGATATATAAGACAAAGCAAGTACAGAACTGGTTAACAGAGTGTCCCCATTTTATTAGCAAGTGAGAGTATATTAGGGAGATGTAATTGATTCCCCCCCTTTTTACGGTTCCTA
Source organism: Falco peregrinus (assembly GCF_023634155.1). Lineage (NCBI taxonomy): Eukaryota > Metazoa > Chordata > Aves > Falconiformes > Falconidae > Falco > Falco peregrinus. The sequence continues at coordinate 2,498,697 of NC_073729.1, read as the reverse complement.
GACAGATAATATATATTATTTTAAAACCAACCTATTTTACAGCCCTCTGCCCACCTCTCAAACCCATTCGCTCACCGAGTCCCGAGCCTCAAGCCAGAGACTTGCCGTCCCCCATCCCATGCGGCAGTCCCAGCCCTGACCCCCCCGGGGTGCAGCCCCCCTCCTCCGCAGCCCAGGGCGGGGGCGAGGGCAGGAGGGTGCGGGACAGGGAGGGGGGTCCAGCGAGAAGGATACAAAGGGCAAGAGAAGGAAAAGGAGCTGGTGGGGCGTGGAGCTGATGCTTCTGCAGGGGCTCGGCAGCGAGGGCCGCCCGCTCACCGGAGCGCAGTGTGAGTGAGGTGTCAGGATGGGGAGGGAGCAGCAGGTCCCCCGTGGCTCGGGACGCCAAGCTCCACCGGGGGTCTGTGCAGAAGCAGGGCCTCGAGTTGTAACTGGCAACACCTTCACCATTCAAAATGAGTTTGTCTCTAGAACAGTTCCCTTTTAGTCTAAATTGTGGTGGTTTTGTGTTGTTTTGTTTTTTTTTTTTAGAAAAAAAAAAAAAAGGATGCGTGTGGATGTATTTCTGTGTGTGCGTGCATCTGTGTACATGAGTAACAGCCAACTAGCTCATATGGTCATGACCAAGCTATATTTCAGAAGAGAAAAGAAACACATTTATCACACTTTTCCTAAAACGAAAAGCTAAAATTTCAAGTTCAGTATTCGCTATCTTGTCCTTCCCTCCCCACCCTCCCTTGCTATTTCTGGGTTTCTTCCCTTCCAACTTACTTTAGCACCATAACACATTTTAAACATTACAATCCCTCTTCAGATACTACACAAAATGTCCCATAAAAATAGTGCTTTTTTTGCCAAAAAAGTTATATAATATATTATATATATAAATCAACTAAATCCGTGGCAAATGTGCAATGCAGACGCCTCCTCCATTTAAAGTGAGCATCAGCTCACTTTTTTCTTTTTTTTTTTCTTTTTTCCCCTTTCCTTTTTCTTCTCTCTTTCTCGCTTTCTCTCTCCTCTTCCTCTCTTTCTCACGTCATCAATGATTTCAAAAAGGTGCAAGTCGATTTGGAATCTTGTAATGAAGCACACACACAAAAATGCAGATGGGGGCTCCTCCTCAAAAATTCTTCTCAGGTATGTTTTTTCTTTTAAAGGTGCAACAGAAAGTTATAAACATAAGAAAACCACAAGAAAAAAAAAAGAAAAACAAAGAAGAAAAAAGTGGGGCGGGAATGAGGCGAAAAAAATATGTCCCTCAATATTTCTCCCCATTTTATTTTTTTTTTCACTTTATTGTCAAGAAAGACATGGAATGGACTCTTCTTCTCAAGAAAAAAAAAAAAAAAGATTAAAAAAAAAATTAACTTCATATCCTTTTTCCCTCTTGCTCTTTCTTTTGTCTTCTGGCGTTGGCACCAGGGATGTCACGCAGCGCCCGGCAGCAAAAAGTTCAAGTGCCAAACTGTCCCTTTGCAAGTACAGGCTTGGAAATACTGGGGGCATGGGGGAATGAAACAGGCCTGGGACATGAAACAACCCTCCCCCCCCCCAAAGGACGATGCCGCGGGAGCGGCGCTGCTGGCTGCCGCCGCCGCCACCCCTCCTTGCTGTGTCTGTTGTTTGGTTGGGGCCGGAGCGGCATGAGGGTGCCCCGCCGCCCCGCTCCGCGGCTCGGGGGCCCCGGGGACGGAGGGGCTCAGGGGCCGGGTCTCACCAGTCCTCCCGCCCTCCCCCGGGAGATCAAAAATCGAGATGGCTGGTCATGGTTCATTTCTGGGGGCCAGCCGTTTCGGGGGAGGCTCGTGCCGCCAGGGGCCTCTGGCTGGGCAGGGAGATGAGGGGACGGTGCAGTGCCTTGGCCTCCTCGGCTGCTTGCAGCCCCTCTGCCTGCCACCGGTACTGGCGAGCCCGCAGGATGCCGGGCACCTCCCGCTGCAGCCGTTGGGAGTTCTTCTTCTGCCACACATCGTACTTGGAGTACTTGGCGTGCGAGGGCTTCTGGAAGCTCTCCTACAAGTGGATGGGACAGGAACATCAGCCTCACCACAAGCCTGCCCACCCTCCGAATGGGGGTTTCCCTCTCTGAGCTCCATCCATCCCACAGAAACCTCGCCCCATCCCTGGAAACATCCAAGGTCAGGCTGGACAGGGCTTTGAGCAACCTGGCCGAGTTGAAGCTGTCCCTGCTCACTGCAGGGGGATTGGGCTAGATGACCTTTAATGGTCCCTTCCAACCCATTCTGTGATCCTACGATGCAGCCCACCTCAGTCCCCCACCTTCTTGCAGGGCACTTGGAACAAGTTGCCAGTGGTGGCCATCCCTCAAAGGCTCTGCAGAATCAACAGACCCTGCAGCTGGGGTTTGTCCTCTCCTACCCATGGCCTTCCCATCTTTTCTCTTGTTATTTATTCGGTAAGGGGCCACCACCCTGGCGCAGCCCCCTACCTTGCTGAGCGCTGGCAGCCCTGCCAGGGAGGTGGCGGAGAGGTCACGCTCGGACTTGACGGACTTGGCGCAGTAGGTTTCCAGCAGAGCCAGGTCACAGCTCCGAAAGCAGCACTCCTCCACGATCCCCCGGTTGATCCGTCGGTTATTTCGTCCCACTGGTCTACCTGCAACAGCAAAGACCCCAGTGTTAGCCACCAACCTGGATGGGACCCTCTCCCCGCCTGCATGGCACCCATCCCCTTGCCAGCATCCCTCCACCAGCCACCAGAGACCGGTGATTCCCACACGCTTCAAAAATAGCAGCGATTCTCCCAAACAAGCTGACACGTGCCTGCAAACTGGCCGAGTTTCACGTTAAGACTTTCCCAGACAAATGCCGTTGACGCCAACAGGGCTCCCCGCATGTGTGCGGCACTAACTCCAGGTGTTTCTATGGCAGTGATTTACTCCCCTCCGATACCTCCCGTGCGGGCAGCCATTTCGGGCACAGCTAACGCGAGGAAGCTCGAGCCCAGCCTGGCCGCCAGCACTGCGCCAATTACTGCGACCGTCTCTGATGTTGATCCTGGCAAGTGAATTTTATTAGAAAGAAGCAGCGCGGCGTTGTGGCTGCCAACCTCCCTCTGTCAGGTCGACGCTCAGGCAGGTGAAGCAAACCAAGGCGGCTAAATTTTACCAGATGGGACAGCTCTGAGACAGCTGCAGAAAGAATACAGGCTCCCGCACCTGCCAAGAATAGCTATTAAACTTAATCTTTTAATAAGAGTTCCTCTCCTGTTTCTTCCTGCAGAAGGATGAGAAAGCCTGCGTCCAGTGCAGCAACAGCTGAGTGCATTTCATATCACCTCCTAACGATGGCCAAAGTGCTCTGAAGGAAAAGCTTACACCAGTTTTACTTGTTTTCCTCCCCCTCTTGACGTAAAAGAGATGGGGAAAATTTGAATTTCTGATGCAAAACAAATTTGCTTGGGAATTGTGACTTCCAAAGCGTAAACTGGCCCGAAATCAAAGGATTTTCTCCACGCTTTCACACACGGCACATTATGCGCTTCTGCTGACATGGGGTTTGCAGCCAGGGTTCCGCACGCTGCCCTGAGCAGCAATTCCGAGTGCGAGGTGCTTCGCGGGAGGGGAGCGGAGGCCAGCACCAGTGGGGCTTGCAAACAGTATCCAGAACGGCATCCTGCCCAGGACAATTTGGGCATGGGAAAAACCAAGAGCAAGCGGTGCAAGCACGATGCCTAATGTTGCTCGCCACGCCACGCCAAGCCTCCACCTCCCAGCTGGCCTGTGGGAATGCACAAAATGGTCCACATTGGCCCCGTGCACAACCCGCGATCACCCCCCCACACGCCAGATGAAGCAGGCACTCCCAAGTATTTGGCCTGGGTGAAGATATAAAGGCTCTGGCTTGCAAGGTGCTGTCCAATTTCCCCGAGGGGTATCCCATCTGGGTGCCCACCCAAAGTGCGTTGGGACAAACTGCAAAGCAGAGTTTTCCGTGCCCGCAGTGCAACCCCACATGTGCAACATAGACGTGCATGTGCAACGCAGCCCTGTCTGCGCAATGCTGGCATGGAAAGCCCCACAGCCATACCTCGCCATGGGCTCTGTAACAGCAAAGCCCCTGCAGCAGGGCACCTGCTCCCCGTTAAAATCAGCCATGCCCCTACCAGGGGGAAGCTGCTCCTCGTGCTGCTCCATGCCGGTGCATTGCCCCTGCAATGGTCATGAGAGCAAACACAGCATGGGGGCGCGGGGTGGTGGGGCAGCTGACTCACACCATGCAGCCCGCTTTCAGGAGTCATTTCAAATGCGCTGTTTTCCACATTCATCCCCTCTGTGCCACCACCCTCCTTTTTCTTCGGAAAAATTTCAGGCATGACCTTTAGCCAGCCCCACGGGAAGGTGAGAAGGACAGTTCCCTCCCACTCAGTGAAGGGAGCACTGTTAAGCATTTATAGAGAGAAAATTAAACTCCTATGGCCAACAAGCATGCCGGATTGGGCCCTCCCTTTAAAGACAGTGCAGGTGTGCTGGGTGCCTGTACAAGTGATGCTGATGCAGGCAATCCAGGCAGCGATGCCCAAGGGAAGGGAGATGGGGGTGAGGAGCCAGACTGGGGGCAGGTGCATGTATTCTTCTATATGTACAAGATGCCCAGCAAGGTCCACTGGAGATGTGCACTGCCACCGACACCCCACACCGTATACGGCCCCCGCTCTGCACCTATTTACCGCAGTGCCCACACCTGCATGCATAGCAGGTTGCTGAAGCATTAGGCTGCTCCAGATAGGCACCCTGAGCATGGGCAGAAGGAGAGTTTGGAAGGAAAAGAGAAAAAATTCAAGTCACCCCCTATTGCTAGCACATCCCCAGGGGGCTGCATTCACACTCCCGCAGAACAGAAGGTTGCACAAGTGACAACATGCACGGTTCAGGAAGAAGCTGAGGTTTTGAAAGGTTACATGTCTCCTCTCAAAAACAGAAGTTGCCCGCTTGCAGCTATGTGTTTGTTTGGAAAGAAGAGGCGAGGCAGGGGGGTGGGGAAACAACAGGCAAAGTGGGACCATTTTCACTGCCTCGCCATCCAGGGCACTTTCTGGCACGGGAGCATGCAGGAAGATCACGGCAGCACGTGTTTGTAAATGCCCAGGTGCGGCACACCAGGGTGAGCTCCCCGCAGGGACCACTGCGGCAGCACAGCCCCTCCCGCACCTTCCCACCCCTGCCCAGCCAGCAGGCACACGCGTGGCCCCCAGCCCCGGCGCGCTGCCCCTTCTTCTCTTGCATAAAGCTGCTGCATGCCGTTCCCCTTGCGCCGCTGCCAGCTCTGCTGCGATGGCCTGATAGGGCACATTTCCCGTTACATAATTGCTCATACGGATCTCGCCAAATGCCAATACAATCCTCTGTGGGAGAGTTACTTTAGGAGGGGAAAAAAAAAAAAAAAATCAAACATAAAACCCAGGAATTTAGTTGCAGAAAGTACCTGGAGACAACAACTCCAGGAAGAGCTGCCAGGACGTTGCTGGTTAACAGCAGTATCACTGCTGACCTGGATTGGGAAAAGCATCTGTTCCATAACATGATTTACACACAGACTAAAGGTTGAATTTCCTGACTTTTGCCCACTGGTGACATCTCACTTTGCCACCACTGCCAAACCCAGGGAGGGTTTTGCCATCCGTCCCTTGCCCGCAGGGGCGAGCTGTGCAGGCAGCAGGCTGTAGCACCACGGGGCGTGCGAGCCACTTCCCATCGCAGCGATGACTGCCTCCTCCCGAGGAAACGCGCTTCCTTGCGGCCTTCGATGAATGGCCACGCTCTCCTTCTCCCCACACTGTGCTCCACCAAAACCTCCCACCGCTCTTCCGAGGGGCCGAGCCCCACAATGTAAAGCCCAGTGATGCAAAGCCCTCCGGCTGCCTGGGGTTCCTCCAGTCCGGCAGCAGGCTATCCCGACAGGGAGAGCTGGGCATCCCAGTGGCGCTGCAAAGCCAAACCCGCTCCCAGGAGAAGCCGGAGGCTGCATACCTGCAGCTCAGCGATGCCTCTGGGCCAGAGGCAGCAGCATTGCCATGGCCATGGGGCGACAGGAGGGTCCCTTTCCCTGGCATCACCACCCTGCTGCTGCGGACTCCCCACCCTCGCTGGGGCTGCAGGGATGCTGCGGGGAGGGGTGCATGGTGCCGGTGCCACCCTGGCCGGGTCCCCTCTCCTCCGGTCAATCAGGCGGCAAGCCGAGTGGAAGGGGACTTTGGGTGTAAACAGTCCCCGCGCCCCTGTCGCAGGAATGTCGGGAGCAACAAGGGGGCCTTTGTGCGGCACCGGGCCCCGTCCCAGTGCCCCCGGCCTGGCCCTCCCCCACCCCGGCACCGCACTTTCCCCCCTGCTTTTTCCTAGTATTATTCGGAGGAGCGGCGGGCGCGCAAGAATGTGCCCCGTCAGCACAAGCGGCTGCAAAGAGCTAAATTCTTATCAGCTGTTGGAAAGGAGGAAACAGGAGCTGTTGTTTACAGAGAAGTCGGACGCCTCTCCCCCTGCAGCCCCTTCTCCCCTCCCTGCCAGCATTGCATGACAGCAACTTCATGGCCCGGGCTTCCTCTCGACCTGCCCCACTTTTTTCACTTGGGGCTGCACTCAGCATCCCTCCGAGCCAAGCTGCCATCCCCGGGGTGGGTGCCAGGGAGCAGGGAGAGGGGGTCCCAACCTTGCCGCCGAGCCACAGCAGGATGCCACCACCTTGCTGGCACCTGCAGGCCAGCCCCAAAAGCCTTGGAAGTCACGGAGGGTAGGAATCACAGCAGAGGTGGAGAGGAGCAAAGCACTCACGGCTCCAGCTGCAGCTCGCCCAGGCACCCCAGGGACATAGCGGGCTGGCGTGGTGTACATCATCATGCCCAGCCTGCATTCTATGGCCCGGTAACCCCGGCACTGCCGGATCCTGCCCTGTTGGCCCAGTTCTCTGGCAGCCCCAGCTCTCGGAGGAGGCTGCAACATCCCCAGCCCCAGGTGCCTGCCAGCCACAAGACCTCCAAGGGCACCTGGGTGCCGGGACTCACTCCTTGCGCCAGCGGGCAGATGGGCATCCTGGTTATCAGGGGGTGCACCCTCCTCAGTTTAGGTTGCATATGTCCCCATCACCAGGTGCCAGGTGAATGGAACACCATCAGTATGCTGCATCCCCTCACACGGATGAAAACTGCCATGTTTCAGAGCTAGCTTTGCTAGCCAAGTGCTACCTTGTAAGAATGCAGAGCATCATTTAAGTACTTTGATCACCACTGCAGCAGAAAACTGCTAACAGATTTTCATACCATTTTTGGTTTTTTTCAAGATTACCATTCGGATGCTTGCAACAAGCCCCATTCAGCAAGCAGAGCCCACCTGTACCTGTGGGACAAGGCTGCCCAAGGCATTTACCTCCTGTGCAAACAACTCCGTTAGCACAGGTTGCTCATCAGGTTGCATGTCCCATGCTGTGAAGTGCTCATGACAAACCCAAGCGTGATTTTAAGGCATAAACCTGCAATCATGCAACACAACAGTGTCCTGTTGAGCCTATACGGTGACGAGAGTGTAGCCATGAGGGTTTAGGAGTGAAGACAAATACGGCCAGGAGAAGTAATCACTTCATAAGGCCAACTGATGGAGGCAGAGGTGAAAAATGAAGCGAGCTGGCAATGTCCAACCCTTGATCAAGTAGAGCCATTGCCCAAACATCATCAGCCCTGCATAGCACAAGCTGGTTAAATGCTGAAGGGGTTAAAATACGGGACTAGGGGGGACTTTGCTTCATCCCCTGGCACCTGGGCTTTCCAGAAGTATTCAAAAAGAAGAAGGGGGAATGGGAGGGGACAAAATAAAAGGCAAGAATCCCCTTGCAACCACCAGACTGGCCACTTGGCACCAAGCAACTTGTCTGCCTTCAAAAGTGTTTTTATTTTGGCTTGGGAGGCTGGGTTATTTGAGGTGAAAGGAGGTCAGTTTGTCCGTAAAACAAAAGCCCCATTCCCTTTCATCCCCAGAGAGGGGGAGGAGGGAAGAGAAACCACGGAAGGGAGACGGATGCTCTTCTATATATAGAGGGAGAGGAAGAGGTGTGAGAGCAGGAGAGGAGCTTGCCTCGCCCGTAACGCCAGCCCCGGATCCGCTGCCGTGGCCAAGCTCCGGCGCGGGGCCCGCTGGCCAGGGGAAGGTGGAAGGGGGAGATGAGAAGAGGAAGGGCAGCTGACATGCAAACCCTCGCCACTCGGCTGGGTCAGAGGAAGGAAGCATGCCCAGGGTGTCCCCAAAAGCGCCGCCTGCCCGCAACACCCGAGGGGGCCATGAAACCCCCCTGCTGCTCAGCCGGGACGGGGCAGGGAGATGGCCCCCAGCTAGCTGCAAAGCCCCCTGCAGCCCAGCTGCCAGCCCAGAATCACACAGCACAAACCCTGGCTGCTGCTGGATGTGGAAGCCCTGTGCCTCTCCCTGCCCAACCTCAGCAGACAGCATCAGCCAAGCCTGGCTGGGCATCCGGTTGGGAAGGACATCCCAGTTGGGAAGGGACATCCTGGGTCATCTCCTAACTTTGCAGCACCCTGTTCCCTGCACAGGCAGACTGGGATAAAAGGGAGCCTGGCTCTGGACTCCACTGCTCCAAAAAACACCCTGTTACTTAAAAGTGACTTTTTAATTCCTTTTCCCAGGGCAGAGGCACAACTGCCAAATGCATGGCACCATGTACAGCTGGTATCTCCATCCCCTTCCCCCCACCTGGCTTTGCACCTTCACTGTAGTCAGTTCCTCTGCGGTTCAGTCCTCTGCATGCAGCAAGACACCAGGTCTTCCCTCTCCCAAGCAGAGCAGGGGACCAAAACACCAGAAGATGTCACACTCGAGGCACCTTCGCCCATAGACTACTGAGCATCCATCGCTACTGGTTTACTCCTCCTCCTCCCCGTTTACCAGCTAAGCTAGTGCCAGAGGTCCAAATCCCCAGAGCAGCCCGGCTGGAAAAGCCTGCTTCAGCCAACTGTCCTGAAGCCACCAGCACCCTGTGGACAACAGCAACGCTGCATTTTTTTGCACTAGATGTGCTTTGAAAGGGTAAGACATCACTCTTCAGCAACAGGTTCACCAGCAGGTAGCCAGGAGGCCACAGAGTATTTTGGGAGCAGCCTAGAAGCTGCTGCTAGACCCAAGCAAAGCCTGCTCGGAAAGGCTGGGCGCTCCTCTCCCTGCCTGCTCTCAGGATGCAGCACTTGGGCAGCAAGGTTTAAAAATGAGCCAAGGCCCCAGCTCAGCAGAGAGCTGCCTGCAGACATCCTCGTTCTGCTAATGACTTGCCCACATCGCAGGTGAGCCAGCCACCTATGGCTCCCCAGCAACATTCAATCTTCCCAAGCATCAAATGCAGGATCCAGTTCCTCCATGGGGCTAGACAGTCCCCAACATTGGCGCGAGGTGGGTGCACGTCACCCCGAGCATGCCGCTTTTCTCGCCCCTCTCCTGCCACGTATGAGGCAATCATGAGAGCACCAGGCTGAGAAACCGGTCCTCTCCCTCCCAGCCCTGCTCCACCAAAGCAAGGCGTGGGGTGGGGGCAGCATCCCACCCGCTGCTGGCAGCTGCCTGGCACTTACTGAAGTAGAAGCCCCTGTCCCCGCAGACGAACTGCAGTGTGTCCACCAGCTCCCCGCCGCAGAGGGTCTCCGCCGTGCCGTATGCCGCGGCCGAATCCAGAGCATAGGCCAGGAAAGCCAGCAGCAGCAGCAGCATCCGCCTCGCCGCACACATCCTCTGCACCTGGGGACAGAGGCACAGCGTTAACATGAGAGACCCCTCTCTGCCACCTCCCACAGGCAATGCCCCCCGCCCACAGTGCGCCTGGGGTCTGATGCCCAGGCATGTCAGGATGCTGCAGGCAAGGACCGGCAGCACAGAGCCGGCCACCGGTGCAAGGCTGGCTCCCCGCGCTCGCCCCGCCGCTCTGATCGGGTAAGGTTTGCACTGAAGCAGTTTTTCCATTGGAAAATCCCACTTCAGCCTACCTCTGAAAGGTTTTTATTCCCCCTTTCTCTTTCAACCACATGATTGTTTTATTTTTTTCCCCCCTTTTATATGGGCAATCATTCAAACAATTATCAGGAGGTGTTCTTAATTTCATTTCCTATGACAGGCTTTCAGGCCCTACCTCAGCACACATTCCCCCGAAGCAGAAACAAGTGAAAGTTTCAATCTGTCCTCGAGCTGCTTTTGAGGAAAGCTGGATTTTGCCAGGAAGCAGCGGCCTTCAGCCCGCGCACGCAAGACACTGGCATGGCCGAGGCTCAGGCAATCAAAGGGCTGATTGCACAAGCCATGTTTGCTGACGAGAGTTGGGACCGAGAAGACATCCCTCAGGAGCAGAGCACTCCCACGGGAAATGCACCTGAGGCATCACCAAGGAGGGCCAAGGGGGTATCAGCCAGTGCAGAGGAATAAAAAAGAAACTCCCTGGATATTTTCTAACTAACCCCAAGATTTCCCCTGACTCGGCTCCAGCAAACAGCTTTACCTCCCTGTCAGCTTTGCAGGTGTAAAGCGAGGGTGCTATTGCCTCACTGGGTAAGGTGAAACCCATGGATGGCTCAAGGCGTTACAGCCCCCCTGTGATGAGCATCACTGTATAGATACAGCCAAATAATGATGGTGGCCAGACCGGCCAGCTCAAAATGAAGAGGAGAAGTGTGGCAAAACAGCAGCTGCTTTGGGGCAATGCTACATGTCAAGCAGAGCACCCCCTCTCCTTGCTAATGTTCAGCCAAGACGCTGGGGTTCACATCCAGCCTTCATCACCATAGCATCTGAGCAACTCGAGAATAATATCAGTTAATGAATATTACCTCACCCCCCCGGGATGCTCGGAGATGGAGCCGAAGCCCAGGATAGATTAAATGACTCGCCCAAGGTCACGGGGGAAGTCTGCAGCGCAGCCAGGAAATTAGCCCAGCTCCCCCGGGGCACCGCTACAGTCCTGCCAGCAATAAAGCCACCCTTGCTACCAATCTTTTACTAGCACATAGCTCAAATCGTCGCTGCTAGCAATGCACCATGCTTACAAGTTGTGAGCTCTTCTGAGCAGCAGGAGGGCAGGGATCAGTAGCAAGAAAAGCCAAAACAGAGGCTGCAAGGTCTGGGTAGGCTGAGGGAGGCATCCCCCCCCCCCCGGCATGAGCTCCGAGGCCCATCCTATTGCTCAGTCTGTGCTGGCAGAGACCACCAAGGCTGGCAAAACCCCTCCAGAGCTCTGGACAGAGAGAGGCAGCAGCCCTGGGAACAAACTGCACTCAAACCAGCAAGTGATGGGACCGGACCAGGTTTTCCCGTAGCACCAGTCCCTTCGGCATGGCTTTGGTCTATATCACACTAGGAGCAGGAGGTCAGCACCGGGTTATGACTGCACTGTGCTGCCAGGCTGCAGTGTTTTGCCACCGACACCTTTGCACCTTGATTTTTTTTATCAAGTGGCTGATGGGTGTTCTCCAGGCCCCCCTGGCATGACTGCAGCATCACCCTCACTGCTTGATTCTTGCTGGCCCTGGTGCAGCAGCATCAGCTGCCAGATCTCCACCTGGTGAGAGACCAATGATCCCACTCCCTTTCCTCCCCGCCCCCACAGGCCCTTTTCATCTTTTTGTACATGCAGCTCCTGATTGCTGGTGTCCCATGGGCACAGGTAGCACCAGCAGCTCGTTGCCGGGGTGGCAGATGTGTGCCAGCCAGCTCCGCCATCAAAGCTGCTGACGCGGGACTTCAGGACACCCAAATAATCCCCCATCCCTGATTAGGCTCATGCTGGCTGTGAGCACTGCGGCTAATGAGCAGGCTGTGTGCTGAACACCCCCAAGCCAGAGCCAGCTCCCCAGAAGGGACTTGCTTGGTGGCATGGGTGACAATCCCAGTCTTTCCTCCACATTCAGTCTAAAGGAAGGGGTGAGATGCTCTGAAGCAAAAGGAGAGTGAAGTTTTGTCAGCGAGGCGATATCTGATGCTGGGGAGAACTGATACCTTCTGTGGAAAAATACCTGTGCTCCTCAGAAAATACCTGCCCCTGCACAACCCGCGCCGCAAGCCCAAGGCAGCCTCCGGCAGCCTTCCCTACCTCCACTGAGAGCTATTTTAGGGTGCCCACACACCCCATAACTCTGGCCAGGAAGCCCCCCTGAAGCCACGAGGACAGGGACGGCCCTGACGCTGCCAACCAGAGCTGGGCTAACGTGGAGGTGCGCGATGCAATGAAGTGCCCCTGTGCCCAAGAATCAAGTGCCGGCCCTTTTCACCGATGTCACCTTGGTGTCTCCTCACTGCCTCCAGCAGCCATGTAATGAGAAACCAGGCAGCAAAGCAAAAAGCATCTTTATTTACTACCCGATGCAGCAGTTCCTCTCCAGCTTGATGGAGCTGCAACCCAACCCAACCCCACAAGCCCTTCCCTCTTGCTTTGGCCCTACTGACTTGCAGAGAAAAGCCCCCAGGCTTCACCCCAAGGCTAGACAGGCTCCCAGGGTGCCATCACCAGCTCGGTGTATCCCAATGACCTTTCAGTCAATCCTTCGCCCCTCCTGGTCCTCCTTAGCAGGGATGAGCAGCACCCATGCAGGAGAGCTCACACCTGCCCCACCGCAGCTGCCGGAGACAGCGCTGCTCCCTGGAATGAGGTGGCACAGCGTGGCTGGGTACCCACAGCCCGTGACCCGGCACAAGCACAGGTTGCACATGGCTTCACCAAAGCCAGCTCAGCATCGTGAGGCAAAGCCCTGGGAACCGCTCCTAGCCTTCACTGGAGACGTGGGACAGCACTGCTTTTGGTTTCTAGTCCAAGCATCAGGGCAGGGACAGCCCCCTCAGCTGTGAGACAGGAGTAAATTCACACCAACAGCTGGAAGAACCTTCAGTATTTACTAGAAAGCCTCTCTCACAAGATGTCAAAGGGATAAGGCAGCAAGAGGTAAGTGAGGCGCTTTCCTAAAGGACAAGATCCCATCTCTGCTAAGAGAGACGCTACGCCCACCAAAGTTTCCTTCTTGCCAAAGCAGGTTGAATCAGCCGTGCCGGCTGCTGTTCCCCCTCACGTGCCTGCAGAGAGCCCGAATGCCTCGGGATGCTGCTGTAACCAGGGCTGGTAGGAACGGCAGCGCCAGACGTGCCAGGTGCCCAACAACCCAACCACCAGATTCCTCCTAACAAGGGCTCAGACCCCACGCAGTGTGCACCAGGGTGATGCAAGAGGAATTTCTCGGTTGCACAGGTGCCCTGTACCATTCTGGGAATTGCACCTGAATCTCCCCTGAATAATCCACCCCTGAGAGCAACCTTCTGGGTGCAGGAGTGGCTCAGAGGAGCCATCAGAGCCTGCTGCTGGCCTTTCCTTGCCTGGAGAGAGTCTGCTTTGCTCTCCATGCTTTGTGTACCTCTCCTGACTTCCCCGGTCCCCCTGCAAAGCCAGGCTGCTGCTGGAGCCAGCTTGCTGCATGCGGGATGCTGCTGCTGCCCTGGGGCTCCTGTGTATCCCCACCTCGCAGCAGGTGCTGCTGCACCCATGGCCGGGGACACCCAAACCCCTCTCAGCAGCCCCCAGCCAGTGGGGATGCACCAGCAGAGGGTGTCCTCTCGGGGTGGCTGCGGAGACAGCCCGAAGGCAGGTCTGCAGGGAAACCACCCTCCCACCCGAGACCATTATAGGATTTTTTTCAGGATTTCCTGCAGAATCAGCTATCCAGATTCCTGCAGATCTCTGTCCAGCTGCCGGGGAGCTGGGGGCCAAGAGGCCACAATGGCAACTGGGCCTTGTAGCGCAATCTCAGAGGACAGCTTAAGCATCCCTTGCATCCAGGCTTGCACTGACCCAACGAAACCACAGTGCCTCTCTTGGGCAACAAACATCTCCCCAAAAATGGAGACTAAACCTCCTGTCTGACCTAATTCCTCCTTCAGTCTGGCCTTCATTACAATTTAATACGAACAGAACAACGTAGGAGGGAATTGACAGATGGCCCAGTCTGCAAAATTTGGATTTGGACAGCAAAAAGAAAAAAAACCCCAAAAACAAAAACCAAAAAACTTGCTTCTTTGTGGAGCAGTGCAGCGTTTGAAAGGGAGCACGGCAAAAATTCACTGGCCCAAACCCAGTGGCATGCACAGGAGGGGAAAACCCCAGTTTGCACATCCCAGCCTCCATCACCCTCCGCCCCTCCAAAAAGAAGCGGGCACGCTGCTGCTTCACTGCTCCGGTGATCGCCTGTGAGAGACACTGAGCATCCCTCCCTCCGCGTTACTCCTCGGTGGGCAGCCCCGGTGGCGTGGGGAGCTGACCCGGTGTGGAGCACAGCTCTCCCGAGAGGCAGGACATGGGTGCGTGCCAGCCTCACACGTGCTGAGCGAATGCCACCCCTGCCCACGGGCAACCTTGCGTGGGGCACCGGGCCACCGTGCCCCAAGGTGCCAAGCAGCACAGGGCCAGCAGGGAGAGGCAGGTGCCTTGGCAGCCAAAACCCACCCAGGGGCTGCACCTCGGGCAGAGGCGCAGGGCTGAGGCACTCAGCGATACCCGAAGGGAGAGGAGCCACCGCGTGCTGTGCCGCAGAAGAGCCTCCCTTTTCATCTTAAAAAGAAAGGAGGAGATTTCCAGCCCACGGCTTGGAAGAAGCAAGCTTCAAAACACAAAACTTTCGACTGCCGAGCTGTCAGGCGAATAAAAGCGACCCAGGACCAGGGGTTTTGCTGTTTAGCTCAGGCTTGAAAAAGATAAAACCCTCGTGGTTCCTGGCACCTGGCTCGCATGACATTCATATGGCTGAGGTTGTCAATGCTGCTACTATTTTTAGCCCTCGCTTTTTTGTCTTCACTGCTGGTCCCCATCGCCCACTCTGCCCCATGCCGGGGGTCACCTTCCCACCTCCCACCCTGCGAGCAGGGAGAGACACCTGCCTCCTGTGCCCGCGGACAGGGGCTGGGGAGCGCTGCCCGCGCCCCCGTCTCTACGTGCCACAGCAAGAACTACCATAGCTGTGGAAAATCAAGCTGAAAAAGGTGAATGGGGTATTCAGTACCATTTACTCACCCCACTGGGGAGTAAGGGTGTATTGCACAAATTTTGGTATGCAGCCCAGAAACGTTTGATTTATTGCATAAAAAAAAGGAAATGCAATCTTGCTTAACTCTTCTAAAGACAGCTGGCAGGACCCAGCGAAGGGATTTAAGTCCATTTTAGTAGCCCCACTTAACTCCTCTCTTTATTGTTCCTCTCTCCCTTCTGTGTTCCCATCCAAAACCTAGAGTGTATCAGGGAAAGTTAACAGCAAGTTAAGCTGTTAAATCAGAAATTGTGGTGACTGGAGTCTACTGGCAAGTGATATTCCCACAACACGTTGAACTTGCTTTACGTCTTGGCGGAGTGGCTTTAACCCTTTCAGAGCCGAGCTGCAGCCCTGAGGCAGATTTCTTCCCCCAGTGCTCCCCACCTCTCCTGATCTGTCACGCAAACTGGTCGAGGGAGGCTGGTAACTCCTTGGCCCGCTAAGCCACACAGCAGCCTTTAAAAGCGAAGACAATCCAAAGAAGGTTTGGAGAGGTCAGTCCCAGGACACGAGCAGGGAGAGAGAGTGTGGGACACTCGTAGTGCTCATACGCACTGCTGGAAACACACCAACTCCTTGGTCCCTCTAAAAATAAGACCTCACCTGCTGTGTTTGCTTTATTTAAATAAAGAAAAGTACAGGAACGCTTTTCTCTGGTGGTCCACGAGGCAAGCCAGGCTTGCACCAAAGCCTGTAGGAATCAATGGGAAGACACGCACTGACACCTCCGGGTTGCCTGGTCAAGGCAGCAGCCCTCCAGCCGGGCTGCAAAAAGGATCACCTGTCAGAAAAAGCGCTGGGACACACACGCAGACACATTTCAGCTCTCAGGTTTCATGCAGCAGTGGGAGGGGACCCACGGTGTCAAATCTTTTATCCCTTAATGAATTTTCACAGGAGCTGGGATAGCCCCTTTGAAAGGCTGAGTGAACTTGTGTGGGTGTCAACAACATGGAGCAAGATTTACAGCTCTGACCCATTCACCCCCACCAAAATTGTCAAGTTGGGTCCAAAACAGCTCAGTGAAGCTCAAACCAGAAATGTCAGCTGGTTTTATTCCTCCAGATGTCCTTAGCACAAAGTCACCCTCACAAAACCCCACCACCCAGGCTCCTCAACTCCACTTTAAATCAAGGCAAGAGGAGGAATAAAAAATCCCAGCACGCTGAACCCTGCACAGCAAAAGGAAAAACCACACACACACGCACCCACAGATGCAAACCGACAACAAATAAACCCGAAGAAAACCAGGCCTTCGCCTCCCAGGCACATCCCTGCATTTGGAAGAAAACTACACACTTTGTCTGGGAAGCCTTGACTCGGGTTGAAAGCAGCGGTTCTCCCGAGGTGTCTATTTAAAACCGCCCACACAAACGTTGTTTTTACACTCGATTGCTCCACGCCGCCCGAGTGAGACCTGGCGTATCAGAAACCCGCTCCAGTGCCACTGGCTCCAGGCAAGGCAACCACATCTGCTGGTACAGTTACGCTAAATCCGCGTTTCCTCATGTGCCCCAATTCCCTACTGCTCAACAGAGTGCCAAAACCTTTCCAAGTTGCGCTCTTAAAACAATTACTGTAGGGAAAAGCAATTGGGAAGAAAGAAGAAGAAAAAAAAAAAAATCACACAAACTCGAAGGCTGCATGCCAACCATTAACTCTCACTCCATTTTGGCTTCGCTTTCTTGTTTTTCCTCTCTGTATTTCTATCCCTCCGAGACCGAACGCACCGCAGTGTTTTGCAGAAGCGAGTTGGATGCTCTGCCCGGTGTCCGCAGCTGGCGCCCCGTCCGTCCCCTCCCGCTCCCACGGCCACCCCGCCTGACCCCGCGCCGCCCGGCCCCGCACAGCCGCCCACCAGCCCCGCACCCCCGCACCCCCCGCCGCCGGGACGCGGAGCCGCGCACCCCCCGCACCCCCGCACCCCCCCGGGGCTGCCCCGCGCACCCCCCCGGCAGCGGGGCCGCCCCGCCAGCCCGCCGGCCTCCGCTGGGCCGGCTCTCGGGGTCCCTCTAGCGACACGCGTGGGAACGGCGCGCAGCGGGCTCGGCGCGGCACGGCACGGCACAGCGCGGCTCTGCCTGGCACGGCAGGGCTCTGCCCGGCACGGCGCGGCACGACTCTGCCCGGCACGGCAGGGCTCTGCCCGGCACGGCGCGGCACGGCTCTGCCCGGCACGGCACGGCTCTGCCCGGCACGGCACGGCACGGCTCTGCCCGGCACGGCGCGGCACGGCTCTGCCCGGCACGGCGCGGCACGGCTCTGCCCGGCACGGAGCCCTGGGGCTGTGCCACCGCGGGCAGCGCGGAGCGGCGCGGAGCGGCGCTTACCTTGGCGCTGCCGCTGCTGCTCTCAACTTGTGGCGGCGGCGGCGGGCCGGGGAGGAAGGCCGGCTGCCGGCAGCGCTCATCCGTGGCTGCCCCGGCGCTTGACATGCTGCTCTCCTGCCCCGGCAGCGATCGGGCTCGGCTCGCCTTCCCCGCGCCCTGGCTCGCTCTCCTCGCCTTGCCTTTTTGGTATGTCAGGTCCCTGCTGGATTTTGTCTGAAGGATGTTATTTTGTTACGATCAGGTATTTTGTTATTCTAGAGAGCGAGCGAGCGCTTTCCTTCTCTTTTTTCTCCTCCTTTCCCCCCCCTTTTTTTTTTCTTTTCTTACCCCCCCCCCTTTCCCCCCCCCCCCCGCTCTTTTCCTTCTCTTTCTCCTCCTGCTTTGGCTGCCCCTTGGGTGGCGCTCACTTTTGTGTTTACTGACTGCGTCCCCCCGGCCGGGGCGCGGGGCCGGCTGCCTGGCTGCCCGCTGCTCCCGGCTGGCTGCCCCACGAGCGCGGAGACAGGCAGGGCGCTCCGGCTGCCCCCCTTTTATACCCCCCCAGTGGGCATGCTCTGACTTCCCCGGCGAGCACCAGCCCGGCCACGCAGCCAATAATGTTGCAGAGCGGTCTAACCCCCTCTCTTCCCTCCCTCCCTTCCTTCTTCCCTCCTTCTCCCTCGTAACCCTCCGGAGTCCAGCTCGGGGAGGGAAGAAGGGACAGAAAGTTTCTGCCGCACGGTTCCTTCGCGGGCTGCTCCCGGGTGGGGGGCTCTGACCCACCGCGGCCTGCCCCGGGGGGCGGCGGGGGGCTGCGCGCATCCCCTGCAGGTGAGGGGAGGAGGAGGGGGGTCCAAGCCCCAAGCCCCTGCCCGCAATGCTGGGGGGGGGGCACCCCGGGGGGGGGCACCCCCGAGAGCCTCTAGCTGCCCGAAGGCGAGCCCCCAGCCCTTGGGGAGGGGGGGGGGACCCGGGGGGTCGCCCAGCCCGTCCCGCGTTCCAGGCTGTCTCTAGGCGCGCCCGGGGCACAGGTGTCCGCGCCGCCCGCCCGGCCCCGCACCGGCCCCGCACCGCTCCTCAGGGCCCCCCGGCTCGCCCGCCTGCTCCGCAGTCCTGGCCCGCCTCACTCGCCCCGGGCGAGTCCCCGCCCTCGGCAGAAGCGAGACCCGCATCCCCCCGCCGCCGGGCAGCACCGCTCGGGCCCGCACCCCGCGGTGCGCTGCCCGCAGCAGTGCCCGCCCGCACCCACCCCGCGGAGCGCTGCCCGCACCCGCGGAGCGCTGCCCGCAGCGGTGCCCGCACCCGCGGGTCCTGCCCGCCGGCGCTGCCGCTCCGCCGTCACGTCTGCTGCACCCAGTGCGGCTCGCCTGCTCCCACGGCCCTGCCCGCCCCGCTGCAAGGGGCCCCTCGCTTTCCGCAGAGGCAGAGGCAGCCCCACGCGTGCCCGCAGCCCCACGGTGCCCCGCTGGGTGCCCCCTTGCAGGGACACGCCAGCCCGGCTGGCCCCGCCGGCTCGCATCCTCCCTGGGGCAGAGCTGCCCGGGGGCGGAGGGCAGGTTGGTTTATCTCGGGCAGCGCTTGCCGTAGGTGATGGCATGCGAGGGCAAGGATGCAGCAGCCCTCACCCCAGCGTGCAATAAAGAACTTTTTTCCTCTTCTTTTTTCCCAAGTTTGTGCTTTTTCTTTTCAAGGATGGGGGGCTCGGTGCACCTCTAAACAGTCGGGGTTGCCCTAAACATGCCCAGGAGAATGTGGGCAGGACTTGTCCTGTCTCGGCAGGGTTTGGCCATCCTTCCCTCCCCAGCATCCCTCCGTTCCCAGCCGCCCTCTGGGCTGTGCTTCTCTGAGCTGTGTCGCTGTGTGACACACCCCACAGACCTGGTGTCAGGGCTGCGGGCTTCGGCTGAAACATCGGCACAGCTGGGAGAGAGGGGTGATGCTGAGGAAGAGGTGCTGTGCACACCGGACTCGAACACAGCCATCAAATCTCAGACCTTGCGCTGATATTTAAGCATGTAAAGAAGTGGTCTGGCTGTCAGAGAGACTTGAGCATCTGCCAGCATGTGTCAGGGCTCCAGACTTCCTAAAAAGAGACATCTCCATCGATGCTTGCCTTGGCCTTTAGGGGTTTCTCCTCGATGCCCAGGGCTTGGTAAATCCCAGTCCCCCGGTCCCTCCAAACCGCTCAGCAGAGCTGGTCTCCCTAACAAAGGGCAACCACCTTTCCTGGCTGCACGAGCAAAAGCCCATCAAAGGAAAGGACCCAACCTTGGCAGGGGGCAAGCAGGGCTGTAAGCTACTGTCAATAGCTGAAGGAGCCCAGCTCCCTTCCCTTTCCCCCAGCTCACCACAAGGACCTCCTGAGAGTAGACAAAAGAAAGCTTGGAGGGGTTAATCTCCCTGAGAAAAAACAAGTGATTTTCCAGTAAACAACTGCAATAGCAAACAATGGGGGTGAAAAATAGCGATCATAAAAAAGTCTGCTTGGAGGAAGAGGCGACCCAGTAAGAGAGGTGTCCCTCTGGCTGGGGGAAAAACAAGGCAGCAGTTTGGTGAAGCTTCAGCAGAAGCAGCAGCAGCAAAATAAACCCCACAAGTTGCCACTGGATCTACTTTGTGTTTGTGCCTTTTGATCTTTTAATTGCTTCTTAGTTATCCTTCAGTGCAAATAAATAGTGCATTGTGTCAAGAAAGAGGAGGGGGGGCGGGGAAGGGAAGAAAGAGACACAAAAGAAAGAGCTGTCACCCAGAAGAGAAAAGGAAACAGGTTCTTTCCCCCCACCTTTAAAGGAGTGAATATATCTGTACTGGGGGGGGGGGGGGGGGGGGCGGGGGGGGAAGGGGATAGGATTAGAAATCAAAGTGAAATTGGAGAGAAGCACATTAAGCCTCGGGCATCCTTACAGTAGGAAGAAAAGAGGGAGGTGGTAAACCCCCCCCCCGGGACATTATTCGGTGAGTTATGAGAGGATCCACGAGTGTAATATTGTTAAAGGTCAGCCTAAACCTAATTTAAACTGGGGCTGTGTGACCTCCGCCCTTCATTTAATACAGTCATAAGGAACATTAGGCTGCAGATAGCTGGAACAATAGCTGCCTCCACCCCGAATTCCAGCCCCTGGCATTGCCTGCAAGGAGGGCTTGTGGAGGAGAGCAGGAGGAGGACTAGTAAAGGCAAGGACATGGCTAACCTGAGGATGGGGCAGCAGAAAGAGAGGGAGGCCTCTGGACCACAGCACTGACTGCCAAGGGGCTTGCAAAACCACAGCATCCCTGGAAGCATGTTGGTTTGAAAGTGGATGGGGCTGCAGCAAAGCATCACCCGAAACCATTGGAAATGCAATAAAAATAGCCCACCGCATCTTGTTTTTCTGACTGCTGTGGTCATCGGCTCGGCTCAGGAGAGAGATCGCACTTATGGGTTGCTGTTAAATTCGAAAGAAGCAAGGACAGTGTTCACAAAGCAGTCAGCCAAAGCGAGCTGAAACTACAGGAATCTGAAGCAGAAGCTGGAATAAAAGCCACATCTGAAATGTGCCCTGAAATGACCAGGGGATGCCTGGGACTCGGGGGGGAACCTCTGCGGCTGCAGCGGCTGTGGAAGCGGCCAGGCAGACTGCAAAGCCCCCTGACGGCGCTGCCCATCTGAGCTGATCAAAGTGGCTTGTGGGTGGCCACCAACACATGGTGATGGGCCCAAAAGCTCTCCAAGGAAAAGGGGAAGAACAGGGAAGCTTGGGCCAGCCTGGACCTTTGTAGGCAGGGATGCGAGCTTCAGCAAAGGCAGAGGAATTTAAATAGCTGCAGAAATGCGGTTCTCATGGGCCGGGGTGGATGTTAGAGATGCTCTGGGGAGCTGAGCTCTGCCGATACTTCCAGGGAAGGGGGTGTTTACATGACTTTTCCCTTCCTCCTCATCTATAATCCAAACAGGGGACAGGTCACCTAATCCCAGCTCAACCAGAGCACACTGTGATGCTCATTTGGCTTATTTCACATTTATGCCACAAGCAGCAAGGTGAGCTGAACGGGGATCTGAGGTGCGTGGTTCAGGTGCTGTGCCTACAGCATTACAAAGGTACCCCAGTTTGTGAAGCATCTTCTATCCCACACGTCTAAGGGTGAGGACAACTGGGAGAGATCAGACTGCTTGATCGATGTGCCCAGAAGATCTGGTCACCGCAGGCTGAGATGTCCAAGACGAGGCAAAAGGAAGGTGAGGGTGAGGGTGGGCCGTGGGTTTGGGTCTCCTGTCATTGAAGACTAGGAGAAAAAGTCATCCCCAGTGAGAATGGAGAGTGATTAGCCAGAGTCCTATACCCAGCTTCTTAATGACAGAGGAATACTTGCACTTGGCCCAGAGTGTTTTCCAGTAGCTTTAAGAAAGTGATACCTTCTGTTTTGCACAACCCAGGAACCTGGCAATAACACCATGTCCTTGGATGCTGCTAAAATTATATTGATCCTGGGGCACACTAAACTGTTGGAACAGGGGGAGATTCATCAGTGGAAGGGGATGTGATATATGGAAAGTCCCTACCTGAAATTCAAGTCAAAGAACTAAGAGTAGGAGAAATAATTCACCTGGGGCCCCTGGTCAACAAAAAGCAAACAAGGGCAGAGGCCAGGCAGGTCTGCTCAGGGCTGCTGGCACGCCTGGGTGGGGAGAACATTTTGGGCTGTGCTCCCAGCCCAGAGGGGTTTTCTGCTACAGGATTGTTATATGGGCAGGGGGAAGAGCAGGATGCCCTTAGGCATCAGCAGAGGACATTTGGTTTGGTTTGGTTTGGTTTGGTTTGGTTTTGCATTTTCAGAGAGGAAGAGGGACTTCTGTACCAGCTCCTGCCCAGATCTACCAAAGCCTTGGAGCACTCATTGGACTTAGGTGTTCAGGAGTGGTACTGGCAGGTGCGTCCAGAGGACCTGGAGGGTGCTGAGCATAGCAAAAATGAAGTTATTCCAACATAAGTTATTGCACTGTGCCAGAGGAATTTGTGACAGCAGTAAAAGACACAAGTGTTCTCACCCCTGTTTTATACAGAGGACAAACTATGCATTTTTTGTGGGCTGGACAGACTTGGTATTCCTGTAGCACCTTTTAAAAGTCAACGTCCCCAGCGATTACAGAAAAGCTCCATCCTGAGCAGCCTCACTTGGCTCGAGAGGCTGCAGGAAGGAGAACGCAGAGTAGGGAGATGTCATGGTGGACAAGTGCAAGGTAGGAATTGCAAAAGTACAAATGATGTTCAGCGAGGGAAACCCGGTGGGTCTGTTTGTTGGGATGCCCAAAAAAGTGCAGCCCAAAAGAAGGAGGCCAAGGAGTCCCGTGGGTCAGGCGATACCAGAAAGGGAGAGAAGCCTCTCCTTTCTCTCCACCATCTGTGGAGCAGCAGACATCTCTTGGTCATCCTTGGCTGCCAAAGTGGACCCCAGCTCGACTAACAGCTTCCTAAAAGGATTTCCAAGAAGGGTGGAATAGGGTAGATAAGGAGAAATGCCTGCTCTCTCCCCAGCTTCCTTTCATTGCAGAGGGAGCCTGGAAAGCTCCAAGTTTTGTCTGATTGTGTCAAAAATGCACAACAAATAGGGTAGCAGAGGAGGAAGATGGGTCTGTGCCTATATTAACAGCTAAGCACATCACCATTTCCTGTTTTCCCTATTTATTTTTTTTTAAAGCATTTCTATGAAAATACTCACTGGATTATCATGTGGAAGAAGTTCAGGCTCATTTGAGGACCAGCAGGTCCTTAAATGCTCCAGCATTTAAGCTCCAGCAGGTACAATTAGCTCTTCCAAGCACCAGGGGATGAAGTTGGCTCTTTACGGCACAGTGCAAATATGGGTCTGTCTCTGGTGGAGCAAGCTCTGGGTCAGAACAGCCTGCAAGAGACATGTTGTGGGAGGCGGTGGGGAACCCTTTGGACTAGAAGAAGCTCGTTGGGGCAAACCCTGTGCCCCATAGCTGTGTCCCTGCTGGGGGGGGCTGGTGAGGATGCTCTGGGAAGGCAGCACTAGTAGTGGGTATCCTTGTGTCCCTGTGGAGCTGAGCAGCAGGAAGATGGGCTGCAGGGATGCCATCCACCTTTGAGCAGGAGCACCCCGTGCCCTCTGAGTGTGTCTGTATCTCACTCCTCAGCATGGTACCCTGAGACCCACCACTTTGTTCTGCCCTCACTTGGAAAACTCAGGGTTCACCCTTAGAAGTGTTTTATCCTGCTCCTGGGAGCATCAGTATGGACTGATCAGTCTGGCTGTGTGTTGCTGGGTTCAAGCTCTTAACAAATTCTTCCTCAAAAAAAGAGACACAGCAGTTGTTGCTGAGATCCTCTCCAGCAGCTCCAACAGAGCAGCCATCGCTGAGCAGGCCGGTGGCAATGCCTGCAATGGGCCGTGCCAGAGCCGGATTCAGTCCTTGCACTGATTTTTCCTTGGTGCAGCTTCTTTCAGAGCTTCCCCTTGGCCTCGTCGTGCAGTCACCTTGCTCAGCAAAGCTGCCCAGGTGAGAAGGGCAGCATTTCCAAGCCTTTGGTGCTCGCTACTGATGCAGCTCACGTGTTTCAGGCGTGCCCTTTGGAGGTGCACGCTTTGAGCGCCTGCTCAGTACTCTGCAGAAAACCAGACACAAGAGCCAGCTGGAAATTGCACCCTGCAATGGGTTATTTTTCCAAGTGTCCGAGAGAGGCAACGACACTGCGCATGAAGGGCGATGCATTTTAGGGAATATACACAGGGCCCTTACTTGCCACAGAGAGGTGGAGTGGTGCAGATACATCTCTGTTGTGTAATTAATGGCTTTGAAAAAAAAAAACCCCGAGCCTGTTGGCTAAGCCCAAATACCTCTGAGGGGTTCAGGAATCCCAGCTATGTATCTTTCAGGCGTTTCTTCCTCTGTTGTTTTTTTTCTTTTTCTTTTTGCATTGCTGCTGTGCTTCAGTGCAGGTCTTTGTTTGCAGCTCTCATTGTCTTCGGGCAGAGGGTTGGGGGGCAGCATCTCCCCCAGCCAGGGCTTCATCCTAATCAGGAATCCCTGTCTCCACCTCCAATTACCAGCCCAGGCAGGGCCACACCATCACCTCTTCAGGCTGGGGGCTTTTTCAGGCAGGGCTGCCAGGCCAAACCACCGGTGCTCTCAGGTCTGAGCTGAGCAGTGAAGACCCCAAAGGAGGATGTGGGGCTGGGGTCCCGCAGGTGGGTGGCTGTGGACGTGGGGAGAAGGGGCAGAGCAGTGCTCACACATGGCTTCTGCACCCTGAGCACAGCTGCCTCTGCCACTGCATCCACACATCACCTTGGGCAAGTCACTTAATTTCCCTCTGGTTTGCATCCCCATCCATCAGCTTGGGGCGGGAATAAATCTGTCCTCCTTTGCCTAGTTCCTTTAGGAGCTGGGACTACCTACTGGTAGGGGGCTGGCAGTTTTCAGTAAGGTTCCCACTGCTCATACCCTCCCCTCATTCCCACTCCTGAAGCAGGTGACACAGGGACACTTTGTGCTGCCAGCATTCCCTCCAGACCACGCTGCCCTCCCTGTGGGTGATGGAAGCCCGTGAGGAGGTAGGAGGTATGGGCAATTTGTTTTCTCGCTTAAACAAAACACTCTCACATAATCGTAACGAAGGAGGGGAGGCAACCACACTTGACAAAGCAGCTTACACTAAGAACGCTTCACTAGAAATGTTTATACTCCACTGCTGAAAAATCCACCGAGCACGGCAATAGTGTGGCACAGCACTGGCAGAGCAGAGGCAGCGAGCTGCGGATTGTGCCCTGAGCCAGATCCCAGCCAGCATGGGCTTGGGGATGTCACCAGCTTGTGCTGGCACAAGGCTCCCAGGGTCTCTCACATGGGGACAGCAGGTGGGGGGACCAGGGAAAGTACACGGGGATGGCTTTGGGCTTCCTGAATATGGCTCTGCCTGGGATCATGCACCCTCAGAAGCCTTCTGTCAGTCGTTGGGGGCTATTTAACCTCCAGGGAGAGGTGTATGGATGGGGTTGGCATCTCCAAGGAGGACTGCAGGGCAAATAGGTATAATGTAATCCTGTGTAATGGGAGGGGAAGTTTTTTTTTATGGTGCCGGTTATGCTCCAGAAAGGCTCTGGTGGGAGAAGCAAGGGTGGTTTCGTAGGGATCCCAGCGCTCCTGGAGCAGCAGACCTCATGGGGTAGGACCCTTGGTAGGATCCTTGGTAGGACCCTTAATTAGCTAAGGTAATTACTAATTACTAGGGAGGTAAGCCCCACCAAAAAAAATGCATGTAGCTTTTCAAAGCAGCAGGTGGTATGCTTGCGTAGCATGTGCAGGCGTGAGCGTGTGTGCACACGTGCATTTTTGTGCTGAGGGGGAAGCAAGTGCTCAGCTAAGTGGATAGAGCCAAACGGCAGGTGATTGAGATGCTACCCCCTATTTCTGGGGACCCCACTTGAGTCCCCGTCCCTTCATCAGCCGAAGGTAACAGGCTCCACAAAGGCCCTCCATGAAATGCCGCTGCAAGCCCCGAAGTCAACAGGCAAAGGGTTAACTGAATTCCCAAGGCAGGTGGGAGCACGAGTCAGGCTGGGTGATATCACAGACATGTTATTTGAAAAGCTAAGAAATTGTGGAATTCCTCACCTAATCCAACTTCCCCACAGTTTAAAGAAAACTGCAACACAAGATATCGCAACGGCCAAGGGAGACCCCCCACGAACCTTCCCCTGTGTGATCCAACCGTGGATGTACGCGCCATCAGCCGCCTCCCATGGTGCGAGGCTCCCAACCTTCAGCGCGGGATGCAGCCCGTGGGATGCAGCCCCTATAAGCAACCCCCTAACTCCTTGTCCCATCCGAGCTGCAGGTGGCTCCTCCATCCCTGTGGCACTGCTTGTGTGCGAGGCATGGCCCTCCCTCAGCCCGCGAGGGATCCCTGCCGTTCCCTGAGCTGAGTGCCCGGGCACGCTGCTCACCCCACAGCAGCCAGAGTCATTAAAACACCTGCGTGAACGAACGTTCGATAAGACAACACAGAAATCGGTGGAAATAACGCTCTTGACTTCAGCAGGCCCTGTTTAGGGCATTCCTAGTTATGAGAGGGGGCTGCAGTGAGCCTCTGTAGCTACGCAAAGACCTGGACATGATTAATGATGAGCAAGTGTAATTACAGCAATGGAAATTGCATCCGTGGTTCAAATCTGCCTGCCACTCCTCCTTTATTTTTCCAGATGGGTCTCTTGCTGAGCCATCTCAGTCCACCAGGTAGCTCTTCATGCAGAAGATTTTTTTGTTTGTTTGTTTGCCTGGAAGTTGTGTAGATTTTTGTTTAGATTTTTTTGCATTAATGGTAACCATTTCAAATATGCACAGATCACACGGGTGTTTTTTAGTCAAAACAAGCACAGTAACCACAAGAGGTGCCAGACTGGAACAACCTCTTCTCCACTAACCTAATCCAAAGGGAAAAAAAAGAAAAAGATGCTTTCCAGAGATAGAATGAATTCCTTTGTCTCTGTGCTTGAAATAAGGAGAGAGAGAAAAATCAAGCAGTGAATAGCAGGCATCCCCTAAAAGGGGCTTTCAAGGGGAAGTTGCTTTCCCTCCAGGACACCTCAGTGTTGGAGCTGGGGAATTATTTCAGGCCAGACCTGCTGGGTCCCATGGCAGCGGACGTTGTCGGAGGCGATGAGCGCCTGCAACTACTGCTTCTCACAAGCTGCTTCGGTACTCGTTTCTGGGTGACCCTCTCTGCTTGCAGTGAGTCAGCCCAGGGGCTCCAGGCTCATCCGGGCAGGCTGAGTACTGCCCTCGCTCCCTAATTAACTTACATGAGTGTCATCTCATATTTGCCCGAGTCACTGGCATGTTTCAAGAGCTCCCAACCCAACCCCTGGTGAGACCCCACTCACCCTGCCCCATGCCAGAACCGTCTTGGGGAGGGAGTATTTCTGGGGATGCCACACTGGTCCCCCCACACGCAGTAATGCAGTCGGGGCACAAAACCCCTCCAGTGGCTGATGCCTGTTTCGTGGACATTTTCTCCCACCCACTGCCGCCCTTGCCGTTCCCGTTCCCAAAGACCCACATGAAAAGCAGTAATAGCATTGCCGGGATATACAAAGTAAAAGATGACTCACTGCAAAGCCCTTGCTCCCACCTTCGGGAGGCAACCAGATAGGGAGCAGTCTCCTGGGGAAGGGGGATGGAATTTAAGTCAGACTGATTTTTTTTTTTTTTTCTGAAAACCTTTCATTTAGTCTAAACAACCACCCTGGGTTGTCGGCTTTTGAATTGAGCGAGATTTTCTGGGCACAATTCTGCCAGGATAGCAACAGCTGGAGCCAGGTTCTGGTCTTCAGAGTGGAAACAGCCCCAGACCCCCACAATAATATGGGAAACCAGCTCTTGAGCTTCACTAATTGCTTTGGAGGGTCCGCCCCGGCTGATGGGTAACTCATGGGGGGGGGGGGGGGGCAGGGGGAGCCTCAAGAGCCAGGGAAGAATGGTGCTACTCTGCAAAGGGGCTGCATTGGTCGCACAAGGCCACCACAGGAGGCTGAGGCAGAGGAAGGGTTTTCCACCGTGCTTGGAGGGGTTTGGCAGTGATTCCCACCTTCTGGGCTGCTCTTCTCCCTGCCACTGGCAGGTGGCCTCCGGCTACAAAACATGCCAGCCCCTGTGACCTGCCTCTCTCTGCTCACCGGTTTCCCGCACCAGGATCGATCCTGTGATGCTTTTAAAAGACCACTTGCTCGGGGTGAGAGCGTTGTGAGCTCTTAAGCCCAGAGGGAGGATGGAGCTCCCTTGCAGGCAGCAGCATCCCTGCATCCCAAACCTTGCAATGCCCCAGGCATGGGGCTCCCACGGCTGTGGGGTGGGAGGTGGAAGGTACCGGCAGGAGGATGCAGGAGCTACTCCGGCCAGACACAAGGGGCCGTGGGGTATGAGCACTTCGCTCGGTTTAACCTGGCCACGCTCCAGCTGGCTTCGGCGTTCGGTGCCTGGCTGGGAAAGCAGCGCTGCCACACATTTACCCGAACAGCGGCTACTTTCTCACCTGCCTCTGCTCCAGCTTTGCCACAGGAGCCAGCCTCCCCACCACAGCCTGGTGTTTTTATAGTAGGAGCTGCTGTGGGGCTCTCTGACAGCCACTTCCCCCCGGGGCGTCCTTCCAGGGGCTATTCCAGGCTCTGCAGCCACCCTGCCACAGCCTGCGACTTTGTGACTTTTGTCAGGAAGGAAAGAAAGTGATGCTGAACACAGCGATGCTGGTGCTGCTGATCACAGCTCTGCAGTGAAGTCAGGGGACCTTCGCTGGTGCGTTGAAGCTCACTGTGCCCCAGCGAGTGCCCAAGCAGGGTGCATGTGCTGGTGACCGTGTCTCTGTGGGCTGCCCAGAGGATACACTCTTTGGCAATCAGAAATAGTCAGATAAAAATGGTTTGTAGCACAGGTTTTGTTTACAGAGGCATGGTGTGGCAGTCAAGGGGAAAGGCATCGCCCCAGGGCTCCCACTGCTCTGGGGGATGAAGTCTTCTCCCGCTTCTGTACCGGGCATGGGGTTCTGTCAAAAAGGGAATTTCTATCAGCACATGTGGAGAATATTACAGACTAAGGCTGATTTTAGAGAGCTGCTCATATCTAAAATGGGTTTGCTGACAGCTTGGTTGTGCTTACTGATTTGGAGCTAACCGTAACAGAAGTCCAAACAAATCACTGCTTGAGCCATTTTGCATTAATTTTTTTTCTTCTATTCCATCACAGCTTTTGCCATCCCATCTTCCTGAAGGCCTCCTGGTCCCGGTTTGCGTGAGCAAGGTAGGCTCAGGCTTTGAAGGAGTCACCCACATTGCAAGGAAATGATGGCTCTCTGCTCAGTTTTTATTTTGAGCAGCTATAAACTGGAAATACCAGGCTGTCTTGGGCCAAGGCATCACCACCTGAAAGCTGGAACCAGCTAACAGCACACAAGATAGTCGGAGAGGCAGAGAGTGTCTTCTGCTGCAGAGCTGCATGAGATCTCTCCTGACCCGGGAGGAAGATGAATTGGAGAGCAAGTGCAGGGAGGAGGGAACTTTTCCTTCTCGGGGATTTATTCTCCTTATTTGATCCTGGCTTTGGGAAGGGAACAGTAACATCGGCAGGCTGCCTGGGCTGGTGGCAGGGTTCACTGCCACATCTCAGCTGTGAGAGGGTGTGGGCTGCAAAACAGGGTTGTTTTCCAGCAGAGATCTTCCCTGCTCGTGGCTCTGCCTTCATCCATGTATGCTTGGCCCTGCAGAGGAGCCCCTCACAGCAATAGCATCACTCCCTGGTGGCTCCCACACCCCCTCTTTGTAGGGTGTAAATGCTTACTGCCACCCCCACCTTCTTCTTAGGGGAGGGAGCAGAAAGAGGGGTCTGAGGCACCAGCGAGAGCATCAGGCACAGGAGAAGCTTCAAACACAGGTTTTGAGTGGAGAAAAGGGGATTTTCTACATGCCATGGCCAGAGAATGGCACCCAGCTGCTCCCAGAGCAGGCACCTGACAGTTGGCTGAGCAACCAGGTCCCATTGAACAAACTTCATCTTCCACGGGTTCAAGCGGTGCAAATCTCCCGTGTCGACAGCTGAACTATCCCGCTGAGTAGTTGCCTCTTGCTCACCAACCACCACCCCAGACCAGACTTAACTTTACCTTCCAGACGTTAAATCTCATAAGGTGTTTGGCTACTGTGCACCGTGAGGATTCTTCTCACACCCACCATCTCAGTTGTGACCAAGTCTCTCTCAACCCTTTTTCAGTTTAGTAGGGTGAGCTTCCTTGATCTCCAGTAGACAGGCAGGTTTCAGGCAGGGCAGGGCATTCCTGCTGCTCTTTTCTGCCTCTTTCCCCAGCTCCCTTTTATCCCTGATACATTTTGCAGTGAAAATGTGGCCCATTGTCTCTTATCAGGCTTGCAATAGGCTTTGCAAGTGGTGTTAATCAGCCCGTGGCTGTGCTCACCATACACATCTTCCCAACACCCAATGCTCCGCTTTCCCTGTGTAACCTCACTCTGCAAGTGATTTAATGACATATTTATCTGATCCACATCAGGATTCCCTCCTGGGCTTGTCCTAACTCAATCCCAGGGACACCTGACTTCGTTACATTACTCTCTCCAGTTGCTGATCTGCTTAAAGACAAGTTGCAAAATTGCCCGTTGGTGCTTGAAGAGCCTTCGTTTAAAAACCTGGGGGATCCACACAGTTAGGAGGGGACAGGGCACGAGTCTTTGCCTAT
The DNA here is from genome assembly GCF_023634155.1 of Falco peregrinus. Lineage (NCBI taxonomy): Eukaryota > Metazoa > Chordata > Aves > Falconiformes > Falconidae > Falco > Falco peregrinus. The sequence continues at coordinate 2,468,090 of NC_073729.1, read as the reverse complement.
GTGTATTTGGGTAACTAATTATATTTCTATTATTGTCTGTGAGTGGAGAGGTCCCCCCACCACTGAGGCATTTTATGGAGAATAATTTAGATCCTTTTCCTAAGATAAGAGGCTGTTACAAGATACTACCAGATGTTAAGTCTTTAATTCACTAACGTAATACAAATTAGCTGTGTGTTGCTCCGTTTGGCCTAAATTCAAACAAAGCTCTGCCTAAAACCCTCAGCTGGTGGGCAGAGCCAAGCCCAAGCTTCCCACGCTCCCAGCCCACCAAGTCTCTCCCGGGTCCAGCACCGACGTGAGGCACAAGGACTGAGCTGATGTTGGGATGGAGGTACAAATTGCTTTGGAAATAAAATGCTACAGGAGTGATTCCTTAATAATTGAGTTGCAGCAATGACTTCGGTCGGAAAGCAATTGTAAGAGCTCAAAGCCAGACTGAATTAATAGGGGGATTTCGCTTGACAGCTTGGAGCAGGCACTGCAAAATGACCCGGTTCTAAGAGGCTCAAGCATGTCCCTCGCTGGGGATCCTCATCTCTGGCTCACCCAGAACCTGAGATCTGCAGGAGGGTTCGTGGCAGATCCATTCCCCCATCCTCTCACAGCTGAGCATCACCAGGCTGGTGGCTGAGCCAGGGCCAACCTTTTTTGTTCCTGTGCCCTGTCGCTCCGGCCAGGCTTTCATACATTTCCCCAGCACTTCCCAAGCCGTGGCGGTGCGTGGCTGAAGCTCTGAACCCTCCGCTCCCTCTGCTGGCTACAATATCATTTCATAACCGCTCGTGAGGGCCTCATCCCTGCTGGGAAGAGATGCCAGCTGGGGCAATGGGTATCCCCAACAGCAGAATAGCTGATCAAAGCTGTGTCACGGCTAAGGAGGACCGTGTTCCCATGAAATGCCTTGTGAGCCAGGCAGGAATGAGGGTTTCAGCACCAGCCCAATGGTAATGCTGGATGGGGAGACATCCCAGCTTTGTTTGAAACCTTGATATTTATATATTCAGGATATATATGGCCATTCTTCAGTGCCAGGGTGATCTGGGAGAGCCCAGGGTTTTGTTGCATAGCACAGGCTCTTTGGGCCAGGAGGTTACTGTGGACTGAAACCTAGGTCTGCTCAGAAGAGGACTTCTGACTTGAAAACATGTCTATCTGACCCAAAACACTCCACAGGTACATGCTGCATCAGAGGAAATATGGGGCAGGTAAAGTTTCCCCAGAGCATACAGCAGCGAGGTGCACGGCAGGGTGGGAGGGTGAGGGTGCCCTGGGGTGGGAGAGCTGGGCTGGTGGTCCCAGCTTCAAGAGCCCAGAGGAGCAGAAAGGCAATCAAAACTGTCCTTGGAGCAATGCCACCTTTAAACAAAGACCAGAGCAAGAGCAGCATCAACCCACTCGTCATCACTTCAGGCCACTGGCCATGCCAGTGAGGGCTGGCATCCCCGTTGGGAGCTGCCGGGGGGCTGGTGGGCACTTTGCTCGCATTGCTGCAGCCATCTCCCCACTGCCCCGGCTCTGCGTGTCCCATGGCCTTGGCACACAGTCTTACTCCAGCATCACATCTCCAGCGAGCTTTTCTCCAACACCCTGCACAGCCTGTATTTATTGCCCTTCCCCCTCCCTGACCTGGGGGGTCCCTGGTGCCCAGGCCACCTTGCCCTGCCCCAGGATGCTGTCAGGCAGCTGCAGGCAGGGGTGCCGGGTCCAGCTGTGGGTACCCTGCACTCCATCCCCTGGACGGGAAGGCCGTCGCAGGAATCTGGCTTTAACAGATTCCCAGCATTTTTGTGGTGCCCTATTTTGGTGACAGAGCCACAGATAATTGCCTTGCTCTGAACAGATATGTGAAACCTCAGGATCTTTTCCAGGTTGTGAGGACTGTGAAGCCCAACAGGAGAGGATGAATTCCTCAGGAAAGGTTCCAGAAACTAAAACTACACACAGGCCAAAGGAAGAAATTGGGATGTAAAAAACCTTTTTGGAGATGAAGAAGGCACAGCGATTCAAGGTTAGCAAGGGCCAAGGCGAATGGCTTGAAAGTCGCTCCCAGTCCTATGTTCTTAAATGGGATGCGCAGCGAAACGGGGCAGTCAAAGCAACAGCTCTGCGGGGTAAAGATTAAGGGCAAGCATCTCGAGAATGACATCGGGGCTCTGTAGTCAAAACCATAAAGGAAAAACGGGCATGACGTCAGTGCTTGGTGCCGCTCGGCATCCCCAGGGTGAGGTCAGCGATCTTGCAGGAGCAAAGGAGCTGCCGGTGGAGCATTTTCTGAGGGAGGGGGTTGGCCTTTGGCAGTCCTCCCACCTCCTTGGTGTAAGCCAGGCTGGGCCAGGTGCCCGCTCCCTACCCCGGCTGCATGAGCCAGAGGGAGACCTCATCCCCTCCCACCGCAATCTTCTCACCACCGAGAAGCACGGCTGCTTTGCTCAGCCAGAATGCACGTGGGTGCAGGACACCTGCCTCGTAACACCTGCACCGGCACTAGGGCTGAAAAATAACCTGCCTGCATTTCATCAAAATGTCGTGGGGTCAGGCTTTTTTCCTCATTTGGGGTTGAAATTCACTATTTCAGGACAAGGTGTCAGCTTTTGGAAAAATGTGGCCTGTTTTAGGTTGCAGACATTTAAAAAGCAACTGAAAAAAACAATTTCAGAAGCGGGAGAGAAGCACACTGTGGTTTGCACCCTGGGCATGCTTTTCCCAGGCGTGGGTCAGGTCTCAAGCTGTTTCACTGTGATTTTTCTCTCACCACTGAAATCAGCGGAAGCCCAGGGTCCAAGACAGCATATACTGGGGAGAAGTTTTAAAACTCCCCCCAAACGTTCCCATACCAAGTAGGAAAAGCTGGAAACTCGGGTGTGCAAGATCTGCTGGCAGGCATGTCTGCAGAGCCAGGACCCTGCTGGGTCCCAGCCTCCAAAGCGGAGGAAGTTTCTGATAAGTGGAAAAAAGGGTAGAAATTGTTTCCATTGAAACTTTCACAGAATGGTTTATTGTCAATGTAGGGTGGGTGGTGTCATTTTTATTTTATTTTCCATTTTCTGATTGGAAAAGAGGAAGCTGCGTTATTTTTTGACAGAAAAGTTACATTTCAGAAGTTGGCAGTTCTGTAAAACACCCTCCCACCCACCCAAAATCCAGTGTTACAAAGCACAAATGGCGACAACCTGGAAATCAAAAGCTAAATTTGTTTCTGTTATCCATTTTCTTTCGAAATCTGAAAACATGTCATGGGCAATTTTGGCATAGGCAACCACGTGCATCCTGGAAATCCTGGCATTTGCCAGACAGGAAAAATGTGCCGTATTTTGGCTGGCTCTTCCAGCAACAGAAAGGAGGCTGGAGGAGCCCAAATGGTTCATCCACCTCCTGCTGCCACTCCTGAAGATGGCTGAAGATGGAGGGAAGGGATTAAGGCTCGGATAATTTCCTTGTGCGCTCCTACGGGCTTGCCTTGCTTCCCCTTACTGTCCCGGATCTGCTTCTCCTTGCTCTTCCCAACAGGACCCGGGGGGGATGCGAGAGCCAGCCTGGCATTGGAAAAAAACATCCTCCTTCCTCCCGGTGGCATGCAGGAATAATTCACCCAGAGGCAATGTGCTGGCAATGGCTTTCCAGATCAATTTATAGCCTGACCTAAAGCTTTCTTCCTGCCCGGGGTGAAAGGAGAAGGAAGAAAGGCTATTTTTTGTTCAGAATAGGTGTCTTTGGTGAGGTCAGTCTACATCAGAGGGAATTTGAGGTGTTAACACTGAATCTGCTCAGTGCGTGCTTTCCAACTCGAGTCATCGTTGCAAGCCAGTTATTAAGGAATCAAACTGCAGATAAAGAGAGAGGCTGTATGCAGGTTTAAAATTTCCTAAAAAGCTGATAAGACGGTTTAAAAAAAGAAATAAATCCCAAGGTATAGTCTGGCTATTTCTTTTATAAAGTGAATCTATGAGGTCCCAGGGGTAATAGAGAGCATTCTTCTATCTGTGGCTTCCTGGAAAAGGAAATAATACAGTGGGATTAGCTCCTGGAAAGTGGCAGCCTTCCCTTCCTCTCCAGATAAGCCAGGGCAGCACAGCCCATCCAGCAACCCAGAGGACATGGTCTGTCACCGGGCCACCAGGCAGCCCAGCAGTCAGTGCCTGCAGTGGCTCCCCTCCATTCCCGTTCTGGAGCACATCGCTCCCCTTCCCTCGGAGCCGGGGCAGAGCTCTGTCGGGTAAGGGATGACGCACGCAGGATACAGGGGCAACTTTGGTCCTTTTTTTCTAGGCAGTGTCAACAACTCAGCAGCCCAAAGAATTTGTCTTGCAATCCCCTCTGTGGCTCAGCTTTCAATTCTCTATTCAAGCAGCATGAATGAACCGAAGCCTTTATTTGCATTCTCTTCAAATTGCCCTCCACCGCTAGCATGAGACCTTTGGAAGTTTGTTGCAAGAGTAGCAGAGCCAAGATATTTTAGCCGGGCATGATGCCCCACCGCTACCGCAAAAATCACTTCAAAGCAACTGCTGAGTCAGAATAAAGGGGGCTGGATGAATTTCCTTCCCAACGATCACAATGCAAAGCCCGGCAGGAGGAGGAGTGGGGAGGGAGGTCAATGGATGTAGCATTCCCTGTCCCTGAGTCACTTCTCCTGCAGGAATTCACAAGATCTAGCATCTCCCAAGCACTTCTGAGAGCAAGGCATGGCCTGGACAAGGGCACAGGGATTTGAGGGAGACTTTGTAAAGAAATCTCATCCTGGACCACAGTTAAGGACACCCTGCGCTGTTGCCCATCCTCAGGTTTGGGTGGGGTAGGGGTCTAAAGCTGCCTCCCCTGCCGCAGTGCAGAGTCAGCGAGCCAGCAGCATCACGTTTGCAAGCTGAGGAGCCGTGTGCTCTAGTGTGGAAAGTGCGTGGGGTTGCCTTCAGGCTTCCTTCCCTGGAGTCCCAGAAAAAAGGGGGAAAAGAACCTTTGTTCTCCTTTGGCCTTCACCTTGCTGCAGCTTTTAAAAAGTGAAGAGCTGGCCCTTTATGTTATTTTCAGTTCTGGAAAGCAAAGCGTATTCATAAGGACTTTTTTTTTAAAGATTTTCTACAGGTTTCAAATTGATGTGGTATTTTCTCCTGCACCTCCTGGGGAGCGGTGTAGCTCGTGGTATGCCTTACACCTCCAGGACAGCTCTAGCTTTGGGGAGGAAGGGAGCAATGGCAACCGCATATTTTCTGTAGAGCACTCAGACTGCCAGCATCCCCAAAGGGGACATGAGGCCATCTCTTCCTCCCCGACCCTAGGTGGTCACCAGCCCCTCCCCTTCTCCACCAAGGGACCTGCTGATGCCTTTTCCCAGGGGGCACAAAGGCATTGGAATGGTGGAGAATGTCCATCACGGCCCCTTTCTGCTCCTCACACTTCTCTCTTCTGCTCAAGCCCTGGGTAATCACCAGCTGGGCCCCTGGTGCATCCAGACCCCCACCTCACCAAGTATCCAAACCTGCCGAGGAAATACTGGACCGCATCTTGAGCTGGGTACAAGAGGATGGTCCTGCCCCATCTTAAGATTTCAAAACAATTCCCACTCTGCATTTACTGAAACCTCCTGGAATTTTTCAGCAGAAGGAGAAGAGTCCACCCCGGGGTAGCCCAGAGCCTGGCAGTTAGTGTGTGGTCTTGGGCAATCGGGTGCAGAGGATGAAATCACTGCTCTGATGATTGCAGAGTGGCACCTGAACCTCCTGCATCCCTTCTTCCCTTCGAATCCTGCCTTGCTAAAACCAGTCTGGTCCTGTGGGAAGTGCTGATTTCGATGAATCAACATTTTCCAGCAAAAAACGTGGCATTTGGAATTTCCCAACCAGTCCTAATTGAGAGCATTCAGAAAAAGCAAACAAACAAACGAGCAAACCAAACAATGGCAGAGAGCAGGAAATGAGCTGGGCATCTCCGAAGAGCTGTCCTTGCCTGAGCATTGCTGCTGGGGCTGGAGTGCCAGCAGATAAACAGTCCTGGGGGGGGATGCAGGAATCGCACCCTGTTACAGCAAGTGGCTGCTGGTCCTTTTGGTGCTGAACACACGCAGGCTCTCTCTGCAAGGCAAGGTGAAGCTCTGATATTACAAATGATGGCTCTAGACTGCTCCAGTCTGTGCCTGTCCTTGGCATGACACATGTGCCCCATTCCTGGAGAAGCCGGAGGTATCTCCACAGATGTGGCTATGTCCCTTTTCTTCCAGCTGTTTCCATCACCACTCAGCATCACTTGGAGAAGCGCTAGCACCAGGCTGGCAGTAGTTACTCAGTTACTCAAGGCTCCTCCTACACCACCTCTTTCTCTTCCAGTAGTCGTACTTCCAACCTTTCCCATCAGCGGACCTGTACAATTTGGTCAGGTAGCTACAGATGGAAATCTCAGATTTGTACTAGAAAGTCTCCGTCTTGTCTCAGAAGGACCCCTCTGCTCACCTGCTTTCTGTGGACCCCTGACGATGAGTGCAAGATCTTGGTCCTAGGTGATGCAGGACAAGTCCAGGTGACTCCAACAAGTCTTGGGTTTTTGGCTGTGGAGGGCAGCACTTCTCTTGGATGAGCTTTCCCTCCAGACCATGCAAGCAGACCCAGCACTCTACTTTTGGGATCAGGGTGGCATTTCCTTGGAGCGGATGGATGTGAGGGATTGTTGGAACTTCATTGCATGCCTGAATATGACAGTGGCCTTACCATGAGCAACAGATCTACTGTTTTCACTTCTCATGGGCACCAGGACAGGCAGAAGAATTGTTTCTAGGGACTCCCCTTTAGAAACCACCGGGGCTATGTGCTGTGAGGTTTGGTAGGAGCCAAGTAGCTCAGAAACAGCAAACCTCTTGCCATGCTTTCATAACTACAGGGTTTTGGCCCAAGACTGCCTGTCACAGTTGCAAGCTCTGCTGCTGCTGGGAATATTCAGCAGGGCCCAGAGGAAGGGCTGATGGAGAGGGATGGAAGGGTGGTTGCGGGGAGCAACACCAGCAGGGCGACACTGGTGTGGCACCTGCAGGAGGGTGTCACAGGCTCCTGTCACAGGCTCTTGGATGCATCAAGGGACCCCGTGGGGAGGTCACTGTGGGGAATCGCTGGTGCTTCCTGATTTCCTATTTGATGGCTGTGTCTCCTCAGCAGCTCCTCTGGCTGCTTTTCCCAGCCCTTCAGTCTGCGTTGGTTTTGCCAGTTTTGTGCTCATGATCGGAGCAGGCCCAATGCATCCTGGCAGGGATGAGATGGCAGCTTTCATCTGCACGGCTCCGCTGGAGGCAGTCAGTTCTGGTTTGGGAAAAGAGGCTGTTAAAACCACAGCCTCCTCTCAGACCAGCTTTCAAAACCTGCCAACAGCAACGTACAGGTCCCCATGGGGACCTCCTGAACGGTTTCCACCACACAGGCACGGGAGTCCCTCGGCAGAGGGGACATGAGCCTTCCCTTCACGCGCTGCCAACCCAGCCAGCTGGCATTGCAGTGGCACCTTGTCCTCCCAGAAAGCGGCAGTTTTGGGGACAGATATTTGGAAGGGGTTTGCAGCAACAGCAGCGGGGATGCTGCCCTGAGATGCCCAGCTCATGGCCAATACATTCAAAACTCCTTTTGGATCAAATCCACTTTCTGCCCGTGACTTGTCAAATACTTGTGAACGACAAGCACATCCCACAGCAGGGACTCTGCCTGGGCCTCCACAAGCAGAAGGGGGAACTGGACACACTTTCTAAATTGGTCGTGGCGGTCATCCACGATTTTTCTGGGCACAATTAATAGGTGACTTAATTCTTTGCTTAATCTGAACTGTTTCCATTACGCAGCTGAGGAAGTTTGGTCTCCCAGCTGCCTGGCTATATTTGGGCTGTGAGCTGCAGGAAGTTGATTAGCATGACATTGCCACAGATATTCCCCTGTAATGTTTCCCTGAAAAAAGAAATCTCATTCAGTCCTCCCTGCCTTCTCCTCCTCGTGCCCCGGATACTGGGGGTACCGGCTGCTCTGCATACCCACTCTGGTGCTGTGCCATCCTCCTCCTTCCCTCTTTCCCTCCCTCCCTCCCAGGGACTTCATTTGGATTGCAGAAGGGTAGTGTGAAGTGATGGATGGCTCCAGGACCTTTTAAAACCGCCTTACCCAAGCATGGAGGACACCCTAAAGCACACATCACTGCCCCTTCCCCAAGATGTGGACACATGACTGGACACAGTCCTTTGAATAGATCCACAACATTTATTCAATCACTTTGAAGGTGCAGTAGTGTAAGTGCGTGTTTCTACTCGTGGCCCACGAGCTCCCTGCCACTGGTCTTGCTGCTAGTTGCAGTAGTTTTCCAGTTGGTAGAGGGAGCACGTGTTGTGGCAGCATTGCTCAACGATCCCTCGCTTCACCTTCTCAAACTCCTCCTGCTGGAAGGGCAGCTCTCCGGCCTCACCGTGCAAGGGACTGCTCACTGCCAGGGGAGAAAAAGGTAAGCCATGGGACATCACACAGCAACGGCCCTGGCTGCTGAGCCCGGCAGACACCCCCTTTTCAGACACCAGATTTTTAAGCCAGAGTTGGCTGGGAAATGGGGAGGGAGTTGCAAAGGGTTCCCCGGGCTGATGCTGCTTGTAGTACCTTCAGGCTCTGTATTTCCTCTCCCAAAATAATCCTGTGGTGCTCAGAAGGAGCCAAGCCGAGTGGACATCAGCAGTGTGAGGGACAAAGCGATACAGGGGCTTTATTACAGAAGGTGTGTGGAGAAAAGAAACCCTGCATGCTCCCTGGGGTGAGCAGCTACTAAGAAAGATGATAAAATGGGCTGGTTTGCTCCAGAGAGATGAATTGCTTGGGACTGCAGCCCCCCTCGGGCAGTTACCCACTCTTCTGGAAGCCTGGGCACACAACTGGGAAGTCCATGGAATTGCAAGGACGATCTGGTCCTGGGGCTGGATGCATCTCCCAGCCGGTCCTGAACACCCTGCTTCTGTTGGCTGCCTGGATGTAGCCTCGAGCTGATGGCAAAAATGTTCATATGTGTCCGTGTTCACAGCTGGGGACAAGTTTTTAGGAGGAACAATAAACTGGGGTATTTGGACACAGGCAAAACTCAACAGAATGTCTCATTTGCTGGTGGGAACTTAAAAACTTGTGGACAGAACTGTTAGGTTTTAGTTGCCCAATGAAAACATAGAAAATGGCAAATAAAACAGTGATTTTTCCTGTAGGGAGAAAAGAGCCCTTAACAACAAAAAGAAAATGCCTGGAAAGCAAGAATGAGATGTGGTTTCTAGGGCAATATGAAAGTACAGCACAAGATGCAAAATCCCCAAACCCCCAAAGTGTGATGCAATGAACGAGGCACAGGAGTAACAAGAAATCATTACGCTAGTGTGCTAGGAAGAAAATTTAGGAAAGATTTAGTCCAACATTAAGTAGAAGAGGAAATAGCTAGTCAATGTTTTGTGATTTACTTGTCTTCATTCTTCAAGCCAGCTGTAAGCAGACTGTAAACACAACAAGTTTGTGTGACAAAGTGGTGGCTCCGGCAAAAGTCCTGGATAAAGAGGTGGAAAGTCCTTAGATACTTTCAAACTGGTTGGCCCTAATGAAATACTCCATACAGCATTTAAGGAATTTGGATAACAAAACTTCCAACCCATTCATGGTGGTCTTCAGAAACAAATAGTCGGAGAATGGAGTGACTACCAGCCCAGCTGGCCATTCAAAACAAATCATGGCCAGCCCTCTGCTATGGCATCACCTGGTTTCACCTTCTGAAGACCTCTAAGGCTGGTTACATCTGCAGGAGAAGGAATCGGATACACATGAAACCAGTGTGTGATGGAAAGAGAAATGATGGGAGAGGTGTATTGTAGTCAGGGGAGGTTAAGTAATGGTCTGTCTTGAAACAAGAGGGTTGAAATGACTGGGATTTAGCTGGGGTCTCTTTGGCACCTATTCAGTCTCCATTAGTAGCTTGGAAGACAGAAGAGAGGGTGTGCTCGTTGGGTTCATGGAGGAGCCAAAGCTGAGAGGAGCTGCAGGTCCCCGCATCCAGGAGAGACATTGTCCCTGCGTTACAGGTCCTGGCCCCATCTAGATACAAACACAGTGCTGAAGGGCAGCTCTCTGGACCGTCATCCCACCTGCACTGCCATGCAGGCACACAGTGCTGGACTGGGGCAGTGGCACAGCACCACAGGGTGTGCGGGCAGGACTGCCACCTCCTTCTGCCTCCTGGCTCCTACGCTCCTCAGTGGTCCAGGAATCCTAAGAAGGGGAACCAAGGTAGCTCCACCAGCATTTCACCACCATGAAATAAGAGGTGATATAAAGCTGTGGGGGCTGCGAGCCCCTTGAAGGGCAACGTTACTACTAAAAATTACCTTTGAAACTATACAAATACTGAAAAGATGGGAGGCTGTACAGTAAAAAATGGGGAAGATGCTAAAGGTAGGCAGGAAGACTGTGTTGCGCCTCCAGGATGAGGGTTTGACTGCAGTAGCACTCCTTTAAGGACTGCTGATCCACCCAAGGAAAGGTCAATACATCCAAGGGAGACAGTGATCACTGTCAATAAACAGTGGAGTGCTGCTTTGAAAAAGGCAAACCACCTGGGAAGACAGGAACATGGTGTGAAAAACACGCAATATCGTTCTTCCAGTTTGCTCGCTCTACTTGGCACCGGCAAGGCCTCAGCTGGGGTCCTGTGTGCATCTCCAGGCATCAGCAGTAAGGATATGGACCAAGTACAGAACAATTTGCGTGGACAGACATCTAGAAAATATGACCTAAGAAGGTAGTGGCAGGGTGTAGAGGGGATTTAGCTGAGAACAGGTTAAAATTAGGCATGAGAACAGGCTTCAAATATTTTGAAAAGCAGCCATAAAGAAGAAAGGAGTAGACTTTTCCCTGCATCCACTAAGGAGAAGACAAGAGATAATTTATAGCAAGGGATGTCCCGGTTAGATATCAGGAAGAAACACTCAAAAAGAAGGTCAGTTAAGCACGGGAACAGGCAGTTTCAGAAGGCAGAAGAAGCTTTCTCACTGGAGGTTTTTTATGAATGTACCAGATAAGCATGGGTCGGGAATAGGATGGGGGCAACTAATCCTGTCTTGGGGCAGAAGGAAACCTCTTGCGTTCCTTCCACCTTTGTTTTCTATGAGTACTCCCTGGCTGGTGTAACGGCCACACAAAGAAATAGACAGGTTTGAGCTTTCAGGCACAATTCCTTTTGCCTCATAAATTCTCTTTCCTGCCTGCCCTCCCATCTGGCTTTTTAACCTGAAGATCTTTTCATTGGCAATGTGGTGCTGTTGGTATGTTAAAGGTATTCCCGGCATTCCCCATCAAGGACATTCCTGGTGTCACTGTCAAAGATAGGCGGTTGCTATGTGTCACATCACATAGCAGTCAGCCTTACTTACCTAGAGGCTGCTCAACATCCCGGCGGGCTTTGGGGGAGTAGAAGAAACCCCTCTCTCCACACACCAGGTAGAGAGCCTCCACCAAGTGGGAGCCACAGAGGTGCTGGGTGGCAGCCGCGTGGCTGGTCCCGGGGCCAGAAAGAGTGAGAAGGGCCAGGAGAGGCAGCGATCGGATCCAGAGAGCCATGGTGAGCAGGGTGAGACCTGGGATTAAGAGGTAAAGGAAACACAGGGAGGTCTAGGAAAGAGAAATATGTTGTCACCAAGCACCTTATGTCCTTCGGCTCCTTTGGCATGAGAATGGGACCAAAGTAGCAGATGGACCTTCTAAAGATGCCCTAGCTTGGGAGGGAAGGAGAGCTTCCTGCATCAGGGTTTACAAGTCACAGTAAATGACAAATTACTATAACCAGAAGTCCATCTCCATCCACATCTTCACATCAGTCCTGGCCTCCCTGCTGACTTCCCCCAAAAGGTCAAACTAGACTGGAAAAGCCATCCCACCGAGCCCTGTAGCATACCACCCAGCAGAGCCGAGATCAGCAGACACCTCCAGAGGAAAAACCCTCTCTGCCAAGTCAAAAGGGGCTGTTCCATATGGTGATGGTCCCAAAACAGCACAATGTGCTCAAAGACCTGAGGAACCCTCATTTTCACAGACTAGCAAGCCAGCATTTGTCACCACCAGCTACATCAGCCTAAGGAAACAGCTCTGCAAAACAGGTGGAAGCTAAAAGGGTGACAGTCAGACTTACCGAGAAGTGGCAGCAAGAGATGGGGAGAAGTTTGCTCTGAGAGATGAAGACTGTTAGGTTGGTAGCAATATCGCCATTCTCTCTTTCCCTTATTTATATGCTTTACATTAGCCCAAGTGACACAAGGGCTAGTGCGAGCCCCACCTCCTTGATGACACTCCAGCCAAAATTTTTGCTGCTTGTGCACATTAATTTCCCTCTACGTAGCACCAGCGGGTCTTTGTGCAAGTTAAGATAGAAGCATCAGTTTGCAGTTTCCGTCTCATTTCATCTTACCTGTTTTTGCTTCCCTGAAGCCATCAGTGACCCTTTTAGCAGGAGATAATGGTGCTATTACAGCTGCAATGATTACTATTGACACTAATGCTGGCAATAGGCACTGCTGGCATTGAGGTGGCTCAGCTGTTTCTAAAATGTAAAATTAAAGGCAAACATGTTAATCTGTTTGATTAACATCACCTTGGAAAGTATGCAGCCATGGGACCAAGTTGTCGGTGAGACCATGCTACTGTCAGGTGGCAGAGGGAGGAAAACACATTATTGCGCTGAGGCTACCTGCAGCCCCACTCGCCGGCCACGCGGCACACGGCGAGACACACGCGTCCGCAGCTTGGCCTGCGGGAGGAACAACATCTGCATTTTGCAGGACACCTTGGGTGGTCGTTTTAGCTCAGCATGGGAGCAGAGTATTAGAAATTTTGTAGGGGAAAAAACTAGCCTTGCCCCTTCGCCCACTGAAAGGCAGGTCTCCTCCTCTGTCTGCCAGGTGCCCCTTGGAATTCCTGGGTGGGACTAAGCAGAGACTCAGCCTCTGCCATTTGCAAGTGAGAGCTCTGAACACCTCAGCTCTTCTCTCTGGGGCTCTGCCCAAAATTTTGTCTTTGACACTGAGAAATGTTTCCAGTAAATCCCACTGAAAACCAGGACATAGCTGATTTTCTCCATCCTGACTGGGAATTTCACTTTTAATAGGAGATGATAGCCCAGGGTGGTCCACTGGTGTTCATGGGACTGCGTTTGGCATCAGACCCAGCTCACCCTCTTTCACAACATTACCCCATTTTTTGGATACTTCCATGTTCAGCTTTTCTGCCACCAACAGCATGTTTGTACCTTTCTCTGCTTAAAGTATACTTTTTTCTTTTTTCTCCCGTCTGAAAAAGGCCATTTTAAATGCTGGGGATGAGATGATCTTCCAACTTCTCATCACTCTAAATGTTGAGACTACAAGTGCTCAGCACCACCGAGGAGACACTTTCATCTGTTTGAACTCTGCTGCTTGTTTAATGTGGAACAAGCCCAATTCCCCATGCACAGTATAAATCAGAAGGAAGTTCACCGAAATCAGCAGAATGCCTGGAGACACGCACCAGACCCTTGTTTTTTTGAGTAGCCAAAGCAATTCCATCCATCAGCATGTAGGAGGTAGGAAGTCCCATATACCCCGAGTGTAAATTACATGTTTGCTAAATGACAGTGATTGCAAAAAGGCTCACTGAGAAGTGCTAAAGCTCTGCTGAGGGTGCGGGGAGGGGACTGAGTCGCTCACGTTGATGCGAGACAAGGTTATCGGTTACATCCCCTGCCATGTACCCCTTTCGGTCTCCTGCCAATAAATCCAAGTTGTGATGCTCAACTACAGTTAATAGCATTTCTGCACAATGCGTAACACTACCTCTGTCTCCCTCCCCCTCAAAACCGATAATGGGTGTACTTCAATGACCTAGTGGTGTACCCGAGAAGATAGTCTCAGTTTTCAGCAAAATATGAGTATAAGGAATTCATTTACTCAGACCTTCTTTCTACTGGAGCAGATGGGGAACTAGCAGCTACACAGGATAAAACCTGGCATTTTACCCCAGCTGAAGTAGGTCGTCAAAGCCAGGAGCAGCAGCCTTGTGCCACCCACGTTTCCTCCAGAGCAGGGACCGCCGGCCGGCATCTCACATGAGGGGATCGCCTTGCAGAATTACCCTGCAGCTCCCCTTAGCAGGTGTTTGTCCCGAGGTCACCAACTGCCTGAGGGCTGATGGACCTCAGTCCAGTGGTCACCTTGGAACGGCTCCGGTGCAGGGTGTTCCCCAGGCTGATCACACACTGAGATCTGCCATTTAGGGTTTTCCTTCTTGCGCTTTTGAATGTTACCTGAGCTCACCCAAACTCACGTTTTATTGATGGTGGGACTTTGTAAGGAAGCTCCTCCATCTACTGTCTCCCTTCTGGGTAGCTTCCATGCTGGGCTTCCCCCTTCCCCAGGGCTTATCCCACAGATGCAGCAAAAAAAAAGCTTTTTTATTTTGTGTTGGAAGTGCTACATTATTAGTCTGTTGATTGTCTTACTTTTGGCTAATCAAATCCTGGATGTAGCTCCTAAAAGCTCCTCATGGCATTTCAGCAGCATGCCCCAGCAGGGGAAGGGCTGGCTGTACCCAAGCGTTCAGGAATCCCTCTTGGCTCGCCGTAGTCTGTGTGCAGAAATAAGCCAGAAGATTTATTGGAAGGAAAAAAGATATCACACCGGCTCAAAGTTCAGCACAGACCAACATTTTTTGCAACAGTTTCCTACTATGATTTTTTTCCCCGCTTCCAAAATATGATCACTTTGATTATTTATTGGAAACTCTATTTTCTTACCATAAATGGTCCTTTGGAATTTGAAAAATACTAGCAGTGATATAAATGGGTATAAAATGGATATAAACTGTGGAAAGTTTTGTCTTAGGGGGAAAACTCCCATGTCAGCAGTAAACTGAGAGAAGGGGCCAACGGGGGAGCCTGCTTCTCAACAGAAAAGCTTTTTCCACAGAAGAATCTCATCTCACTCCTTCCAGGTTGGGCTTCCCCATGATTTTCATGTGATTAGGCAGCGATGGCCCAAACACTCATCTATCCTTTCAGCTATGCGTGCCTCCCGTGACCCCACCAGATCCTCAGCTCCATGTTGAGGGTGCCAAAGGGTGGGAGTGGCTGGGTGGGAGTGGGCTGCCCCTGGCTCCTGCCCTTCGTGCTAAGCCACCTCCGGACGTGACTTGAAGCCACCTCCCTCACTCACATCCCCCCAACCCCAAGCAGTTGCATCAGTGGGAATGAGGTTTAGGCAATCCTCGGTGTCATGTAATCAAGTTTTACAGTCCGTTGCCAGCACAATAAAATCTTTACTACTGTAGATGTCTAGCATTTTCGAACCCTGTCCTGAAAAAATCACAAGCCCACTACAGGGGAACCAGTTAACAATTACAAGTTTGTGCAAGTTTTACTGACAGCACAGGTCAGGTCTGGAGGCGAGTGAGTTCTCGGAGAGCACCGAGGGACTCCAAAATGCCACCCACATCCCCGCCACTGCTCTTCAGCCTCAGAGCCACCGCTGGGGCTGCTCTGCCTGCCCCGACTGAGCATTGCCCCAGAAGCAGAGCAGCGAGCGGTGACCGGTGCCTCCTTTTCCCCACAGGGTGAATTTGGTGCCTTGTGAAACAAACAGCCCCAGAGGAGACGGCGTCTGCCAATGCACCCCTGTGCTGTGCCAGCAGCCTGCCAAAACACAGCCCTGAGGCACCCGTGGGGGTCTGCACCCCCAAGAGCAGCTTTTGGGGGTGGCCCAGCCCTGGGAGGTGCCCCAGTATGGTCACTGGTAGCTGGGGATGTGTAGCTGGGACAATGCATTCAAGCACATGGGCCATTTGAGCTACAGAGTTGTAGCTTTTCGCTCAGGATGGGGAAATGGGGACCCCCGTGGGGCACAGTGGTTGCCACCCCAGGTTTTGCCCCACTCCCCATGTGGGGTGCAGCAGTAGCTGGCGGCATGGCATGAAAAGGGGAAGCCAGCATCCTCAGTGCTCCTTGTTTCCATGTGGTTTCCAGCAGCTGTGCTCCCGTTGGTGTGTCCAAGCACCCGTGGAGCAGCAGCGTGCCACTGCCCCACCAGCGGGCAGGGTGAAGGTGAGCCTGGCACCAAGGATGGTGCTTCGCCATGAGAATGCTTGCAACCAAATCCTGCAATGCTGGCAGAGATGCGTGGCAGGTGGGACAGCCGCCAAGGGCTCAGCGAGGAGAGGGGGCTGCTGTAGCGAAGGGTGAGGCTCCGTGGCTTATCTGGAGCCACACAATGAGAGATGCCCCTGCTTCAAAAGGGGCATTGTGCAAGCAGAGAAGGGGCCACTCACTGGGATACGAGTAATCTCTGGTGCTTCTATAAACTAATCCAGGCAGCCGCCCGGGTGCAGGGCATGTGAGCCATTCCCATCACACTGCTGGCCACCAGGCCCAGGGGAGTCACCTGCAGATTTCACAATTTTCCAGGCTTTTCCAAGCCCAGGACATTATCTTGCCACTTTGAGCACAGTGTTGATTCATAAAATGGAGGGTGTAACCCAAAGCCCAGTGTAACCAGCCAGGTCTGGTCCATAGGTTTCCGCCACCACTGTGTTAGCTGCTAACAGCGGGGAAGGTCAGGAGGATGTCCACACCTCTGGAGATGCAGCTCACTGCTAGAAGATGTTCCAGTGAGCAACTCTGAAGAGCCACTGGCTTTCATCAGAGTACAAGGGAGTTTCCCAGGAGTGCTGTAGCTCTGAGAATGGCCGCCTGCGACCCAAACCCTCTGGCCACCCCTCCTCAGCACATTGTGTCTCTTGATAGGGAAATGCTGACCCTTGGCCAGCCCAGCTCACCAGGGACTGTGGAACCAGCGAAGTGGTTTGGCTGCACCTTACTCAGGCCCCCCTGGCCTCTGCAGGCTCAAGCCTCTACACAAGTACAGCTACCCAAGCAAAATAGACCAAATTTAATGATCTCCAGAGTAAAACTCCCAAAAATCTTTCCCATCCGCCTTGGGAAAAGCATAGCGAGGTTATAAATATAGATGGAAAAAAACAGGTATGCTCCTTTTAACCCCATTAAAATATTACCGGCCACATATTTTTGAGAAGGTAGAGGAGAAAATAGCACCTAAGAGCTGCTAATAGTTCCTAAACACAGCTATTAGCAGATGTAGCCGAACAAATTAGTTTGTTTATCAATGAGCAGAAGATTAAATCTGTGGCTATTAATGGCCCAAAAGTAATCCTTGGCATAGATAGAGAAACATTAGAAGAGGTGACGACACTCTGCTAGAGGGCAAGCAATGAACAACAAAAGTAACAAATAACTTCCAGAGTGGAGAAGCGCTGGAAAAGCAGCCTGATCAGCACCAATCCAAAAATACACACTGATGCCGCATCTGTCCTTCTTCGTGTCGTGGAAGTCCATGAGAACAACCGAAGAGTATCTTGACCTGATCCTCAGCAAACAACCATGAGAGGGGCCATGGAGTCCATCAGGGAGTTTTCTCCGGTGTGCACAACTGTAGGCACTAAAGTTTCATGGTGCCACCACCATGGCTTCCACAGCAGGTGGCATCACAGGCTCCACTTGGAAAGCAAAGGCATGGATGACCTGGAGAAGCCTTCGGTAAAATAGAGAAGAAAACGACCTGGTCCTTGGCGGTGGAAAGCACGGGCAGGCCACCAGAGAGCAGCAGACATAGCAGAAAGTGATGGGTGTAGTAACCAGCCAAGGCAGCAAGGGAGTAGAGAGAGAAACGCCAAAAAATGAATGCATGTTTTTTGCTGGCTCAGACTGGATTTGTCCCCTACTGCAAAGTGGTCTCATGGATTGAAAATAAATGATCATGTCGTCACATGCTCCTGTGCTTTCTGCCACCGCTTATCTCCACAGCTGTGGGCGCACCACGGACATCTACAGTGGTTTCCCTGACGATAAAATTGGGGGCTGCAAGCGATGCTATACGAGGTCATTGAGGACAACTCATCCTTGCACTGCACTTTCTGCTGAGTTTAAATATGAAGCTTTGAGACCCCGTCTTCAAGAATAAACTTTACTTTTAAAGCCCCTGTTTTGCTGTTAGAGTGGTCTTGGAGATTTTGGCTAACGCTGCCCTGATGCCCCACTTTTCTCCAGGACATGTGGCTTGCCACCTGCAGGTGCCACTCGTTCCTTCACCTTCACCGCATGCTCCGGGCTTGAGCACTCCAGCTACCTCCAGACCTGAGACAGGAGCTGTGATTTCTTCCTCCTTTCCCCTCACGCCCACAGCGTCAGCACTGCGGGAACTGGTGTTTCACCGAGTGGCCCAGCTCTGTGCCGAAGGGCCTTTCCGAACGTGGCACGTGGCAGCAATCAAACCCAACCCACCATTGCTCTTGCAAGCAGCAGCTGCTCCCAGACATCCATCTCCCTGGCACGATCGCCGGCTGCCCCTCGCTCCCGGGATAGTCTGCCAGGGCTGGGGGCTGCCACGGACCTGCAGAGGGGTCCTCTGAGCCCTCCCTGCTCGCGGTCTGCCAGCCCCCGCTGCAGAGCGCTCTGATCTCCCCTGCCAGGGCACGTGGCCTCCCGGGTCTGATATCATTAATTATCACTGGGTAAGTGGATTGTTTTGAGCGCTTAGAACTGCTTTAGGGATTTGGATGCACACTGGTAACCGCTCCGTAGGCTTGCCTATGGGTTGCTAGACAAGGAGGTGTAAATCCTACAGATAAGGCTTGTTAGTGTTAGGGGGCTGGGGAGGGGGAGGCAGGGGGGGTTTGGTGCCAGGCACAGGGATCTCTGGGAGCTGGGAGGGGTGAGCCCGCTGCTGCAGCCCCCTCCTCTTGCCAGGGAGCCCCTGGCCGGGGGCAGGCGCTGGGGTGCTGCGGGCAGTCGGGGTCAGGCTGATTTACAGCAGCAGAGGAACCGGGGCTGTTAATTCAAAGTTGCCGCTTATCGGTGTTTAGAAAGCAAGCTCCGATCTGTTGGTTAGCGATTTGGCCTTTGCTGTAAATAGAGGGGCCCCGTGCTTTGCTCTGACATTTTTGTCCTTATTATCTTGTCTCAGCCTCCAAGGGAGGTGGGAGAGTTATTTAAGGCTGACCTCAGTGGAAGGAAAATGAACAACTCCCTTACCCCACCCTGTTTTTCTCTCGGCAGTCCCGGGTAACAACTGTTGCATTGAACTGTCTGTGTGAGATACTTAATCCTTCACCATCCCTAAAAATATTTTGTAGATCAATGCACCCTGCTGTGCCCAGAGAAAATAATTGCTAAGAGACCAAGTAGAACTAATGTCAGGAGTGCAAAAATGGATTTTGCATCATTATCCCTCCAGGAAAATGAGTGAGGATGGGCCTTGACGCCATCAGGCACTGATGCTTACCACCCAGCCTGTCTGGTCTTGCATCGCTGGGACAGTAAATCGAGTCTAATTCAAACCCGTGTTTCAGATAAGTTTCAAAACCAGTTACTCCACCCCAAGCTAAACCTCTGAACATCACATACAGAAAGATGTGGTAATGGCTGCTGGGGCTGGAGGGAGTATTTTGGATTTGGGTTAATTAAGATTGGGACCCATACCCTCTGCAGTACCAGGGGAGAGTATTCGGGGATGCACAAGGAGCCTGGGTAGGTCCCGTCCCTGTTGGGGCATACACGGTTTTGGGAGGCTTGTGGTACAGAAGTCAACATGTGCACGGGCTCCAGCTGCTCCTGCATGATAAACGCTGCGTATGAGATGGCTGAAGTGAATTCATAAACAGAGACATGAAGAGAGCCTCGTTCATTTGAAGCACAGCGCTTGCAAGTCTGAAAAGTGTTTAATCTCCAAACGCTCGCTTCATTCACCTGCCACCGCCAACCCTACCAGCTGCAGAGTGCTGCACGGCTAGGGTAGCGCATCTGGGGTGCAGTCACACAGGCTTTTAAATCCCCTGCCTAATCTTTGCAAACCTCTCTATTGAGTTCAAAAAACAAAACACAACAACAACCACCGCCTCCTGGTCAGTTTTCAAGACAGTTCAGCTACTTTCCACTCTCAGCCATGCCAGAAAATTTTCAAAAAATCGTCTTTTCCCTAGAAAACCCAGTGTTTTCCCAAACACTGGAATGAACAAGTGTAGAAAAACTGAAAACAAATTCCTTGCAGTGGAAAGTGCAGTACCTTTTCTGGTCCCTGGGGAAAAAAACAAGTCTGTTTTGAGCTGGATTAGCAGTACAAATGACAGCTCAGGTCAGCCGCAGCCTTACCCGAATCAATTCCCCTCTCTCGGGGGGGTGGCGCATGTGTGTGCACATACCTGCAGCTATAGAATTTGTAAATAATTGAGTTCTTCCGATCCGTACCATCACAGCACAAGAAGAAAGATTTGGTCCTGAGGGGGCTGACAGAGGTTCAAGCCCCAGATCTGCCACTTAGATGCTTCTTCCCAAAGCTGTTTAGGCATGTAATTACTTTTCAGGCTCTGGTCTGAGCCTCTCTGATTCTCTGTCTCCTTTTATCTGTCAGCCTTTTACAGGGACAAGAGTACTCCTCTACCTCCCAAGCGTGTAATGAAGATGAATTCATTACAGCTGTAACACTTTAACGAGCACTGTGAAGATACAGAGTATCGTTACAAGTCCTAAATTAGGAAACTCCCTCTCGGAGAGTGCTGGGGTGCCTGGATGCGTGGTCCAGACCAGTGCTGACAATACATGAATCCACCTGCATCCATGATTCTGGAAGGGTTTTAACCAGAGTAAAAGCCTGGCTTTCACGTAAAAGCCAAGCGTGCAGCAGGGACTGGAATTAGTATCCTTAAACATAAGGATAACTCTGGAGTAGGAAACACATAGGTTGCCTTGGTCATCTTTCCTGATCTCTGGGGGTGCATTCCAGTTCCTGGGCATCCTGTATCCCATCCACCACTCCCACGTGGATGCAGCAGATGCCTTAGGTCATCTGAAATAGTCCCTACCCTTAAGCAAACAGAATCCACCCCTGATTACTCTTACAAGGGTGTTCAACACATTTAGGATTGGGGTTGCATAGCCCGGTTACACACAAGCCAGACAGCATTACCAGGCACAGTGCACACGCTGGTGTTCCCACGTGGCCAGCACTACTGGAACTGAACAGAAACAGTGAGAAACACTGGGAGAGAAAGCAGGTAGCACAGGCAAGCCCCCTGGCGTGTTAATATTTAGAAGAGACCTCCGAACTACTGTTCCATGCATAATTGTGCAATTGGCAATATCCTGGCAAAGAAAGGCTTGGATCAGCTCATCTGCAAACAAGGGACCATTTTCCACTTCCCAGTTAACATTTTGCGTGAGCGCAAGTTGTGGCTCTCCTGCCACATCGGGCCCTCGGCTGGATTCTGTGTACTGCCTGCAGGCAAGGCGGCCGGCTTGAATCTGGGTAGTGGAAGGATGCAAGAGCCAGACTCAGGATGCTAGACCAGAAATAGATTGTTTTTATTCTTAATAACATGTCAGCAGCAGCATGATTCCAAAATGAAAAATAATTCTATTTCGTATTTCTTTATGCAGCAAGACAGACAGACAGATCCACCCACAGCAGCAGCAGCGACAACAGCGAGGGGCTGCTCAGCGAGGTACGGGACACGCAGATACCGGGGGTGCAGTGGGGCCCGGCTCCGAGGAAGGCTCTTCTCCTTTCTTCCTCCCTCACCAGCCCGTGCTCTGTCTACGGGAGCGTTTAACCTGGGCTGACCCATCACCTTGCCTTTCTCCAGGTCACTTTTCATAGAGCTTGCAACTACCTTTGGTGAGGTCTGAAGAAATGGCAGGAGGTTCCCATGACCCACCCAAAGGACATGAGCTCGTGCTTAGCTCTAAGCAGCCACATAATCCTACAGATCTGCTCCATTGTCAGGAAAAGGGAATTTATAACATCTTTTGGTGGAGGGTGTGACCGGGTAGATCCTCAAAGTCTTTTCCTCTGAGCGATCTCATTCAAGGCTACTCCACAAATCTGACCAGCCTTGTGCACAATACTTAAGGGATACTTAAGACAAAATTGAAAGCATGGGAAAAATCTAGGACGACTCAGGAAAAAGCCTAAAAACAGGAATAGTGGAGGGCTACAGGAAATCCCAACAATATCAGAGATTACAGCGGGGGCTGCGGGCGCCTCTCCAGCCCACAGGAAGTCGATGGGTGATAGAGACCAAATGTTCTCCGATACGGGAGAGCGGATGAAGGGAGACTTGAGGATACACTGTCTCTATTAGCGGGACTGGTATGGGAAGCAGCAATAATCCGTGCCAACCGAGCCAAGGCAACACCAGAATATCTGCTGCTTCAATGGGAAAATTGTGTTTTAAACGACTCTATCAAGTGGCTTCAAATAAGTTTGTCTTTAGAAAAGGAATACCATCTAGTGGCCCAAAAAGGCAATAAGGAGGTGCAACAGCAATTAGAGAAACAGATGAATTTAGGAAAATGAGAAGGAAAAACTGCAGAAATAAGGAGAGGAATTAACATATATAGTGCAGTGATTCACCCTGGAGCAAGGGAGAGCTCAAAAGGGACCTGATCATAGTAAATGCAAAGCTAAAATTAGACACTTGCAAAAGCAGATTGGGATGCAAAAATTAAAAATAACTGCTGTAGCTGCTGGAAGTGGTGGAGAGAACTGGATCGGGAGCCATCAGAGGAAGATGATTTCAAGGATGATACAGGCAAATGGGAAAAGAAAGAGAAGTTGAGAATAGCAGCATAATGCACAAAGACTACAAGTGCCGTCCCGGGGCGGACAGGTACAGCGGACCAAGCCACTGTAAGCTGTTAAAATTTTTTAAAAAGTGACCCCAAGGCAGGTAGCTGCAGATATGAAGCACTGAAAGAAAGCACAACAGTAGAGTGGAGAAGAGGACTTAGAGAAGCCGCTTCAAATTTTGAATTAAAGGGGGATTAAGCAGTAAGTTGATTAGAGCTGTGCTCCACCAGCTTTTATTCCTTGCACATTGGGCACCTCCTTGATGAACATTTAATCATGCCATCACAGGCATTTAATCAAATTGCCCAGCAGAATGGTAAGGCAATGGTGCAACTGGCAGCATTAGCATCAGTCTGTACACTTGGGGAAGATGGAGAGTCTTTAATGAACTAATGAGCTGCTTGAATGTCAGCAGGACACGAATGACACCGTGTACCACCCACACACTCCCAGCAGAGCACAGGTATCTCCATTGCCCCTGGCAGCCACGGGGCTGAGGCAGGCTCCTCGGACAGCAGATGAATTAGGAGAGCTAGCAGCACAGATGCACCCCCACGACTCACAGCAAACTCCCACATGGCAAAACGCAGGGGAAGAAGCAATTTACAGGGCTGCTTTCACATTAAGAGAAAAACAATATACTTTTACGTGCATCCCACAGGGCCGAGCACCTGCCCTGCTGCACATGCTTGCATTAGGAAAGTGCTTGAATGATGGTATCTGGGGGACAAAGAAAAGAAATTGTCTTATGCGGATGATATTTGAGGGACTGCAGCTGCAGAAGAAGGGGTACAAAAGAGAAGTATCTGGGTTTTAAAATTAATAGACCAAGTGGAACTTAAAGGCAATTTGAATACGGCACAATTAACGCAACCCCAGGTTAACTGCTCAGGAATTGGAATTGGTGAAACGAGAAGATGGATAGATGCTAGAAAGGTTAAGCTTTCTGTGAAATAAAGACTCCCACTAATCAGTCCCAACTCTGCAGAGTGCTGGGAGGATTTCTTTTCTTATGGCAGTGTGTCCATAAGTGTGCTAGTATCTTATGGCAGCGTATCCATCTTTGCTAGTACTTGCAAAGTGTTACGGAAATGACAGAAAAAGAATTAGGAAGAGAGATGGAGCAAAGAGCAAGACTGTGCTTTATCTAACGTGAAAGAAGCAGCTTGAAAAGCTCCTGCACTAAAATTGCCAGTCAAAGGAAAATTATTCGTTATAAGAATTTCAACACGAGCTGATTCTGTGGGAGCAGTACTGTTACAGAAAAATAATGAAGGAAAATGGGTACCAGTAGCATATGAGCCCTTGCCCCTCCAAGGGCTGGACCAAAATTTCCCTGGCCATGAGAAAGCCTGGTTAGAGGTAGTCTGGGCTGTGGTGGTCTTCAAGGCTTTCCCCTTTAATGGTCCAGTTATACCCCAGTCTACCATACTCTCAAGCACAAAGGGAAGAAATGGATATTAATGTGGAAAGGAAAGGAAACCGGTAATAAACCAAAGGAATTGTGCACTCATGGGGGTGCTAAATTTGAACAAGAAGGAAAAATAAACCAAGATACTGATGTTAGTGGAATGAGGGGACAAATAGAGGGGAAACTAGAGAAAGGATCATGCCAAGGAGCTTACAGGCTGTCAGTAAAAGAAAACCCTTCTACACAAAATATCTCTATAGATAGCTGCTATGCTGATAATGGAATGGAATACTGGATGCACGATAGAAAGAAAGGCAATGGCAAGCACATAACAGGACACCCATGAAGAAAACAGGAGGCTTATTTTACAAGCTTAGAGGGAGAGTGGAAATAAAATATAAGTAAAGGATGGTAAAGTACATGGGAAGACTGAAAGCAATACTGAGAAACAATTGAGTGAGCAAGTAGATAAATTGACTCTGTTTACTGCAGCCCCACCAGGAATCAGCTAAAAGAGAAGATGGGATGGGTACTGTGGCTGGCTGAATGAGAGCAAGTTATCTTAGGTTGTCATAGTAAGTTATGTAAAGGAGTACAGGGTACTCTGAAAAGAGCACACAGAATTTATGTTTAACCCCAAATGAAGCAAGAAATAGATGACATAAATGAAAACTGCACGAGGTGTACAATAATGCAGAAGTGGACTGGTAAAAGAAAGCTGCCAACTCTACTGCCTTGGCTAAACCAAGGACCTTGGCAAATACTGCAAAGGGATCATCCAGATAAACTGTCACAGTCTAAAGAAGGGTATCAGTATCTCTTTGTCACTGTGAATATCTTTCCAGGATGGGCTGAGGCTCTTTCACCTAAACAGAATATAGCTGCTGGAACTGTAAAAATGCTTTTAAAGAAAATTGTGCATAGATACGGAACAGCAGCTGAGATAGGATGAGATGAGGAGCAGGGGGGTTATAAGTGAAGTAACTCGAACCTTAATAAGTAACCTAAGGATTAAGCAAGGGCTGCATGTACCCGGCTGCCTGCAGTCCTCCAAACTGGTAGAAAGAAATGAGTCAGTCTATTAAAAATAGACTGAAGAAAATTGTAGGACAATACCCAAAATGATGGGCTGAAAAGTTAACCTCAATATTAGTAGCTTTAAGAAGCAGTGACAGATTAGGGACTGGTTTATAACCCTACCATATTTTGTTTGGATAAGCCTGTTCCTTGGCCCTCTGTCCAGGACCGTAAAATATTATGGCAGGATAAAGAAGAAAACAAGGCTCAGGTCAAAGAAGCAACATGAGAAAAATAGGTAAAATTACAAAGGAAGAATCCAATTCATATATGGTTTATGAAATAAGGGGCTACGTAATGTATTTGAAATCAGATAAGAAGGAACGAGTCTTAGAGACAAAATGGAAGGGGACCTATTATGTTACTAATAGGATAAATCCTCTGAGCTATTAAATAGATGAGGGCAATGGTAATTAAAAATGGGTTCATGTTTCTCAGATGTCCCCCTAAGGGGCCAAAAAAATTCTGGAATCTGTCATGAATTTGCCAAGAACAGAGACATAGTAAATGGTGCAAAGAGGAACCTCCGGCGCCCGTTCAGCCGGAGCCTCCCGCACTCACCCGTGCCCCTGCACAACTGCAGTGCTCGGAAGCAAGAGGTGCAGCCCGCGTGGTGGTTACCTCCCACGTGGCTGCAGTAGATCTGTTTATATGCTTGCCTACTAACGGGGCTGGTTTATGCTTCAAGTTTCGCTTATTTTCTATTTTTGTGGGGCAACAGATTTTACTACGTCTCCTTGAAGAAGCAACAGCTGACGGAGTCACGGAGCAGTGATGCAGACTCTGAGGCAAGGCGGAGGAGCTGAGGGCTCCTGCAGTTGCAAGGATTTTTAACTTGGCTTTTCAGTCCATAATAATGGCTTTGGTTCTTTTTATAAATTGCATTAATTTTAGACACTTAGCAAGGCAGATAATGACTATGAAGTGCTTTGGAGAGCTAGAGGAGACAGCCTTCGGACCTTTATGGGTTTTGAGGCTGGACCAGAAAGCGAACACCTCCACAAGACTCTCTGCTCAGTTCTGATCAGGAGCCTGACATCACTGCAGGGTTTGCAGCATCCTTCGGCACTCGCAGGCAGCAATCCAGGAGCTGGAGACTACCAAAGGAGAGGGGGAACAGCAACCCACAGGCCAATAATGTGGCCCCGCTATTGCTAACAAGGTCATAAGCTGTGCATTAACTCTACAGGCTTCATTGTAACATCTTGCCTGTTTGGAGCTTTATTTTCTTTATTTTGGTCTGTTTTACTGGAGTCACCAATATGATTTTCATGGCTAGATAGCTATCCTATGACCTAACCTGCCCGAGTCTTGCATAGCTTGCTCCAGCTACTTAATCTAATAGTAATAACTTAAGACTCCAAATTAAAAATTGTTACAGCTCTTAAGAGAGCCTTGAGAGTTGCAGCTCGAGATCTGGATCCACCCAGGTTGGGAAATCATAGCTGAAGCTTTGAAAAAAGTGCTTTAAAATTACAGTAACTGAATGAACTCAGTAGTTCTATTCATTTATGGGACAATCCAAGGAGGAGGAACAACTTGAGGAGAAGCGGCAAGCCCTAGCATTGAACTGCTGATATCAGGGATGGCCTTTTAAGCAGTTGAGGAGGAATTTGGGGGGGGGGGGGGGGGGGTGTCAAATAAGAAAGGAAAGAGAAAGGAAGGACTGAAGCAGGTGGGAAACTAAGTGCTGTCAGTAGCTAAGTAGTTAAAATTTGAACGAGCTGGGGGTTCACGGTATGTATGTCAAGGTCTGAAATGGGATAAAGCAAAATGGATTGTAAACTATTATGACTGAGCCACAGTAGAAGTAACACTGGAGAATGATGGTATATAAGTATTGGAAGATACTTACACCCGATAGCCAAAAATTAACTGCTAAGACTTGCGTTTCTTTGAAGAGGAAATTATAATACTCATATATAGGGGATAAGGATGGTAAAAGTCTATACAGAAATGTTATAACTGATCATGCAAACAACTATGCGTAATTCTCCCCTTCGCTGTCCCCCACAGTTGTTTAGCTGCCTCCACGCATCCCAAGCCCAGGTCTGATACTGCACAGCTGCATAACCTTGGGCCAAAGTTCTGAGCAAACCGCTAAGTTATGAGACAGCCTGCAAGAAGATAAGAAGGGCAAAAGCAGGGGGAGGAAAACTGAGAACTTTGGGTCAGATCAAGCCATTAATATCTGCAGTGAAAGCTGGATGAAACTGGGTTTGAGCATCCTAACCATATGTTACCTTCCTCAGAAATGGCCAGCAATAGCATTAATCACACACCTGAGCTACATCGGGTGACAGTGATATTGGGATATCTAAGAACAAGATGATGCTGTACCTGTGTAGTAGACTGAGAAAGTGAAAGCATGTGAAATCCTCCCAAGGACTGGCAAACTTGGGACACCAGTGGCCCCACCCAGTCTGCAATAACCAATACACTCAATAAAACCAAGAGACCACCAAGGGTGCCCAGGATCACCAGCACACAGGAACATCAATAGCTGTAACTGCAGTTTGCTGTGAAGGGTGACAGCTGGGCTCTTGAGCTGCTGTGGGAGCTTTTAAAAGAGGGCCTGAAGGGGGTGCCCAGGCTCTGGTCTGGGGTGGCCAGGGCTTGCTCCCTGGTCCTTGTGCTGGGGAGGGTGCAGGTAGATCAGGGCTGTTCTATGCCTGGCTTAGGCCAATTTAGATGTTCAGGGGTTGTCACCAATGGTTATCGCAGCCTGGCAGGGTGGTGCAGCTCAGGGGTTTGTGCCTAAGCATCCCCTTGCACGAGAAGGTGAAATTTCAAACCTCTTTGGGTTGGTTCAGGCAGCAAAGCTTCTAGGGCAGCTCTGCATTTCTCAAATGTATGAGGCTGCAAAAGCCGGGAGATGGTGGGGACTGAGGGTCCTTCATCAAGTTGCCATAGGAGTTGCTTTGGGGCTAAAAAAGCAGACTAATTTATTCTCTCAAACTGCAAAAAAATAGATTCTCTCTCTCTCTTTTTTTTTTTTTTTTTTTTTTAATAAAGAAGCCTTTCTCCTGTTTCTTGCACCCAGGAGCCTAGCACACAGCTCTTGACTTCAACTTTGTAGCTTGGCCATGCTTTTGGTCTGCGCTAAGCCTCTTTCAGCAGTCAATAGAAAAGCTACCCAAAAAGCCAGCAGGCTTTGGGTCCATCCCTCCGCCCCCCTCTGAGCTGGCCCTACGTACGGAAGTGAAAAGCTGTTGGGGTCACATGGTGACAGGCAGCGGTGCAAACGTTTGGAGAAGACAGGTAGGCGTTATCAGCTGGGAACTAGGCAAGGGCAGAGCAGGCAGTTTTGGGGCTGCAAGGGAAGAGGGGAAGGAAAGAGCCCAGTTCTTGTATTAACTGATAACATTGAGCGCATTAATCAGCGAGTGAAGCTCATCCCTTACGCTTTCCAGGGAGTGAGAGATGGTCTGAGGGCTGTCCAGGAGCTCGATGCTGTGGGTGTAGGGTTCATATTTAACCGAGAAGGGCCGCTTGATGTGTGCCGCATAGCTCCTGCAAGGAAAGGGTGTAGAGGGCTTGGTACAAGAGATGGGGCCTGAGCCTCCCTCGTACCCATCACCATTTACCCACATCACAACAGGTTAATACGTCCTTTAGGCAGAGTCTCTAAGCTGGCACAAAAGTTCTGGTTTCACACCTTTCCAGCTCTGCAGGGCCATGGCAGTAGTTGAGGCCCCTCCTG
This sequence comes from Falco peregrinus, assembly GCF_023634155.1. Classification (NCBI taxonomy): domain Eukaryota; kingdom Metazoa; phylum Chordata; class Aves; order Falconiformes; family Falconidae; genus Falco; species Falco peregrinus. The sequence continues at coordinate 2,439,212 of NC_073729.1, read as the reverse complement.
TTCAACAAGAAACACCATGAGTCTGGCTGCAGGTTTCTGTGGGCTGAACACGTGAGCTTGCACCAAACCGGAGGGTACGCTGAACTGGTCACTTCCATGCCAGGCAACCTCTGCTTCAATACCTTTTTTTTTTTTTTCCCCCCTCCAAAAATGCCAAGGAGATTTAGAAGCTAATTACAGGGAAAGCCCATGGTACTATAGTATTATATTCTCAAATCCTTTCTGACATTCATTTATTGACTAATCTCTGCTTGGGGAGGGGGGGAATTAGCTGCGAGCCGTCTTAAGGGTAGATTTGACAGACAGTGGCTCAGGCCTGGCCAAGAGGATAGGAATAGCATCACCATGAGCTGGAACGAAGCTGCAGTACTGTGCCCTAAGCCAGCTGGAGCCTAGACCTCAGCGAGGAGCTGACCTTACCTGATGCCTCCCAAGAACAAGACCTTGTTGCTACCTTTCTGATGGAGAAGTGCATGGTCAAGTGACAATGAACAGAGGGTAAGGCTTCCCCAAAGCTGCTCTTGTTCACCTCCAACAGTAAGATTTGTACACTTGGCAAGGCAGGGTTCTTTGTTTTCTTTAGCGGCGGTGTAAGTGTGGAGCTGGGACTCTACGTTTCGGTATTCAAGGCTACAATCGCATGCTGGGACAGTGAGGGGACAAACAGCACTAGCGACAGACCTGCTCCTCGCCTCCGCTGAGGCTGCACCCTTTCGCTCCTGAATCGCTTGGCTTAGGGTACCCTCTTGTGGCTGCCGCGGGGCTGCCGCTGCATCCAGCGGGAAGCGCATCCCGTTCCCGGGCCGATGCTGCCCTGGCTGGTACCGCCGGCGGCGGGGCAGCCCAGCCCCGAGCCGCCAGGGTCCGGGGGAACCGCCAGACACAGCCAAACAGGGGGGTTACCTGCCTGCCGGGACACAAACCCGAGCGCGACCGGGGAGAGGGGGCGGGGGGCTGGCTGCACACTCACATGAGCAGCCTCCTAAAGGATGCGGCTTGTCTCAGCTCTGCCCAGTCAGGCCCCCTCACCTCGCTTATTAACACCATCAGCCACAGGGCTGGCTCCCAGCACAGCTGCTAAGGGTTGGAAACTTGCCCTCCAGCACAGGGGTGTTCACTTGACACCTTATTGAGGCAAACAAGTACAACACGGGTGTCTGAGAAGGGCGCTGAGTGGGCATGTTCACCCTGGAAAACTGGTAGGAAGTTTTCTTTCTGGGAGAGAAGCTGTTTTTGAGGGATAACGCTGACAATCAGTTCTGTGGTGGCAGCTGCTAGTAATGCAAAAAATATAGATGTTTTAATGTTTTCTCCTCATAGGGTAACATCTGTGCAGTCTCTGAGCTCTTTAAAGAGCATCATTTATAGCACTCATTGCTGTCAGAATTCTCTAGCCTAATCTTGGCTGTCTATGTGGTGTATTTTTCCTTTTTAAATGCAAGGAAATGAGTCATTAGGCAACAGTGGGTTTTTTTAAAGCAGCCTAGTGTGTGAGAGGATGGGCTCCCCAGGTTCTTGCTTTTGAGCAGTTGGACTCCAGGTTGTATGAACAGGGCAAGTGAGAGTAATAAAAGCAGAAGATGAAATATAGCAGTACGTGCTACGTTATGTACCCAATATACCCCACTTGCAGGAACTGCAAAGTCATGTATGTTGTGTAATACTTTGCCTCATTCTGTCCCTTTCCTAATCCAAGATGAAATAGTACAGGCAAAGTTTTCCTGTCAGTGTTAAAGGACTGAGCTTTCCTCTTGTGGGCATCTCTGAGCATGACCAAGAAAATACTCTTCTGAAAATAGTCCATGGGTAGAGATGCCCCTCTCCATCCTGTATGCAGTCCCATGGGGTGGGGAAACCCAGTTGCATCAGTGGGATGCTGTCTGGGGTCTGCTAATTCACGTTAACCAGTCTAGGAGGCAAAAGTTGCTTTTTTTCCATGGATAAATCTATCCACGTCAAGCAAATCTTTTTTGTTTGTGTAAAAGCTACTAACAATGCCTCAGGGTTCCTCTGCTGGTTGAATGATAAATGGGTAAGTTGCCCAGCAGCTCTCAGAAAGACAAACATCTTTCTGCATCCTAAATGCAGAGACTGGCACTGTTTTGAGAAGCTCTTCACCCCTCTCCTAAAACTTTCACCCACAGAGCAAACCTTTACGTGATGAAGAAGCTTGTGTTTCAGGACATGAGCTGGTGAGATGCTGCCGTGAAGGACAGCCAGTACCTGACCTGTATCAGTTGGCCCTTTTGCAACAAGGAAGCAGAGTGGGTGCTGGTAGGTGGCTTGGTTCTCCAATTTCTGGACCGCCAGCCCTCTGCTATGTTGCTTGGCTTCCCCTAGGAACTAGTGGGAGACAGTCTGTAACTCCTTCCTGGGAGAACCGGGCAGACAGGCTAGATTTGTCCCTGCTCTCCCTCCCGGAGTCTTGGTCCAAGAGTGCCTCCCACCCCAACCCACTCCTCCACACCCACATCACTGAGTTCAGCATATTTGGGGGGGCTCCTAGGCAAATCCAAGGGACCAAATTTGGGCCCTGTAAGAACTGGAGAATCACTTCACTATGAAAGACCTGACAACAGTTTCCAGAATACTTCTGAGACCTTGAACTGAAAGCAGCCACGGTGTCAAGCCCTTTTTCAGTATATTATAGCTTCATTTCCTTCTGTTAGGATCTCTCTCACTGCCCAGTCCTACCTCAGTTTACTTTTGGCATCACTGAAGCTCTCGGACACAAAATATACGGGCTGGTAGTTCTGGTCCTGGTAGGGCTGAACAGCAGCAGCATCAGGGTCGAAGTCCCGGACCTCCGGTTCATCTGACAAGGAGTGCTACGGACACAGCAGAAAAACGCCAGCATGAAATTCAGGGGATCAAAGAGCACATATGTGATAGACAGAGGTGAGAATGAATCGGGTAAGGTCATTGGAGCTGTGCAGAGGAAGAAGGGGTTTTGCTGTGTAGGGTCCAGAGCAGAGAGGCAAGTTGTGCTGAGACTTACTATGAGCTCCCCGTAGGAAGACAGGAGCCCGGCTCCATAGGCTTTGACTATCCCGTTCTGTCTGCAGAGCCCAAACTCCACTGTAAACCAGTAAAGCTGTGAAAGGAGAAAGAAAAATGCATAGAAACACAGCTTTTCATCTTTGTCTCACTGTCACTTCTGAGCCCTTGTGTTGCGGCTGGGGTCTGAGGTTGTTTAAATGAAGGGGCATCTGGCACTTTGTCCCCTCTCCTCACCCTGCACCCATTTGCCAGAGCAAACTGTGAAACTAAGCTGCTGCCACGCCGTGACAGATGGGAACAGTGTCCCTGGGCTGGTGCCCTGCGTGCCCAGCTGCAGTGTGGTGCTGCCCTTCGGTGCCCTTGGAGCAGGACAGGTCACCTTGTCGAGGGAGAGCCAAAGCAAGCAGATGTCATTTAATCCTATCCCAAAGACTCCCAGCAGAGCTGCTGTTAGAAATACAATGCTTGATGATATTCTGGTGCCCAAGAAAACTGGGTTAACGTGCAAGCGAGCTCTGCTCTTTAACTGATCTCTGCTCTGCGTGATCATTGTAAAAGGGCAGGGCTGGGGCAGCTCGGGCAGGGGCTCTGGGGCTGCAGATCTGCGGTGGTCAGGCTGGACCAGTCTCCCTGCTACTGCAGAAGGGCTGCTGGAGGGCTCAGGGCCCCCATCCAGCAAAGAGGAAAACTTACTGTAGCAAGTTTCTCAATTTCTTCATCAGTTGCTCCCAGAGATGCCAGCCCAATGTCCTGGGAAGAGAAGAGGGGCGAGCGTCAGGACAGGTCGGGTCCGAGGCCCGCTGTGCGGGTCGCTCTGCTTTGTTGCCTTGAGACAACAGGCTTTGTTGCCCTGCATTGCCATGCACCTGCTGGGGCTCCACCGTGCTCACACTAAAAATGCTTTGCTGCAGAGTCTGATGTTTTGACTCTGTTTTAGGGTTTTTGTTCCATCACTAGGGCTCCTGACCATTGTGTTTAATACAAATAAATCCTAGAACAAGAAGGGTTTAGGTGGTGACACTGGGGTCGGTTTGGGTTCCCACCTCATGCCCTGCCCTCTCAGGGGCAAGTGCACAGAGAATCCCCTTACCTGAGAGAACTGGGCAAACGTCTTGTCAGCCAGCATCGGGACATGCCCCAGCAGCTCGTGACAGCAATCCCTGCCGAGGCCCAGGGGGAAAGGAGGAAAACACAGTCAGCAGCAGACAGAGTTTGTCCATTAGAGAGAAAAATTAATTGCTGGCCAGGTAGGATGCACGGGCGAGGGAGGCCATGGGGACTGGGTGATACTCACGGCTCAGGGGAGTGCATGGGTGAGGAAGCGTGGCGAATGTACTGCGTGCACTGGAAGACGCGGAAGGCCAGGCTGGCGAGGAAGTCCCGTGCCGACAGCAAGCCAGCCACCGGCCGGAGCTGGAAGCCAGTCCTCTCTGAAACAGCACAGACCGTCTCCGCAGGGGTGCATGGCCCACAGGCTGTGCCAGCATCCCACGTTCCCGGCACAGACAGCAAAAGCATCAGTGCTGGAAACTAAAGGGCTTCTGCTGTGCCAAATCAAATCTTTTTGCTCTTTTTGCTATTAGGGAGCAACATCTGCTCTTTTTGCTATTAGGGAGCAACATCTGCTCTTTACGTGCTGCAGTGGGATCATTGACGGGCTTGACCTTCCATTGCACTGTATTTAGCTGCAGTCCTCCCTGCCTGGGCTCTACCCCTGTCTTTTCTGGGCAGTGCACAAGCCTCCACCAGCTCTCCCCCCAAATCTCAGCTCACACCTTCCTCCTCTGGGTTTGCATTTCCCAGCTGCAGCTGCCACCACAGTGGTGGAGCCCCGGCACGTGCTGGACCTGGATCCCCCAGACTCATACCCACCTTTCAGGAAGCGGGAGACCTCCTCCAGCTGAGGGATGTTGTTCTCATTGTAGCCACAGAATTTCTCCAGTAGATTGAAAGCTTCAAGGTACTCCTTGCAGGCATGGGTGGGGTACAGGCTCTTCAGGGTGCTGTACACCTCTTTCCTTCAGGACAAGAGGTGGCAGACATTCAGTGGCTTGATGTGCCTGGTCCTCTCCTGTCCTCTGGTTACACGCTTTTAAGGACTCACTCCTCTAGGTTTCTTGCCCTTTTGCCTTTCTCCACCGCTAAGTCTATGTCTATGTGTGCACTGACAGGGGTGTGTAAACATACAGACACATATTCAAATGACCCTGTAAAGTCGGCGGTTGTATCTCCACAGACCTATTTCCAACCTTGAAGGTCAGAAGACTGTGTAAAATGTATTAACTGGAATTAAAATATTCCCTGTAGGTTAGCTCCTGAAGTTGTACTATGGAGACAGTCAATATAACCAGGAGATGCCTTGTCAGGAGCCTGTGTACTCAGCTCCTATGAGCTGGTCTTGTTTCCAGAAACACTCCTCAGTGGCACTCCTGGAAATAACCAGGTCCAAAGGAAGCATTTTCCTAAGTGAGGCTAGTGAGGTACCATGCGGATATTCACCACGGGCCTCATACATCTTTCTGCAGCTATGATAACTGCCCTTTTTTTTTGGAGGCTGCTATAAAGCAGGTCCCCTGAGGGAAGCTGAACTCCAGATCATCTGCCTCAATCTCTGGAGAGGCTCCTCTGGAGGAAAATCCTGGGGGCTGAAGCATGAAAGTGCTCTCAGTGCCGCCACAAGAGAGCAGGAGACAGAGCAGCACTGTTTTGGAGGTAGCTTGCTCTCCCAAATGCAGTCCCTACCATAAAACACCATGCAATGAGTTACTGGTTTTTATAACAAGCTGTTAAGTAGGGTGCTTGCATTCCTGGTACACTTTTCAATAGGTCACACTCTAACTGTTCACGTTTTGATTCCCAGCTTCTAGTGGTGAAGCCAGTAAAGGTCACAGACGAAATCAGCGCTCACCAGGTAGCTGTCTCCTCTGCCGTGTACTCCACGTGAGGTATCGGGTCCCCACTGCAAGGCAAACACACTCTTACTGACAGCAGCAGAGCACAAGCCAGGCTCCTCTCCTCTTTGAGAAGGAAGCACTTTGGAGAAGCTCTGCAGGGTGTTGATCAATCCTTAAATCAAACACGGGGGTGACAGGAAAGACAAAGCCTTAGTACTTGGCCATGTGTACAGGTGCCACAAATAGACGCAGAGGAAAGCATTAGTCTAGCCAGAGCTTATAAATGAACAACGGATGAGCAAAAGCTTAGCAGGCATATTTTCCAGGGGAGGGGGGGAAATGGTTTTCACTGGAAAAAAAGGAAACTTTGTGTGAAAATAAATTAATTTCATGTGCCTGCACTTCAGGGGGCTGATGGTTCCAAGAATGAATCAGTGGCCGGGAAATAAAAGCAGCTAATAAGGAAAACGAAATGCATTTGAATTGCAGAAAAATATGTTAACAGTAAGATTAAGGACTGCAGGAAAATAAAATCTTAACATTGATTTAAGTAGGAACTAAGGAAGACTAACACTTTTGCCTTTTCTCCATCATAGTTAGCAATTGTATTTCCTAAATCCTTCTGTTCTGTATTTGAACAAATGAGATATTCAGAATTTACAGAAAAAAAACATAGCTCCTTTTCCATTAACAGCCTGAAGGGATGCTACACAGTGGCTCATAAATGCTACCCTGCAGGTGAGGTATGAGAGAAGACATCTTAAATGGGTGCATCATCTCGGGACAGCATTTGTTCCTGTGTCCCTTGGGACTCTCTTGTTGGCACGGTGACTTTCTGTGCATTTAGTATTAGTATAGGATAAAAACATCAATGTCAATATTCTGGGCTTCAAATCAGCAAAGAACATGAAGCCTAACAGGACAGAAAGCCATGCCAGGATCACACTGGTTGCAGGGATAGCTCAAGAAGGTGACCCATGTAATTTCCATAGTCTGCTTCCAGCACACCTCACTACAGAAATCTACATTTAAAGTCCTCAGAGATGGAGATGCTATGGTAGAAGGCAGTGTTACTGAATAGGGTCTATGGAGTATTTTACAAACCCAGCTGAATATTAGAGCTCTGTTTGATGTTGGAGTGAAGAGGCTGAGTGCTATCACTGCATATATCAGAACAGGAGTATTAAGTAGGACTACAAGAGACAGTCTTAAATCTATATAAGACAATGATGAGACCATTACTGGCATCTATTTAATTTATCAGACAGAGTTAGGAGGTGAACCATTTAGTCTATAAATACCTTCATAGCAAAAAATAATAATCTGATAGCAGAATTCAATCTGGCAGATGAAAGACATGTATGATCCATTGGGTGAAAGCTAAAGCTATCAAAACTCAGTTTAGAAATAAACCCCACATTTTTTCACAGCCAGGATAATGAACCATTGGAACAAGTTTTCTGGGCACATGGTAGCTTTTTCAGTCATTGAAACATCCATGTCAAAACTAGATGTCATTCTAAAAGAGATGTCACATTTCAAAATGAAGTTTGATGTCTGGTGGAATTATACGTGGCTTTTGTTATGCAGGAGGTCTAATCTGGCTTTATCAGTGTATGAATTAATGGTCACAGACATTTTTTAATTGAAAAGAGACTGGAATGCATAGAGAGGAGGGACACAAAAAGAAATGTCAAGGCTGAATGAGGAGACAAAACATAAAAAAAGAGATCTCATACAGGTAGCACAATGACTTCCCAACAAGTTGCATTAACATGTCATTATCCCTGCATGGATGTTATGAAAGAGACTTACTGCTTATAGTGAAAAGCAATTTCTGCTATTGATTTCCTTCTCTGGCGGTATACTTGGTCAGAGTAGCCCTGTGATGACAAATAGGAACAGAGACAGGATTTTTAATCAGTTACCAAAATTTCTTACCTAACAGAATTCATCACTGGCTGGAGAAACCTCTGTCATGGTGCTGCTTGCACTACAGTCCCCTGAGCAGCTGCACTAACAGGTGTTCTCCAGCTCCCTGCTTCCGAGGGAAGGCTCAGGACTCCGGTGTGAGGATGTGCCCCCTCAGACTAACTCACCGGGTGATCCAGATCCAAGTCAGGGTCAAACTTGGTGACCAAATGGTGGCACTTGTCCAATTCGCAGATCCTTCTGGGAAACCAGTGAACTGTGGGGAGAGAGAAAGAGAAAAAACAGCTGTGGAAGTGAAGACAGAGCATCCCCTGCTGAGAAGGGGTTGTGAGGCTGAATAAGATACATCTGACCTGGGGTACCAAATGCACACACACACCAAACAGGACAGGACACAGCTGTGCCCTCCAGGCAGTAGTCCCACACTCTCAATGCTCTTGTACCATGATCTGCATGTCATGACTTCCCTGCCCATCCATCAGCAGAGTATTTTGTGACAGAAGTAAACAAGAAGCTGAAAATCAGGTTTTACTTGAAGATTCCAGACTTCACATTAAAAACAAATCCAGCGAGCCATCTGGTTGCAGAGCAACCACTGCAGATCTCTAAGGTTATTTTACAATAAGAATCACTCTGTTTTCATAACAGGGTGGCAGAGGGAACGTGTTGTAGTTCAGTGTTGGATCTGTATAGAGTTCTTGACACATAGGTAGGAAACTGCTTTGCATCTATAATATAGCACACTGGAGTGGGAATGGAGAACTCTGTAGGAGAGGTGTGAGAAAAGCATGAAAGTCCATCTCCCATTTCTATTTTTTTTCAATCTGGCACCAGAAGGATGGACTCTGGAGTCTGTTGAGAAATGGACAAGGAGGGAAGTGGCTTTCAGGACCCGGCTGTCCCAGCAGCAGCCTTTTCTGCTTTGCTCAAATTCAGCTGTTCCCCTTTCCTGGGAATAACAATCTCCCCCCTGTTTCTACAACTCAGCCTCTCTGCCATAGCGAAACAGTTTATAAATTCCTTACATTTGTCTTCCTTAGTGGTCCTCACATCTTCTGCGACCCTCTTGATGGAACTAATGAAGGTATTGAGGTCAGAGCTGTGGACTTCACAACGCACGAAGTACTCCAGTTCAGCAGTCCCTTCGCGGGGCTTCCGGCTAAGCCTGGTCTCCAGGTGGTGAATTTTGGCTTCAAATGTCTTTTGGGACACGGAAAAGGAGAACAAAAACATGAAGCAACGCTTGAAACACCTGCTGGTACTTCCCAAAGATGTCCATATGGATACATTTGGGAAAGATTCCCTCTGGTCTTTCTCCCCGCCCCGCCCCCCCCCCGCCCCGGGACACACACACTCACCCCTGAGTCCCGCAGTTCCTCCCGGACGGCTGGTGCAGCCAGTCAGGAACTACCCGCAGACTCCACGGGGACAAAGAAGATCGTTTCAGGCGGGGAAACCCTCGTGGCAAAACGCCGCCCCCTCGGACCCCCCTTTCCTTTCACCCCCCCTCCCCCCGAGGCTCCCCGCGGGGCTGCGGGGGAGGGGCGGGGGGGCGGGGCTGCCGGCGCGCGGCGCTGGCCGTGGTGCTGAACCGGCCCCTCAGCGGCGGCCTTGGCGCGGCGCTCCGGGCCGGAGCCGGCACCGTGCGGGCCCACCGCCAGCAGCGACCCCGCTGGGGCTCGTCATCAGAACCGACCCCCCCACACACACACACACACCCCCAAACGGAGCCTGCAGCCTTCCCAGGGCCCTGCTAGATTTGTGGGTATTTTCTTTAGCCCGGTGAAAACTGGCAGTAACGAGCCCGAGTCCCTGGGCAATGACCCAACCTTTGCAAAGTTTCTTCAAGATCTTTGGTAGAGGAAGAGACATGATTTCTTTTGTTAATCAGAGGCAGAAAGATGAGAAGGAACAGATGTGATGCCACAAGTAAATTAAATTTAGGACCATATGTTTTAATGTACCTACCACCTTCACTATTACATTGTCCCCTCAACAATCAATACCTTTGCATTAATCTGACAGCCATGATTGCATTACCTATGCTTTGGCTGCATGTAACACATACAGAAGGGTGAAATCAGATTCCCTGAAGCCTGGTTCATGATGAGGCAAATGTCATTATGCCCGTCTGCTTTCATATCTTGTTGTACCTGCATTGCCAGAGGGATCTGGGAAATGAATCTTCCTCTGTTGTGGCTTGACATGCCTGTCTTTTTATTATATTTAAATCTCTATCTGTGCCACGCTCAAAGATCTTTATAACTAGGAAAGCTCTTGATGCAGCAAGTAAATTGCTCCAGGAAGAAACAGACAACATTTGAACATAAGCTGCACCTGTTTCTTGCTTGGTGTTTTAAAAATTGTTTACATTATAGACTTTAGATGCAGCATAACATAAAATCTACCAAGTACAAGAGCCTACACTTCTATATTCCATACCTGCTAAGCAGTGTGTTGTATTTGAAATGTTACACTGATGCATTTTTTCATGCCTTATCTGGCACTGTGTGCTTCTAGGAAGGAGATGCCAATCGTGGCAACACCAAGGCTTTTGTCTGATAAGCTTGTCTTAAGAGATTCTTTCAGTCTTGAGACAAGAACAGAAACATATGTTGCCCAGAAAACAGCTTTTCTTGCAACAGTCCTCTTAAAGGAGATGCAAGATGTTTTGTGATTGCTGAAGATCTTAAACACTTTTCATAAGATTATCAGAGACAGTACTGCATGGGCTGTTAGGTAGTGGGTTTGCTGTATAGTGTTGCTGTTGATCTGGTTTTACCCCAGAAGTGGTTGTATTTCATGGGGAAGAAGATGCTATATAATTGTTATGTGTACTAATACGTGAGCTAGCAGCATGCCCTTGTGATGAGAAAGGCCAACCATGCACTGAATTGTAGTAGAAAGACTGTAGACAACAGGTCAAAGGAAGTGATCTCTATCTGGGATGAGGAGACCACATCTGGAGTACCATGTCCCATAGAAAAAAAATACATTGATGTGCTGTAGCGGGTATAGTGGAAGGCTGCCAAGATGTTTAGGGGACTGGAGCACAATGCTGTAGGAATAAAGACTGAGGGAACTGGATTTGTTCCACCTTAAGAAGTGAAGGAGCAGAGGAGGTCAGTTCACTGTCTACTAGTACTTGGTGGGAGGATATAAAGAAGACAGAGCTAGACTCATCTGAAAAGTAGACAGTGGGAGGACAAGAGGCATCAGGCATAAGCTGGAAGCAAGGACATTGAAAAGAAAAATAAAAGCGAAAAATCTTTTTACCATGAGGGCAGTCGAACATTGCTCAAGGGGTCCAAGGAGACTGTGGATCTCTGCCTTGGTGATATTCAAAATGTGTCAAGCACAGCCCTGAGCAACCTGCTGTGACTGGACCTGCTCTGAGCAGGCGGTTGGACTAGAGACCTCCGGAGGCCCCTTAAAACCCACATGACTGATTAACAGGAACAAATTGTCCTCTCCTTTCACTGCTGAAGTCAATGAAATTAAACCACTATAGATAAAACATATCTCAGAACCTCAGTTTGCAAAACACTTTTTTAATCATCCTGGATGAAAATGTACTATATAAATGCAAGTTGTCATGTTTTGATTACTGTTTAAACAGGCAGCATTTATCTCAGTTTTTCCATTCATGGCACTGAGATCCTAGATAATGCAACATTATATTGCTGGCTAGGGGGAGAAAGCTCAATTAGTTACCAGTTTTCCTTGGTATTAAATCCATATACAGGGCATGTCTCTGGGGGGAACCAACAGAACCTTTAATATGTGGATTAAATTCATCCCTGAAGCAGGGAGGTAATTTTGAAATCAATATTCCAGTTTTACACCCAGGGTGAAGTTGTTCCTGTAACTCTTTGACCAAAGACCAATGTGGCAATGCCATTCAGAGTCTGCCAAAGCCTTGACCCACAAGTAAGGCAGGTTTGGCCTGTAGCCATGCAGGGTGCACAGATTGCTTTGAACACGGCATTGGAGCCCTGCGCATGAAGTTGGAGGGGACTGTCAAAGTACGCTACAAACCAGAAGGGTGTGGATTGTAGGTGTGAAACTGTGTGGTTGGATCCAGTAGCAAAGCAAAGCTAAGCCCAGAGCTTAACAGCACTACCAGACAGAGGTACAGCTCATTTCTAGTGATGGAAAGTGAGGGCACGCTGGGGCATGAGCAAAGCATGACTGTGGGTACATCAGACAATTAGCTGATAACTTGCAGTAGGCAGACCTGGTCTGAGTTTTCTTCAGTAGACTCGAGTGATATTTCGCACAGAACAGTCATGAAACCTGTAGTGTGTTCCTTGATTCCCATACAACAGGTTAAGTACTCACCTCAAATACCTTAAGTACACGGGACAGTGGTGATGTCTTCGCTCCCTTGAGCATGAAGAAGAGGTTCAACATGGCTCTTCCATCCTTCTCCTCGAACACGATGGTCTCTGTAGACTCTGCCGCATCAGTGGCTGCAGCCGCAGCCTCTCTTTCCTTCCTGGCATCTTCAATAAGGCTTTGACGTCTACCAATGAACCGCGGAGACTGAAGGCAGAACAGAAATAAATATCACTAGTGATAGAGCTGTAGGAGAGATCAGAGGCATCCCTGATAGCTGGATGAGGTTTGACTAATGTGTGTCAGCACAGGAAGAAGGCAAAAGGTTGGACTGACTTGCCTGGCTTTGTAGAGGAAGATCTGGTGATGAGAACTGAGGTTTTAGAACTGAACTTTTGGCAATGTGGAGCTTTAGGAAAAGTCTGTGTAAAATATCCTTGTAGCGTGACTGGAGGAGAGTGGGCTTGCCCTCTCACCTTCCCTAGCAACAGTTTTCAACATCCTTCAAAAAATAAAAATCAGAAACAATCTTATGCAGTTTTCAGTGTCTGATGAACTCAAGTGGAGAGGCATTATAAAAAGTGAAGTCATCTGAGAAAAGATTCACTATGAGGGACAGCTGAAACCCACAGCTGCCGTCTGGCCAGAAAACGTGAACTGTTTGCAGGTGCATTAACAAGGGCAGCTTAGCTAAACTGCTCCCAGGATCCAACACAAGGCTTCTTTCTGACATTAAGTGGATGTTTGCCCATTGAAGTGTAATTGGAACCACAACCACATAACCCAGAAAATAAATTCCTCCCACTGATCTATAGATTTGTTTTGTCCCAACAAGCTCCTGCAGATTTCTACTTGGAATTGCACCTAAAATGCTGCAACTCAGTGCTGGGGGTCATGTTAGGTCACTCATTTATATTTATAGTGAGCTACAAACTATTTCGCTCACTGCTGTTTCTTGTGTCAGACAAATAGCTCATATACTAACTTGTTTGCTCTTGGTCTTTTTACAGCCAGTTTTCCATTTAGAGGCAGCTCAGGTGATTCTAATTTTCTGTGCTCAATACTCAAACTAGATGACAAACCCTCAGAACCGGTTAAAAGAAACCCTGGGACAAGACGGAAGAAGGAACAGCACATAAAGCCATCCAACACCTGCATATAGAGCAGGACCGGTTGCCGTTTTCTCTCTGATTACATTGAAAATACCTCAAAAAGAGATAGATGCTAACCAAGCAGTGCCTGCTGTACCTTGTGAAAGTTTGGGAAGTGTTTCTTTTTTAAAAAAGCAACCTGCTCAATTACTAAGCCCATTTTCTCCCCTGCTTTTCAAAGCCCCACCGTCAGTTACTAATGTTCCTTGTGAAGATCCTCTTGGGATGCTTTAGCTGTGTAAAGCTGACATTTTAAACACAGCCTGAAAAATGCAGCACTTCCAGGCACCAGCCCACATGCTTCTACCCAGTCCTTTTTTAACAAAGATACCCCTCTGAAATTATATTTGCTGATCCTCAACGCCTTCATTCCTTGTGGCACAGAAAAACACCTTCTAACAAATCAGCACGTATTGCTGCTCGTCTGAATCGATGGTGTTCACGCCCAGGGAGAGAAGATATCTAACAAGTATCCTTAGCCATAACTTTTGAAGTCTTGTGAGCGTGTGCTCAGCTTAAAAGTGTGTTTTGTATCGCTACCGTCTTTGAAGCTAAGTCGGTGTTTACTTGAAGGTGCCTGCAGTGAGCAGGGCAGACAGCCCTGTGCTGGCTGCTGTAACGGGGCTCTGCGGTGGCCCCAAGCCAGGCAGCGCTTTAGCTAAGGGTGGTTTGTCACCCTGCGCCCCAATGCGCAGAGCTGCAGCAGGATTTTACTTCGGGGTTGGAGCCCGGGGGAGGAGGGAAATTAGACCCTCATGTTTAGGCTGTAAATAAGGTTAAAACCCACCTGGGAGGAGTTTAAATAATGAGAAGACCTGTGTGACTGGAAAGCTGCACTGGGAGAGGCAGTGTCGACCAGTCAGTCCCATGTGTTGGGACTGGGTGGCCCCTGGCAGCAGGAGTGGGGGGATTTGGTCCCTGTCGAGGGGTCCTGGAAGCTGCTTAGCTCCATGCTGGCATGTTTTGGGTGGGTAAATTAAAAAATAATTTTAAAAGGAAAAAAAGAAAAAGGCTGAATTTTGCTTGGGAGAGGAGGCTGGCAGGGGTCTGGCTGCTGCCTCCTCTGCTGGGTAGGGGCTGCCTGGCTGCGTGCTCCCCTTCTCATCCTCCTCTCCTCTGCCCTTCACATTTATGCTCATTGGGGTATTACCTACTTTTGTTGGAAATTAGGGATCTGGCATACAAACTAACCACGCTGACCTCTCACGATAAATACCTTCCTTTCTTCGGAAGGTGCCGTTACATGGTATTTCCAAACTGCCTTGCAGACTAGCTCCCTGAGTGCCTAGCTAGCTACAGTGAAAGCTTTAATTTGATTTTGCAAGCATTTATTTGACTAACTGGGGTCTGAGTCTGATACGGCCATTCACCTCTTACGAAGGGTTAGTTTGCACCTCTTATGAAGGGTTAGTACATCTTTCCGTCTTTGAATTTTGCAACTCAGAGCGCCCAGCCTGAGCAGTGTCATTAAAAATACTGTGTTTGGAGTTAAAGTCCTTTGGCTTTTTTTTCCTGGCTCATTACTTGCAGCAAGCAGGAAGGATTGTAAAGACTGTTTCCTTCACTGCAGTGTGGGGACAATAACATCCCACCCCTGCTTCCCTGGGTGCTTCTTCCTGCTGGTTTGCTTCCAGCTTCTGTCTCCTGCCTGGCTCTGCTTGTGTGCTCTGTAACCAAATCCTGCTCCAGCCACAGTCCCAGGGCACCTTGTAAAAAACATTAGCAGCAGAAAAAACTAAATACATAACAAAAGATTTTTTTTGCCGTGGGAGTTTGATGTTTGGCTGGCCCAGCCAATATGTAAAATACCTGCCAGTGTAGATGAGTTCTGGGATTGCAAAGGTCTTTTTTCTTTCCCCCTAGTTTGCACAGCTGCAACTTCCCTTGCAGCAGGGTGCTGGTCCCTGGCAAGGGAACACTTCAAACCTGCTGGAGCTGGTGTGGTGGTGGGCAGGGGCTGGGTGGCTGTTTGGCCATGCTCATGCCAGGGAGGGCCAGGGGCACATGATGTCTCATACAAATGCAGAGTCATGCCTCTTACCTGGTAGAAGCCAGCAAACTAAGTGACAGGGATGTGGAGATCTCTTGTACTAAGTGAGAGAAAAGATTTTCAGGCAGCCCACTTTCAAAGGGAACCTCACAGGACTAAGTTGTTAATTGTTTTTTTATTTTCCTGAGAATTTCCATTCAAAGAAGGGATGCAAAGACGCCCGTCTGCTTCCGGCTGGAAGAGCCACTCACCCAAGCAGGCTGCCGCGCTCCTGACAGCACACCTGGTGAGCCCGAATTCCTCTAGCCCCTTTGTTCCGTGGCCCCATTCCCATCCAACAGAAGCAGCACCCCAGAGTGTTTAATAACCAAACACTCTCCCCTTCTCCAGACAGCGATGAGTATCTCAAATATGATGAGCAGCCTGGAAAATACCAGGTTTTCAAGAACCACTTAAGTGTTCATTATTTTGCCAAAATGAAAATGGTTGTGTGAGAGGGAAGCCTTCCCTGATTTCCATTCATTAGAGAAAGCAAGCTTACCTCCTTGTTTTCTAAGTGTTTCCCTTCCTTTCCAGCACACTCCACTCTTCAAAACACCTCTTGCTGTCGATGTAGTGGCTGATTTTATCGAGTCAGAGCATCACACAGGGTTAAGAGGTGAGTGGGTGAAAAAGGCAATGGGCAAAGGGGAGGGAAATG
The DNA here is from genome assembly GCF_023634155.1 of Falco peregrinus. NCBI lineage: Eukaryota > Metazoa > Chordata > Aves > Falconiformes > Falconidae > Falco > Falco peregrinus. The sequence goes on along the minus strand of NC_073729.1, from coordinate 2,423,207 downwards.
GGGAGCTCTGCAGCTGACCTGCTGGAGTCACCCTGCAGTTGTCTGCCAAACACATCTGCTCCCTAACCCAGCCTGATTGCTGTGTTTCCTCCTGCTGAGCACCCCGAGGGGGTCCTCTCCCGGTGTACCCGCTGCCACCGGCTGTTCTGGCTCCTCCAGGGTCACCCACAGCCTGGCCGCATCTCTGACCTACAGGACTGTCCTGTGCTGGGAGTCTCTGGGCTCCTCTTGCCTGCCCTGGCATTTGGGTTAGGAGGTGAAGTGTCCCTGTCCCTACAGCTAGTCCAAGGGGTTGGCCAGACTTGGCTTTCTAAAGGCACTTGGCAGCTCAGCAGGACGTTTTCCTCTCCTTTCGCCGACACCTACAAATCCGGTGTGTGCAGAAGCAATCCCTGGGCTGAACCCAGGGCTGAGACCACATCAGGGAGGGCTGGGAACAGAATTGGGGAAGGATGTGCTGGGAGAGAGCGAAACTGCAGACACAGCAGCAGCGAACAAACTGATTAAATTGCCTGTGCCTCGTGTGTTGTCTGAAATAACAGCCACACTTTTTCATTATGCTAGAACAGGTGAAATCTCTGCAGTTTATTGCTTTGAAACCAAGGGAGCATTAAGATCTTCGAATTGGCTTTCATGCTGGGGATTCCTTGTTCTTCCTGCCTGAGATCTCTGGGTTATTTACCTTGCTTTTGGTTGGGGCGGTTGCATTAGTTGGAGTGTTCATCCCCCTAAATGTTTGAATTTCACATGTACCAGTGAAGAGTACTGTCCAGGTATTGCCCTTTGCCAGCCGGGAGCCCCCGGGTGCCCATGTGGGGGAACTCCCACGGAGGCGGTGTTGGTCCATCTATCCCTGCCTGCTTCTGCCTATAGCTATGGAAGAGGCTGTGGTTTTCAGAGGGGGAGGGAAAGAAGTGGGGTAGGGTTGTCTTACCATGATGGCCTCGGCTTGCTTGGAGTCCAGCTCCGACACCGCCCTGCGGAAGCCTTTGGCTGCAGAGGTGGAGATGTTCGGGGTTGGCATCTTTGCTCTTCCACAAGCTCTGCTCTCCGCTTTCCAGCTCCTTGCCAGCTTTTTATAGGGCAGGGCTGACGTCAAAGACTCTTTCAAATCTTCCTCTCCCCGCCACCTCCCCGTCACCACCTCCCTCCTTTCTCCCCCTCAGGCTGAGAGGAGGAGGGGATGTGAATGACAGAAACGTTTCTGTCCCATTAAATCTAATCGCTACAAAGATTGCAGACGCCCTGCCTTCGCAGACCAGACGCTTCCCCCACCTGTTTGCCTGTGCCCAAAAGATTGCTACTCTTGTTTTTTTCTCCCCTTTCTTCTTGATGAAGTTTATTCTCATGCCGTGTTTCAGTCCAACACATTTGCTTTCCCAGCTTGGTAGTTACATGAAAGGATTTTGATCTACGAGAGGATGAAATAAAAGGAAGAGATTCACCCCTCTCTGGCCCGTTTTTCCCCTTGTTCGCCTTGTCATCAAGGCAGTAAAGGAATAGGAAAATAACACTGATTCCCCCAAGGCAGCCGTGCGACTGGATGCTGTTCTCACGTGTGCACCTCCCAATGCTCCTGCAAGCGCTGTGCATTTCTTTGCTCTCCCACCACCTCATGGCTTGGCTTGGCCATGTAATGCTGACAGCGGAATGGCAGAATCAGACCCCTTGAGTCCTCAGAGATGAAAGGGGCTTTAGAGAAAATAACCTGGAAAACCCCTTTGCCTTCCAAAAGGCTTTGCTCCTCCTGCAGTAATTCCTAAGAGACCAAACACCCCAGGACAGCTGAGGCTGTGGCAGCAGGTAGCAGCTCAGGATCTGTCCAGGACTCTGTTTTGCTGTGAGTGAAAGTGAGCTTTTCCTCCTGGGGGATTTGCAGCAGCTCTGCCACCCCAAACAAGTGCTGCGGGAAGGCACAGGGCTGCTGCATGTGAGCCACCACCATGCCAGGGCTGGCACAAATCCCTGCGGCAGGGCAGCCGGTGGCGTTTCACTGGGTGGCTGCCAGAAAGCTCGCCTGCACCCCTGCCCACCACAGCGCTGCTTTGGAAGACGTCTGCTGGACACCTGGTTAGGGTTGGTGGCTCATCCTTCCCGTGGCGGGGCAGCTGCGTTCATGACAGTGTGCTGATGATTTTTGCAGTGCCTGGAGCCCTGGAGGATCAACATCCCATTGACCTCTTCGAGGCTGCAAAGCTCCCCATGTTTGCCATCTCCTGCAAACACCAGGGAGCAGACAGCACAATCAGCGCTGCCAGCCCCACCAAGGCAGCTCGGGAAGCCCTAGCTGGCTGGAGACTGGTCGAAGTTGAAGCTGAAGTAAGCAGTTGGCAGCAGCTAAAGATTTGGTCCAGTAGTAAGCTAAAATTAATTTTAAGTCAGGTAGAGCAGCTTCTCATCACAGGTGCCGCAGACACGCTGCTCTTCAGTACAGTGGAAACCAGAAGGAGTTAAGCGGCCACCAGGGCTCCTCTGTCCCCAGCCTCTGCGTCCTCAGGTGTGGTATCACCTCACATGCTGAGAGCAGCCCTTGCTTTTGCTTTAATTTCATCTCTAATCCCCTCTGAGTCTCCTAAACCTTCTGTTTGCCCTGTGCTAAACCCTGGATGCTCAAAACAAAAGATAAAACCCCACGAAACTGATGGAGGGTAATGCTGCCTGGTGTTGCAGAAGCTTCTCAGAAAACATTTTGGGAGCAGGTCCCAAGTCACCCCTGCTGCGCAGCGGCTGGGCAAGGAGCAGCGTTTCAGGCTGAGTCACCTCCTAGCTACTGGGGTGGCCTTGGGGACCCCCTCACTGGGGCATACAAATTAGCACAACCCTACGGTTGATTTTTTTGTGCCACTGGCTGAGGTGGACAATGGCAGCCGGACAAGCTGGGGTGTGGGGAACACTGCTCATACCGGAGCTCACCCCCACACTGCTGCCTTATCGCGGCGTCCCGGCTCAGCCCATTTTTTCCAGCAGGTGCGCAGGACAGAAGATCTTCAGCATTGCTTTGTGCTGCCACCCAGACCGCTGCCACCTAAGGAGTGATGGGCTGCCTTCAGTGGCCAGGCTTGCTGACCTGCTCCGGAATGGATTGCCTCCTGGCTAAGGGAACAAAGGGGTTTGGGGATGACTGTGGGGCAGCACTGATTTGAAAGACAGCCCAGCTCCTGCTTAAGTCAGGCTTTCCATGAAACTTAAGAAGATTAGGATCTCATGCAGATTGCCACCCATACTGTCTCATGTTTCTACATTCTGTCCTGAATTTCTGAAGCAAGGTTTTTCTGAAGGATCTCGCAAACAGAACTTTCAAGCAATGTGATGCTCATTCCCCTGCTGGAACATTTCTGTCTTACTCCACTCACAGCCACAGAGTGTGAAGAGGGATGCCCATCCCAGGTAATCCAGCAGAAGTCAATCAATCACAGCAATTCATCCTGATTTTTACCCTGCAAGGGATCTGTTCCTCTCCAGAGAACAAGGGAGGAAATTCCTGGATTTTTGTGGGGTTTTAAGTTTATTTTCAGTACCCTTTCTGATATAGGGGGAATTAAAGGCAAGTAGCAAGTCAGTAGACTGTCAGAAACAGCTCCTTCAAACAAGCAGGAGTCTGTCCCAGGTTGCACCCGTGTCTTCCCTTAGGAAGCTTGAATCCACTCTGCCGTTAGGGCTTCCTAGTATAAGAAAGTAGATCTCATACCGAAATACGTGAGTTAAAAGCAAACTATCGGTAATCTGAAGACAGTCTATGAAGACTGGTGGGAAAATGAAACAACTCCAAAAGAGGACACAAAAATAAAACTTACACATCATTCATGTTATACATAATGAAGAGCCTTCACTGAGGATTCTGTAACTCTACTAATGCCAGTAAAGGAAACATAAGGAAAGCAAAGAAGGTCCCTCTTGCAGCCATTGCCTGTTTGCTTTGCTGAAGTTGTCTCGTGCAGCTGTGCAGCCACGCAAGGCCATTTCATGCAACGGTGATGTTAGTCTACGGAGAAGCTGCAAAGGCTTTAAGAAAGCCATACTTAGGCTGAGTACTCAAGAACCAAGAGATGTTTAACTAAAACTATTCAGAGACTTTGCTAGTGTGACACTGTTACAATGTGTCAGTGGAAGGCCTTGCTGAGGCTGGGCCAGCTCCACCAGGATTTCATTGGAGAAGGTAAAAGGGACTTGGGTAGGAGAAGAGTTAAAAGAATTGCATTGGAATATTTTTATCAAAGAAACTTCTAATTCTGGATGAACTCTTCTGGATTGTACTACCTTTAAAACAGTATGCAGAATATGGAATTTCAGCATTTTTTTTTTGAGATTTTCAGTTCAATTTTAGTACAAAGACAAATTTCAAATTATTTAACAAATTTAATCTCTTTTCCTTCACACTGGTTCCTTACCTTAAAATCAGAAAGAGAAACCATTTTGCTAGACCTTTGATTTTTGGTAACCGACTCCAGTTTAAAGGTCTTTCTACAATGGCATTTGCCAGGGATGATAAACCTGGAATCAGCCATCAAAGCAAGTTCCAGTTATTCAAATTTGTAATCAATTTGCTGAAAGGATAGCCTTAAAATGTCAGTTCATGTCAAGAATTGTGAAAATTGGTAAAGTACTTTAATAAATACAGGAACAGAACAAGTTGCTCAGCCTTCCTGCAGGCTGTAACATATTCAGAGATCACGTATGAAGGCTCCGCTGGCACACAGTAGCTTTAAAAGGTGTCGATAACATAAGACAAGTTTTCAGAACTGTTGCACGAATAGACGGAATTTCTTTGAATATATTTTCTGTTTCTTTTTGTCTCATTACATATTGTACCCCTCCTTGTGAAATCCAGTACTTTATTTAAAGCTCATCAGCTCTTCTGCTTAGTTAACTCATCCCAAAGCTCTTGATTGTTAATCCCTCTTCTTTATACGGATGACAAATTAGGCATACAACTCTTTTCTTCTTTAAGCCCTGCTAATCCATCGCACCCCCATCCCTGTCTGGTGCCGAGAGTCCTGCATGTTATGGAAGTGCTCTCCACCCACGTAGCCGAAGTGAAGGCCTGCTTTCCGTGCAACCGAGGGCAAAACTTCCAGATTGCCACAAGTGATGTTTAGACTTTCTCCCTCTGGTAAGAGTGAAGAAATCAGGTTGGTTCTCCCATCCTGGAGGAGCTGACAGAAGAGGTGAGCTTGGAGAACCCATGTGGCAGCAGGTTCTCCTTTGGGGCAGGAGAAGACAGGCTGGTCCAGTGTAAAGCTCCTTGACACATTTTCCAGCTCCTTCCCAGGCAAAGTCCCACCTTTTTGGAGACCACCCACAGCTTGGACATTTCCATCTCTTCGTCTGTCTACATCTCTATAAACCGCCTGTTTGGCTCCATGCTTAAGTCCTGCTGCTATCAGACAGGACTTCTGGAGGGTGTGAGCCTGTTCAGTTAAACCCAGCCGGGCTTGTCTCAGCTTTTGTCATGTTTGACTATCAGATCTGCTAATGAGGAAGAGGAGCCTTTAGGAAGCTTTATGAAGGAAATACAAAAGATGGATGGGTCTTCATCACTGCTTTGTTTCTCACACTCCAGCCACAGAACCACCCTTGGATGTGTGTGGGTGCCATGTGTATCCAGCTGTGTGTTTTAAGGCATTAATCTGACATAAAGCAGAAACAACAAACAGTGTTGGATGATGCTTTGCTGCAGTAGTCCTCAGACAGAAAAGCCCATAAACTGGGCAGCTCTGACTGTGCCTCCCTCAGGGGCAGACCCCAAAAGAATCCAGAAATTGCACTAACGTGCAGTGCTGCTGGTCCTCAGGAGGCTCATGTCACCTGCCAGTGGATGCAGGATGGGCGGTGCAGCAAGAAGAATAAGATATTGTCTTCTTTGGCTGGATCCATGTGGTCATTTTGTGCATCCTCAAGCACTGGTTGCAATAATCACCATTACTGAGCACTTCAGGTGTGGGGACCAAGAGGAAAGCCCCATGTACCAAACCACTGTCCTTCAGCGTGGGAGTTGGAGAGATCCCCATACAACAGCCTGTGGTCTTGATACAAGTCCCAGGGTGAATCAGGAACAAAGGCACTCAGAGCCCAGCCTGGCGAGGGTGAGGGTCTCTCTGGTGGCCCGGGGAACTGCAGGGACAGGGTTTGCACGTGAGAGTGCCCCACCAAGGGCCACAGGAAAGGATGGTGTACACTGATGTGAGGGTGAGCTGCCATCCCCTATCACCACCAAGGCAACTCTGATGGCCGTGTGCGGTGTCCAGGTCCCCTTGTTGCTCTTTGTCCCACCCACCCACTCTGCCTCCCTCTTCCCGTCCACAGCGTGAATAATTACAGTCTGCCACATGCAGCAATTGCAGGGGGGTTGCCAGCTCCATCAAGAGATGGGTTATTTCGCTTCTCCCTTCACGGTTCCTTTCAACATCCCCGAGTGCCACAAAGGAGTTTAATAACCCATAATGACACCTCAGGTCTACACGTCATTGCAGCCTCCCTGCTACTAGGGCAGTGGCAGGAGGGGATAAAAAAAAAAAAAAAAAAAAAAAAAAAAAAAAAAAAAAAGAAGATAATTAAAATCCTCATCTCTCTCTTAACTTTGCAGCCTCCTATTATCTAGAAAACACTGACTTTCACACTCACGCTCTCTCTCAACTGACCAGCCTGGGGGAAGGGGGGCTGCAAGACGTGCTGCTAGCAGAGATGGGCAGCGAGATGCTTTCTGCCACCCTGGGAGAAAAGCTCTGCCAGATCAGGCGGTCCTGGCCCTCCATTTCCCCCACTGCAGAGGCAGCCACTGGGACATGAAGAGCCCTGGTGCAGGGGTTGTTCTTCCAGCCAGTAGGTAAATTCAAAGGCAAAATCAAAAAAGCCAATATGGAAAAGAAAAGAAAAGAAAAGAAAAGAAAAGAAAAGAAAAGAAAAGAAAAGAAAAGAAAAGAAAAGAAAAGAAAAGAAAAGAAAAGAAAAGAAAAGAAAAGAAAAGAAAAGAAAAGAAAAGAAAAGAAAAGAAAAGAAAAGAAAAGAAAAAGAAAAGAAAAGAAAAGAAAAGAAAAGAAAAGAAAAGAAAAGAAAAGAAAAGAAAAGAAAAGAAAAGAAAAGGAAAGAAAAGGAAAGGAAAGGAAAGGAAAGGAAAGAAAAGAAAAGAAAAGAAAAGAAAAGAAAAGAAAAGAAAAGAAAAGAAAAGAAAAGAAAAGAAAAGAAAAGAAAAGAAAAGAAAAGAAAAGAAAAGAAAAGAAAAGAAAAAAGAAAAGAAAAGAAAAGAAAAGAAAAGAAAAGAAAAGAAAAGAAAAGAAAAGAAAAGAAAAGAAAAGAAAAGAAAAGGCAGAAGATACACTTTCCTAGAGAAGATGGAGTTGGGCTGTGCAACCCCCTCCACTGCCTTTTGGCTTGGTATGTGCCAGTGTGTTTTCACAGGGTAGTGTACAGGATAGATCTGTTCCAAGGATGCAAACCAATGACTTAAGGGTCAAGGCCAATACCCTCAGCAGCTAAATGCAAACCTCTGTGTCCACAATTTCACATTTCAGAAGGCCAGATTACTCTTTACTTAAATCTGAGAATATTCCTATTAACTCCCAAAAATGCCCTCCCATCCCCAGTTTTGAAGCATGGGGTCAAGTGGTCTCACAACTGTGTTTTCATCTCTGCATTCAGATACAAAATTTTGTATTCATGCTGCTCAAATTTTGCCTCAAAATCCATTGAATCTCCTCTTGTTGGTCAGCAATGAAAATAAAATTCTGGGAAGTTTTTACAGCAATCAAATTTTCAAAGGAAAATAACCTGTTTTCCGGCAAAATAGCGAATGGTTTGTGGAAAGGATTTTCAGAAGGAAGGGAGGAAAAAGCTCAGCATCTCCCCAGGAACTGAGAATTTAGCCCTGAGGTTTCAGAAGCAAAACCAGCAGCAAGCCCTCTCTCCTTCAGGAAATGGACCTGGAACAGGCAAGTGAAAATGCAGAGATATTGTATTAATGATTAACCTGCTGCTGCAGAATCCAAAATAACCATCTTGTCTTGGATCAATGGGGAGGCACTTACAAGCAATTTTCTGTTTGGAAGTGTGGGCAGCAAGCAGACAGTCAGGAGCGGGTGGCGGAATAAAATGCACCATCTCTTGGAGCATGGTATCCTGCAGGGTTGTAATATTCATTGCTGACACCTCTGGCCCACTGTATTTCAACTTGTAGACATCTTTAAGAAAGTCATAAGGGAATGTCACCTTTATGCAAAAAGTAGCCTACATGTATTGTAACAAGCCTCCTCCTCCTCCTCACTACCAGTCCTTGTGATTTAGATTTATGTCTGTGATACCCAATATTTTACTCTCAGCTCCTGGAGTCAGCTTTCTTTAAAAATTGTATGAATTAAATGCAGCCCTCTTGAGAAGGGAGAAAAGACTGAAGAGGAGTCTAGAAACTCCCAGAGAGGTGGAGAAACCCTGCAGAAACAATAATTATCATATGGAGGTCTGGCACAGTATTTTTGAACGTTGAGTTCAACAGTGAATTTGCTTTTCTGGGGAAAAAAAAAAAAAAAAAAAAGAGTTACGCTGCCTGAAAACATCAGAAACATTATGACAAGAAAAATCAAATGTCTGGCACTAATCCTATTGACAACAACCAGCACAGAAAACACAGGGCTGCTTTTCTGACTGCTCACCGCATGGCCGTGGGCAAGTTGTTTCATCCACTGTCTTTGTTTCCTGCCTTCTGTCTCAAGGCTGGTAATTGCTGTAACCTTTAGCTCAAAACCCCAATTAATAGTGGGAAATAGATGCAAAAATTGATGGAAATATTTGACTCTTGCATCCTTTCAGTCCTCCTGCCTGTAGTCTGATTGCCCATCAGGCCTCTGCATTGCTGAATACATGTGGAAAAGGGACTCGTGCTACTGTTTATTTTTTCTCCAGACCCTTGGAAGTCCCAGCTGTAAGAGGTTTGCAGTGACCTGGATCTTCCAATTCTTTCTCTAGATGTAAAAAGAAAGTTGAGGGCATGTCCCCGTTTTATTGCCAAGTTCATTAAGTCCCAGTCCTACTGTATAAAGTCATTCCTGAAAGTGGGCTTTGGGGCACTTAGTCTCTTCACTGCTAGTGACCATGGTGTCTGGCCTAATGTGTTTAACCCTCTTGCTCATCCACCCATGCCATGGAGTGAGCCATAATTTATCTAACTCACAGTGGCATCAGGACAGAGAAAGACAAGCCGTGGTGAGGGACGAAAAGCAAGTTCCCATGACCCTTTCAGTAAGACTGGAAACACTTCACTGTGCGTTGGTGTGGTCTTAGCATGGCCAAAGCTTATGGCATGGGACCAGAAGGGACTTTGACCAGTCCCCTGTGACTGTTAGGACCTGCACTGCAAGGCTGCACGGTGTGACTAGGACAGGTCTGGACCCCACAGCTGCTCTTGGGTCATTCCCCTGCGTGTTGTTTTCTCCTCAGTTTCCCGGCCACCCTCCCCTCACTGCTCTAGCCACGGAAGCAAATGACACTAGAAGCAGCCAAGGATTTTCCATCAGTGCTTTGCCAGTGTTTGCCCACCACTCTCCTCTTTCATGAACATGTCACTTCTGTGACATAGATACATCTGTTTCCTCCTTATTTTACCTGCTTTGTCACCTTCCACAACAGCAGCTGCAGGTCAGCAAGGTGGACCAGCGAAACGCAGCTCAGTGTTGCTTCTGTGTGAACAGAAAATCACCAACTTCTCACCCACTCGGTTCCTCCTCTCCTCAGGCACTGGAAGATAAAAAACATCCACCTGTCAAACAAAAGGTCTGATGTGATTTTAGCATTAGGAGTCACACAAAGGGTCTCAGACCTATGAAAATGTCACCATATTGACTTCATACAAATGTTTATTCATCATTCTGTTTACAGGCAGAAAGGTGTTTTGCATTCAGCATCGAATGCATGAGATCTATTATGGAGACAGAACCAATTCTGGACTGGAAATTGACATCAGCATTTCATAGTGAAGTCAATGCTTTCTTACTGATTCACATCGGCTCAGGATCTCATCTGTTATTCCTAACAGGTAGTCATCAAGTAAATACATGGGAAAGAGCATGAGAAAATATTTTCCTCTCCTTTTTAGAGGATGAATGTAAATGTATCACCCATGGCAAGGTTCATTCCACCCAGCAGGCTTAAGAGGATGACTCATCAAAGCCCTGTGCTTCTCTTCTGGATCTTCAAGGTGTATCAACAACGTTTTATTGATCCACAGTCATGGAAGGAAAAGCAAGAAAAGAACCTGAGTTCTACACTGGTACGATATGCAGAACTCCAGTAATCCTGACATTAAGCTACTGGGATGACGTGATGGAATAGCAGGGTCTACGTGGTTGCACTTCCTGTCCTCCCAGTCATAGGACTTGCCTCTACACATACAGGTCCTTCAGTCTAGTGGAGAGAGAACAGAAAGATCAGTAGCTGAAAGTTAGGCAAAGAAGAAATGTTGAGTCAGCAGTAGGACATACTTTTTTAGTAGTGACGGTGAGCAAGCCCAACGGGCACTGGAAACCACATTCCCCTTTGCTTCAAGTGTCCTAACAGGAACAGGTGCCTCACTGAGCGATTGTGTCCATCGGACACAGACACTGGACAGGGTAAGGCCAATGGGGATGGCCCAGCCCATGTGCTGTGCAGGCGGAGATATGGCTGTAGTAACCCATTACCACAAAGCACAAAGTTGGAGCAGGGACACCGACTGTCCCCAGCCAGGGAGGCAGCGTAGACCCCTACCAACTCCCGGCAGCACAGCGTGGCTGAAGTCCTTCTACCTCGCACCCAGCCAAGATCGTTTTGGAAACCTCACACGGTTAATGAGGCAAGACAAGTAAGAGAAAACATCCCTGCAGAGGAAGCCTTTAGCCTTCCCATGTGTACCAGCTGGGAAAATGTGTGTCTTTGCATCATTTAGGGTGGTGAAATTGTATGTTTTGAGTGCTCACCCTTCCCCCTTCCCCTGCTGGTGCAGGCAGTGCCTGCCTCAGGAGAGTTAATAGTACTTTCACTTATTTAATTTAAACAGGGACGTGCTAGACGGCAACAAGGCCTGCTGGTACTGGAGGAAAAGCACCACAGAGAAGAGGCTAAAAGCTCCCCAGATCTTCAGTGTTCTATCTCCCTTCTCACTCCTACCCCCAAAACATCGCCAGAAGCAAATAAATGCTGCTTTTTTTTTTTTTTTTTTTTTTTTTTTCCTGGGGGGGAGGGGGGAGCCAGTACGTGATTTTCTCCAGCAATCTCTTCTTTCTCATATTGCTCCCCTGCCTCTCCCGTGGGTTTGCCTTCCCCCAGCTCCCCGTCCCTTTCCTCCCCACCTACGTCTGAGCACAGCAAGGCAGCAGGAGCCTGGCCGTAGCCTGAAGGGATTTGCCTTGTGCCTTTAGTGGGATGGCGTTCTTTTCCCTTATCTGTCCCCAGTAGGGCCATGTGTTTTGTCTCCACTCCCCCTCCCTGCAGATGCGTGGTTGAGGGCAACGAGAGACAAGGGGTCCTTGTAAGTGCCTTATGATAATTGCAGAGCAGCAACTGCTCTGAAAATCTAAATTCCTCCCTGACATTTCCAGTCTAAAGCTCCCACTGACTCAGCTGCTGCTTGTGATATTTAAACAAGGATTATCTCCTTTTTTATTCTTTTCTTTTTGATAATGGGATGGCAGAAGGTTAGTTTAACACTTTCCTATGGTTTGTTTGGCTGTTACAGATCCAGCGCTCTTCAGGACTGTAACCAAATCTTCACTTCCCAAGTCACTTGTTTGGCATGACTAGGGTGAACAAAGGCTCCCATGATAAAAAACAGAAGGATCTTTCCCTGGATTGTCATCTTTTCCAAATTTTTCTTCAGCACAAGCTTTAGCATACTGGAAAATTTACTGCTTTGGGTGTAAAAGGACTTACTCCATTTGCTTCAGCCCAACTGCACCTGACTTATCCCTCCAGGTCCTTAAGTATTCCATCTCACAGTAGTTTTCCGTATACTAAAATAGGTTTCATTTTGTAGGGATGCTGAGAAGTATTTCCAAAAAGGAACTTTAAAGAAAGATCAGGACATTTTTTCATTCCCGAGAGACAGAAGTGCAGAGCGCTAGGGGAGAACATGCACTAATCAAAGCTCTCCATCAGTTCAGAAACTACCTGGCAGGTGAGGGACAGCATGGCAACAAATACCCCACCAGACCCCCCAGTGCAGTGCTTCAAAAGGGCGTCCAAACTGCAGAAAGTCAGCTCGTGACAACACAAAAGAGACATCCAGCCCCCAGTCTTGGGTCATCCCCAGCGAGCCCTCCGTGCCCCGAAGGATGCCTCAGGGCATTCCTGGGGCACACAGGCTCTGGGAGGCTGCCATGGGGCTCGGTCTCTGGGGGCTGCAGGATGCTGTAGCCTCCTCATCAGCACTCAGAAATGGGAGCGGGATCAGTGTGCCTGATAACCTGTCATTACAGCGTGCGCTGAGCCAGATCAGCCCTTCCAGTGCCCTGCCACTAGCCAGCCGCTTATTCCTGAAATTGGCCAAGAAATTGCTGAGGATGGGGTGAGGGGGAGCCAAGGTGGGGAGCTGGGGGGGCTGAGGCTGAGATGCAATACTTGCACCTTGTGCAGGACCAGCTTCTCACCCTGGTGCTGGGATTTTGCAAACTGAGCAAAATCTGAGCACTTCTCTCCGTTATTCAAAGAGATGGAAAGGTTAGGGGGTGGTAAGGGGGCTTTCCCATGTCCGGTGGTGGAGATTAAGGTGGGATGGGCTGCACAAATTTAAGCAGTGCAGACACATTTGAAAGCATGGAGAAGATGGACACATGGACATGGGCTGGACTTGGTGAAGGTTTGGAACGGGAGCAAGGGTCTGCCTGTGCTCACAGGCATCCGTAGCACTGACATTGGCAGCGGAGGATGGCGGGGGCCCCCATGGCTTGCCACAGGCCCTATCGCACTGCCGCAGTCAGGCAAAGCAAACACATCCCTAAATGGAGATGCTCCCGCTGCCCTGCCGATAAGCAGCACAGGGCAGGTGCAGAGGCAGCTGCCTGTTGTTCCCCACGCCTTGTGACGCAGGGCTGCTTTTCAGCCCCAGCAGTGCCTGGAGAAGGTCTCCGTTAAGCCCCTGTTTAATCAGAGCCAGCACTGTTTGGACTTGCATCCCTGCTAGGGCAGGCCAACACCTCTGGATACCTTAAATGAGCAAATGATGCAGAGCTGGTGTGGCCCTGCTGTGTGTTTAGGGTCACCATCCCACCCCCATCATCCCCCCTCCCAGTACCAGACCTTCCTCATGTGGCAGCCCATGGTCTCAGGGACATCATCCAGGGCAGGGGCAATACAGGTCACACCAGACCTCAGATGGGTAGAAAACCTGGTCTCCATCTCCATCTCGCAGTGACCTCTCAGTGATGGGAAGCCCTGCCCCTGTAGAAGAACAATCCCATGCACAGTACATACTGGAGGCCAACTGGCTGAAAAGTAGCTTTGCAATGGAAGCCCCTGGGGTCCTGGTGGACTCAGCCCCATGCAGCTGCTCTGCCTGAGCCACCTGAAACACCTCCAAAATGAAAAAAAAAAAAAGAAAAAAAAAAGAAAAAGAAAAAGAAAAAGAAAAAGAAAAAGAAAAAGAAAAAGAAAAAGAAAAAGAAAAAGAAAAAGAAAAAGAAAAAGAAAAAGAAAAAGAAAAAGAAAAAGAAAAAGAAAAAGAAAAAGAAAAAGAAAAAGAAAAAGAAAAAGAAAAAGAAGAAAAAGAAAAAGAAAAAGAAAAAGAAAAAGGAGTGTCTCTTTCCAGCTGTTAACTGATCAGTTTGCTGGGAAAATTTTTACATAAGGACCACTTTATGCCTTCTCCTAATCGCCATGACACATTGGAGTTGCCACAGATAAACTGCAGGGCTCCTTCCCCGGTGCCACCAGGTCCCTGCTGCCTGCGGGCAGCCATGAGCTGGAGGGTCAGAGTGATGGTGGGGCCAAGTGAGCACAGGAACAGGCAACCGGCTGCTGCTTGTGACATGCCTGATGGCCTGTCATCTCTGCTGGCAGTGGCACAGAGTGACTCAGTGCTCCAGGCTGGGTCCCACGCTGAGTCATGGCCTGGGAGCCGCCCTCCTTCATCCTCCAGCCACTGCTGGCACAGGCAGACCAGGAGAAACGGTGGCTCGTGTGGCTGATGCTGTCTCTGGAGAAGACTCCCCTTCTCCTTCCAGAGCCTCTCCAGATGATGGCTGATATTTGTCCATCTCTGCAAGGTGCTTTGGAGGTCCTACAGCAGAAGATGCTGCATTTCTGTTCAATAGTAACATGAAAGGTGATATTTATGTCTTTTCTAAGGCTCTTCCGTAACTCTGACACCACATGCTGCTCCCTTCCCTGTCGCCCGTAACGGTTACCCCATCAAACCTCTGATACACCATAAGCAAAACAGGTTGTGTTTCCTGCCGGTGCCTTTCTCTGTTATTCTCCCATCTCACTGTAGGTGGTAGGATTGACCATGGGTAGGTCAGCCTCTGGGCTTCTGTTCTTGCAAGCAAAACCTGAAAAGCAGATCCCCTTCTCCCAGACCCCACAGCTGTGCAGGACACTAGAAATGTTTCATTTCTGCTCACATCCCTGCATCCATGGCTGAAAGGAGCTCCATTCTTGTGTCTTCTTGAGTAGTGGAGGCCTGGAGATGTCTGCAAGATGGTTCTGAACCTGAAACCTCTTTCTGAGGGCCAACTCACCTTAAAATAGGAGCTAGAGCTGGTCTAGAAACCTCCTGTGCCTATTTTGTATGCAAAGCAGATATAAAGCCCCATAGCCATCTCCATCCTGCCTTTTGGTCAGTGATATCAAAACCCTGCTAGGTCTCAAAGAATTATAACCAGCGCCACAGCTGGGAAGAAGAGAAATCTAAACCATCCTTTCAGCTCCCTTCTCCACTGTGACTCAATGTCCACCAAATGAATTCATCATCAATGTGCCTGGTGTTGCAAGTCTCTCCATAGCCGCCTTCTGAAGCCTTGCCCCAGTGTGGGTTGCTGGTGGTCAGCCAGGAGTTGAACTGGGAGGCAGAAAACCGGAGCTGCTCCCATGGATCCTCATGCCAGGCAAGCTCTTCCTGGTGGGAGGACATGTCGAAGGAGGATTGCAAAACCTCAGCAGCTCTCAGGTCTGCTCCTCAACTCCTCTCCACCGACAGCCTCTTCTACTGGGAGATGTCTGCAAGGAAGAAGTGGTTTCCTGAAACAAGAGGGGCTTGGAACATCTCTCCTCCTTTCAGTAAACACTCATTTATTTAATGGGTGGAGATGGGCACGAGGGAGCCTGAGATCTTACTCCGCTGCTGAATTTCCAGGAAGCCAAGCATGCCGACTCCAGCTGGACATGCAGCTCCAGCCCACAGAAGCCTCCTGCCCCTTGTCTGCTCATGACAGCGTGTTTGCTCAGCCTCTTTCTCCCTTGTTTTTACCCTTTCATTTGAATCCTGCTTCCCTTCAGGGTGACTGCGGGTAAAGTCTGTGGATGGGTGTCTGCCTCTCCCTCCCCATCAGCCCCACTTGCAGCCCCGGGATGTGTTATGGCAGCAGACAGGGAACAGCTCCAAAGCCAAGCGTGCCCCATGCCAGGAAAGGGCTTGCAGCCCCTCCGCTCCCTTTCTCCATGGTCAAAATCCAGGCCACCCAAAAAGGCTTCAGCTACGACATCTATACTGAAGTGACTGAGCTGGGGATGATTTTTGGAAAAGCTGGACACTTAGGTAACTTCCGAAAAATTATCTGTCTGCTGTGAAAAATGGGGTCACAGACATCACCCGTAACTGTTTCTAAAAGGTCTTAACCCTCCTTTTCCTCTTAATGTATTTTTTAAAACCTGCTTTTTCCCTCCTTCCTTCCCTGTTGTCCCTATTTTCCTTTTAGCTGGAGGCATGGGGCAGTCCCCCCTCACCGCATTTCTTTTCAGCATTAAACAGTGACTGCCTGAAGTGGCTCAGGGATGTGCTGGCATTTTGCAGCCTTTTATTAGGCAGCAATCCACTTCCAGATGCTGGAGAGGGCTTAACCACTGCGGCTGTCAGGAGGCGAGGGAAGGTAATTGAGGGTTTAGACAGTGCCTCACTCCGCGAGACACCTGCCATCAAACCCAGGCAGGTCTATCGATCTAGCTCAAGTGGTCTGCCTCTGCGATCAGCCCGCGGCTGGGCCATGCGCGGGGTGTTGAAGCAGTATGGATCGGTGGCTGCACTTCGCAGTGACACGGGAGGCAGCTGGAATGGGGAGGCGCAGGAAAATGGGAAGGCATGATCCCTCTGTGGCAAAAAGACAGGGCTGCCACCCCAGTGCAAGGGCAGGTTTCCATGGGACCACCGCCTTGTGGGGGGCGGTGCAGCTGAGCTGGTCTGGGACAGTCCCACAGCAAATCCCTTTCAGGTAACGTCCTCTTCATTCAAGGAACCCAAATGACAGCCTGAAAGCTTTTCTCTTTAGGGAGATGAGGAGTTAAAATGCAAAGAGGAGGTAGCTTTGCCATACACTAGCCATGGAGAACTAGCCCAAAGCAAAGCACGCTTGGTAAAAGAGAGGTCGGCATCCTCTCTGGCCGATGCTGTTTGATATCTTAACCAGTGGTCTGAAAGAAAATGATGATGGCTGGTAAACTTTGCAGACAGGGAATGAATGGGTGGTGCAGTGAATACCGAGAGATCTGTAGTTTTCTGCGCAGTGTGGTTTAAGATGGAAAACAGATTAAATGGATGACCCTTGCAAGATAGGGGTGATCTCTGTGTGCCTGAGGCTATCAGGAGGACTTTGGCCGTGATGAACGAGGTACACCCTGAGGCACTGTGAGGTGCAGGGGAAGGAGCCGGTTTTTGAAGGTGCCATCCCAGCAGTGAGATCTTAGCTAAAATCCTGCTGCTCCGTGTGGGCTACTTGCCTTGGCCGGCATCCCCAGCCTGTTGCAAGGCCAAGGCTGCTGTGCGAGCGATCTGTGCGCTGCTTCAGGGCAATGCTGCCAGCACTGGGGCCTCACATGCTTTGTCCAGGTGGAGATGGACAAAGGCAGAGGAATGTTTGTGCCAGGCAGGGCACGGGCAGGAGGGATGTGCTGGGGCACAAAGGGGAGAGGTCATCATCTTGTGGCCTCCACAAGGCACTGGACATTAGGATGACTCAGTGCCACCCCTCAGGGCTGCTGAGCTGTGTCCTGTGTGCCTCAGTACCACACAATCACAGAAACATTTAGGTTGGAAAAGACGTTTAAGATCGAGTCCAACCATTAACCCAGCATTGCCAAACCTGCACTGAATCATGTCCCTGAGCATCGTATCTACACATTTTTTAAATGCTTCCAGGGATGGTGATTCCACCCCCTCTCTGGGCAGCCTGTCCCAGTGCTTGACCACCTTTTCCATGAAGAAATTTTTCTAATATTCAATCTGGCATTGGATTAGAAATTAGAAATCTCCCCTGGCACAACTTGCTTTCTTCTCATCCTATTGCTTGTTGCTTGGGAGAAGACACTGAACCCACCTCACTACAACCTGTTTTGGGGCAGTTGTAGAGAGCGAGAAGGTCCCCCTGAGCCTCCTCCAGGATGAACACCCCCAGCTCCCCCCGACGCTCACCCATCAGGCTGGTGCTCCAGCGCCTTCCCCAGCTCCATCGCCCATCTCTGGACACGCTCCAGCACCTCAATGTCCCCCTTGCAGTGAGGGGCCAAACCTGAAGGCAGGACTCGAGGTGCAAATGGAATCCCCGTGGCAGGGAGGACCCTGTGAAGCCGGAGGGGACCAGAGTTACAGGAAGTGTGGTCCCAGGGGGCACCCACCCGGCGGGGCCTGCTGGGGCCGAGCTGGGCAGAGCGGACGCAGCACGGGTGCAGTACGGCTGCAGCACGCTGTATGGGTGCAGTACAGGCACAGCATGCCGTTCGGGTGCAGCACCAGCACAGTTCGGGTGCTGCACCACTGCTGCACTGGCGCAGCACGGGCACAATTCAGGTGCAGCAGTGGTGCAGCTCGGGCACAGCATGGGCGCAGCACCGGTGCAGTTCAGGCACAGCACCAGCACAGTTTGGGTGCAGCACCGGTGCAGTTCAGGCACAGCACCAGCACAGCAGTGGCGCAGCATGGGTGCAGTTCAGGTGCAGCGCCAGTGCAGAACCGGTGCAGTTTGGACACAGCACTGGCACAGCATGGGCGCAGATCAGGTGCAGCACCACTACAACAGTGGCACAGTTCGGACACAGCACTGGTACAGCAGTGGTGCGGCATGAGCACAGCACTGGCACAGTTCGGATGCAGCATGGGTGCAGTTCAGATGCAGCACGGGTGCAGCATAAGCAGAGCACTGGCACAGTTCAGGCACAGTTCGGGTGCAGCACTGGCGCAGTTCAGGCGCAGCACCAATGCAGTTTGGGTACAGCATGGGCGCAGTTCGGACACAGCACGGGCGCAGTTCAGGCACAGCACTGGCACAGCACCGGTGCAGCGCGGGCGCAGTTTGGGTGCAGCACTAGCACAGCACCGGCGCAGTTCGGACGCAGCACGGGCGCAGTTTGGGTGCATCACTGGTGCAGTTCGGGTGCAGCACTGGCACAGCACCAGCGCAGTTCTGGCGCAGCACGGGCGCAGTTCGGGCACGGCGCAGCGGGCGGCGCTGCGGCCCCGCTGGCGGCCCCGGCCCCTCCCCCGCGCTCCAGGCCGCTGCGGGTCGCTGCGGGGGGGGCGGTAGCGGCGGCCGGGCACTGCCGAGCCGTGCCCCCGCACCCAGCCTCGCTAATGACTTGCTAATGACAGAGGAGGAGCCTCTGCAGAGAGCAGCGCCCCGTGCCGGAGCTGGGGACAGGCGCGGGTGACACCACCTGGGTGCCGCTGTCTGGGGGCTGCAGCTGCCGTCGCTGCGGTGAGGACAAGCCCCCCTCCAGGCCCACACCGCAGCACCTCACGGTTTACTCCCAGACGGAAAGACGGTGCTTTTTCCCTTTGAATTCACATGCTGTGGACGCCCCAGGGAGCAGCGCAGGATGCTTTTCCCAGGGAAAACCACCCCAGGATGGAGTTTCTCACTTGAAGAGTGACAGACTTCTGAAATATAATACAAGGTATCGGTAATCCTGTGGCAGTCCCCTGAGGTTGACAGTGATCTCCAGTTTGTGATAACCTGCCTTAATGTCTCTGAGGAATTTGATCTGAATTCAGTTTAACCAAAATTCCTGCAAAATTCCGCCTGCTCCTTCCGCTCTTCCCGCTCCCCAGGCACCCCATGCCGTTGCTGGGCTCCCATTCTGTCTGGTGACTAGGGACTTGTGGAGAGATGGGTGGCACACAGGTGACGAGTTGTTCAAGAAGGTGATGATTTATAGCAGTCCCTCCCCTGGATGCCAGGTGACACCTCCGTTAGCCCTGAAAGGGAAGGTGGGTGTTTTGGCACCGAATGGCTCCCATCACAACAGCCTGGCTCCCTGCCCTCCCTTGGGGCAGGTGGCTTTGAGGGACTGGGCCATGACAGCCAGTTCAGGCTTTTAGGAGATGGGCACCCATGTCTATGTCTCACACCCCCCTTGGTCCCTTCCTGTTGGCTGTCACAGCGGAGTCCCCCGTGTAAGGCTGTCACTGGTGTTTCAACACTGGTCTAGCACTGCCCCGATGAGGCCAGCTGCCAGCTGCAGGAGAGCAGTCCCAGCCTGGGCACATCCCCAAAGGACACTTCAGGGACAGCCAAGAGCCATGCCTGGTGCTACCTGTCCTCTCTCGATGCTCCTGGCCCTTTGCACCCCACTCTTCTACCCTCTGAACCCCAAGAAAAAGCAGCCTGTGCCTGGAACATGAATATTGCCGGTTTCTGCTCTCTTTGGGGCTATGTAGCTGCAGCAGCTCCCTCTGCCAGCACAGTGGGACGGGCCAGTGCTTTGGAAATGCGTTGGGCAGATGCATCCACCTGGCAGGGTACATTTTCCTGCCAGGATGCTGGCAGAGGTGCCAGGGCTGCTATTGGCTTCAAAGTTCTGGGGTTTTTAAAGACGCTTCAAAGTTTTCAAGGCTGTTTTAAGGGTTTGGATTTCAACCCAGCAGCCAGGTCTAACCATGCACCCAGTCTGTCCCATGCTGCTGTTACCACTGCAGGATTCGAGCACTTCTTACTCACTGATGCATTTCTCAGCCCCTGCTATTGCGCCACGTACCCCTGTCCCTCACTGGCTGCAGCATCGTCCAGTCTCAGCCCAAGGGCTTGGAGGGTTGTAGGAAACCCCACCATCACCATTGCTTCTGGCAGACAGACAGATTCGCAGGGCTGTGGCAGATGCAGGCTGCTTCCTTTGCATCTCTATATTTCTTCTGCTGGAGCTATGGGGGGAGCACAGCCCGTTCCATGAGATGCAACTTGCAGGGAGGCCAGGTAGGAGGGGAGGAGGGGAATCAGGAAAGGAAAAACTATGTCAAGTTTGCTGCAAATGCGATGGTGTCACGGTCTTTTCTGCTGAGCAGAGGACTTGCTGGGGAGCATGCAGGTCCCTTGTCAGACACCCAGGAGAGGGGACAAACAGTCACCCCATAGCATCAACTCCAGCTGATGAATGTGCATCTCCTCGGGGAGCGGTGGATGGGGGTCCCCGCCGCATCGTCACCCCGGATTCCCCTGCCCCCAGCACATGCTTCTTTGTTTTACCTTCTCTAGGGGAGAGCAGAGAGCTCAGGCACTGGAAAGGAAAAGGCTGCGGTCCAAATATAGCCGTTGCTCTCGCTCTGCTCTTGCTTTACGCATTTGCATATAGAGTGTCTCCATCCCAGCAGCGCTTTCTTTGGATGGCCAGAACAAGACCAGAGTAAACAGGCTTGGAAACTCTCAGGCAAGCATTGACAAGGTCTTATCTGTGACTCACTCAAGGAAGTGGGAAACAGAATGCAAAAGGAGGAACGTGTTCATAAAGTTGCGTTCAACAACTGTGTTTTACCAAATCGGCACCTGCAATCAATCAGGAGTGGGACCAGCACATTTCCAAGTCAAGGAAGATGTGCACCACTGGCTATCAAGTCTGCAGGGCAGAGCCTGTCCTGTCCTGTGTGTTTAGCCATCATCTCCCCTAATATATCCCTCGAAGGCAGATTCTAGGTAGCCCTGTAATAAAAGTAATAGCATTAATTATTATAATGAAGAGTAAACAGGACCTGTTCTCTTTAGAGTCAGAGGGGCAGGCAAAGTTTTCAGGTTCACAGAGAAGAACGTGGGGCACAACTAAAAGAAGTGGGAAGGCAGCAGGGGCTGCAGCGATGCTGCACGGTGGGGGAGCTTGTGCAGGTTTGGGGGTCCAGGCATGTGTCCCAGCCCTGCTGCTGCTCCAAGCAAGGGTGCAATCCTGCTACATTTTGGGTAGCCAGACGCATATTCATCTTGCAGAGCTAAAGGCTGGGATCTGCCATGGGGCAAATTCCTGTCCTGTGAGGGAGAACATTATTAATCTACCTACCAACCCTGCAAACTCATCCTGGATCTCACAGGGGTTTTTTACAGGTAATTGCCTGCAGCAGGTCTCCCGCAGCACTGGTACACCACCTTTCTCATCACCTTCTGCCACTGTTTATACCAGAGGAAGCATCCTCACCATCTGCCCCTGCTGATGGTAATATAAACCCACTGGCTGATCCATGCAAAGGGTTGAAACCCAAATGTGTTCCCTTTGCAGGGCTGGGGAGCATTAAATATCTCTGCTGCTTCAGCCAGTGGATGGGACTTCGGCAGCAGACACAGAAGACCTCTTGTTTCAGAGGCACCCCTTCACAGAGACCTCTCTGCAGAGATGAGCTGTAGCTGAACAAAGGGGAGGGTGAGAGCAGGGTAAAGGTGAGGGAGGTACAAATCCCACCAAATCCTTCCTAGGCCCTGTAGCAGCTCCCTTGAAGTCCCTGGGAGCCCCTTTTCTGCAGCATATAAACGGGTTAAGCATGGGCATCACTGGTGTGGGTTGTTCTGCTTCCCATCTTTAGCTTTAGGTGTGCTTCCCCTGCTTCCATCCAGCAACAAGGATCCCTGTGGATATACAAAGTGTGTGCGTGGAGGGTGTCCTCTGCTGCCCTGCCAGCTGCTTCCTTGCACAAGAGGCTAGGGCAGCGGGGCCACCTCCTTACCTGCTTTCCATCTTCTTCCAGCATTTAAAAATACCTCTTTGGTAGGATTTCCCTGGCCCTGGCAAATTTGCCAGGGCAGCTGAGCGCCACTTCTGGAGGTTGCTCAAGCAGATGCTGTGCATAAAAGCATCCTGTAGGTTAAAATAGGACTCTGTCTCCTTGCCCCTAGGTTTGTTGGGAAGGGCTCTTGCTTCTAGGTGATCTGGAAGACCTTTGGGCTTCAAGAATTTCTGCTGGTAATGTACAGCTTGCACCAGAGCAAACCCAGCTGAAGGAGCACGGGGATGCCAGGAGCTGGGTCCCTGTTCTCGGGGCTTCTGGTAGCTGCTACCTGCCAAACAAAAAAATGCATGTTACTGAACCCATTTTAGCTTTCTGCTACACCACCATTTCACCCCTTTGTCCCCCTTGGGAGAGCTGCTGAGAACAGCAAAGATTTGAGACTATTTGGGTTTTACTTCCCTTGGACCTGGATCTGAGCTAAACCAGGAGTTGCAAGGGGGTTTCCTTGAGGACTGCCTTTGTTTTCTTCTCCAAGTTCTCTCCCTGCTCCTGCACAGGGATCTTGCCGCAAATAAACTGCAACTGCAGCACCAGCTCCAGCAGCCTCTGAAAGGGAGGTGAAAGGGGGGAAGGATCCACCCTCCAGCCAGGAGAAAAACACAGCAGCATGTCTTTCAGGCTGTAAATGGTTAAGTGTTGAGAGAGCTTGGAAGCAGCTTGCAGACTTGCCTAGAGAGCAGCACAGGCACAAAATACGATTAAAAGAGCAAAATGACAGCTTAGCACTGGAGGGCTTCAGAAGCTAGAAGAAATAATTTTTTTTAAATGTAAATATATAGATCCACTAGGAAGTTCCCACAATGGCTGGGAGTGAAAGCCTGATCCACTTGCAGATGTGGGGGTTCCCAGGCACTGTCATCTCCACCCCACCCCCCTGCTCTGCCCTCGGTTCTCTCCCTCCCTCCCGCTGGGCAGTGGCTGTGGCAGGTGCCCTCTGAAGCACTGTGGGGGACAGGGAGCTTGGCGGTTCCTTGGCTGTGCTGAAAAGTGACACTTGGAGACTGAAGGAGAAGGGAAAATGTCAGGGTGTTATCCTCCCGGGGTCTGGGGACCCATCCGCCAGGGGGGCATGGGCAGCCGGGGGAGCTGGAGCAGGGGGGCAGCTTTCTCTCTGCTTGCCCTTTCCACCGCTGTGGTCCAAGAGCAGCTGGGGCCACTGGGGATGCTCAGCTGGTACGTGCACAGCATCCTGCACCCAGGGGTGGCCGAGCTGAGCTAAGGGATGCCCGCACACAGCACTTCCCTCCCCACCACACCGTCTCTTGTCTAAGAAATGCTGTTTTGCCACCGAGCATAGGAGGGGACCTCCTGAAGTTGTGTCTGAGCTGGGAGGGAGTTCAGATCCATGGCCAGCCACTCGGGCTCCCATTAGCAGTCCCTGAGGGTTTCCCACTCTACACCCTGTGCCCTGAGCACCAAACAGCCCTGGGACCAGGCACACCAGTTACTTTCCCGATGCCATGCATCTTAGCGCTGTCAACCAGTGGAAAGATAGTGTTCTCTTGTAAAATTGTATATTAAATCCCACGGGAAGGCTCCTAGCAGTTTTAAGGAAACAATGTACAGTGCAGATGCTGCTAGAGTATGACAAGTAGTTCTTGCAGCCTGCAAAATGCATATGCTTAGTGGTTACTCTTGTCCCAAAATGCTGCTTTTTCCCCTCTCCCTCACTCGCAGGCAGCACTGGCAGTTCCCGAGCTGCTGGCCGTGCGCTAACACCAGCTGGATGCTTGGATACTGCTGTTCCTGGGGCATCTCTTAGAGGGTGTTTTGGACCCCAGAGGCCCTTCCCATTACAGCAACTTTTAGGTATGTTGCCCAATCTGTGGTTCAGTTAACATCTCGCAAGCAACTTTTCAAGTTCTCCAAGGCTTTCCTCATCTTTTAGCAAGAATGTGCTGCTTTTGCAGATTGCTCCAGGTTGCCAGAGCAGGCACAGCGATGCTCTGTACTGCGGTGGTGGGTGCTGCCCTGGGGCCATGGGGGCAGCCTGTATTTCGGGGTGCCCCTCCTGTGCGCCAGCCCCCATGCAAGGAGGCAAGAGCACAAGCTGAGGGGTTTCCCAGGCCATGGGGCAGCCAAAAAGCAGTTTTCCTTCCTCTCACCCTCCATAAACTGCTGGTCGTGCAAGGAAGTTGAGGCATGCCAGGGAAGAGATCTTTCGCCCAGGGGCCAGAGCTTTCCTCCCTGCTTCCCAGGGCACATGCTCTCCTCTGGAGCCCATCAAAACCCCTCATCTCACAGCGCCGTGGGTTGCCCACAGCCCTCCAACACCAATACACCAGCTGGAGCAATAAAACCAAGACCTGCTTGTGCCCGTTAGCTACCAGCATCGCTTCCACCGTAGCGGTGGGAATGGCACAGAGGCCCGACCCGCAGCATCTCTGCAGGCTCCGGGTTTCAGGCTG
This sequence comes from Falco peregrinus, assembly GCF_023634155.1. NCBI lineage: Eukaryota > Metazoa > Chordata > Aves > Falconiformes > Falconidae > Falco > Falco peregrinus. The sequence goes on along the minus strand of NC_073729.1, from coordinate 2,398,658 downwards.
CCCATCTCTGGGTATGGCCGGGCTGTTTTGGATGATGCTTAGGGAGGGGAGCGCAGTTTTCCCTGGCAGCTGGATGCTCAAGCGTTCCCCAGCCGGGTGCATGAAGCCTGGCCCCGGGCTGGAGGCGGCTGCCCCAGCCGCCAGGGCTGTTCGGATCAGGGTGAGATACCGTCTTGCCCAGGGCGATGCATTTTCGAGCCTCCACCTGCCGAGGTACCGCGCTTCACAGAGCTGCCAGAGGAGAGAGGCGGGTAGGGAGAGCAGTTTGGTTTCCTTCTGAGCCAGCTCTGATTTTGGAAAAGTTGTGTCTGCATTTCAAACCTGAAAGCATCCCCTCCCCTTCTCCAGGGGCGTGGAGTGCCCCTGTGTTAACCTCTCCCGTGTAAGGAACCCCCCCAGGTTTTGAAACTTTAATGTCATAACCTGTTTGTCCTGTTTAAAGCGCAGGGTAGGGCTGGGGAGCTGACAGATCCTGAGCAAGCTATGCCTCCAGCTACCCCGCGTCCTCCTGGCTCAACAAGGGAGACAGAGGGGGGAAAACAGCCCTTAGAGCTCCACATTTTTCTGTCTCAGAGTTTAGGGGTTTTTCCCCTCTTCAAAAACAGCAGTGAGCTGGCGTTTGGATGCAGGTCTTGGCTCGAGGGCAACACAGTGATGTGTTCAGCAGCGTGTTCACCTGGAGGGTTTGCTCCCAGACCTGAGCTCATGTGTGAAAGCTGTCCACAGCAATCCCTGAGATGAAAAGCCTCCCTCCCTATCTCCAAAATCAGGCTGGCATCTCTCATCCTGACTCGTGTTGGCAACTTCTGCAGGCAAAGCCATGGGGTTGCAAGGGTACCTGCAGCCCAGCTGCTCTGCACCAGCATACCTGCCTCGACAGAGACATGGGCCAGCGGTTAGGGCTGGGTCCCGAAAATCCCCTCCTTGCTTCGTTGTCTGGCTTTGCATGTCCCTGCCACGCTCATCCTCAGGCAGACCCCACTAAAGAGCTTAAAGGGCATGAGGGTTTGTGTTCATGCAGACTAAGATGCCCTTGGTGGTGACACACCAGGCGCATACCCATGCTGTGTTGCTTTGCTAGAGGATGCTGAGCTTTGCTGCTCAGCAAACAACACGTGCTGTTTCTGTACAGCGCGTATCTACACTTATTTAATGAGGGAGATGGGCAGTGCTGTTGTGGTGCTGTTGATATCCACAAGATAAACAGTCAAAAGAGAGATAAATTAAATTTTTCATGGCACCAGTGTTGTGTCTGGCACATGTCTTCTCTGGGATTGCTGTCACTCCAGATCTCTGAGACGTTTGATGCAATTTACCATTCAGAAAAGGATGTGGCTTCAAAACTTCCCCCCCCAAAAAAAAAGATTTTGTCTGTTTAAGGCATGACAAAATTGGTCAAGATTACTTTCAGCTACTCGAGGTCCTACATAGTTGTAATGTATTTGTAGAAATGAGGGATTTATGTTTTGTTCTGTTCTTTAACAATGACAATAATGCCAGCATATCAGTTTGTGCCTGGATGTGATAAAGCTTGTGTCAGGCTCAAAGACAGATGCTGCCGGGAGTGGGCCAGCCCTGAACCCCAGGATGGTGCCCGGGCTGCCAGGCTGCAGGACATGGTGAGCTCACAGGTGAGGTCAGGTGTAGTCCTCTGCCCATTTGCTGCTCAGGACCTGTCCTGAACCTGGTATGAGTAAGATGTCTGAGCAGCTGGCCAGAAAACATCTAAAAATCCCACTTGAAGTGGCAGCGGGCAATTATATGTTACCACACCTTTTTTTCTTCTGCGAGTCCCTATGACTCCTTTCTGAAACATGGTTTTAGCCTGAGTACAGACACAAAAGTCTCTGCGCACATGCAGGCACGTAGAGGGGTGAAGCCGTAGGACTTGGCACCTCCTAGGTCGATGGCATACAAGGCTCGGTGGCTCAACACGTGCCCGAAACGGTGCCAAGCACCTTCGCCTTTCGGTAGTGGCAAACAGAAAGCCGCGCACCCCAGCCACCCAGCAGGAAACATCTGCAATCAGTGAATCATAAAGCAAGCCGGTCGTGTTTTATCCCTTTTAATTTTTTTTTTTTTTATGACAAAAATAAAATGATAAGTTCACTTTGAAAGTTGTTACTTTAGCGCCTAAGAACTTAAAACAAACTGGTTTATGGTCCCCCCCTCTGATATTCCTGCTTGCAGGTGGCAGAGGCAGGCTCAGCCTGATAAGATTACTGATACGGGGCAAGGTGGTACTGAGCAAATGTGCTCATTAAGCAGGAATCTTAAGAAGCTGGGGCTATTTGCCTAATGCCCTCCTCCTCCCCATGGTCTCAGGCGGTGGCACAGGGAAGGGGAGCAGGGGGCCGGGGCAGAGCCAGGCTGCCCGGGCTCGGCCAAAGCTCCAGCAGGTACCAGGGGAGTGGGATGCAGCAGGTCCCTTGGCAGCGGGATTGCAGCCGGGGCTGGATGCAGGTCCCAAAAGGTCTTCAGGGCCGTTGGGGGAGGCTCAGCTAAGCAGCTCCATCGGGTGCTGCTGAGGAGCGCTGCAGGGCACCTCCAGGCCAGGGCATCGCTGCTCATGGCCAGCAGTCGCTTGCTCTGGCGTTAGCGGTGACAAACGGCTTAGTCATCAGGAGCAAAGATAGGGGACCCGGCCTGCAACAAGCACGGCTCTGTTCCACCTTTATTTGAAGACCAGCTGTTAAGCAACTGATTTTTGTTGGCCTTTTTAGCGGTTGCACCAAGCATGTTTTGCTCTTGCCCTTTTCTCTTCAGGAGGGGATAGATAAAACTGTCACCGTGAAAGGAAATCAGTTCCTCGAACTCATTTCTCTCTGTTTTCTGCTTTTTGGCCAAGCATTTTCATATGCCTGGATCCAGAACTTCCTTCTTCCTTATTTATTGTTAATTAAAATAATAGCAACTGCTGGCTGCCGGGGGAAAATAAGGGGGGCGGTGGTGGTGGAGGAAACTATGTCCCATCAGAGCAGGGGGTCCTCTCCCTCCTTGCTCTGCTCCTCTCCCTGATGGAGCCGGTGAGACAGCTGGGTACCCCAGGGCTCAGGGTGGCTCCACCTTCCTCAGTTTGAGGTTGGAGTTTTACATGTCATTGGCGAGGTATAACCCCGAAGAGCGTAAACGTGGAGGCTTTCAGCTGAGCTAAAAGGATCACAGGGAGAACAGCTCCAGGTGAGAGACCAAGCAGATTTGGGAATCTCAAAGCCCTTCATGAAAGAGGATTTCTGGTGACCACAGTTTATCTGCTACCCAGCAGCAGTAATACTACCAAGAGAGAAGTACTGGGAAATTTAAAGTGGTATTGCTATACTTCGGTATATTTATAACATGGTTTGATTATATTTCTCAGCTTGGCTCCAAATTTCCTTTGGAAACTTACCAAAGGGTAAGGATAGGTCCCAATCTCCATGGCTGCACCCCTCCCCTCACAGTGTGTCCTCTCTCTGGGGCAGCCTCCTCTCCCCACGTCTCATCTGTCAGGTCCATTGCAACTGCTTAGGGTAAAAGATAACGTGAAACATGGTGTTAGTCGTCGAAGCACCCTGCAATATCAGCTCATGCAACCACTGTATAACAAAGCACAAAGACCACAGATTATGGCCTGTGCCACCAGGCATTGCCCAGCCCCGTGGCTTGCCTTGGGAAGCAATACCAGATGTAAACACAAAGGCAGCACCATCTCTTTTGCATGCTGGCCAAGCAGCCAGGGCAATCATGGACATGGGCACACGGGCTCGGCTTCAGTGAGCTCCTAACTAGCTCCCGCAGCCCGTACTGGGAGATGTTTCACCCCTGTGTCCTCCAGACCTGGGAGGCTTATCCTTATACTAGATCAGGTACTTCACCCACACAATCAAAACTGCCAAGGTTTTCCCCATCACCCATCCCTCAGTGCCATGCATTGTTCGGTTCTCTGCAAAACTCACATCTGCATGGCTCGAGGGGATGGGGGGCAGATCTTCACAGAGCTCTTGCCAAAAAACAGGTGGCACCTCTTTGTATGCCATGCTGAGGGTTGCACAACTGAGTTGCAAGGTGACAAGGCAAAGCGTCGTCTAACGATAAAGCACAACCCAGCAAAGACATGAAGCAAAGAGGGAAGGAGGCATGGAAATAGAGAGCGCAAGCAAGGGATAAGAAGAGGGGGTGGTGTGGCCTGGAGGGACGGAGGACCGTGGTAGTTGAGGGGGGCAGGGGAGCACAGGGCAGGCAGGATAGGAAGTACAGGGAGGAATGAATGGTCAGACCCACTCCTTCCCTTGCTAGACCCTCGATCGCTGCTTCTGCATACATGGGCTGGTGAGGGAAGTGCTGCACCTCCTGCAGCAGCGGAGATGTGGCAGAGAGCACTGCAGAATCAGACCCCTCAAAAAAGCACAGTGTGCTAGCCATAAACTGGGTATCACTTGGGCCCGTCTAGAAAACAAACAAAAAACCACCCCAAGTGAAACTCTCTGACATTCCAGAAATAACAAATCTGCATCCCTCAGTGTCTAAATCACACAGGCAGGAGCTCAAGCTGGAACACGCTGGATGGTTTCTGCCCTGCGCTGCGTTTTAGCCAGCTCTCCAAAGCAAACTGAAAGCTCCAGCTCCTCCTCCCAGGGAGCTGAACAGCCAGCAATAAAGAAAGACGCCCTAAATTACTGCGAGCAGAAGAAGTCTTGCTCAAGGCTGTGCGGTGCCTCGGCGGGGATCCATGTAAGGCAGCCGGCGTGAGAGGACGTGACACAACCTGCTGCAGGAATTGTACTGAAACTCGGAGCGTGTCAGAGCAGGAGAGCATCAGGGCAATGACTGATGAAGATTAGCCTAGATAGCAAGGAGGAATGGTATGTCAAAGAAGGAGGGGGGAAGTGATATGGCTACAGGGAAGGGAAGGCAGGGTGGAGCCATCGATTCGGGCTGGTGCCCTGCCAAGGTACATATATGTTAATTGAGCAATCCTGTTCCTCCGCTTCCCTGGCAGGTAACAAAAGGCATGCACGCCTCTGTGGAAAGGGTGGATGAAGAATGCTCCACCGGCAGGGTGGAGCTGGTCCCTGGCAAAGTCCTCACCAGATGGGACCCCCTAGCCCTGGAATGGACCAGGGTTCACTTCAGATGCTGCCAAACCATAGGGGGAGCTGCCTGGAATACGATAAAATAATAAACCAAAAAAGGCCAGTAATCCAATAGCAGGTGTATATGAGAAGGGCTCGCAGCCGCTCGTGGAGGGATGAAGGTGGAAGGGTCTGCGGGGGCTTCTGGGTTGCTGAGGATGAGGAAGCTGGCCAAGCACTCATGCTGCAGCAAGGAGAGGCTGGCTGCTGCCTTGGCATGAGCCACCACTTCACCCAGACACCTTTACATCCATGGAGGCAGAGCTGTGTTGCCACTGTCCCCATCACTGTTGCACAGCAGGACCCTGCCTTCCTCTTCCCTGGTGGCCTTCAGCCTCAGAGCTGCTGCCTCCATGTAGTAGCTTTGGCTCTCCAGTCCAACATCTGCACCGAGCAATGAGTGTGAGTGTGATCTTGCAGCACAGAAGAGGAACTCAGGAACGTTCCGTCTCTGAATAGAAGCCATGCTCTGCAGCACCAGCGGGCTTGATGCTGCGCTCTGGCATGAGGAGTATTACCCCTTCATCGCAGCTTGCTTCACCAGGCTGCAACCTCCCGTCTTACATCTTTCTCTGTAGGTTGGCTGCAGGTATGTCAGAGTAAAGCAAAGCTGCTTGAGTATCCCTAATAAGCAAGACAAAGAAAAGGAAAGGAAAGCCTTGGCAAGGCTAGAGATTCATGATCTAAAGCCAGTGTTTTATCTAGACCAGCAGAGGCCATTGCATCATGGATCTTACCCCCACAAACCATCCGGACAGCCAACCCAGACTCATAAGCTAGCTCACAAAAGATAGTTAGGGAACCCTTTCTTGCCTTCATACCTTCTGTGTCTTCCCACATACTCAAATATTATTTTTAAAGCCCTTCTTCCCAATCATCATGGCTTGAGCAGGTCTTCACATGGCCCCTCAACGTGCCAAGTGCCTGGCAAGAGGGTCCCAGAGCAGCCCAACCCCTCTCTATCACACAGCTGCGGTGCTGGTACCCTTTGGGACCCGGGCCATCCTCCCAGGAGGAGGACCACGTATGTCCCCAGGGGTGGCTGAGGTCTAGGGGTGTCTTTGAAGGGCTCTCACAGCCTGCTATGGCACATGAATCATGTTGTCAGTTCTCCCTTAGGCATGCACTGGGTCTTGTTGCTGTTGGTATTGTTAGGTCTGTTTTCTTACAGCAAATCCTGATGGCACCACTAGGATGCTAGGAAACACTCACCCCTCCAAGCCAGTGAAGAGAAGGGTATTAATTAGCTGTGTTGCCCCTGCAGCCCACACATCACAGCTGATCCCTTCTGATGGAAACCCAGGACTGGGGGCCATGGAGCCACCAAGGGCAGGTCCTTCTGCCGGGCAGCAGCCCTGCCTGCAGGAGGAGTGTGGCTGGGCTCAGCCACCGGGTGAAGGAGCGCAGGATGGATCCCCAGGGCTGCTGCTGCTCCGGCAGGGAAACATGCCACAGAGCACGAATTAATCCCAGGAAGCAGGGGTTTGGGTGGTGGCTCCTTTTCCATCCTCCCAGGGATTTCTGCTGCTCTAATAAGCCCTTAAGAGCACTTACCAGACAGGAAGCACTTGTACCTCTCCACACAAGTATATATTCCTGACGAGAGGTGTGCAGGGCTCTGGGAGCCTCACTGCCTTCCTGTGCTGCCGGAAAGCACTGGGATGGCTTTCAAGGAGACAGGCTGCACCAGGCTCAGCCTCTGCTTTGTTGTTTGCTCTTGCCTAAGGAGGGAGAAAATACAAATAGGGTGCCCAGAAATAAGGCGTCTGCAGGTTCGCACTGCTCCATTCTTAGAAACAGTGTAAATCCCTGCTTTGTCGGTGCCTGGCATGGGGAGGGTGAAATGTGTAATGCATTGCAGCAGCGATGCCCTAGATCAAGGGGAATCCTAGGCTGGCAGCCCTCTGAGTGCAGTGAGAGACCAGTGTGTGCCCTAGTCCCATCTCTCACCCTGTGTGAGTGCAGGCTGGCAGCTCGCTTGCACCCACAGGCTGCCAAAAATGTATCTCCTGGGGGAACAGGGAGATGAAAGCAGCATTGTGAGCTGCATTGTGAATAAGACATGACCAAGCTGTATGTTAGATTACTGGGTGTCAAGCCCAGGCTGCATGGGGCTGCTGGCATCTTCTCAGCTAGCCCAGGTCCACCCAGAGTGATGTCAGCCATGGCTGACCTCCAGGGCTGCACGCAGGATTCCCACTGTCCTTGCCTCAAAGCGCTCTCATCTGGGACATCCAAGCAATGCAAAGTGCACCTCTTGCACATGCCTTGCGATTCTTGGGGTTGCTAGTGGGTCATCCATAGGTTATAACATACAGGTGTGGCTGCACGTTTCAGCAAACGGCACTTGTCCTATGAGCCAGCCACCATTAGACATAGCTGACGCCCAGCATTTGCATGGATTTGACTATGTGGCAGAGCAGACTCGAGCCTTTCTGTTGAGGAGCCATTGAGAGAACATCTCATTTGCCTTCTCCTTCCGTTTACTTCCTGCCTTTGTGCAAAGTAAGGGTTGTCTGGTGGTGCAACGCAAGATCCCTTTGGCAAAGCACAGCCCAGAAGGAGTGCAGACCAGGGGAAATCACAGGTTTACCATCCAGGCCATTTCTGCATCGCCGTGTGTTGTACTCAGACTCCTCGGAGGGGTGTGCAAGGCAGCTGGCAGCCCAGGTTCGCAGGGTCTCTGCCCAGCCACCAGCATTTGGGCAGACTCAAAATCTCCTGACTCAAAAGTAAAATGGTAGCGATGACTTGCCAAGAAATAATTGCATACATTTTGATGAGCCCAGCTTTCTTTCCATTCTCGCACTATATGAATCTTGGGGAAAAGGCATAAATGAGGATCCCTCAGATAGTTCTGTCATGCTGATGGATCTATTTTGCCATTTGAATGCAGAAGAGGACTGATGCTTTCACCTTAATGGGGTGAAATATGCTCTGTTCCTTGAAGACTGATGTGAGAGCAGAGCCCCTGAGCTTTCTGCTTTCAACAGCTACACAATGCCAAGACAAAGTGGAACTGACCCTCGATGAAAATGGTGCAATGCTGGTAAAACAGAAACACTTCAACGAGAATGGTTTTAGCTATAAGCAGGAAAGAGGCTTCTTGGCTGGGTGGAAAACATGAATATGAGAAATAGGGTGCAGTGCTTGAGCACCATGGCTCTGCTTAGGTCCTGCTTTGGCTTGACACCAGCTCTGCTCTCGCTGCCTAAACCTCTGATTTCCCACGCACACATCTTTTATCTCTGTTTTGTTTTCAGCTGAGATGAAAAACAACAAATGGTCATAAACCAGCAAGAAAGGAAGGAAGAAGAAGAGAGGACATACACACTCGTGGGTTGTGAACCAGTATTAGCATGAAGGAAGGTACAAAAGGCACCACTTCAGACCTGGTGGAGGGAAATCACATGCTGGGACCTGTTTAGGCTCAGAGAGTTGTCTTTAGCATCCGTGCCATTATTAGCCCCCCGTGTCCCGTAAACAGAGAGACAGCGTGGAGCAGGATGTTAGCAGGGCACCACTGCGGGGGGGGGAAATGCAGCAGGACACGATGATCATCCTCATCCAGGGACCCAAACACACAGCAAGTGCCACAGAGACACAGAAGCAGTGACAGTGCCATTGGATGGCTTATTGAAGTAACATGCAGCCAAACTGTATGAAGCTGGACTTCGAGGGGTGACTTCAAGTGGCACCAGACCTCGGGCAGTTGAAACCTGGACTGTTTGGGCAACATGGGTAGTGTGTGCACAGGGCCCAGGGCCTGCTGCACAGCTCTCTTTTGGGATGTGCATACTTTGTGCCGGCATTTGGGGCACCTGTTTTTGAAAACGTAGCCCCAGGGCTTTATTTTATAGCTGCCTTCAGTGATAAACACTACCTCCAACCAGCCGAAGAATGCAGCTACAAGCGTGGCCAGCTGCGAGCGGAGCGATAGCTCATGAAGTCTTTCATACTTTGCAAACAGAGATCAACCCCAGCATCTCTGTTGATATAAAAAAAAGCCAAGGCAGGGGAAGGTGAGGTGAAATCCCAGAGGTCATGCAGTAAATCTGTGTGCAGTGTGGCACCTTGGCTGCAGACCTTTGGTACGCCAGCGACCCGTGCACCAAAGCGGTCTCAGGAGCCAGGCGTTAGGGCTGGGGTTTTCACTGGGTACCTGGTGTGGTTTAACCTTAGCTGGCAACTGCACTCTGCACAGCCACCTGCGCACTCCCCCTACCAGCAGGACTGTGGGGGGAGAGAATTAGGACGAAAGTGAGAAAATTCATGGGTTGAGATAAGAATATTCTAATAATGGAAATAAAATAATAATAGTTGTAATGAAAATTACAAAGAGAGAGAAATAAAACACAATAAAGACAAATCATGCAAATGAAAATAATTGCTCACAACTGCCTGACCGATGCCCAGCTGGTCCCCAAGCAGTGGCCCCCCTGCCGACCTTCCCCCTAGTATCCCTATAGTATGGGATATCCATTGGGTCAGCTGTCCCGGCTGCACCCCAGCTCCTCGTGCCCCACAGCCTGCTCACTGGTGGGGTGGGATGAGCAGCAGAAAAGCCCTTGGCTCTGTGTAAGCGCTACTCAGCAATAACCAAAACATCCCTGTACCGTCAACGCTGTCTCCAGCCCAAATCCCAGGCACAGCCCCATACTAGCTACTGTGAAGAAACTCTACTCCAGCCAAAACCAGTGCAGCACCAGAGCAAGTACAGGGATCTTTCTGAAACTCTCCCACTGGGAGGGCTTGAGCAGGGTTCTAACCAGCTCCTCCCCGTCCCTGCAGCCCAGGTTTCACCCACCGAAGGGCACCAGCCCCACCAAGCTGCTGAGCCCTTTCCTCAGGTGCCTCAGGTCCCTGCAGGGAAGGAGCGGGACTGGAGCTGCGCCCAGGCAGGATGCACCCGCCTCTCTGAGCCCAGCAGGATGCATGTGCAATGGGAAATTGCCTGGGCTGGGGGGTTAATTGGAGGGAGATTGTTTTAAAGGACTTCTTAAAATTATAAAACTGAGTCATATAAGAAACTTTATACATATGCACACACACACACCAAAGCTTCTAGAAGCCTTTGGAGCATTCAAAAGAGGTTTAAGGGCTGAAGTGTTGATTTGGGTGCCTAAAGACGCAGACAAGTCAATACCTACAGATGTAGATTATAATCCAGTAGGCTTCTGAAAAGCTCTGTAGCTGCTCAGCTGCTGTGTGGCCTGAATGAGGTAGTTACCCCAGCCCTTGGTCAGCATTGCTAATATGGATTTAGCCAATATAACATGCCTGAAGAAACATTTCCATCCATGTTACACTCAGTAAAATGTTACAGCATCAGTATAGCTCCTTTGAATAGATCCTTTAAGGACACAGGTAACATGGGAAGCAGAAAACGTATCTGTTAATACAGGAAAGGTTATGCCTTGACAATGAGCTGCAGCTGGGGTGACAAATTTCTCTTCTCTGAGTCATTCCTGGGCCACGTTTGCTGAGATCTCAAATCCGAGAAGCAGAAGCTCAGCCTATGGTGAAGTTTCTCCTGTTTCTTCAATTCACTTGGCTCACACAGCTTTCCACGACCCAAACTTCAGCTGCTGCTCAGCAATGCTCTGACGAGCTGGCCTGAGAGAGCTGCGTGCTCTGCTTTGAAGTGCTTCTCATGAGTAAGCTTTATCCACTTTGGCAACAGGGATGAAAAGCATGCTTGTTCTGGGCTCGGTGTACTCTAAACTGAATAATAATTTCACAGAGCAGCTATTATGGTAGATTTGTAAATGCAGTGGAAGGAGGTGTTTTGAATGAGTGGCTTACAGTGTTCGTGTTGTCAGTAGGGCTTTCCCCTTGTTTCCAAAGAAATCTTGCAAGGTAGGTAGGTTAAGGTCCGGGCATTTTGGGGGTTCAGGCATTTTGGGGGTTCAGCCTTCATCCCTTCTCACAGAGGCTGGCACCAGGATTGCAACAAGCCACATTGCACAGGTGAAGTGAATGAAAAGACATCTTTGCTGAGGATTGATGGGACCGTGGTGGTCCAGTATCACCCTGGCAGGGCACAGCTGAAGGAAGGAAGACCACTGGGATGGGGTTTAGCCCTCCCACTACAGAATGGAGTCTGTCACATGGCTCAGGGGTGACAAGTGGCATGCCCCCAAGGGAAAGCTTAAGCTACCATGCAGCAACATTGCAACCCACCCTCCTCCCACCCGTGATGGAGGGGACCTATGAAGCCTGGAGACACCTGCCATCTCGGGGATGTGCTGAGGGATGTGGGGCCACCAAAGGCCATGTCCCCCTTGCCTGGGCCAGGGAGGACGAGTGGTCAGGAGGGCCAGCCAAATAAGTTAAAACCCCACACGATCTCCCAGGTCTGACTCGGGTTTCCTGGAAGAAGTTTTATTGCCACTGAAATGCTTCATGCTCTGTGAAGCCTTTGCCAGCTGGAATCGTCTCTTTGCACCTGTCTTTTTGTTTACACAAATCCCTTCTCTAATAGAGCTAATCACTCCGCTTTGATAAATCTGCCAGGCCCCCCGATACGAGCTCCCTCGGTGCTAAACAAACAGACCATTGTCTCGGCGGGGCCAGCCAGCCTGTTAATGGTTAAACTGGGAGCGGGCAGGATGGGGGAAAGAAGCATTGGCCACAGGCAGCCTTTTTTTTTTTTTTCCCTCCCGCAAATCTGCAGGTTTCCCTAACTTTCATGGATCCCGCTGTTGGTCTGGGCCCCAAGAGTGGTTTGTGACTGCTTGGGGATGTGCAAGTCTTTGGGGAGCTTCTAGTGAAAGAGGAGCAATTGCACAGGGGGAGGTGCTTTTAGGATGTGCAGAGGACATTAGGCAGGAGGCGAAAAAGTCCAGGCAGACCGAGGAGCAGGCCAAGAAAGTGAGGTCTGAGTGTCCCAAGTAAGGATGGGTGACTACCAGGAGGAGAAAGTTGGAGGTAGAAAACCAAAAGTTTGGGCATAAAATAACAAAACCTTCTTTTGAAGCAAAGGACAGGAGACATTTGACTTCAGCAGTGCTTTCATGCAGCTTTGGAGACCTCATCAATGCCAAAACCTCGGACTAAGGCAACACCAGCAGAGCACTGCGCTGTTCCCTGCCCTCTGCTGCACCCACATAACCCTAGCTGAAGGTGGGTGATGCCACCATGAATAAATTTTGCTGCAGATTTCCCTCCACTGAGGAAGCACTACAAGGACTGCTCCGCACCACAGGGCCTTGGCTGGTCAGTTTTCAGCTTGTGTTGCCAAACCAGACTTTTTGGACAGTTAGCCACCTCCAGCAACAGCGGCCACCCAGACTTCTACATTGCATAAGGCGAGCAAATGCAGTGGCTGTGATGTGCTGTTTCGTGGCAATTGAGCAATGCCCACAACATTTGGTCATGCAGTCCAGCTCCAAGGTAGAGCAGCAAACAAGAGTTAGCAGCCAGCCCTTCACTGGTACTAGCTGCATCTGTAGGAAGATCTTTGAATGTAACAGCCAGGAAAGCTCTTTAGCAAGCTGTAATGAGCCCCACAGTGTTCAGATGAAACCAGTATAGCCTTTACACCAGCTAACAATCCATCAGCACCAGCGGATGATTTCTTGATTGCTTTGCTTGGGCCTGCTGTGTGCCTCAGGCAAGAGCTATTTGTTTAAGCAGGGAGACAGGAGGTGCCCCGGAGGCGGCTCTGGCAGCCTTGGTTACACTGCAAGTACCAGTGGAGGATTCAGCCTCATGTTCCATCTGCATTTGCATGGTGCCCAGCCTACCCGCATCCCTGCTGCTGTCACATAACCCTGTGTGCCTTGACATCCCTCACGGCTAAAAAGGAAGATGCAGCTCCTGGGTTATTGTTGCTTGGAGATGCTGTGCATAACTGGTGCCCTTAGGGTCTCAACCTAAAACGTGTGCACTGGTGTGTCGATGCTTTGTGTCCTTGAGGCCACACTCACGAGAGGCAGGGAGCTCTTTGGCTGAGGTTGGCACAGATGCCAGGCTGGAAAGCAGGGAGGGGAATGGCACCAGACCTGCCACAGCATCATCTGCCCCTGAGCCCCTGCAAGCACTGGTGCTGCTCACCAGAGCTGCCATGCACTTGAGATGCGAAGAGCAGCTCTGCGCCAGGAGGGGTGAGGTGGCTTGCCAGGAGGTTGCCAAACCATATGATTAGGGACTTGTTCATGCACAGTCTAATCCTTTTCCACGGCTTGTGTGGGTGCAGGAGCCTTCCAGCTCCTTTATACCCAGCCCCAGAACAGGACAAAACTTGCGCCTGAGGAACTCGGCGATGCAGGAGAACCGCAAGGTCAGGAGCCTGGCAGCACCCAGCAAGGGATTACACATGGTACACGGAGAGAAAACAATAGCAGGAACCAAGAGTGATACAAGACACTAAGAGGTTTAAACCGCCAAGAGCTTTAGAAAGCATGCAGGTCCTCATGCGTCACCCAGGAACGAAGCGGTAGAAGGAAGGCAGAGCGGACACGGGGCTGGCACCCGGCAGGTTGGGGTGCAAGGGCTGGCTTTGCCGCAGCACCCTGGCCTGGCTCGCACAAGCGCATCCCCTCCTGCCCCGACTGCCGGGGCACAGGCACACAGCCGCACACGCGGCCAGAGGGATTTTTCTTTTTTCTTCTCCTTCCCCAAACAATTAATGTCAATGCGGAGAGGCAGGTGCTCCTGGCGCAATGCCCTCTGTTTTGTTTACAGTACACTCCTTGAAGATTATTTGTGTTGAAATCTTTCGGCTTTTCTCTCCCTCTTTTTCTTCCCCTCCCGTTTCCCTCCCCCTGTCTTGTTAGCATTCTTCCAGCCCGTTTTCGTGCCCCGCAGGCCCTGGGCAACAAGCCCAGCTCCAGCCTGCGGAGTGGTGGGCAGCCCTGCTGGGGCTTGGCCCCTTGGCCTACCCCAGCCCAGGGCAGAGCAGAGAGGGGCTCCGCCAGCAGCATCCCCCTGGTTCTTTGTGGCGGTGGGGAGCGAAGCCAAAGGGGCCATTGTCCAAGGGCTGCTGCTGACCCCACCATTTCCATCTGAAAAGGTGCTTTCATGTGAAAGGGGCAGCCCCCTAGCCCTGCCAAGACCCCCTCCTCGCCCGCTGGACCCCCTCCTTGCCCTTCTCCTCTCCCTCTCTCTGCATTCAGGCTGCCTGCCTGCTCCTCATCCCTCTGCCCTCCCTCCTCTCCCCTTCCTCCTCCAGCTCGGGGAGCATCAGTGCAGGTTGTCCTGGGTGAAAGAGGGGGGAAGGAGATGAGAACAAGGGGGGCAGCTCCAAGCAAAGCTCTTGGTGGGGATGTGAGGTGCTCATCTCTCCCTGGAGCATGAAAAATCCCAGCTATGGCTCTGCATAGCCCTGTGCTTGCCTTTGTTACCCACCTTGGCCACAGAAATCTTTCAGCAGTGTTTATAAAGAGGTAGCACGGGGTCAATGGAATAAGCACAGCCTCTTTTCTTCAAACTCTCTTAAAAGCATGTCTTTTAATGGTAAAATGCATGAAAAGTTAGCTAACTGTCACCTTCCTGAGAGGTATGTATAGCAAAACCAGGGATTAAAAAAATAAAATAAAATTTAAAAAAAGTATCACCCAAGTCCATGCATTAAAATCCTTTATTACCTTTCAAATCCTCTCACTCGGATTCACATTTCTACCCATGGTCCCACCAGGTGCCAGGCAGATAGGGTGAGGTTTTGGGAGCACCCCTCCTGGCCCTCGCTCTGAGCCCCTCGGGGACGTCGCGGGCCCGTGGCATTTCGGAGTGAGTCACTCAGGTGAGACAGACAGATTATAGGGAGCTTTATGGTTGTCTTCTCGCCATTTCAAAACAGAAAGCAGCCGAAACAGGTTTGAGGCGGCATTTGAAGGTTGCAAAAGATTGAGACAAAAGGCAACAGTGCATTTACTTTTTTTAAAAAAAAAAAGAAAAGGAAAGAAGTTGTTGGCGGCACTGAAATCTGTTGTAAAAATTCCCATTGACTTCATCCCCACCAAATTTTTACCTGACATGCTGGCTATGACTCTGCTCAGCAGCAGCCCGTGCTCCTCCCTACAGTGCAGAGGGGGGCTCCCAGCAGCTCCCAGTCTGAGGGAGTCTGTCGCAAAATGCTGAGCAAGCATCCCTAACACCCCCTCAGAGGGAGAAGGTGACCTTGAACAGCATATGCATCCACTCAGCTCCTCCTTTGCTGAACTCTGGTTCCACTCAGTCGCTGAGTTCTGGTAAAAAAAAGAAGGATGCTCTGGATAAACTGCTGCAGCAGTATAGCTCAGCTAAGTATGTCTCTGCCTGTAAAATAAGTAAACAACCATTTGGGTTGATGGGTAGGAAAAAATGGCACATCACAGAATAAAATCCCAAGGCATTAAGAAACCATGGGGAGAAACTGGCCAGCACAAAATGAGACACGCAAGCTTTTATGCTTTGCAACGTATAGCCCTCACGTGAGCAGAATAGCTGGGTGTAGCGGCAGTGAAGAAGAGATTTACACAGACTGGTATAGTATTTCCAGCCAGGTCTTTAGCAAGAGAGATGTTTAAATCTTCACCTGGAAATGACAGGCCCAGTGACTTTCTGTCACTTTGTTATGGTCACGTTGTTGTCGCTGCTGCTGTTGGTCCTGGCCCAGCAGCTGACGTGAAAATAGGTCTAGCCGTGTTGATTTTGGTAGTGTTTTGTCCCATTTACCCGGCTGAACTGGGTTCAACATCTCTGGCAGGTTTATCATGGCAGAAATATTCCAACCAGCCAGGCCATGAGGGCAAACGCCCACGAGCCCCTGGGCAGCCGGCCAGCAGGTAAGGCAGGCGGCAGAGCCCCGGCAAGCTGCGAGAGGCTGCTCCGCTCGGCCGAGGCGCTGGCTGGGCTTGCAGGCAGGGAAGGGGCTCCCCGGCCACCAGCAGCTCCCTGGAGCCGCCGTTCCGCCCGCCAACACCGGGCAGCGCCTGGACGTGCAATTTCATGGATCGGACTGTTTTTATTTTTAGCTCTGAGTTCCATTTCGTACTTGTCCCAAACCACCGCGGGCTGTGCCTTTCTGGGGAATTACCGCCCGGCTCAGATGCTCAGTCACCCGCTTCAGCCCGGTGCCTCTGAACACCCCATGGCAGAGCGGAGCCCCTGGCAGCAGCGTGCTGCTTGTCAGGTCGCATTGCTCCTGCAAAGCACACGGTGCTTCCCCCGCTACCACCAGATCGCCCCCAGTGAGAGCAGCACGGCTCCAGCACACTGCGTGCAGCCGCAGCATCCCTCCTCGCGCCAGAGCTAGCGGTGCCTGCCCGTCGTTTATGTAGCCTTACTCCTGCAATCCTCGCCCTCTTTTTGCAGAGAGCTGAGCTTCGAAACAGGCCAGTTGCAATGCAGAAATATTTTCTGCTCAGCAGATAGGTTCATTTTCAGACCAAGATGTTGGTTCTCATTGAGGAAGGCAGCTGTAACACCTGGAGGAGAGAGCAACAAGGCAGGCAGCTGCCATGTCACAGCTCCCACATCCTCGGCTGGTCACAGCAGGGGAGAGGAGAAGCTGTGTCAGCCCTGGTAGTGCTGCCCATACAAACACACAGGGGGAAACGGCGAGACCCAGCCGCTGCTGTAGCCTTGTGCGACAGGGACAGGGACCATGCCTACAGCATGGGGTCTGCTGCTCTGCCCAGCGATGCCAGGGGAGGTACATTACATATACACAGTGCGTGTGTCTGCCTGTTTGTGTCTTTGCACGGCTGTCAGGGGCAGGTGTTTTCTGTGAGGAGAAGCTGTTGATGTTGTGCAGCTTTTCAGGGAGCTCCCTCCACCTTCAGCAGGACCATAGGGATCCCCCGGGCTGCACCCCACAGGCAGAGGCTTTAACCCTGCGGTAGGACAGTTGGCCAAGCTGGACTCACACTTTTGAGTAGCCATCCTGCATCTTCTTCAGGCATCTCCATGCCAGTGCCAGGATGGGGCAAGAGAGGTGCCCACTAGAAGGTTCTCCACAACCAGGCAAGCAACTGGTGTTTCAATAGCAGCTTCCTTTGGAAACCAGGAAAAAAGCCAGTGAGCAGTTTCGGTTAATCCGTCCTTCGGCGCATATGTTGTTTGTGTACATGCACGGCTGGCTGGCTCGCCACGTGTGCACGGGGGAATGTTAAACCCCACCAAAAAAAGAAGAAAGCAGGGCAGAAAACCAATCCCCCAAGGAGCAATGGAAAGCAGTGGCTGGGTTGTAGCTGTGCATTTTCTTTACCCAAGAAAGGCGGCTTTGCAAAGGACTTTCTAACTCATCGGCTGGGCCTGAGACTTCCTTGTAAAAGGCTGTTGGGCTTGTTGTAACATATTCCAGGTGTGTAAGTGATGCCCTGCCTTGCACCTTTCACAGTGCAGAGCCCGGGGCCTCAGAGCGAGCAGGGAGGAGGAGGGAGGAGAGGTGCGTGTGTTCAAATTAAATGAAGCAGAAAGAGAAAGCTGGAACCCGCAGTGCCTGGGGCACCACTAATTGAACAGGTTGATCCTGATAGCAGTGCAAAGGAGGCAGCAGGAGGGATCTGCCAGCTCCCGGCTGGTGGTGCAGAGCTGGGCATGGTTCAAGAAGCCAAGCTTGAAAAGCTCAGGTGGTGGGAGAGGGGGGACAAGATGAGGAGGCAGATTGTTTGAGGCTGGAGGAGAGAGACTTCAAAAGAAAAATCGAAATTCTTCATTAGCATGACAAAGGGAGGCAGATGAGAGGGCAGGCATACTTCTCCTCCACTTGCTGCTGAGGTCCCTAGCCATCGCCTAGGACCCGGTGGGTGCCCCCCTCGCTGAGATCAGTTCTGTCCCACTGGAGCACCTGGGGATGCAGAGATGTGTGATGAATGAGGACAGAGCTGCCTGGCAGCTCTGTGCCCAGGGGACCTGGGGGGGTCCTCCCTTACCTCATCCTCCACAGCATCCGCTCCCCATCCTTCCTCAGCAGTGCCCCAGTTGAAAGGATGTCGTCCAAAAGCCAGGGCACAGGGACGGCTGTGTTCTCCTTCCTAGTCTTAAATGGAATAAAAAACACCAAGACCCAGGAAAATTCCCATTTTCAAGCTTTTTTTTCAAGATAGCCTCACTAGACAGTTGCTTGAGGCTTGCCGGCTATTTTTTCTGGAGGGACTCAAGGTACAGGCTGGTAACATTCTCCTCCCTGCTCTGATTTGAAGAGTCAGCCGAAGTGGGTGGAGGGACTTTATGGGACAGAGAGGTCCTGACACAGGAGGGCTCGCCCTGGGAGAGAGGGAGAAGGTGGGGAGCATCCGGGCACCCCCCCGGGGAGGGCAGTGGCAGGACTTGCAGGTGCCTGCACAGCCCCAGTGCTGAGAATGGCCGGCACCCTCCAGGTCCCTCTGCTGTCCTGGGCACACCTCAAAGGCTGTCGCCTGCTGTTTAAGTAGTGGCAGCTCACTGGAAAGCTGGGAGTCAGGGGAAGAGGTGGTCAGAAATGCAGCTTTGCAATCCAGCAGCAATTCTCCATCGCTGCTCAAGGGTGCCAGGCAAGGGCTTGCCTTCCTCTGCAGCGGTGATGGGTGGTAGCTGGAGGAAGCACCCCCTATTTAATTAGTGATGCCCAGAAAATCAGAGGGCAGCAGGCGCTCTGTGGCCTCTGCCATCTCCCAAGCTCTGGGATCACTGTTTCAAGCCCCAGAGGCTGCAGGAGCCATCACTCATTGCCACTGCCCAGGGCTACAAGCCAGAGGCTGTGGGGCTGCTCTGCCTCCTGCCCTGCAAGGGAGACACGTTGCCACTCCCTCAGCCATAAGGTGCCCCTGTCACCCCGACTGCACGGGGACCAGCGGTGCTGGGGTGCTGCAGAGGACCGTGCCCACACTGCCATGATGCGCTCGCATCTTGCTCCCACTTTCTGCTCCCATCTCGATCCTGTTTGGAAAGAGAAAAGGCTCCCTTGGTGTGAGAGAAATGGGTCCCAAACTTTGCAGTGCTTGCAGGACCTAGAAGGTTATGCCTCTTTAGTTTTTCCTTTTTCTTCTTTTGTTTTCTTCCTGCTTCTCCCTCTCTATGGCCTCTGCATCACAACTCAGTGAAAAATCGCCTAAGGGGAGAAAACATTGCATTGAGGAGACCAGCCTTCGCTACGAATTACTCTGGCAAAAATAGGCAAAGTGGTAACTCAGTGTCCTTTCTGGACCTGGTTCCCAGCCAACCCATGAGCTCTGCAGGTCTCCCCCGCCCTGGGTCCCCACTGGTGGCCCGTGGCAGAAGTGGTCCAGTGTGGTCCTCAGGATGAGATCCACCGACATACTTCTGTCCCCGCTGCTTAAATCAGGGCGGTTTGGGTGCACCCCAACGTGCAAAGAAGTGTTTTGTCAGGATCTGGGCTGAGAAGCTGAGCCGAGCTCACAGTGTTTTTGTGGGTAAGCTCCTCAGGGCAGGGACCCTGCCTGCCTGGGTGCTTGCTCACCGGGCAGCGCAGTGACTCCACGCTGCCGATTCAGCCCTGGAGGCATTACTGCAATATAAACTGTGAAAAGTCATAATAATAATTAATAAGCATGCCGAAACAAAAACATTCTCCTCATTTAATTAACGTCATTCTTCAGCAGCTTTATCTTGGGATGAGTGGCTACTTTGTTGGTGCTCTGCCTTTGCGCCCTGCCTTGCCCTCTGTGGCTGGGGCGGGCAAGGCTTCACCGTGCAAACGGGAACGGGTCCTTTGCGCTCCAGCTCCTACCGAATGACTTTGAACCAGCATTTTGCAGGCTGCCTCCCACCTGGGAGAAAGGCTGCAGCAAGGGAAATAGCAACCTGGTAGCTATCTTGCCCTTGCTGGGAATAGAGGCTGAGTACATCCAGGGACAAACATTAGAGCCAAAGAAAAACAAGAAGTGGAAAGCTTTTGGGTGAGCAGGCTTCAAAAGAGGGTCATAGACTAACGCATGGTTTAAAGTCAGAAGCTGGCAGTCCCCTGGAGCAAGGGACATGTTTCTATGCCAAATGTAATTCCCCTAAGGAGCACGGCGCTGTGGGGGGCTGCTGCAGGGGGGCACTGCAGGTTCAGGAACTGGGGTGGTTACCTGTGGGCTGCAGAATGTCCCCAGCATAAACCAGGGAGTCCAAAAAAACTTCAGGTGTAGGTGGGGAGCCACAGGCAATAGGTGTTGAGTCCTCACCCCTCACCCTGAGGCGGCAGCCCGTTTTCTGAGGGGTGCTGAGCAGCACTCAGCTAAAGTCTCTGGAGCAAGACCTGCCACCCTGTCACCCTGTGCAAATGTGTTCCCAGCCAGGGACATGGCACTGGCCACACTGAGCGCCAAGCTAAGGCAGCTGGAAGCAGGCAGCGAGCTCCAGCCTTGCTCGTGGCTCCCTCCCACCCCACTTATCGGGGGGCTGAAGGCTCAGCCCTTGACCCCTCACAGGCAGATGGGGTGGGAAGGCATTCCCGTGGGCTTGCATGGCCCCGGCATGAGCAAGCCAGGCGTTCGCCTGCCCCGCACTCCAATCTCTGCCGCTTTGAAGAAGGGCATCTGTAATCTTTACGAGGCCTTGGAGATAGGAGCAGCCTGGGTACATGCAAAACCTCGCCAGCCATCTGCTCCCCTCTCCCTCTGCTTTCCCCCCAAATCCCTCCCCGCTGACCCAATCCAAGCTGCAGCCATCACCGTCACAGTGAAGATTTATAGGGCTGTACCTGCCGACAGAGAGCCAGGTAAATTCAAGGTCCCAGGCTCCTTCCAAAGGCGATTAGGAAGGAAGCAACAAAGGGGAGGAGAGCAGAGGGACAGCCGTGCTGGGAGCCCAGGCAGCATCCATGGCTGAAAGGGTGGCGGGAGAAACGGGTGAGGGAGGCCACCGCTCGGGTGTCTCCTGCTTGGCCTCAGTCTGCCGTCACCCTGGTGCTCTGCACCTCCAAGAAATGCCCTGCTCTGCCGTGGGGCTGTTGGGGAAGCAGGGACCGGAGGGACCATCAGAGCTGGCACCAGGCTCTGGGCCAGGGTGCAGCTCCCAGGGTCGTGCTGCTGCCTGTTCAAAAAGGGCTGTAAAACATGGGCAGTTGTTTGCGTTGTAGAGGGCAACATGGGGAATGTAAGGGAAAACAGAGGGGTCTTGACAGCTGAGCTGCCTGGCTGCGATGGGCTCTCAGTCCAAGCTGGACACTGTGTTGGCTCCAGAGCTCACCCTGGGCAACATGAAGGGTTTGGGCTTGCCAAAATGGGTCCGGGCTGGGGGTGCTGTGGACCAGTGTGGTGTGGGCAGGCTCCACCGGTCCGCCAGCCGTGCCGTCTCACTCCACTGAGATGCAGCCGATAGGGCTGTGGCTTGCCCGGCTGCCTGGGTACACCAGGGATGCAGATGTACATGCAGGCTCTTGCAGGCTCAGGCTTCCTGATGGGGATCTGCTGTCCTCCTGGGTTTTTTAATGAGAACTTCTTGTAATCTCCCCTGTAAAACTCAGGGTGGGGAGCTGTTACTTATTAACGTCTCTTGTCTCCAGGGAAAGTGGAACAGGGGATCTGCTAGCAAAATCAGTGTCATATGGGCTGCAGCACGCCATAGTATGGCAGAGAAGTACACACACCCACACGTGTGTGTACCCACGCACACGTTTGTCCTCTGGCTGTCTGGGGTGAGATGCCATCACCAGCCCACCTCTGCCACCACATCCCTAGGTCTCTGCGAGTCCTCAAAGTTCCTTGCAGCAGCCTGCAAAGCGGGAATGATCGCAGAGGTGCAAAAGTCCTTTCTGGTGATTAATACATCATGTGTACAAAGAAGGTCTGTGGCGAACGGAGGCTGGAGCCGGGATTAATTGCATACCTTGAAGTGGAGAGATTTATGTAAGGAAACAGACTTGGCGAGCTGCCCTGCTCCAGGCTGTGTTTACCTGCCTGCGCCTCCACACCTGTCGTGCTGCAGCAGCAAAATATTATTTAATAACATTTGAAGAGAGATCTTAATAGCCGTGCACCCTCCCCGCCTCGCCCCACCTCCCCGGGTGCCTTGGCAAAGCTCGGCCTCGTTTTTGCAGCCTCTTTGGCAGGCTCCTTGGGCAGCAAGTCAGCCCACTCCCCCCCAGCACTCACCTGTAAGGGGGTGCCCCGTGCACCCTTCAAGCACCCACCCACCATCCAGGGCGAGGAGGGATGGGGTAGCCAGAGAAGATGATGGAACAGGCTAACGCTGGAGGCCGACCCCCGAACTGATGCTAAGCCAAGGGGCTACCCCAAAATCGATGAGCAAAGCGAGCTTTCCTCCTCCTGAGCTTGAAAACACCGACTGGACACACAAACATTTGCATGCACGCAGGACTGCATGTGTCTGCGTGTGTATATACACGTATGAACAACACAGTTCAAAATGTTCATAATGCCCATTCAAATAAGAGACAAATATTGGGTAAAACCCCATTCAGAAATGCTCGAGTGTAAGGCTGTTTCTTGAAAGGGATTTGGCTATTAATTGCAGTTCGTTTGTTAATTTGCATACTTATCAGCAAAGGACAAGACCAAAAAGGGCTCCATGGGCCTCTAATGGGAGCATGTGCAGCTTTATTTCTTACCAACAAAGCCTCTTAGTGATTATAAGCAAATGAGGCAGCGCTTAAGGACTGTTGGAGGAGGGAAAGGACAAGCGCATCCCACCTGCTGGAGCATGATCTGTCCCACCAGAGCTTCCCTTCTGGGGTGACAAGCCCTGGGCTGGTCCCTACCAAGGGTGCTGGCTGTCTCACACGCTCCCCTGGTGCCACAGCCAGTGTGTGACCCATCGGATGCTCGCCCAGACCAACAGCCTTGCCTGCCTGAGAAACGCCAACCCCAGCAATGAGCCACCGCCACGCAGGCAGGCAGGCGAGCAAGCCCTCTCACCCAGGGGTATAAACTTTGGCCTTGAACACCTTCAGGTAGAAAATACCCTGCATTAGCACAGAGCGTGGCAGCAAAATGCCGGGTGTGAAGTGCCGGTGTAGTTCAAACGGTCTCGTCGGCTTTTCCTCCTCAGCCTGCCTCAGCGTGCCAAACCGCAGCGCCTGGGAGCCCCACGCACCCTGCCGAGGCTGGGCCGGGCGCAGGGCAGCGGCTCCATGTTAACCAGAAACCCGAAAAACATCACAGGAGACTTGGTTTCATGTAGGTACAGCACTTCTTTCCCAGTGGCACGCACAGTGCACCGTGCCCCACCGGGGCAAGCTGCGCTGATGCCGGCAAGGACATCGGTCTGGGTTCAGCTGAGAAACCCTGAATATAAGCACTTGGCATAGGCAGAAACAGGAGCACCTTCCCTTTCCATACCGCTCCAGTGGCAGGGCTGAACAACTCCGGCTGAAGCCATGAAATGATGTTGTAACACACTATGAACTCAAGGCTATCACTTCTTGAAAGCGAGGGCTGTATTTCGTGCAGTGTTGGTACCACACTAGCAGAGCCGGGGCTGCCTGGTGCTACCCAGACAGGAGGGAGAGGCCAAGTGACACTCCGTGCCTGAGACAATCACCCCATGGTTTTACACTTTCTCTTCTTGCACAAGGCAGGCAAGCCAACTCCTGTCAGCACCGCTGATGCTGCTAACCCCAGCTGTCCCGATCCTGGTTCCCTCCTGCATTATTGAAGGAAAACACTGGGGTTTGGGGGTTTTGTCACCCCTGCAGAAAAAAATTCAAAGGAGCGACTGAGACCTTGCCATTTCAATACGAAAAGACGAGGAGACCTGTTCTCCAGCACACACACACAGAGCTGCCCCTACATACACATCCCGCCTCATTTCACCCGATAACCTCAGCGGGGGGCTCCAGAGGGGGATGGCCAGGGGGAGCAGGGGACAAGGTTCCCCAAGGTTAATCGCAAACTGCCTGCCGCATTCATCGCAGCGGTGCCTGATTGATGGGCACCATTAATCACTGCCCGGAGAGGCTGGAGGTAAGGCAGGAGCACCGGGGGGGCTGCGAGGACAGGGGAAGGGTGCCAGGCCGGGAGCAGTGACACCCAGCTCCTGTAGGTTAGGGGACATACAGCTGCCACATCTGCTCGCCTACAGAAAATATATACGGCAGGGCTTCCTTAAAGGCAGAGAAGTGTATCTGTCCCTTCGCTTGCTGCGTTGCACACGTGTGCCCTCCTGCAATGCAAAGCGCAGAAGTGGAGGCAGAGCAGAGAAGGTCTCTCCAGCCCTTTGAAATTGCCTGTGGCTTCCAGTGGGGCATAAGGATTTGAGATTCTGGCAAGGAGGAGGGCTCAGGGCAAGGCAGGGGTGGGCTTGTCTCGCAGCCGTAAGACAATTAATAGAGTTTCCATCTTCTTTATGGACTGAAATCCATGTGAAGTTTTCATAGGAAAAATGAAGGCACTAAAAGCCACCCAAGTGAGGTTGGATGAGGAGCTCATGTGGGCAAATGACTCCATTTAGAAACAGGGTAGCTGCATGTGCATATTCTACCACTCCTGACAATTTAATATACTTTTTCTTTCATACTGGTCCTAGCTGATGCTCATGTTTCTAGTCACGCCGAGGCTCTGCCTCTAACGAAATCTGCATCAGTGTTCACTACTCGCTGCAGATGATACTTGCAGCAGGGCTCACCACGCTGCAGCGGAACCTGCTGCCCTACGGAAGCGAGCCGTGCTTTCCACTGCAGAGGTATAAGCCACGCTCAGGCAGCTGTGCCGGGGGACTTGGGGTGATCTGCTTGCCCTCCTGCAATTGCTTCTGACAGAGGCTGCAGAGCAACTCATGTCGCTAAATGATCTGACATTTCGCAGTTGTCTTCTTCATCCCACCCCTTGATGTCCCTTGTGCTGGCCACAGGAGTTGGTGCCTCAGGAACATGTGCGCACACCCGGCCTTCTTCTAAGCCTCTTGTCCAAAGCAACAAGAAGGAAAATGTGGTTTCTAATCGAAACATCTTGCACGTTCACTTTTTTAAATTGTTTCGCATTAAACAGCTGTGTGACATTTTCAGATTTTGTTCTTGCAATGTCAAAGGCAGTAGCATTTGAATCCCAGGTGCCTGCTAGGACATGAAAAACATATTACCCAGCTTCTGCTGGATGCATTTAGTGTCATTTAAAGATGAAGGCTTGATGGCCAGCGGATGAGGCTGGGGGCTTTTTCAATCGGACCCGTGTTGTAGATTGTGTATGGAGACCACCAGCAATAAAGCAGGGTCCGTTTCTGATACTGCCTCAGATAGTACAGACGTGATGGAAAGGCCACTGGAAGCTGCGGGACTGAAACGCCAGAACCTGGACTTCAGTGAACTTTGCGGTAAAGACGTGTTATTTTAAAGATGACTATTTGGATGGGGGAAGTTCTTCAGCCTCCATGAGCACTCAGGCACATAGGGCAGGAGGCAACTCATCTACCCATGACCACGCGACTGATGCATCCACTCACCAGCTGTAGAACCCACCTACAGGCATCAGGAGGGACAGGCATCCCCCAGAGGCGGTTGGTCCCATGTCAAATAGTCATCCTACAGCGAGCAGAATTAATTGCTCTCAGAAAATGCCTCTGTCTTCGTCAGCTATTAAAGTAGATGACTAGTCAAATGACTAACTTAGACACCACGCTCTGAGATGGCCGAAGGGAGATATTTAGGCTGGATTTTTATCCTCTCCCATTGCAGCACCCAAGAGCACCTCTTGCACTAGAGGCTGTTGACTTTCAAATGGAGTTTCTGCAACATCCATTGACAGAGAAGAAATCGTCAGAATATGTGGTTTTCTTTGATTTTACGATACTCTTTCCACAACTAAGGCTGTCAGGCTTGTGGACATAGTCCTTTTTTAAGTATAGCCATCTCTGATCCCCAGGTAAGGCTCCGTAATTCAGGAATTATGCTGAATTAACTTACTTTACATCAGTTATCTCCTCCCAGCAGTACTTCTTCCTTTCTGTTGGCTCCTGGCCATAACTGCATTTAGTTCTTCCACAAAGAGCATCTTTTAGCGTAACACTTTTCCCCCAGAGAGTTAATCATCAATAGCTACCTTACTTTAACCCCCTGTTTTAAACTGAATTACATTCCCTGTGTAGACCAGCATTAAAAAGGGGCAAGAGCTACAAGCCCTTGTTAAAGTGAGTGCCATCATTGCCCAGTTGGGTAATGGGGGGCCTGGGCACTTCCAGCGTGCTCCACGGCTCTTGGGGGTCTACGGGAAAATTCAGCTTCATTGGGAACCTGCGCTTAGGCTTGCTCACTGGCTTGGGCAGCCTGGGTGAATTGATATACCATCACCCCCTCACTTTTGCTTCTGGATCTTACTCCTGCCTTACGAAATCTGCCTGTTGAACTGCATCAACAGGGATGAAGGTGGGCTGGGCATCTTGGGGCGGGCGGCTTCTTTGTGTGAAGGGAGGCATGGTCCTTGGGCCTGGAAACATCTCTAAGTCAGGGTTGTTTTGCCATCCTGGGTGCATGTTTCAACGGCAACATTATTGTAAAACAGCTTTGTGTTTACTTTGTGTACAGAAAAGATAAAATCAGCATTTATATGCAAACATGAACCAACAAGGAATTTCAAAATCCTGCCATTTCACTCCTCTGAGAAGGAGAGCCAGGGTTATTGTGTAACCAGAAACATCTGAAAGCTGGGGATTTTCTGCGTCTAAATTCAATTTAGATTATAAGAGGCTAATTTAGGATCTGACTGTATCACCTTGGGCAGCCAAAATAGGATCTGAAACACACAGAGACAAGGACTTTGGGGTGGAGAGTTCTCTGTTTCGGACAACCTGGAGCACCGTGAGGGTCTGAGCTCTGCCTTTTACAAATAAAGACAGTGAAGGAACACAGGCCAGATGTGTAGCTGGAGTGAGCTGCCCCGAGCCCACTCTGGTGTCCTCATCTACGGGGGGTGTCCTTGCGCCCACCCCAGCCCTGCCTCTCCAAGGCAGCCCGTGTGCAGAGCTGGAGCAGAGCTCAGCAGAGGTGCAGCTACTCGAATGTCAAGGCCTGAAAGCATCAAATATGCAGAATAAGGGCTGTGACTGGGATCTCATAGCTGGAGCACTGTGTCATGCCTCCACCTGTTTGTGATTGCTCAGGGACACATGCCGGGCGTGGGGCAGGGGGGGCTGGGAAATACAGGATTCACAGCAGAAAGCTGCTCATGGTTTTCTAAGAGAAAATACTCAGTGTAAAAATTTCAGGGTACAGGTGTTTAGCCATCTCTTAGAGGACCTGGTGTCTGCTAAGTACCCTGGAGAAGAAGGCTGACTGCATTTAAGGCAGAGCTTTGGCATGGCCCTGCCTCTGGCTGATCAGAGCCATGTGCCTCGCTCCTCCAGCACAGCTACACCAGGCACAGGGCATCATTCCTAAATACCTTCACTAGCTTTAAAAATGACATGCAAGGAGAGCGCAGCATGAGAGATGCTTGCTTTCAGGGAGAAAAATAAGCAAACATGGCAAACACTCGTGAACAAGACCACCTTCCTCACCACGTCCAATGCCATGCCACCGGTCCCACCGGTGGGTTCAGCCTCCCGTGGGCAGATGCATCCCAGCCTGGTAAGTGGGAGGGCAAGGTGCCCCGCAGTGCCTCACTGCCTGCCTGCCCGTGGGGAAGCAAGGGGCTGGAAGGACATGGAGGTTCTTCTCAGGTGACCTGAGGAAGAAAAAGAGGAGTGGTGGGGCTGTTTGTGGTGCTTGCTGAAGGGACCCCCATTGCACCAGCAGTAGCGAAGACCCCACACAGGGCCACAGCCCTGGGACGTGTCTGAGCTCTCCCAAAGCAAGCAGAGACTAATAAAGATTGATAAACCACCAGGAACCAAAGGGAAACAAATGCCAGGGGGAGAAAAGCCAGGAGGGAAACGTGCAGCCCACAGGCACAACAGGCTGAGCTGTGGGCAGGCTTTTGCTATGCCCAGTCCAGCAAATGGGCTGGACAAATTTTTTCCTTCCCCAGCCAACACCCCTGGTGCAGGCTGTAGCTGGATATTCGCTCCTCAAATGCCAAAATGCCCACGAGTGAGTCCCCTCAGCCACCCTCACCAAACGCGGCTCTGCCCCCTCCCATGGGCATTTGTGTAAGGTGGAAAAGGGGACGTCTTGTGGGGGTAAATCTGCAAAAGCTCTCTGCAGCGCTTACCTCACTGCGGGGTGCTGGGCAGGTCGATCCACCCCTGGGCACATGCCACCCCCCAGTACCCAGCCCATGCTCCTGGCCCTGCCTCTGGGGGTTAGTGGGGGTGCAAAAGGGAGGATCTGCCCCAGGGCCAGCACTCTCCTTCCCAGCTTCCACCCTCCCCTTGCTCCAGGGTTTATTTACTGGGGGTGCAGGAATAAATGGGAGTAAGGAGGTAGAAAAGGTCACCTGGGTGGTGGCCACAAAAGGGGACATTGTGCCTCCAGGGAGGGGACGGAAAGGCCCGTGGAGACAGGGGCACTTTGATGCAGTCTGGATGAAAGCATGGTGAGGGGGAGTAAACAGTGGGAGGGGATGACACCAAAACGTGAAAGGCAACAAAACCTCTCCCAGCTGGGACACAAGTCAGGATGGTCCCTTTATTTAGATGGATAGAGCTGGGCACAATGCAGGGCGGCCAGGCCAGCCTGACACTGTCCCCCACCAGCCCTTTCAAGCCCTTCCTTCCCCCTCCTCCCCTCCATCCTCAGCCTCTCACTTTCTTCCATTTTTCCCATTTTCTTTTTTTCTTTCACTCTCCCTACTCCACCTCCCGCTTCCAGCTTTCTCCTGCAGTGAAGGTGCTGAGAAAGAGGGGTGATATATGACGCAACGTTAATTTTAAGTAGAGGTGGAGAAAAACGGGCTCGGGGACATCCCCTCCATACACACAAGCCATGACATCTGCGTTTCAGCATGGGGTGGGGTTTTTTGTCCCCAGTGCAAGCTGTGCGCTGCAGATCCTATGGAGGGCTGACTCCTGGGCAGAGAGCGCTGGGGGCTGTTACGCCATGCAGACCCCTGCCCTCTGGGGTGCTTTAGGAGCATAAAGCTGGAGCATCAAGTCTTCCCCCGTGGCTGGAGGAGTCTGGGGACAAGCTGTCCCACACATCCACACCTCTACAAATGCCCCCAGCTGCTCTTACAGGGTTTGCTGGGGATAATTTCTTGCCACTGGGGTGGCTGCAGCCTGGGCATTGCCCCCCACCTGCCTGGGCTCACGCCTCGCTTGAATCTCCTCTGTGTTTCCAGCCCCTCAGCAAGGAAGGAGATCCAAAATCCTACTGCCTCAAGTCAAGACACAAGGGGAGCAAACAAAATCAAAACCCCATCATGTGCTATTTTTCAGCTGGCCGCCTGACTTTTTCTAACACTTTTGCTGGCACTTTAAGACCGAGACACAGCCCAGGATTTTTCAGATAGCTCAAGTGTCATTGCTGTACTTTGATGCTGTAACACAGAGGTGCTTCACAGTCTCCAGAAAACTGAAATTTTGACATTTTGACATGACCCAAAGCAAAGTCCTTGCTTCAGTAAATGATCTGTTGCACATTTTGACCATGCAGAACTTTGGGGATTTCAATCAAGCATTTAACATCTTGAAATTTAAAGTCATCCCGTTAAACAGCTCCTGAAATGAACCATTTTGTAACCCAACTGCTGCACTTCTAAAATCCTTCTTACTCACTGCATCTGCTTTTTTACTGAAGAAAAAAAGCTATATGGAAAAAGTCTCCACTCAGACAATACATTATCAGGGGAAAGAAAGCAGCAACAAATTCTCCACTTAGTTTATTTTCAATAAATATCTTTGCTGTGGCAAAATAACAGCTTCCATAATGCTCAGCTCAGAACTTAGCTGGAAGTTCATTACTTGCTTTGTTGCACGCTAACAAGCAATGCTTGAAGTGAATTATTTTAACTCTCTAACGGAAGTCTCAACTCACTTATTAAAATCGAACAAAACAAATCCAAACGGGTGCAAATAAATTAGCACAAGAAATTTACTTTGCCCTTATCTCAACTCTTCTGGCTTAGGACAATTTGCTAGAAAGGAGCTACACAGCTGTTCAGATTGCTTGCGTTCAAGCAGGCGTGCATTGTGACCCCTGCTCAGCTGCAGGGAAGCTCGCTCTGGGGCCAGGGCTAATCCAGCCGTGCCATGTGGCTTTCTAGCAGGATGAAGTAGGCTACGTTGAGCTCCCTCCGTGACACCTGAGCTGCTCCTCGCTGCCTCCGTACCGAGTGCCCTCCGCGGTGGCTGGAGAGAGCAGCCGCCAGGCCTGGTTACAGTAGCCTGTACAGGGATGCAGTGGTGCATGGCGCACCGATGCGATGGTGATGCGATGGTGATGCCAAGGCTGACGCTGGTGAGAAGCTGGGATGGGGAGGTGGCAGCACAATGTAGGTGGCTGTTCGGTTCACCCACAAGGAGTGGTGTCCAGTCCTGTCCCTCCAAACGCAGCAGAAGCAAACAGCTTGCAGACACCTCCCGCCCCAGTCTGTGTCCCCAGCAGCCCGACAAGCCCCCTTCTGCAGCTCCCCGTCCAGCGCTCTGCTCCTTCCCTGGGGGATTTCTGCCACGCACACACCAAGCACAGCCCCTGTCCTAAACAACAGCTCCCACCAAGGGTCCTGTCCATGTAGCTCAGGCCCAGCCTGCCATGGCATGTGCAAGACACAGACACTGCCTTTGCTTTCTCCAGCAGGTTTCACGGCAGGGAGGGCCTTGTTTAAGATTTCTGCTGGGCCTGACAGAGTGCTCAGAGGTCCCTTGAACAACTTGTGTGCTTCTCTTTAATGGCAAGACTTGCCTGCTGGCAACTATTAGCTCTCTTCAGCGTCATAAACAGAGTTAAATTCAGCTCACACCACATTTGAACTTGGCTTAGGCACTAGTGCTTCTGCCAGTACATCGCTGTTTTCAACTCTAGTCATCACTGGTTTGAAGTTATTACTGTCTGGTGGTTGGGGTTTTTTGGTGGTGTGTGCATCCTAAATGAGCTCTGTGGTCTCCCCACTTCAAAAGCCTCTCTGCTCTCACCCCTCTTTACTGACCAAAGACCGAAGGGTATAAACTATCTCAGCAGCATCCCAGGTCTGTGCAGCCCACGGGACACAGCCTGTGGGACAGTCACACGTGCTGCTGGAGGGGGACTGGGGGGAGTCAGTCAAGGAGACGGTGCCGAGCTGTGCCGGGGTGCACCCAGCCCTGCTCCCCATCCTCACTGCCGTTAAACCAGACCCAATACAGTGCGCACCGCAGACTTCAAGCTGCTTAAAGCACGTTTCACCCTCTTTGTTGCCCAGTTTGCTCTGGTGCCAGGTGCCTCCTGGGTTAGGAGAAGCAGTGGTGGGGGCCGGCTGGCACAGAGCCCCCTCGGCAGGGAATTGCGTGCAGGTGCTTCACCAAGGCGAGCAGCTGCTTCCACTGACACCAACTGGCTCCCCCTCGCTATAAGTAAACCCGTGCTGAGGGCTGGCTGGCAGTCTGTGAGGGTTTGGGGTTTTTTTGCAGGTACTGCTCTGGTAAGAGGGTGATGGTATTTACTAATATTCTAAACTAGAATTTAGTTTACCCAGTGGGTTTCACCTGCTTCTCTCTCTGTATGGTTCTGCTTGAGGGACTGTGGCTCTTCTGTGGAGCCTTGAAGGAATTGTGTGTGTGAAAGTGGGAAACACAGAGAAAGGGAAAATGTGTTACAGTATTGCAACACTTCCTCCTAGTATTTAATATCCTGTCAAAATCCATCTTTTCTTTATATATCTTGAAGTGCTTCACTCAAGGGAAAGATATTTGCTATGTTATAGAAGTGTCAACATTTCACTTACAAATTGGTCATTCTTTTGGCAGTGACTTTAACAGAAAAATCCCCTTGGGGCTACCATGCCACTCTCTGTTGGCTTTTCTTCCCCTTTTAAAAAAAACAAAAACAAACAACTTAAAAAGCAAGCACAATTTACTGGGTCTGGTGACTCGATTGTGAGTGTACTGCAGGCTTTAAATGGTGGGGCTGAGGCCAGGAGATGAAAGAAGATCAAGAGGCAAGAGAACTGAGTCTTCTCCAGGAGCAAGGTGGATGCTTGTAGGTCAAAGCTTGAAGAGCTGCCCTAGTTCCTGCAGCCAAACAGTCTCCCTTACCAGAAGTTTCTCCCCTTCTGCTGTTTATACCTCTGATCTCACTAACATCTACCCATAAACGGAACCATGTATACAGTTGAGGTGAGGGAGGGTGTCACAGCCCAATAATTGAAGTCATTTGTCTGTGCTGCTTGCTCTGAGTTAATGCACTATGCCTTCCACTGCTGACCACTTTCTTGCACTTTTCATTTCCGTGTTGCCCTACATGACTGTTTATTTCTCCTCTATTGTAAAACAACACCGATAGCTTGGGCAGATACTAAACGTCTGTCTTGTCTTGGGTTTTTCCTGCTCATCGTGTGTGGCTGCTGGTGTTGAAGTCTGCTGGCTGGCTGGGGTTTCTCGGAGCATCTCTCTGGCCTCACCTGTATGTAGCACAGCCACGTTAGGACTTCTGTGGGTCACTTCACTTATTCTTTTCACCTTGTTGTGCCCTGGGACAAAAAAAAAAAAGGTGTCAGCAGGAGTGAGGGGGCAGGCAGCACTCTGCAGAAAATGAGAACTTAATCAATCTGAACAGTGATGTCTGTCCAATTGTAGGCTCTCAAGAACAGGGGAGAATCTCCATTTAAAATACAGCAGAAATCCCAGTCTCTGATGGTTTTGCCATGCTTTCCCTAAGCTGAAGGTGCTGATATTCCCCTCTTGATGATGGTGATGGCAGAGGTGCAAAACAGCCACTCTCCCTGGCAAGTGCCTTGGCTACGCTACTTCTCCCATTCCTGTGCTAGCTTTAGCCTCTTTCTTGGTTGATTTTATTACGGGAAAAAAACAGATGAAAGAAATTACTTGGATATAGTAAAAAGACTGAGTACTAGTAAGTGTAAAACCTCTCTGTGTCCTCACTCAGCTACAGGAGCATCTGCTCCTTTCTCCAAAGAGCAAGCCCCAGGGACCGGCTTGAGAAGACCTGTGGTGAGGCTCCAAGGGATGCTCTGAAAGCACCTGGCAGAGCTCTCTCTGCTCGTGTCTGCCAGGGCATGCACAGAGCTCAGAAGGAGCCAGGGCTTCATGGTGTCCCCAGGTTTTTAAGTCATTCACTAGGCTGCCTGATAACCTCTTAAGGGTGCAACACTAACTCGTCATTACGGCTGGTGCTGCTTTAATACAGCTAGCCCCACTACTCCCAGGTATATATCACGGGTAACGCCCTGTTGATGGTAGTTTCTGGGACGAAAGCCGAACCCTGGCTGGCCGATGCCCAAGCTGGGCAAAGCCAGGCCAGCTCTGCTGCTGCTGACAGCGCAAGGGCTGCCTCTCTCTGAACTACGCAGGCTCCTGGGCTCCTGGCCCGCATCCAATCCAGATAAGAAATGACTGAAAATTGTTACTGTTAGCCGGCTCTTCTGCGCCCTGCATGAGAAGAGCGAAATGACCTCAGGACTAGTCTTAGCACACAGCCGTCTGCCCACAACCCGTGGCAGTGCAGAGCCTTGCTACGCCCAGCAAAGCCTGGCAGGACAAGCATCTTCCTGGCGGCTGCTCCCCAGGGATGGAAGGGGAGGCAGCAGGAAGCTGATACGCAGACGCTCACCTTGCCGCCTGCTGCGCCCAGTCTGTAACAAGATCTTTACGAGGTGTTAACGTAAAAGTGAGTTGTTATAAATTAAAACCAACCGCTGGCTGTTCTCTGCAGGAGGATCTGTGGTAAAGCTGATGTTTGCTGGTGATACCGTGTGGCGGTAGGAACGGAAGAAAGCCCTCTTCCCTCGGACTCTTGCTGTGCTCCGAGGCGGTGCTCTCCTGAGGATCCCTGCAGTGCTGGGGCTCTGCTGCAGCCGCTGACCCTGCAAGAAGGACCAGCGATGCTGTCCTGCCCTGGAGATGCTGCAGGGCACCCGTGTGCCCGCTTCCTAGCGCTTCTCACGGTGTGCAAGCCTTCAGGCAGGCTGCGTAGCCCCTTCCTACAAAATTACTCTGTTTTAATAATAATGTGAAGAAATTTGGAATGAGTGTAGCCATGGAGCTGAACCTGAGGTTGCCCATGAGGGGTGACAGCATCATTTAGACACTCCAGTGCAATAACGCGTGGTTCATTGCAAGGAACTATTTTTACCGTGTGCTGGGCTTTGTGTGCTTTGGGTAACAAGAAAAGTTTCAGCCTGAGCCATTCAACACGCCAAAGAAAGGGACCACAGTTGAAAACTCTCGGGTTCTTTCAGCCCACGGAGGGGGTCAGCTAATCCTGACGCCACCCTGCAACTTGTTTCTGCTTCATTAGAGATGTCTGTGACCTCTAAAATGCTGCTCAGGAAAATGGGAACCTGTCGGTGGATGCAGATATGAGAGGTTTACAGAAGTGTGTTTCATAGCAGCATGTTGACAGGCCTGTGCCTCCTGGTACCCTCAGCTTGCTACTGCCTCTTTTTTTCTTCTTTTCTTTTTCTTTTTTGTCCTGAATTCTCAGAATTCCTTGGCATATTTCTTCTGCCTGAATCTGACTGCCCTGCAGCCCTGTACCTTGGGGCTGGGTTTGTGTCCTCCTGGAGAGCTGGGGTTTCCATTTTAGGCACTGCATTTCCACTTACACATCTAAAGAGAAACGATGGGCTCGTCAGACTTTCCCCAGCCCTGCCACAAGTATTTTGGGCAGCAGTTTAGGCAGGTACCTGGGCTTCCTGGAAGCCCCTGTGGTAGCCCTTGGCTGGTGATAGCTAACCCAGACATTCACAGTCTCACCATCACGTGGAGGTACCCCCTCCAGGCAGGGTAAGCATGTGGGTGAGAAGGCAGAGCTGTTGTTACTCCTGCTGCTTACAAGTGACACTCACGGTCTCAGGGCTTTCATCTCCAAGTCTTTGCCCTGGCACTATTTTGCACAAATGGAGCAAAGAGGTCTAGGTGTGAGCACTGAGAGTTGGGAGTCTTCTCAACACAGTCCAAGCAGTCTCCAAAGTGGCTGCCTGAAGGTACCTGCTGCCTCTACAACTGCCAAAGAACCTACCTTGCGTCCTTCTTAACGCTTGCTTAAAAGGGCAGAACAATTCAATACCCTTCTCTCTGGTGTAGCCTCTTTAGCATCTTGATCTGAGAATCTGCTAATGACTTGTGGTCATCATGGTTGGGGAAAGAAGTCCCTCTGTCCATCTTGTGTTTCTAAACCAAGCATATTTCCTTCTCCCTGCACCTTCTTTCCCCTCAAGTGTTTGCAAGGGTCATGACCACCTTGGGGGGGGGGGGGGGGGGGGGTTTAAGTAAATTGTACATTCCTGATTTCCCCCTTTTTAGTTTCTCCTGAAACACTGGCTGACAGCACTAATATAACTTGTGATGCTAAGCTCTTTTTTTTTTTTCTTCCTAATATTAATATTGCTTAAGTGAAAACTGTTCACAGCTCACTTCTTGCCAATACAGTTACAGTTGATGCTGCTTTGATGTTGCTGCAACAGTATCTTGGGTGATCTGATGAACCTAGTAACAATACCGGGAGTTACTTGACTGAGAGCCAGATACTGTTTTTGGAAATACAAAAATGATCAGCACTCCTAAGGAAGGAAAACAAACACCCTGCCAAGCAGTAGTAAAACTCTCTAAACAAATGCATTCTGCCATAATGGGACACTTGCACAGATAAACGTGGCAGTCCTGATTTCTAAATTGCTTGGAAAAGGTGGCACGCTGTTTCAGGCTGAGGATAAGTATGTGGGAGTCAGCATGGGTTTATGCCCAACTAAATTTTTGGAGGTCATCTGTGAGGATGAAGACCCTAAACCCCCACTGGGGAAAAGTACCGTGTCATACATGCACACACACCCCCCAGCCCTGTCTGCTGCTGCCAAGCAGGTCACTTGACAGCCAGGTCAGCCCACAACTCGCACTCATACCTGTGGGGCTGCTGAAGAGCCATACAGGACAAAACCTTTGCAAACAATTTATTAAGCACTTGAATTCCCAGGGCCTCTCAAAGGGACTGTTTATTAGAGCAACTTTGATTAGGGAATGAACTTGAAGCACAGTAACTATTGTTCTTTCTTGCAGGCTCCTCATTGCTGCTTGCTGTTAGAGCTTGCATTTTCCCATGGGTCAATTTTTTTGCTCTTCACACGGAGCCACCTATGTGGAATACTCCTATAGATCTGGATGACAGAGCACCAACTGCAATTACTGAATTTGGGACTGCTGAGTGATCATACTCCTGAAGACTTCTACATCTCCTGTACTAACGCAGCAGAGAGATTATACACACAGCCCTTGTAAAGTAGGTCAATTTTAATAACCCTTTCTGCTTTGTGTTCACTCAGCATATTCTATAGGCCAGCCCATTTTGCTCTGTTAACTGCTAACAGTAACTAGCGCTGTGTAAGGGAAGCTAACAGCCTCTGCTGTACTCTCCCCAGGCCATCATCACTGTGTTTTGTTTCACAGTGATCTGCTTACCTCTGGCTCACCTCCACTGAAGCAGGTCTTTCAGCGTGAGCCCAAAGGTAACGGACGGAGCTTAGGAGTCTGTAGCAGTGGCAACAGTTTCTAAGGTGCAATTCACCTTTGCTTATTGCCTTTAGGTAAAGTGTATGTATGTGCAGCTGAAGTTAGAGTAGGTCAGAGTGGGATGCTGCTGGTCACGTGTGGTTTTTGAATGACAACACTGTTCTCAGAGATGCTGCTCTGCTGAATAAAGGCACCCCAACCTAACTCCTGAGAGTAGCTGCCAGGACAAACAAACTTCAGATACCCACTCCCTCCTTACCTTTCCATGGCTCTCCCATCGCTGCAGGCAGGGGTGGCACAGCCTGCAGCACCTTCTGCATGGCCAGGAAAGGAGTTATCGGCACTGAACCTGCCTCCTCTCCTATACACATCTGCATTTCTCCATACATCATCTCTGCAGTCTTTGCACCAAGTGCTTGAGTTCACAGAACTTGAATGGGGAGAAGAAAAAGCAAGCCTGGAGGTTACGCCGTGCTGTTCCTTATTCCCCTCCACATATAAAACCTGCTGCAGGAGAGCTGCCTCTCGGCTCATTTCACTCCTTGCTCCCCTTTCCCACTCCCTCAGGCAGAAGTTACCTTGGGCGCTTCTGGCAAACACATGTGTCTTACAGCTCTGAAGCCATTTATAAATAGATTTTTATTTATAAAGTCAATTTACATAAAATATGATACTCTTTTAAAAACTGCATATGTACAACTTAAGAAATCTTAGCAAGTGCATACAAAAATGCCTTCAATACAATTTTTTTAAAAAAGAAAACTTCAGTTTTCAGAGAAGTGGACCTTCACACCAGACAAACTCAGACACCACGTTAAGACACAACAGAACTTTACAGTCTTTTACTAAAGTGTTTGGAGAGGATAAAACCCCACCTGTTTATCTAAACAGAGTATGTTCCCCAAACGTGCTGGCAGCGTCGGGGAGCGGGGGAACCGGGCTTGCTAAAAATAGAACCATCTCCTCACCCCTTTCTCTAAGGTTTCTTGTACAAAAATAAGTCTTCATACACCAGTGTTCCTGTAGTCAGTTCAAGTTACATATAAAATAGAATCCGGCACGATAAAAAAGCCCCTCCCCCTCCAGAAACAAGGAAGCATCAGGTGGTTGGACTTTCTCTTCTTCCCCCAGGCGCCCGGGCCGGGTCCCCTCCGCTCGGGCACCCATCGCCCACCGGGCACCCATCGCCTCCCCGCCGGCGGGCGAGCCCGGCGAGCCAAGTGGCCAGCGGGGGGGCAGGAGGGTGTTCGGGTTTCTTTTTGCGGGGGGATGGTGACGGCTGCGGAGGGACTGCGGGCTGAGCGCGGCTGCGGAGAGATGCGGAGAGCGCCGGTGGGTCCGTGCCCGCTCCCCCAGCGCAGGGGCACGGGGGGGAACGGTGCCCACCCCCCGCCCCCACCCCCGCAGCCCCCTCACCTCCCGCCGGGTCAGATGCTCCCGAGCCAGCTGGTGAAGTCCAGCAGCTCCCGCTCCTCGGGGCTGAGCGCCGCGTCGTAGCCGCTCTCCTCGGAGGAGCACGGCGAGCCGGGCACGGAGGAGGCGAAGGAGGGCGACGCCGAGGAGTAGCCGCCGCCGCCGCCGCCGCCTTCCCCGCCGGCAGCCCGCCCGCGGCCGTCGGGGAAGGCGGCGTCGTGCTCGTCGAGGAGCCGTTGCAGGGCGCGGATGTACTCGACGGCGGAGCGGAGGGTCTCCACCTTGCTCAGCTTCTTGCTGGCGGCGCCGTGCGGGACGTGCTGCCGCAGCGCCGCGAAGCCCAGGTTCACCAGCCGCACGCGGTTGCGCTCCCGCTCGTTCCGCCGGGCCACGGCCGCCGCCGCCGCGCCGGTGCCGGGCAGGGCGGCCAGGGCCAGGCGGCGCTTGCAGCGCAGCAGCTCGGGGGAGGCGGGCCGCCGGCGGCCGCGGGGGGCGGCGGGGGGCAGCGGCGGCAGGGCCCCGCCGTTCATCGCCGGGCGGCCACGGCGGCGGGTGGAGAGCGCGCGCGAAAAACAGTAAGGCTTTTCTAAACCCAAAAAGAATTTAAAACAATTTTAGGAAAACTGAACTTAACGCGGGGAGAGTAAAAAAAAGGGGGGGGGGGGGGAGGGGGGGCGAGCAGCGCGGGGGCGCTCGGTCAGCCGGTCGGTCGCTCGCCCTCCCGCCCGCCGCCGCTCTGCGCCCGCCGTCGCCGCCCGGCCCTTATCAACGCGCCGCGCGCGAGCCCCCGCCGGCAGCACGCGCCGCGCACGCCGCGCCACGCGCGCAAACCCCCCCGCCCCCGCGCGCGCCCCCGCCCCCGCGCGCGCCCGGCGCGTGGCGCAGCCAAACACCCCCCCCTCGCGCCCCCCTTTTCCAGCCCCCCCCCCCCCCCTCCCCCCTCCCCGGGAGCGGCCCCGCTGCCCGGCCGCCCCTCGCAACTTTTGTCCTGAAACCCCCGCTTCTCCTTCTCTGGGCTTAATTTTTAATTTTAATTTAATTTTCATTATTAGCGGGGGGAGGGGCCGCCCTCCGGCCCCGCCCCCGCCCAGCGGCGCTGTGCCAGCCCCCGGCCCGGCCCGGGCACCCCGTGGGGGCGGCCGGCAGGAGCGGCGCGGGCCCGCGGGCTTTGCCGGCGGGGGGGCAGCCCCGGCCCGTGGCGGGGCGGTGCGGGGCGGTGCGGGCCGGAGTGGTGCGAGGCGCGGTGCGGGGTGCGGGGCGGACCTGAGCGAAGCGGTGCGGTGCGGGGTGCGCAAACCCCCTGGTACCCAAAGTGCACGGCGGCGGGGTCCACGCTGTCAGGGCGGCTGCGGGTATAAAGGCGACTGCCGAGGGTAACGGCGCCGAGAGAAGAATGCAAAATGTGTGTGGCTGCGGGCTGCACCCGGGGTCGCCTGCGCCGTCGCCAGCCGTGCCTCTCGGGGGTCCCAGCCGTGCCTCTCGGGGGTCCCAGCCGTGCCTCTCGGGGGTCCCAGCCGCGCCTCTCGGGGTCCCCTCGGCAGGCCTGGCATCCCGTTGGGCGGGGGCAGCGGCGCGGGAAGGTGCTTTCAGGAGCTGCTGCTCGGTACCTCGGGCGCTTGGGATGAGAAACAGCTCCCGCCGTGTTTTGCTAATTAAACAGGGGGGGATGCGGGGGGGTGCGACATGCACCCACCGCCCAGGGCTGTGGTGCCCTCTTGGCTTCAGCACGGCTTGCAAGGTGTGCTGTCCCTGGGGCTTTGCTCCTGCCCAGCCAATAAAAACCCCAGCAAAACAACAACCCCTCCAAACCCCCAGTGTGATACTAAAACGTCTCTGCCAGGCCCTTTCACTGCCTCGGTCGGCTCAGGTCCTTGCCGCCTTCCCCCTGGTGCCACCTTCCCAGCTGGTGCCCGTGTGGCCCCTCGGTGTCACTGTCAGAAGGTGGTGGAGGCCGCTCGCCCACCTGAAGGTTTGCAGCAGCTGTTAATTACAGAAGTGCTAATTGCCTTCTGCGGGCTCTGCCCTCACCCAGAGGTGCGCGGGCAGAGGGGTTTGAGGCAGCTCAGTTACGGAGCCCCATTTGTGGGCAGGGAACACAACCCCTTCTTAGGAGGATGCTCAAAGCTGGTGCCTCTGGCAGCAACTCAATGGCGGGGACGTGTTCGGCAGAGCCGGCACCGCACGGGTGCCAGCAAGGCTCTGTGGCACGGTTTGGGTCTCTCAGTAAGGATCTGCATCCCCTTGGCTCCCCTGAGCTGCTCTGGTGCTGCTCCCAGGGTGTTACCTAAGCCAAAAGTAATGACACAAAGAGCCGTCCGCCAGTTCTAGATGTGACATGGCAGAGGCTTTTTTCTACTCGCACAGGGTCTTTAGGGAGCAGCAAGGCTTCAGAAGAGAAATGTTTTTCCCAGCAATGTGTTGCAACAGCAGCAGGTTGAAGGAGCAAGCCCACCGCAACATCACAGGCAGCCAGGCTGGAATTCCTGGAAGTGATGGGAAGGAGCCTGCGAGCACTCTGCAGGTCTGGCAATCCCACTCAGGCATGCATCAGGCTCAGTGCCCAAATTCAGCAGTTTGGAGACTCTCTTGACTGTGGCGTAGGCCTGGGGTGTAAACAGTGAGTAGCCGCCCCTGAAGGGTTGGGCCCAAGAGGAGCGGCTCGAGGCGCGTGGCATTCCCGGTGGGTTCCTGGGAAGTGCAGGGAGCTGCTGGCATGTACCACACACTGGCGTGTGCTGGCTGGCACAGGCGGCTCGCTCGGCACAAGCCATGCAATGCTGGCACCTGTCCAGCACCGGCGAGGCTGGCACGGGGGGCTTCCCTCACCATCACCCTCACAGTGGCTTAGGCAGAAAGGGCATGACTGCAACAGAGTAATACCGATGTTCTTTTATTACCCCATCTTTAATTTCTGGTGCAAGCCTTTCTCACAGGAAAGAGGAAGCTGCCGTCTTTGAAGCTTTTCAAGAGAAAACCTCCCATATCGAAGAGCCATGCTCAAGAGTAATAACTGGATTCTTATTGTACAAAAATAACGACAGGGATTTTTTTGTCATTAGTAACCCACAGTTCAAACACCAGTAAATCCAGTCTCGAGGGAGAGCGTGCAGCCTCCAGACCCAGTGGTTGCACACTCAGCTCGGGGACCAGCTTGACTTGCCCAGGTTGGCTGCCGGGCTGCTGGTCGCGACGCGTGTTTCCAGCCAGATGTGACCGTCCAGGCCAGGCCTGAGCACGGCACAAAGCAACTACTTACGCTTCCTTAACCACGCAGCTGGCTTCCCGATGGTCTGAAGGAAGGCAGGTATACCTCGTACTCTGAGAAATGTAATCTTATTTGAAATCTCTTTGTAAAGTTCATGCCTATGTAAGATCCAGTAGAACAAGACATCATTAAACACATTCTGTGTTCACAACCAACTTCCTGATCGTAATCTGGGGAGAGAGAGCATCCAGCGATGTGCTACCCGTCCCCAGGGGGTGGGGAAGAGAAATTCTTCTCTCCTGGCACAGGTAAGGCAAAAGCCGTAAGTGCTTGGTTGGCGTGGGCACCTCACAGCCCTGCCTGGCTTTGGCCAGTGTGGTGCAAGGTGGGCAAACTCTGCTCGGAGAGAGGGGAGCTCTACGCTGAAGGGCCCCCAGCCCCGACGCTATATGTTATTTCTTGCATCTGCCAAAGGTGAGAGCAAAACGGTGCCACCTGCTCCGGCACGTGTGTCAGCGGGAACGTGGCAGGCGAGGTGCTGGGTCAGTCCCACCATCACCCATGTGTCACAGGGGGCCGACGGGAGCTCTTTAAAATTTTTTGCCAAAACTTTCTGGAGCTCAGTGGAAAGCAATAGAGGTCCCGTTGCAATAAGGCTCAGGAGGGCGAATGCAGAAACAAACAGCGATGGGCAGTTGAGCAGCCCCGTTCCTGGCGAGCTTGTGAATCCCCATTTGCCGGGCTGGGCTCTGCTTGCACAGCTTTTGTGTGGAGCGGGCAAGAGGGAGCAGGGCTGGAGCTGTGGCTTAGGTCCCTTGCTTGCACAGCTAGCGCCCAGGGAGTTATGGTTTGCCATTAGATACCATGGGGAAAAGAAAAAAGAATTTAAGGGGGTGTCTGTGTGTGCGCATGCTTTAGAGCTAGGAGTACAGTTGTTTCGCTTTCTGGGGGGAAAGATGTTTACTTGAGTTTATTCTTTGAAGGAAACTCCCTGTCTTCAGCTTACGCTCTTTTCAAATGTAGTCTTCCTTGAGCTTGATGAACCTTTTTTAATGACTCTTCTGACTTTTATTTGCTCACCTATAATTAATTTCAAAATGTGTGGGAATCACTGGAGGATTTCTGAGACACACTTTGGAAATAATAGTAAATAACAGAGTCCTTTGGAGACCTTATGATTTCTCTCCAGTTTTGTTTCTTCCAAGGCAGCCTCCGGCCAGCCTTGTTTCCATTCACAGTGGAGCTGCATGGAGCATCTGAAGCCTGGCAAAGCCCAGCACCTCCCCCTTTTCTCCTCTCCTTCCCTTCTTGAAAAGAGACAGCCCTGGGTTTAAAAGTTGATTTTTAGCTTTGATGGTGCGTATGTGCTATATGAATGCTAAGCAGCCTTTACAATGCATCCTAGTGATGCGCCCCGGAAGGCAGGCGCGGGCTGTGAGGTTTCCCTGGCTTCCCGTCATTCCTACAGCTTCAGTGCAGTTTGATACGGGCATGTTTTATTTACGAGCAAGCTCTGGAGGGAATATAGCCGTGTTACGGGCTGAGGGACCGAGTGGGCTCAGCCAGTGACACTTGTAAATCTGACACATTTGGAGCTATTTTCTACTGTGGAGGAGAGGTATTTTCCCTAACCATGGTGTGGGCTGGCAAAGGAGGAGGCTCCCGAGAGGTGGCAGGCACCTGGCACGGATGTGTCCTGCCTGGATGGTGGGTGTAGTTTTGCCTCCCAGGGCAATGTCATCTTTCCTGGCCTCCAGCCCATCCTTTCAGGGGAGTGTGAGTAGCAGCGCAGCAAAGCCGAGGAGGAGGTCTCTCTTACCTGCTGCCTGGCCAGAGCTGAAGCCACTGGGGCTGGGGTGCTGCTGTGGCATCGTTGGAAGCTGCACCGATGGAGCAAGAGCCAGAAAAGTGGTCAGCAAGAAAACACTTGCATGAATTCAGCATCTTCTCCTCCATTTATATTTAGCCTCCCGAGTTCCCCCCATGCTGCATTAACACATCAAATCCCCCAGCTTTTAGGACACCCATCTGGCAGTATGGGCAGCATTTCCCTCCAGATCGGAAGAGGGCTGGAGGTTTTTAGCTCTGCAAAAACACATGATCTGGCTTTGTTC
Source organism: Falco peregrinus (assembly GCF_023634155.1). Classification (NCBI taxonomy): domain Eukaryota; kingdom Metazoa; phylum Chordata; class Aves; order Falconiformes; family Falconidae; genus Falco; species Falco peregrinus. The sequence continues at coordinate 2,355,417 of NC_073729.1, read as the reverse complement.
CCTTTTTCAAACCAATCTTTTCCTTCTGGATGAGGTGGCACATCCTTCCGACACCCATGCAGCTGGGGATGCTGGTATGTATTTTCGCAGCCTAATAGAAGGCTGCAAGCTGCCACAAGGCTAGAGGAAGAGGGGACCCGGGCTCCCCGGGTTATTTTCAGCCTCCCTACCCTCTTTCCATGCTCTGGCTGATAACCAGAGATAAGGGAGGAAGCCACAGGCAGCAGCTGTGGTCACCTGTGGTTTTTGCACCACGTTTGCGAGCGATAAGTTGTGCTCTTGCAAAGGGGACCAACTGATAAAACCTGGCAGGGCGGGCAGGAGGCCGAGTCACACCAGAAATGCCATGCTGCTGCCCAGCCCACCACCAGCCTTGCCTCTCTTCCCGCTGGGATGGGGCTGGGGAGACACCCTACTGCTCGCCAGGGCTCCCTGGGCAGAGAGCTGCTGAGGCGGGTGTGTGCCAGCGACAGGGCGCCCAGAGGAGGTTGAATCCCGTAGGAGGTGAGGTGCTGTGAAGCCTCCCTTCTGATGGCCACAGGTGAGATGGGTGTGCGTGCTCCCCCTGCGCTCGCTTCCGTAGCGCCCTTGGATGTGCCAGATGTGCCTCCCTCGAACAAAGCCCAACCTCTTCATGTCCCAGCTCTACTAACGCTCCTAGTAGAGACTTTTTTTGCGGGGTGGAGTAACTTATTTTGCTCTTATTACTTTTTGACATTAGAAATTCTACCAATGCTCCTACTATTGACTCTTTTTTGGGGGGTGGAGTAACTTCTTTTGCTCTTATTTTTTGATGTTAGAAATTCGTGTATGTTCTGCCCCAGACAGAAATCTTTCAAGCCATACCTGTGTGGGATAAAGAGTAAGACAGAGGAAAGGGAAACAGCAAAAACCCCTTCCACCTGCAAACCCGGCACAGTGCCCGAGCACAGAGGGAGCTGGTGCAGGCGCAGGGTGCTGAGCACTGGAGGCGGGAGAAGCATCAGAGGACGTGGGCAAACTACCCAGGAACAGGCATCCCGCAGCCAGACAGGGGAATCCCGGGATTAAGTGCAGGTGTTCAAAGCTACCGAGCTGCTGTGGGAGCTCGGCGGGGCGGCGAAGGTGGGCAGGAGACACCAGGAGGTAGAGCATCTTTTGTGGAGCGGCTCGGAAGCCTTTCAAGGGGTGTAGCTGATGATCTGATGACCTCTCAGGTGGTCCTGTGGGAAGGTGCGAGACTCCTGCGGGGACCGAGGAGACCTTTGTGGAGCTGGGAGGGCACTGCCCAGCTCTTCCCTTCGGAAAGCCCCTGGCGCCGGGCGGCCCGTGGGGAAGGGGTTCCGCTGGCCTGTGGGGACCCCTAGCGTGAGCTCTGCCTTCGCACAGGTCGCTTCGGTGGCACGTCTGTAGGGCTGGGGGCGACCTGGGGTCTAGGGGAAAGGGCTGCGTGGCTCTTCTCTTGCCCCCGCTGTGAAACGGGCTCCAGGCGTGCCCCAGGCAGGTGACACGGCTGTGTCCCGGCTGCTAACGCTCCGCCGCTCTCGGCCGGGCTCCCCCCGCCGGTTTACACACTGAGCCGTGCCCCAGACCCTCCTGCAACCCTTGCAGAGGTGGCCCGTAACTCCGCCTGTGCACCAGCCCTGCAGCCCTTACACCAGCGGGCACCCACCTTGAACCCGCAGGAATGGAGTGGACACAACTGTCCGTCCGTCCCACAGCACCAGAAGAAATGATGGGAGCCAACAGCTCCGCGTCCTGGGGCTGTCCGAGCCCCAGCGCCGTGTCTACAGGGCACTCTCCCCTCCTGGCCCGTCCCCAGGTGCCCAGCTGCTGGACTGGGGGGGCTGGGCATCAGCGGCCTGGCCAGCCTGCTGCCCTCTGCGCAGTCCTCACGGCTCTCCTCCCCTGCTGCCCACTCGTTGGTTTTCCTTGGGTGGTTTCCAGCTGGCGGCTGGAGCAGGAAGGTCTGTGTGGGTACACCAGTGTCTTCCACTGGGCATCAGGGACCCACCAGCCACAGGGGATGCCTGTTCCCAGAAATGGCTGTGGCAGCTCCCACTAGTGCCTCGGGAGATTGCAACCAAGTCGTTTTGCAAGAAAGCTTGCAAGACAGCTAGTGATGTAGCCAGAAAATCATGACATGCTTTTTCACGTGCACATGGCTTTGTGCAACTCACTTTCTCTTGCTTCTCTTTGCTCTCTAAAATGCATCTTCCTTCCTTTTTTCACTCCCCTCCTCCTCCTCCTTTGTCATTTTCCTGTAGCTGGTTACTGACATGGGATGGTGTCAACTTTCCCCTCCTTTCTTTGCCACCTGGGGGGAGTGCAACCATTTTCCATTCTTCTGTTTCACCTCTTTTCCACTGCTCTAGCTCCGAAACTAAGGATGATTAAGGCACTCGCTCAGTCTCCCTTTGGCCAGGTTTTTCTTGAGGCTTCTTTGCGATTTACTTTGGGGAAATATGCATCCAGCAGGCAGCTGGTTTTGAAGACCAGAAGTCACCTGAGTCTTCTGTAGCCTTGGGTCTGTGGGGTCTTCAGTGCTAGGGGAGGGGAAAGGATGGAGTCAAAATGTCCATGGACAGTGAGGGTCTCCTGAGCAGGGGGTTATATTTACATATAACCTTTTCCCTGAATAAAATATTGCCAAAGGGATTTTTTTTCCCTGTTCTGCAAACGAAAGTTTTCATAGAGTCTCAGCCAAAGGTTATTGCCATGGGGTGGTTTTTAAATGGGGAGGGAAGACTCATGCAGAGTTTTTTTGGGGGGTTGGTGTCTCTTTTAAACAACAGGTTATTTTTTTCTAAATCACATTTTCCTAAACTTTTCCCCAAGATACTATTTATGCAGTTCTTAAAAAAAAAATATGGTTAGTGACAATGTTCATCAAGCAAAACTGCATCCCAGTGAAAGTGAAAACCAGAGTATTTTGATACTGACTCTTGACTGAATAGTTTGAAAATTCTTTTTTAAAAAAAGCTTTGCTCCAAACTCTGTGACAGGCTGGTTTTTCTGTCTGCCTTTCCCCCTTCCCCAGCCGGCTGTGTGTCGGAGCCGACGGCAGCGCACCAAGAGCCAGGGCAGAAGGCGGCTGCTCTAAACAGGATTTAATAACGGGGCAGGAGGAGGTGCAACGGCACGTGGTGGGAACTCGGCTTCCCGAGAGGCCCCGCTGTGGCCATGCCTCCCTTTGGTGGAAACCCAGGCTTTATCAAGAGCTGGAAGGACCAGCTGCCGGCTCTCTCTGGGGACAAGCAGCCATGGGACTGAGGTGCGGGATGAGGAGCACCAAGTGCCAGCTGCTGGTGACCAGCCTCTGCGTCATGGTGAGCAGGCAGGTTTGGGGGGGGATCTCTGCAGAATCGTGGTGAACTGCTGCCTTTCCCAGCCCCGCTTGCAGAGGGTCAGGTTTTCCCACGTTGTTTTTCGCGGGTGGAGGGCAAGCAAAGCCAACTGCCCGAGATATCATTGCATGCTGGGCGGTTATCGCTGGCTGCCAGCATCGCCCCCCTGCTGCTGATAGACTTCTGGTTTCTCAGGGCTCTCACGCTGATGCAGCTCTTTCACAACCCAGTGGCCGCCTGAAAGGAGAAAAGAAAGGCTGCGGCGGCAGAGCGGGTGGTTTTCAGCAAAAAGATGGTTGCTCCCATCTACTGGAGCAAAAGAGGGAGGAGGGACCTGCTGCAGCCACGCTTGTTGCTGCGGGGGTGGTCGGCGGCAGGTGGGATCAGTGAGGACGTGAAACCACACGGCTTCGACAGAAGCATACAGCAGAGCCTGTGGATCTGCACTGCAAAGTGAAAGCAATGCTAGGGATCCTTTTTGCTGGCTTTTGAAGCAAATTCAAGGGGAGCTTCTTGGCACCTGATGGTTGAGCCAAGGTGAAATGGTGGAAACTGGGGAATGCTTCTCCTGGATGGTTTCAAGTTGTACGCGCTTGTTGCCTTTTGACTTTACCAAAACTTGCAAGCTTAAAAAATAATAATAATCTGTATTTAGTTCAAAGAGGGTTGGTGGCTTGGAAAGAGTGTAATTAAAAGGTAACCCCTTATTCTGAGCTGCAGGTGAAACTTACAGTTTGTCCAAATTTCAACATTTCAAGACCATTGGCTGTAGTGGCTGTCGGTTGTTCTCTCTTCCAAATAAAAATATACGTTGTTTGGAGGAAATCAAAGGAGGATTGGTACCAAATATCTTTAGAGGAGGTGTTAAGGCACAGCTGCTGTGGGTGGCTAGAATCACGTTATTGCTGTTGGGAGGATTTTAGACTGATGTTTCTCAGAAATCAGAGCTAACTGGTGTTACACAGCATTTTGCTGGGTGTGGGTCGAGATACGCAGTAATGGGCAGCATGAAGGATCAGTAGTTGCCACAAATTAGGTTACTTATAAGGAGAAAATGCTCCAGTTTGGATGTATTTAGCCTCCAAAACTGTAAGTCTCCAGCAAAAGTTATTAGAAAATGTCATGAAGTGGGGATTATGTTGACACCAGACTGTCACATTTAACACAGGGATAGCTGCCTTGTGTTTCCATATTGTAAAGGCATAAAATAATGAAACCTTACCTTAGGAGCTAGGAGTGGCCTCACATCTTGTATTTTCTGGGTTCATTACACTGGAGCTGCAGCTGTTTTTAACTGTCCCGCTCGCTGTTGGTGCCTCCGTCCCAGCTCTGCCACCGGCCATGCTGCAGGGAGCCCTGCCCTAGAGCCAGGTGCCCTCGGGAATGTTCCCACTCCACCGCCTGGACTAGCTCTGGGCAGCACGGAGGGTGGCGTGTCGGTAGTCATCCCATGCCTTAGGCATACCAGTGCTCTCAGGGATGGGGCAGAAACACGGGTGGCCCAGCAGCATGTTGCGGAGACAGAAGCCAGCACGAATTACTTAAGGGTAGTACAAGACTCAGCTCTTTGCACTCCACAATAGGAAACACAGCCAACAGGCAGCAATGGGATTAGCCTTGCAAAGCGCAAAGCAGACAACATCATCCCTGCCCAAAACCACTACTGAAGTGGGCTGCACTCGTAACTGCACGTGTGTACTCTGCAGAGTGGGGGTGGGGCTGCATGGGTGTGCTGCATCATGTTTCCTTCACATGGTAGGAATTTCATCCACGGACATCGGCCAAGAGACCATGGGCTGCGTGGTGTCACGTGCGCTCATTATGGAAGGGAGAAAAAGATCCTTAGTATAGTTAAGTGTATGGGGTTTGTCCCTTCATTTGTGTTTTGGGGTGCATGCAGTGGTCTTCAGATGATCATGCTCTGTGCATGTGTGTGGGGCTCAGGAGTACCCACACACACCTCAAAGCTCTGTGTGTGCTCTGCAGGAGCTGCTGCCTGGTAAATCCCTTCCTAAAACGCTTCTTTTCCAGCTGCTGGGGTTGTCCGTCGCCACGCTGAGCACAGTCACCCACTACGGGCTCCATTTCACCATCATCAGCGACATCTCCCTGGACAGTAACTCCTACAGGGCCATCCACCATGCAGGTACGTCATGGGCACAGCCCAGTGAGACCTTTGGTGAACCCAGGAGCTGCACAATCCCCTAAAGCAACTGAAAAAAATGCAGAGGTAATGCAGGAGGAGGCAGGGTCTGGTTTTTGGAGGATGGATTAGGACTAACAGTCCCACGGGCACTTTATTTCTGTATCAGATCCACGCGCCTGGCACCGAAGGGTGCTGTGGGAGCACTGGGTGCTCAGGCACTGCTGTGTTCATTCCTGTCCCTCTGTTCGCTGTCTCTCCATCCTTTCCCTGCGCTGTGGTGACAGCTCAGGGGGGCGCAGCCGCAGACAGACCTAACAGTACCGTGGGGCTGGCTGGGCCCTGGGAGCGTGGGGAGAGGGACATTTACAGGAGTTGAAGAAGAGCACAAAAATTGAGGCTGGGGGGAAAAATGTGTGGAAATACCTGGGTCTGGAGGAAATGTAGGGGTTTTTTCCCTACACAAGGAAGAAATATAAACTGAGTTTCAGGTACAAAGCTAGAGCAAAGAGATGAGAACAGCCCAGCTACTAAAATACTCTGCTTGCCTCTGCTGCACATGCCCCTGCTGCTTCTCCTGAGTATTCTCTGGACTTAAACACTCTCATACCCCTGTCTAAATCCTGGTTCTGAATTTCAATTGAACAAGGCAGATGTAAAAGCCACGTTAGTCCAAAGCTCGGGTGCAGCCCTGCCCCTTTCCTGCACACCCCAGGGGTTCTATAGACTGGCCCTTTGTGAAGCCCTGCAGGCTCTCCGGTGGCAGCTGCCCCTCCAGCAATGCTCCCACTTTGTTTGCTCGCCAGCGTTTACCCTGCACAGCTGGCCCCGAGCGAGGGCTGCAAGGCCCTTGGCAGTGCTGTGGTCCCTGAGCCCTGCCCCAGGGTGCTGGCTGTGGCCCTGCCTCAGCCAGGAGGAAACCAGAGGGCAAGTGTTGCACCAGATTAGCAGCGCACAAAGTCGCGATAGGGGCCGTGGGACAGCTGCCGCGCATCAGCTCCCCCCACACACACCCCAACGCTGGGAGATCCTTATCAGACTGCTGCAATAATTGACAGCTTACGGCTGCCAGGTGGACTGTCACCCTTTTTGAGTGCTTTGCTCTGCTGGAGCCGTGGGAACCACTCAGAGGTTTACAGCCAAGCATACACAGAGGGGGAGTAATGAATAAATTATAAACCAATTTCAGTTCTGCAACCTGGCCTTCTTGGACCAGCTCCCCAAAATGCACTTTTTGGTCCCAGTCTGGGTGAAAACATCAGACCAGGCCTCTGTTAGCCCTGAAGTCTTGGTGTCTGACCACAGCTCCCATGTCCAACTTCCTTCCAGCTTTCTACGTTGGGATCTGCCTCAGCATGACCCTGATCCTCGCCGCCCTGCTGAGCTCAGCCGCCACGGTGCGGGAGTCGCAGTGCCTCACCGCCATGGTGCGTATCGGGAGGGACTGGCCCGGAGGGGCTTTTTGTAGCCTTGGGCTGGCACCCTGAAAATGTGGTGCTGGGGAGCCCAGGAGCATGCATGCCTGGGGAAGGACATCCTGTTGCTCCACCCGGTGCTGCAAGGGGACATTTTTGTAAGAGGCATGACCTTACAGAGTTCCTCCAGCTGAGGATTGCATCCTCCTGTACCTTGTTTCTTTTGCCAAGGTGCTGTGTATGCAGCTTTTGGAGCAGGGTCAGGGGGAGATAGGTACTTATCTGCCAGAGCAATTGCAGTGATAACTCCCAGCGTATTTTTTTTTCTTACCAAGTCAACATGCAGTTTGTGTGGGGAAACCTTAGCAGTGTGAGGTTGAGTCCCACATTGTTCCTCTGACTTGTGACAGTAAAGTTAGCTCCCCTCCTTCCTGTCTCACTGCAAACGTGCACCATGGTGGTGGTGCGAGGCATACAAAGCACGGCAGCAGGCACAGGGGCTTTGGCCGTCACCCTCCAAGAAGGAGGTGGAGGGGAGCCACAAGAGCTGAGATGCCACCTGCCTCCGACCCGTCCCCTGCAATGCAGCACCTGCTTGGGCCCAGGCCATGCCAGCATCAGCAAACTGGACCGTGAGCTCAGCTCCATTTAAAACCGCTGCCTGCACCCAGGGTCCGGATGGTGCTGTGCTGGAGGGACAGGTGGAAAGCACCGCTCCCTGGGGGGTCACCCCCACTGTGCGAGGGGCAGGAGTTCACAGGTAGGGTGCTGCTGTGCTTAGCAGAAGATAATTGCATTGCTGTTGTACATAAACTAGCTTTAAAGAGATTAATCTATACGATTAGAGAAAATGTTATGATGGCAGAAATGAGAAGCTGACACCTTAACACTTAGTGCAAGGCAGCAACTGAAGTTAACGTCTTCACCTTGTCGGTACAGTCTTCCTCTTTCTGAGATGCTCCGAGGGGCCCGAGTGAGATGGTTCGCCTGGGTACCACTAGCAGAGAACCGGGAATTCCCCCCTCGTTTCCTGAAGGATCCTTTAACGTCTGCCTGCAGCTTCTGCACCCGCGGCAGACGGGACGAGGGGGCTGGTGCGGAGCGGCCCGGCCCGGCTGCCGGCACTCAGGGCCGGACCCCGCGGGAACCCCTGCGCTGCCCGGGCGCGGGCCGTGCCGCTGGGCGACAGAGGCTGGTAACGTTCCAGCCGCTTCCTGAAGGGATGGTTGAAGAACATCCCAGCGGGCTGCAGAGCTGCCGTTCTCCTCCGAGGGGCCCCCGCTGCTGCCCTCCCTCCCTCCCCCTGCCGGGGGCTCCCCCAGCCCCCATCGGCGCCCCCAGCCCCTTGGGGGTCGGCTGGCACAGCCCGGCTCTGCCCACCAAAGGACCCTCCGGCCGGCAGAAACGCCAGGCGGGCTGCCCCCGCGCCGTGGCTGCCAGCCTGCCCTGCGCGCTCGCCAGCCACGGCGCGGGACCCCGGGGGCGCTGGCGGAGGCGCTGCCCCGGCACCGGGGGCGGGGCGGCTCCCGCGCGCTGCGCGGCGGCGGGGGATAACGGGGCGCCCCCTGCTGGGCGGGGCCGGGGGCCGGGGGCAGGGCCGGGGGGCGGGGCCGCGGCAGCTCTACCCGTGCCAGGGGCGGCTCCTCCTCCGCCCTTCCCCGCCCGCGGCCGGCCCGGCAGCGCTCCGCCGCTGGGGGGCGCCGTGCTGCCTGCGCTGCCTGCTGCTGCCCTCTGCTGCCCTCCGCCTACTGCTGCCCTCTGCCTACTGCTGTCTGCTGCTGCCTGCTCCCTGCCTGCTGCTGCCCTCTGACTGCTTTCCACTGCCTGCTGCTTTCCACTGCCTGCTGCCTGTCCCCTGCCTGCTGCCTGCTCGCTGACCTCTGCCCACTGCGTGCCCCACCAGGCCGTGGCACTCTGCCCCAGGAGGTCCAGGGGAAATGTGCTGGGTAAGGCAGCTGCCACCGTAACCGCTGCGGGGCTGGCGGCCTTCAGAAATTAACGGGGAAGCCCTGGGAAATACCCAGGAGCTGGTCACCAGCAACCACCTTCTCTGCTCCTCTTCGTTCAAGCAGCTCATCATCTTTAGTGGCACAGGGGAGCTTTGCTTGCTCCTGTAAGTTGTCCCTGCTTTATAACCGTCAGTATCTTACAGCAAGGGCCAGCCCGCTGCTTGTTGTCCCACCAGTTCCTACCCCCTCCCAAGGCTTTTATTTAATTTCTGATCTGCAAGCAAGAGGTCCAGGCAGGGAGAGCCAGCCCCTGATGGCTGTAGTTGCAGTGTAGTTGCGATGTAGTTGCAGGAGTGGGGCTCAGCCCTGTGGGGCTCTGGAACTTGTGGCTGTCGCATCCCACCCTGCTGATCCTCACTGGGCTGTAGCTTGCAGCAACCGCCCCCCCCAGCTTGTGGCTTTTTTTCTACTCGTTAATAGAGAGGATTTTTCACTTTCTCCCACTATTGATTTTAAAGGACTTTTCCTCTCCTGCAAAGCATGTGTCTTGTTTAGAAGATCATTTAATTCACTATTTAATCAAAGAGGGAACACACCAGAGTATTGGTGCCTGACATCTGTGGCTGTATAGGAAACCAGGCCACGCTCGAGGGATGTCTGCATTGATGTGGCTAATCCACCGCAATGACCCTTGGTAAACCAGCTACCCTGGGGAGAAGCTAGCCGGGATGCAGACAGGCTTAGAGAAGCATTGCCCTGGTCACTGACCTGTTTGGTGGATCCCATCTCCTTCTTGTCTCTTGGTTTCCCTAGTGGCTTTTTTTTTTGGTTGGGTTGTTGTTGGGTTTTTTGGTCTATTGAAATTGTAAATGCTCACCCTGCCTGGCTATCTGGAGTTTTGCGTATACAGAGGAGCGATCTCAGTCTTTGCAGGCCTTACTGGTGCTGTCCTGATAATGATAGTGGGTGCACAGTGGTTAGAAACCAGAACAGGTCAGATTGGTTAAAGCACTTGTATCTCAGGAGCCTGTCGCGTTGCTGCACTTGTTACCAGCATTACCAACGAGACAGACGCCGCTGTGCATCCACTGATGCTTGCGAGGAGGCTGTTTTCTAGAGAGTAACTGAGACCTTAAGGATAAAAAAAATATGTTCTAAAATCCTCGACTATTATCCCCAAAGCTCCTCTTAAACAGGGAGAGTAGTGGCAGGTTTATTGACTGTCCTCCAGTCCTGGCACACGCTGCTTTTTGGTAATCCGCAGTCTGTCACGCAGTCAGTCCTGAATGTAAACATCCTGCAGCTCTCGCAGCTGCAGAAGGCCGTGTTGCTGTTGAAGGGGAGGAGAAGGAAGGAAAACTGCAGTTGCTGGTACTGCTTGTGCAAAGGAAGGACTGGCTCTGGTGGGGTTTAAGGTACCGTGTACTGTTATTGGGTCAGATGGAGGGAGGGGAGGGGGGAAAAAGTGAGGAGCAACATGTCGACCAGAATATCACAGCTGAAATTCTTACACTTGAACGCTCCAGACTAAAAAACACTCATGTAGGGCAAAATTTATATTCAGGATGGAGCAGCTGTTCCAAGCACTGCTTGCAAACAATTTCTGTGGTAAAAAAGTCTTAGTGAATGCCTGATATAACCCAGTTTTTCACCAAGTGGTGTGCCAGTGGGGCCAGCACACAGCACAGGCTGTTTGCTTTACTGTTCCCAGGTGTGTCATGGTAGGCAGGTGTGTAGAGGGACCTTAATAACATGGCAGCGCACTTCAGCATCCTGCTTTTGCAATGAATCCGTCTCTGGTAGCACTCCTGAGCGAGGCATCCAGTGGTTCCCGAGGAGCAGGCGGGCAGGGCCAATGTGCGCAGCTGGAGCGGGGGATGGATTCCTCTTCTGGGCTGAGAACACTGGCTCATGTTTGCTATGTGGAAATGCAGAAGCATCGTGTGCTTTTAGATGAACTGGGTCAGGGAGGGAAGGATGCAACCTGATGGATTCAATCTGAAATCAGCTTCCCCCTTCCCCGCCCCTGGGCTGCAAAGTCTCGCAGGGAGCTGGCCTTGCCATGGCCAGGGCAGCACCCAAAGGCAGCCAGAGCCGAGCAGGGCAAAGTCGGCTTCCTCCCTGGGAATGCAGGGGTTTGGCAGAGCTACCGAACCCAGTCTGAGCTAAAGGACCCCTCCCTGTCCGAAGCAGACCACCTTAACTAAAGGGGAAATATCAGAAACGTGAATTAAAAGACACAGGGCAACAGAAAAGATGCAGTTTCTGCGGGTTCTGCCAAGCTTCTTGAAGACAAATGGTTCCTTGCAGCAAGGATGGAAACAAGGTCATTCATAAAAGAGTAATTGATGTCTGGCCGGTGACAGCCCTCCGCGGGGCTGGTGGACCTGCGTCTTGCAAAGGGAGCAGGCAGTAGCCAGCAGCCAGCTCCGAGTAGCTCCAAAGGTCCAGGACATGGTGAAGCAGCCTCGACCCTTCCACATTTTGTATGCAAAATCCACGTTGCCTTTTCCTTTTTTCCTCCAAATGTCTTCTAATGTAATTAGAAAGTTGCTCTTCCAAGAGCCTTTTGGCTGGGAAGGGGAAAAGCAGCCTATAATTGATTTATAAGATGTTCTTGGAGCCATGTAATTGCTCTGCACCGGCTGGATGGAGGGGGAGCTTCCCGAGGGGCCGTGTCTCAGTATTCCCCGAGAAGCTAGGCAGAAATAAAGGGGGAGCTGATGCTGGAGGTGAAGGACTGAGGTGTGGGTTGAGGCTGAGGAAGGGAAGATGAGAAAGAGGATTTTAATCTGCTGGGGTTTCTGGCCCCAGAGAGATGTTGGAAGTGCTGGAGCGGGTGGGGGAAGGGAGAGTGCAGAGGGAGAAGCCGGGGTGGTGCCACCGGCATGCTGTTGTTCTCACTCTCCAGGTCTGTGGTAGGTCCTCCCAATTAAACTACTGCAACAGTGTGCAGAAGAGCTTTCACATTGCTATCAGCGCTGGGGTTTTCATCTGCCATAGTTTTCTCTTTTTTTTTTTTTTTTTCTTGACTTTGAGCTTGGTTTTTTGTGAAAATGTTGACTTTGTTACGCTGTTTGTTTGGGGGGGAAGTTGTTGGAAGAGGTGCAAAATGCAGGGTCCGGTCCTAGTGAGGAGCAACCTGAAACGCCCATGTAACCTCACCTCATCCTCCTCCAGTTTGTGCCGTTCCAGCCACATCCAGGCTTGGCTACGCTGTACTTTGGTCCGCAGCATCTCGCCCTGCGCGCCCTTCCCCATCTTTGCTGCTTGTATCCCCCTTGTCATGTCAGCGTTTGATCAGACTTTCCTCTCATCTCCTTTAGGGTCTTCTGTTATCTCGTTTCAGCTCCTGGCAAGGCAGTGAGTGATCTCACCACCTATACAGCCAGGCAGCTGCCAGAAAAATAAAAGAGGAGAGACTGGACATACATAATTTAAGGTTTTTCGTAAGAGCTGTACCAGGATTTTCCCCAGCGTCTGATGCAGAGCCTAAAAGAAGGCAGCCCCAAAAAAGTGGTACAATGCCAACGGCAGGATTGTTCCTGGAGCAGATCCCCCAGGCAGGGCATCGTCATGCCACGCGCAGAGAAACACAGCAGGCAGCAGACGGACAAGAACCAGCAAAAGGCAGTTTATTGGCATGTTCACTTTCATTTCCAGGATTTGAAGTAACACATTTTCCTTTCTTGCTGCATATGGAGAAGTCTGGGGCTTTTTTCTTTTCTTTTCTTTTTTTTTTTTTAAACCATACCTTTTAAGCAAAAGTTTTTTGGTGAAGCAGAATCGGTAGCAGCAAAACTCTTCTTCCTCTCCTTAAGCTTGAATTTAGTAAACTTTCATGAAAGATTTAATCTTTTTGAAGTGATTTCAGCTACATCGTACTATTAAAACACTCACAGAAAAAAATTAGAAACCAAAATAAGCTGCAGTCAGTTGGGTAATTTTCCCCTGCTGCATAACTTCGTGTTGGAAGAGGGACAGTTTCACGGAAAAAGGGCAATAATTTTCGACTGGTGCTTATTCATCATCTTTCGCCATTCCAGGACTAAGCTGTGAATTCATATTTGATGAGCCCATTTGGCCTTCAAACGCTTTACAGGCACTTTTTTTTTCCTTTTTTAATTTTTTTTTTTTAATGCAAACAAGATCCTTTGGTCCAGCTGTCACAACAGGCAAGGCTGTTTACATCAGGTTTTGTTCTTTTTTTTTTTTTGACCAGATTTATTCAAATAAAGAGACAATGCATGTAACTTCCAGCTCTGCTAGCCTAGGGAAGAAAAGAAGAGTCAAGCCACCTCCTGCATCGTTGCCGTTATTGTTTAGACACTTCAGGGTCAGTTGTTGGCCTTGACTGTATTTCTGTCGTCCTTTTGTCTTAACTCGCTGGAGCTGATGGCAGGAGGGCTTGGCGTGCAGCTGCCACCCTTCTAACAGAGTGGGGTCCAGCTCCCGTTCCACAGCAGGTTGCTCTGACTCCTGGTTACTCACTTCTTCATGGGCTGTTCGTGTGGGTTTTCCCCTCTTTGAAGCCGATAGCCAAGTTTTACATGCAGGGGATGGAATCCTGTGAGTAAGGATGTGCTATCTGGGGCACGGTCCTGCTGCAGAAGAGGAGCATACTGTAAATATAATGGTTTTCTCACCTTCCCCTCCCACCTCCCCCCCAAGGGGAATTTGGGCAGAACAGGTTAACTGTTCTGCAGGAAGCTAGGTGCTTTTTTGGTCAACCTCTTCGAATAGCCACAGTGTAATCAGAGGGCTCCCAGTGGAGAATCACATTGTTATCCATCTAATTTCTTTTAAGTAACCAGCATTATGAAGGATATTAAAAGAAGGTGATATTTAGCCCTAACTTCAACTAAACTTGCACAAACGAGCATATTAAATACATCTCAACGATGTTGTCAAATGGTTATTTTTCTCCCCATACTGTAACTGATGCCCTTTTTTCTCTTTATCCTCAGGGATTTTTCTGTTTTGCTCTGGCCTTCTGCGGATTGATCCCAGCTGCCTGCTGGAGATACACGCACAGCACGGAGGTAAGCGGTGGCTGCTAGGAAATACCACCAGCATCTCGTCAGATAGGGATCTTTCCTGTAGCAACTATTTCCCCCCTAAAAGGGACATCTGGTGGTAATTAAGCCATCCGTGCTGAGGTCTATCAGATGCATGCTCTGTCGAGTCCACTCTTTGCAAGAACGGGGCTGCCTTCCTCTGCTGCCTCCCTGATGAGGTCATCTGGAGGGAGAAGCCATGGAAACCCTCATGCAGGGCAAACGCTTTGTCCTGAAGGCTAAACAAAATGCAAGTCTTGTTTTAAATAGCTTTGGGATTTTTTTGCAGGGGGTGTTGTGTTGTTTTGTTTTGTTTTAAATGAGATGCTTGACTTTCGAAAAGTTATTTCCAGCCAGCTCTAATTCCTGTTAACGTCAGTTCAGAGCCTCTATTCAGAGGCCGTGGCAGGTTGGGACTGTGCAGGTTTTCCCTGGCGATGGCCAGGAGAAACACCCAGGAGATAAAGAAGTTTAGACATTTTTTTTAACCCATTCCTAATCTAATATAATTTGCATTTCATATATTTATTCCTCTTCCCGTTCAGAGGAATTTGCTGCTGCTTGGTCTTAATTCCCCTTCCTGCATCCCTGCACTCCAAAAAAAAAAAAAAAAAAAATCTAAGAGACTTAGGAGTGCAAAGGAATCCAGACTTCTTTGTTTTGAAAGCAGAACACTGATATTTTAGGCAAGTGTCCAAATTATCTAACAGTAATTCAGATAAGCATTTGAGACTTTGATGGATGTTTCATGCAGTGGGTTGGTCCCCATCTCCGTTTCGTTCCTCCCCAGCCCCAGGCATCTGCCACAGCCTGCGATGCTCTGCCCAGCAATGGGGATGTGAACAACGTGAAACATCATCCCGGTGGATTAGGGACACGTTGATGCTGCCATCTCACCTCTTTAAGGTTACAGATGTTGTGGGGGATCAAAGAGCAGTGTGTCAGAAGGCTGGCCAGATTTTGCTCTGTGCTGGAGGAGCACAACTCCATCAAAACCCCGGAGGCTCATGCCATGCTGGCACTGTGGCAACTGCACTTCTCAGGGACAAGAAGCCCTGTCCCATCATGGTTCAGTATCTTGTACAAAAATTAAAACCCAGTCCTTCTGGAAGCAGAAGTCAAAAGGCAAAGTCCAGGTTAAGGTAAGGGGTAAGGTCCCGCTTCCCTAGAGAGTTTGTCCAGAGCTGACCAGTGGCCACAGCAGCTGAAAATCCTCTGGCGCGTGCCGATGGCTCCACTGGATCGGGCTGAGGCACCTGCTCTCAGACAGGCACCCGCTGCCGGCCACGCTAGGAGCACCAACAGCCACGAGCCCAAAGCGATGCTTTTCCAGACGCCAAACAGCCTGTGGCTCGGGTGCCTGCGGGTGGCACCCGCTGGTGCCTTTGCCATTAATGCTCAGTGGACTTTTCCTCTGTGGATTTGTCCAGCTGCTTTGGAAACGTTAGGGCCAGTGCTGGCGGCACAGCGGCATCTTTTGTCCCTACGCTTACCTGGCTGAAGCGGAGTCAATCAGAGCTGAGACATCCGTGAAAGGGTCTTTCCACAGCCTCTGTATATATTTTCCCTGATTTCAGGCAAAACTATCAAAATCTATTGTATTCCCACTAACAACTTAATATGGAAATAGTTTTGTTTTCATGACCAACATGGCAGGGAGGCTGTGAGCACGATTTCCTCCTCCTTCCGCAGAAGTTTATGGTGAGAAAGTAAAGGAGTAATGGCACCAGAAGCTGGGTCTAGTTGGTCTTATGAAATTGCATTATCCAAATAGATAATTTAGTTACACTTTTTAATCTTCACACATGGAGTGGGGTGTGAAAAGGCTGCAAGAAAATGTTGTATATTGGGTGATGTGCCATTCAAAAAAACATTTTGCTGAGAATATTTAAAGAATTACTTTATCTGTATATCTTAATGTCTAGATCTGTTTTTACTTCAAATTATTTTCCTGTTTTTTTGGTTTTGAGTGCCACCCCCACCCCACCCACCCCCATACATGCACCCATGTGTTACGGTTTCTTCAAGCAAAAGAGCTTCCACTAGGCAGAATGTGGGTTTTTTTGTAAAATGTTTACTTCTTGGGTAAAGAAAACCAGCAGTGTTTCTGATGGGAGAAAAGTTAGAATACCATTAGATCATCTTGGTTTTCTCTGCTTCCTAAAATGCAAAAAGAAACAGGGAATGTAAATGAGGAAAGATTTAATTAGGAGTGTCACTTACAAAACATATGGAAATTCAGTTTTGCTTGAAAGGTCCCATCTCACCAGTGGAGAAATGCAGATGTGAGCGCCCCTCCCATCCCAGACAGAAAGACGGGTAGTGCAGTGGTACAGAAGACTGAGTGGAGCCAGGGAAGACTCCTGAATTCCCATTATAGAGCCCTTTATTTTTCTGACTTGCCCAAAGTATGGAGCAAAAGCAAGGCAGGTGTCCTCCCCCAGCCTGCTGCGTCAGGACCGTCAGGAATAGTTAATTGTCATAATACAGGGGGAAAATCAAACTCAGCCTATCTGACGGGTGTCTCATAAGCCTGATGGGATGTACACCAGCTATCAAGAAAGGAAGAGAACCTGGGGACGTAAAACTGGGTACAGATGAATATGCCCATTACACATGCCTGAATCAGTGCCCCTGACAGCAGCAAGGGGCTACTGTCCCACGTGCATGGCTAAACCAAAAATTTCTATTTTTCCTATGCAAAATACATTGACCTTCCAATGCCAGACAGAAAATCAGGTTGTTCAGTTTGGAAATTCCGTAGATCCCATCCTCTCCCTCCCTACGGGTGAGGTGCTGAACGCACAGCGCTGGAAACAGCCCTCCCCTCCCTCTGCAAGCCAGGGAGTGCGAGGCCTCTCCTGCACAAACCACAGCAGATGCTCTCAGTGGTTTGCTCCTCAAGATCAAAATAATAATAATAATAATAACAACAACAACAATAACAATAATAATAATAATATCTACATTTCCTTCATAAAGCAGACACCTCTTGCAGAAAATGATCTGAAATGGAAAAGTCCAATGTTCAGTTGAAAAATTGTTTTGATGGTTATTTTCCAGAGGCAGTAGACAGAACTGTGGTTTGAACATGGTGAAAGCAAGGTGCCCTTTTTGCCTTCGTGACTCCTTCAGAGCCCTGTTTACAGCCCTTCGTACAAAGAAGCTACGCAGGACAGGGAAAAAAGAAGAGTTATTTGTAAATTTGATATTCCCAGACCTGGGCATTGTAAACAATATGTGAATCTTCTCATTTCCCATTCTGTTCTGCTGTCGTGACCTTCTGTAGCTCCTGAACGAATCCTATCAGACAGATGCCACATACTTTAATTTCAAGTTACCTGCATGCCAGATAGACTTGGTGTTACTATAGTCTTTATTCTTAACATAACGTATACCAGCCATGCTAAAGTCATGGTTCTAAGATTGATTGTGCTTTATCCTGAAAGGTTGATCCCTTTGTTCAGCATCGTAATTACTCCTGCTCTATTGACCCATCTATGAGCTAGTGAATGGCTTCTGTGAGGTCCAGGCCTCCTCCGTACTGTCTTCTCAGGCTGCTTTGCATCCCTGTCTGTGTTAAAGTTCTTTTAATGAGGAACTAATAACCTACCCGTTCCCAAAGTGTTTCCCTGACAAGTTCTGCAAAAATAGGTTTGGGGTTTCATTCTCGACCCCACTGTGAAAAAGGATGGAGGAGTTTCAAAGTCACATCACCTTCTGCTGTTCCCCTTCCCTGCAGCAGCTGAGAAGGTCCTTGCAGCAGCCCTGCAACACCAGCCCCGAAAGCCAGTCAGGATGCACGAAAATAAAATCGCTGCAACGCGAAAGGAGTTTTGCAACAGAACAAGCTTTTTAATTACAGAGATTTGTTCACACATAGACTTAAAATAACATTAAAAAAAATCCATAACTTAGAACAAATTGAATTATTATCTCCCAGCTCAGGGGAAAATTTGAAACTGGTACAAATACTTGCCCGTACTTCTGGCATAAATGCCCCATTTCCCATGTCCTGTGGATGAAGGGTTTACTTGGATTTGCATTGGCTGCAGTGATATGGCAATCGCTTAATTATCAAATGGTTTCTGAGGTCCCTGGGTGATTTCAAGAGCAGGTTTCACCAGCAGCTTTCGGCTCCACCTGTGTAGGAAGGCATGACATTAGTTTCTTTGCATTGCACTGCTGGTACTTGGAGAATAAACGTAAAGACTGTGCTTTTTACAGGCAGGGAACACACGGCACCCATGCATGCTCCCACTCTCCAGTCTTGCTCTGCTTGAAACTTTCTTCAGAGGAGCCTGTTTGCTCTCCCATCCTCAGCTGGGAAGAGGAAACGAGGTTTTTTACATTTTTTTAGTAAGCAAGGTGGTACCTTTTAAGATGCTGATATTCTAACAGGGTGCAAAGATGGAATAAATAGCTGCAGCTGTTAAATAACAAACATTGCTACATCTAGGGCCTGTTCTTGAAAAGAGCAGCTTCCATGCTCCCTTCCTTGCCTATGGGATGGGCACGGGTCTTCTCTTGCCTGTAAGTCTTCTTCCCAGCCAGCACCTTTGCAAAGGCAGGCACGGCTTTGCCGGGCTCTCCAGGACGCAAAGCTGCCTTCACGTGCCCAGAGCCAGCACGTGCCTCTCCAGTTCCTGCGGGTTTGTGAGGAGGGACCTGGTGCTCCCAGGTAATTCCTGAAGTGGGATTGTGGGGCTCCTTCCCATGGCAAACCAAGCCGCTGGGTTTCCCAGGGTGTGTTTGTCACTGCTGGTGAGTGTTGGGACAAACCCGTACAGGGTCTGCCCGCCCCACCTGAAGGTAATTACTTACACGCAGGCTTAAGCCCTAGAGATTTTAATGGGACTCAAACACAGGCTGAAGGTGTTTTCAGGTGCCTTCTGAAACCAGACCAGAAGCATACAGGGTTTTGGTTTTTGGTTCAGTGGGGCTGGATCAGGGCTGTAGCCACTCACAGGGGTCTTTCAAGAGCCTTTTCAAACAGCAGTGATTTGGTTGTGACGACACTGAATAACTTGATGTCCTCCTTGCTCTTGCCGTTGTTCTACCAGGCACAATCACTTTAAGATGTGCACAGAGCTTTTCCCAGCCTCTGAAGTCCATGGGGAAAAACATAAAAGGGGGAAAACCCCTCCCCCTTCCTTAGTGTTCTTAATATGGTGACTCTTCCCCAGTGTTTATGTTCTCATCGCACAGTAACGGCCCGGCCCGCTCCCCCAGCGAGACACTGCTCTCCTTTGTCTGGGGCACCACGCAGGCATTCATGCTCATGGGGTTTATAATTTATTGCTGCCCTGACGCTGAACCCGCACGGCCTCATTTCTGCCGCTCTCCATGGCACAGCATTAGCTGGAGCTCCTGTCTCCAGCAGCGTCAGCTGCGATACCTGAGGCCACTCAGATGGTCACCGTTGCTGGGGCACATCCAGCCTTCACGCGGCTGTAGGATGCTCAGCACAGCAGGGCAGCCACCGCCAGCTCGGAAGTGTCAGCGCTGCCCCGGGGCTAGCTCTGGTACTGATATTCTTAAGCTAAAACTATTTTTAATGTTTTTCAATGGTTTCTGTTGGGAGGCAGTCTCGCCTGGCACTGGTTTCAAGCAGTATGGGTGAGAGCAGGGATGACCGAGGTAACTCAGCCACGATGCTGGCAGGTTCATGAATTGCTGGGTTGTGTGTCTGGAGTGATGGGGTCACAATGGGTCGGTGTGGGCCCTTGGCAGCAAGTTGGTTTTGCAGTTCTGTTACAAAATGGAGTGAAAATCTTTAAATTTGTTTAAAAAAAAAACCAACAAATGCAACCAGAAAGCAAACAAAAAAACCAACCCAACCCAAAAAATCAAGAGGACCTTGACATGCTGATGCTGGTGTCACTCACAACAGTGATGCTCCCAGATCTGGAGAATTTAGGGGAAAAAGACTTGTTGATGTGGATTAACTGCCCTAACAGGGTTTTCAGCACTTCCCTGTAAAGCACCTGGTGCCTGCCAGGGTCACAAAGCGATGCTCCTGGCCGTGCCCTCAGCCACAGCCAGCCTCAGGGTCCCGTGGCTAGGCTGAGCTGGGGCGCTGGTGCCCCCCTGCCCGCTGGCTGAGCGGGATGTGTCATGGCCATGCAGCGAAGGCTTTTGCTGTTCTTGAGATGTGGAGATGGGAAATGAGGAGGAGGTGAACAGTATAACAGCTCTGCGCTTTCTCCTTGTTCTAAACATTTTGTGCAAAGACCTGGTGGAAGCACTGGGACTGGAGAGAGAGAGGCAGCTTTGTAAGCCTGGCTTTTTCTGAATTTTTTGTTCCACAGTGGGTTTTGTGCTCTCAGTGACAGACCAAAAGATGGTCATGGTTTGCCTGGTCCTCTTGCAATACCAGAAAGTGGGGAGAAGTGCATATATATATTTTTTTTTTTCCAATATCTATCAAATCTGTATCTATATATAGATAGTGGAAAGAAAAGGTGAAAACATTTAGCTGAAAGCCTCATCTGGATCATCTAGCATCAGTGGTCTGCAGTGACCACCGGCAGTTGGGGGAGCAGCACCCTGTCTCGTGCAGTGTTCCCGGGGGGGGGCTCAGGGGCCGCTCTGGTTTGCAGACCTGGCTGAGTTTCTGCAGCTGGGACTGAGTCGCTTGAGGAAAGCTGGAGAGGAGGGGAGGTGATGTGCTATGAAGGAGATGCTGTGTTAGGTACAGTGGTGACAGTCTGGCTGAGCAGGGGGTGGGGGGAGCCTGTCGTAGCTCCCTCCACCTGTTGGGAGTTGATCTGCAATGTGGCTAAAGCACCCGGAGCAGTTTTCCCTCCTCTGTTTCACTGCATTTGCACCATTGTTTTATTTAAAACCAAGCAATTGCATCTGCCCCCACTCTTTCTGACATGCTGCAAACGCGTGCATTGCTGCACGCTGGGGATGAAAGGGAGAAGATGGAGATGGCAAAATGAAACAGTGCTTTTTGTACTGGAACAAGGAAGGATTTTGAGTGAGTCGACCACGTTATTCCAGTCTCGCATCTTACCTGACCAACTTGCAGTTTATTGCTAAGTGAGGGAGTCTGTGGTAGCTGCTGCTGAAGGGATATTTCTGAGTGATGCTCTGGGTATGTCCTTCTTGGCGACGCTGAAAGAACATGAAGTGCTGAGGCTGCAGCACATGCGCTCGGCTTCGTATCTCGAAGGCATGAAGAGCCACAGGAGAGGAGGGTCCTCCTTCTGCTTGCCATGCTTCTCTTCCTCTTCTGCCATGTCAAGAGCATTCCTGTTAAGCAGAAAAGAGAAAGTTGGGCTCATCTTTGAGACAATCCTGATACCTCCTTTCACTATATTCTCCTTGAGCTCCAGCTTTGCAAAGGGATTTTTGGGGAATAGCTGTTGCAAAGATGGTTCGCTAAGTCCCAGACCGTCGTTCTTGGTACAAGTCTACATTAGTTTTCCAGTGTACACCTATGCGACTAGCTCAGGTTGCCTAGGCACAGGTATTGACTGGCGGCAGGAGGGGGATTCATCAACACCTCTGGCTTGCAAAGGGATCAGGAACTGGAGGCTGACCTCTTTACCCGTGACTGGATTTGGAACAGAAAGATCAGATAAAAATTGTCCTTGATAAATAACCAAAGTAAAAAATGTCAATTTTCCCCTTGAAGGAGGTAAGACTGAAATTTGCTTTAGTTTCTAACAGCCAAGGGCAAGAACACGAATGGCTTAGAGTAAATGCCTTCCTGCAGTCATAAGTTCTGCTTCTTGGGGGATAAAGAATTTAGAGGATGATAAACAATCTCAAAATCCCTTCTTTCTTTTACTTTAAGTGAAAAAGGCTACTCTACTGAGTCAGCCACATCAATCTCAGTGGTGATTTTCCATTTGTTGTATCCAGCAAAACATCAATATCATCCCCAAATGAATTTTTCATTAAGGAATGCAGACAGAAATGGGAGGCAGCAATTATTTGACTAATTTAGAGCTGGAACATTTCACCCAGCTTCTTCCAGGAAAGGAATTTCTGTGAGGTGTGACCTCCATATCACTTAACCTGGAGATTTTTCTTAAGCCAAAACCCAGCTGATGCTTCATCTTCAGCTCTTGGTGTTCCTTACTGACAAGTATCGTAGGTGCAGTCTCCTTCCACGCAAGAGCTTCATCCAGAGCTGCCCTTCCAGCAGCGAGTCACAGCACATCACTGGGATCATGAAAACCTGCTTGACTATATGGGGGGAAGAGTGTAAAACCTTTTGAAAAGAAGCCCAGACAGACTTTTTCTTATCCGGCTGTATCACGTTCCTTCCATGCTAACTACTGTCTGAGTTAAGGGATGGGCACAGCTGTGGTTTTCTTAAGGTACATTATTAACAGTACCAGCATAACCAGTTGCTTAACGGTGAGAGAAAGCACCCTGATTATTGTTAATATTTTTCTTCTCCAACACCTGGTGTAAGAAACTGAAAAAAAATAATTGTTTTGAGGCAGTAGACTCAAAGCTGTCCATCAGTGGAGTGGGCGATGGGAATCTGTTAAGGGTGGCAATTGAGTATGAAGCAGTGCTGCAGTCCACTGTTGTGGACTCGTCGCTGTGTATCAGCTCGTCGCTGTGTTGTGTCCCAGGTCAAAGGAAAATATAGGGATGAACCTGCCTCTGCTGGGTAAAATAACGTTGCAAATAAGGTTAGGTCATGAAACCACCTGGTGACTGTCTGGTGCTTTCAGATTTTATTTTTTATATCGTTAGGCATGCATGAGTTAGCATGACATTTTGGGCTGGATAGATGCTGCCATGTGTGACTGATGCTTCAGAGCTCGGCTGCAGCTCCAAGTATAAATATAACCCAGGCTGAAAAGTTGCTATGATGATCGTTCATTAGTGCACTCTTTTGCTCTTGTATGTCTCCACTTATTAAACCAGACCTGTATGCTCTGTGGTAGTCTCCTGCACAGAAGAAAACAGCCAGTGATAAATAGTGAGATTTAGTACTTCTGAAATATGTAAATGAGAAAGCTCTCTGTAGCAGTCTTTGAAAACAGACCGCCACATTGTATGAAGACAGCAATTTTCTCCTCTGGAATCAAATGATCCTAGCAACAATCAGAAAGATGATGTGGAGAAACTACAGTCAGTTTACTCCCTAAACAATGGTTTTGTAGTTTGATATTCCCTTACTGGGATCTGAATAGCATATTCGGATGATGGCTGGATATGAATGCTAGATATAATTGCTAGACAGAAAAGCTGAGAATGACTGATCAGCAAATTGTACCCTTAGGCTTGCCCAGGCACACATTCTAAAACAAAATCAACGCTAAAAAACATTTTCCATTTAATCCCTTGTGCCCTCAGTTCTCAGAGGCTGCTTGAAAAAATGAAAAAAATAATCAGTAAATAACTGAGAAGCAAGCTCAGAAACAGGGCGCAGTTGAAGCCTTTAGTAGCCATTACGTAGCTGGAGATGGCTCTCGTCATCACCATCACTGTAGCAGAGCTGGCTGTGAAGCAGCGACTGCTCGTGGCTTCTTCCCTTACTGTTTCCAACGCTTGGAATATTTTTCGGCCATAGCTTTGTTATGGGAATCTAGTTCCTTCATTTCTTTCCCGTCTTACCCTTCAAAGAGCCTCGATCCCAGTGTTTCACGTCATTGCATGGTACCTAAAATAACGAGGAAGGTGCACACATGCACCGCTGCATCAGGCAGGACCTCTCCAGACCAAACTGATCCTCTCATGGTTTCATGCCAGCAGCTGTCAACATCTGGGCAGCCCATCTGCTCTCCTCACAGGTTGCTTAGTGCAGCACGACCACTGGAGAAGATGCTGAGGAGGACATCAGCCTCAGCTGGGGCCTGAGGTTTATTATCAGCACAAACCACTAATGAGTGGTGACTTTCCTGCACAGGGACTCGGTGGTGGTGGCGCGGCCAGAGCCGCTTTGCTGCTAGGGAGCCTGTGGTGGCCTTCGCAGGTGAAACATCCCTGGAGAAAGTCTCATCTTACCTGGGTTTAAGTTGAACACAACTGTACAGTAAGCAGCCAGACCCAACCCAAAACCCACTGCAGTCAAAGGAGCATTTTTGCTGGTTTTCATGAGGTTTGGGGGAATGTGCCCAGCCAAGGCAGGGGGCTTAAAACTACCCAGCCCAACATGCCCCAGCCTGGAGGTCAGCAGAGCTTCAGAAGCAGTTAAACTTCTGGGTTGCTTTGAACCTTTGCACCTTTGCTTGAACCTAGTAACTTTCTGGAGCCCTTTCCTAATTTATTAAGTCATCCGAATTTAGACCTTTTGGAGGAAGGCTCAGCATCCTGAGCCTAATGATAAATATGAAAAAACAAAAATTGCACATGCAGCACCATTACCTTAGCGAGACCCATATGTACGTTGTCACAACACAGAACAGCTTTTAAGCCTGCATCTTCAGCTGGGGTTGGGACATTCAAAAGGCAGTCGTCTCTTGGAAGTCAGCTGCTCTGCTCTTCCTTCCTTCCGCAGCAACACAAGGCCACAAGAGGAGGTCAAGAGATCATTCTTTTTTCGTTATTCTTAATACAGCTCTTCAGTGGAATTGAATGCTCTTTTTATCGAATATATGTATTTAATTGCTGCTGCTGGAAAGCAATTTCGTGGCCCACAAGAAGTTAGAAAAGCTTGGATGTTTTTTATTGGGGTCTAAGGTTTGCCTGGGGGAAGGACGGTGCACAAGTCTGCTGGAGATCTTGTCTCACTGCTGTGCCCATCCTGTTCGATGCACTGATACACGGGGGTGACAAAATGAGCATCCTCCCTCCTGACCTGTGTGGGACAGCTCAGTGTCACATGCCTTGCTATGGAGGATTTTTTTTTTTTTTTTTTTTTGCCTTGCCTTGGCTTGGAGCATCTGTGCCCCATCTATCATCAGACCTCTCTCGTTAAAGCTGGGTTGCTCCTGCCTCACCCGCTGCTTGCTCCAGGATGGGTGATGGAGGGGCCTGGGGTGATAGCAGCTGTGCTGCAGATAAACGCAGAGAGACCCCCAAGTCCCTTTGCCGCTATGCCATGTTGAAAGCCCTGGAAAGTCTTCAGATGTGAGCCTTTAAACTCTATTCCTGGTGGCCCAGAGGCGAGTCAGATACAAGTAATCTTCTCAACCTCCCTCTCTCCCCTCCCTGGTTATCAGTGTCCGTTGGTTGCATTTTGGACAGCTGGGCAGGGCACAACATTGCAGTAACGGCTGTAATCCCCTCAGATAACCCTGGTTTCACCCCTGAGCAGACAGTGTTGGGGGTGGTTCTTCCCCTAACTTCCAAGCATGTCCCCTCAGGACAGAGCCAAGAAGCCCCACCGGGGGATGCTGCGCTCCGGCGGTGCTGCCCCCACCACGGCCACCCACTCAGGCTCTCTCTCACCAATTGATTTTTTTCCCTCCTGAAAGCCAAGCGCTGCCTGCAGGCCCGCTCGGATTGATGCCGCTGAGGAAGCGAGGGAAAATGAAAGGAAGAAATAAGGTTTTGACTCCAGGCACTGAAGGCAATTGTCATATTTTTTCCCTGCGAAACCCGAGTGGGAGTTGGCTGGGATCTGTCAGGCTGCGCGTTCTCACACATTTGGTAAATATTTAGGGTCTGATTCACCACTGAATCACTCCGTTATTTTTTTGGCTCTGCTCAGAGGAACTGCTCCACCACTAGGAGAACACCAGTCCTCTGAGGTCCTTTCACCTTTGTATTTCAGCATCTCATAGCCACCCGCGCCTGCCCCCGCAGGCCCCGTCAGGATGGGGAGACGGTGCCGTCCCTGCCTGGCAGAGGGTCTCAGGGGCACCCGAGTTCTTCTCTGGGCCAAATCCAAAAGTGGCAAAAAGCTCCAGCTGGTGAGACCCAGGAATGATGGCAAAGGGTGCGTGGTAGCAGGTGGTGGTACACGTGCCATGTTGCAGCCTCTCTCGTGGGACGTGGCAGGTTGTACACAAGCTCCTGCTGCTGCATGGGGGTCGCTTCATAGCTGCACTACTTGGCTTGCCCCACCTGGGAGAGCTTCTGGGGGGGTGCGAGAGGTTCGCTGTGGTCAGTGTCACGTACAGATCTCTGCTTTCATCACAGGTGGAAGACAGCATGATGGATGTGTACGATCTTGTGTACGAGGAGGTGAGGAGGAATGCTTCCAGCTTCAGGAGGCATGAGCTGACCGCCATCCACGAAGCAGTAAGTTGTCTTTCAGCCTTAGCAGAAAACCCTGCCCTGGGGTATATTCCTGATGGTTTTGCAGGCTGGGGCTGCTGCCCGTGCTCTGCCTCCTGGGTGCTGCGATGCCCTTTTCTCTTGGGAGCCAAGTCCTCCAGCTGCTGTGAAGTCTGTTCCTCCTTCCTACTCTTCCTTTGCTGGGCTTGACGAGCCATATTATCAGCAGGAGGAAAAGGCCACCTACCTGAGCATCGCTCTGGTGCAAGGTCTTCAAAGCTTCCACGCTGCAGCTGGTATACATTGTCTGTCTCAGCAGGCCCTGCGCCGTGCTCCCTGTCTGTAGTACGAGACAGTGGATATACACCCTGGAGTCCCAGGTCAGGCAGAGAGAGGGGGGAATTCCACATCATCCAGCAGAAGTATTTGGACTTGGTTGTTTCTCTTTACCCTTGAGCTATGACTGAGGAGTCCTGGAGGCTCCATGGCAATACTGGACACTGCTGGCAAGCCCCCCAGATCCACCACTTGGGATGCTGTTGGCACAGGGCACTTCTCTGTCACCCAGTAAGTGGGCAAGGGTGGCTGCCCAGAGGGAGGATGCTTGCCCTCAAAGCCACCAGAGATGAGTGAGGATGTCCACCACGGTGAGAAACTCCTGAGTCCCCGCTGAGTAAAGGAGATGCCGCTGTCTCCTCGTGCAGCAGGACCTGGTTGGGTCCAGGGAGCTGATGGCACACGGCAGGGCTGGACGGGAAGGTCAGCTCTGCTCGCCTGTTTTCACACACCTCCCACACAACTCCCGTTATCCTTCTGTGTTTTCTTAAATCATCCTAACAAGTACTTGCTGAAGCTGCTTTCATCTGTGCTTCTCAAAACCGAGAAAAGAGCAAACGTTTCTCATTGCAGCGGTGGTGGTGGCCCGCAGAGCCGAGACTGGGCACAGAGCTGCTTGTCTGCAGGACAGTTGAGCAGCACACCCAGAGTCCTGCTCGGCCAGGACAACCAGGCACAATACCCAGCTTCACCAGTTGCTTATTTTGGCCTCTTTAACTGACGCAGAAACAGAAAGTCCTTCTACTATCTTTTTTTCTTTTCCTTTCCCCTCCCTTTTGCTAAAGCTCCAAGCTGGCCAGCTCACCCTGGCTGTAGGAAACCACCTCCACAGCGGGTGTTGCTGGGGATCCCCCGCAGCCCATAGCAAGCACTGGAAATATCAGTCTGTGCATCCCTGGGTTTTCCAGAGCAGCCGCTGTGGAAGCTCCCACGGAGGGAGGGCCTGGCCCTAGGCAGCACTCCTGGAGGAGCACAAGCAAGTCTGGGGCTAGATCCCTCCACCTCCTCCAGATTTAACCTCCGTCGCTGCAGTTGGCAATTGTGTATCTCTGTGCTTTGCTCCTTGCAGTCCTGTCTGGGGTTCAAATCAGAAAAAAACCCACCCTCCTCTCACCTCTCCCCTGTTCCTGGGCTTAACAATTCCCAACTTCTCTTTCTCTCCTGCCCCTGAGTGGTGCAGGGGGAGGGGGATGGGGCTGTGGTCAGTCCATTACACCTTATCTCTGCTGTTCCAGCGTGGGGTCCCTCCCACAGCGTGCAGCCCCTCAGGCACAGCCTGCCCCAGTGTGGGTCCCTGGGGGTCCCAAACCCTGCCTGAAGCTCTGCCCCAGCCTGGGCCCCTCTCCCCACAGGGCCACAGGCCAGGAGCTGCTCCGCCTGGGGCTGCCCACGGGTCACAGCCTCCTTCAGGCATCCCCCTGCCCCGGCGTGGGGTCCTGCCCAGGCTGCAGGTGGGGATCGGCTCCCCCTGGACCTCCATGTGCTGATGGGACAGCCTGCCTCACCAGGGTCTTCATCACCAGAGGAATCTCTGCTCCGGTGCCTGGAGCTCCTCCTGCCCTCCTTCTGCACGGACCTGGGTCTCTGCAGGGCTGTTGCTCTCACACAGTCTCACTCCTCTTCTGCTGGCACAGATATTTTTTCCCCCCTTTCTTAACATGCTATCCCAGAGGTGCTACTGCCATCGCTGATGGGCTCAGCCAGCAGTGGGTCTGTCTTGGATCTGGCTGGTATTGGCTCCATTGGACACGGGGGAAGTTTCTGGCAGCTTCTCACAGAAGCCACGACTGTAGCCCGCTGCTACCAAAACCTTGCCATGCAAGCCCAGCGCAGTGGCCCATTGCCGGCACCTCCTGCCGCAGCAGCGGGTGGCGGGGGGAGCCGTGGCGGGTGGCTGGCAGACCTCTCCCTCTCTTCCAGTACCGGTGCTGTGGGAAGCACTCTCCGTTTGGGGACACGACCAATGTCGAGCACAAGACGTGCCCACCTGGCCAGGTGCACATTGCGGGGCAGGTAAGGGAAAGGTTTCTTCCACTCCACAGTGCCTCTACTAGTTAACTGTTAAAACCTCACTGATGTTCAAGTGTTAATGAGAATTGTGGTTTTTTCGTGGTTTGGGGTTGCTATGGGTTGGGGTTTGTTCTGCTGGGGTTGTGTTGTTTCAGTAAGGAGGTGTCTCGCCCGCTGGAGGAGCCCCCGTGGGTTAGCAGGTCTCAGACCTGTGGATGCAGTTGCCTTTGCAGCTCTAGACAGCTTTCAAAATCTTTGTGTTTGCAGTCTGTCGCTTCCCTCCAGCTTCCTCCTCACCTCCGGCGTGGGCAGAGAGTGCGAGGTATCACAGGCGTGTGTATGAGCTCAAAAAAACCTGTTGGACTTGTCCACATGATGCTAGTTGCTGAGGCTTAAGAAGCATCCCACTAACAGCAAATGTGGAATCTGCTGCAATTCCCTTTTCCCAGGGCATTAAATGGGTATTAAAATGAGAAACTCATGAAGCAGGATGATAATGCCCAGCAGCAGCTTCATCAAGTACCCTTTGTTCCTCCTCTTTGTAGTATCTCAGTGAGGCTGACAGAGAAGCCACCGGTATCAGACTGCCTCTGAAGCTGCAGCGCAGACTTCATACTCTCTAAGCAAATCTATTGCATGATTATTTTTCTTCCACTGGATTAGCCAAATCAGCTGAAGCAGCTAAAGCTGCCAGCACCAATATGTACGTTGTCCCTAGGCAAAACAAAGCTGTGTTGCTACAGCTGTACAAAACCATTGTTGTTAGGCAAAGATGTGGAGCGCTGACGGGACGCGGTGATGCGCAGGCACGCGTCAGCCCACGGGGCAGTGGTTCGAAGCGCTGCCTCCGATCTCGGGTCAGGGCAAGGAAGGGAGAGCGGAGCAAAGCCGGGCACCGTGACTCCGCTTTCCCCCTCGCTAGTGGTTTGTGTTTCCTCCGGTTGTGTTCAGGGGAGGTGGTGGGAGGATGCATTTTGCAGCAGTTTGGTAGTTGCACTACGTTCACTCCTGGCTTTGAGTGCTCTGACCTCACTCTGCAAGTCACTTCATCAAGGGCATGCTCTTGCAATGCTGAAATGGCTCTCCCGGTTAACACCACCTGGATTTTCACGGGGCCACTGGCACACATAAGGCCAATGTATGTTAATGCACGCAACACCTTGCATAACTGAGCTGTTTATTAACATTTTTAAGGAACATATTTAGCATTATAGTGTGCTCTGCTTTTCCGTTTTTACGTTTCCCTCTTTCCATTTTCTAGTGGGTGGAAAGAAAAAAGCTTTTGTGTGACCACGCTTACCTGTGTGCATGCACTTCCCACCCAGTCCAAAACACATCACATTAAGAAAATCATAGGCTCAGAGTAATAGAAAATACACCGCACGTATTTGCCTTCCCAAGTTGCAGCAAGCAGCCGAAAAAAAAGAGAGCTGGCCACAGAGCAGCCCAACTGTGCAATGCTGCATCCCCCTCTTGCCTCCCTTTTTATCGGGGGCTGTGGCGAGTGCTGGGGGGGGGTGGGGGGGGTGGGGGGTGGCGCGGGCTGAAGCCCCCTGCTGAGCTGTTTCCATGCTGCAAGGTGTGTGTCTCTCCTCCCAGGACTGCCTGCAGGAGATCCAGGACTTCCTGAAGAAGCATATGGACTTTGTCTCCACACTCTTGGCCATCACCATCGCCTTCACGGTAGCTATGTCTGTTCCTTTGCATTTTGGCCCCAGAGGCAGAGTCCCGTGGGGAAGGTGTATCTTAAATTAGTCCCCCCAAAAATAGGGTTTTGGGTGATTTTGGAGACCAGCAGCAGAGAAACAAGCAGCAGTGGACTCCAACTGTGGAAACTGGGAAAGGGCCAAAATCTGTCTCGGCCAGGCTGATGGATGGAGGGGTTTTCCTGCAGGAATAGGCTCGCGGCACAGTTTTTCTGCCCAAACTTAGGCACGGCAGCTGGGAGCGGGGGGAGCAGCGGGAGCAGGCTGTAGCAGCATTTACATTTCATCTGCTCTGGCTCCAGCACATCCTCTCCTGCAAGCGAGAGGCCGTGTTGCCTGGCACGGGGCTCGCGGAGCAGGTAGGAAGCCAGCAGCAATTGTGGAAAAGGAGATGCAGTAAAAGTTCTGTATCTTGGGAAACTTGCTGCTTCTCCTTGCTCAGTGCTCGCTGGCTGCCTCCCAGCTCAGCCTGGGATGTCGCTTTGTGCAGCCGGAGCTGGAAGATCTTGAAAGCTTCTGAGCACCAGCCTTGGAGCTGGAGAGCTGTGCAGAAAGGGAAGGTCTCATCAGATTAATGATCACTAATGAACCCCATAAAGCACGTGTTAGGTGGTGGGTGGGTGAAGCACAGGCTCACAGGGAGCAGGCTGCAAAGGAGAGGAGCAGAGCATGTTGCTGGGGCTCCCAGGCACCATCTCTGAAGGAGGATCTTGCAGCGGAGGGGTAGGATCATCTTCAGTGGATGGCTCGGGTAGAAAGGCTCTGTACTGAATTTGTGAGTCTTGTTTGGGGAGGGACAAAAGAAGAAAAAAGGAAATGTTGTGAGAGGAGTGTGTCCTTCAGCGGTGAGGGGGCTTGGTGGCTGCGTGGGGATGGTCCCTTCGGAGCTGGAGGGTGCCGCTAATTAAAACAAACCTGCTTGTATGCTCCCCCACTGCTTGGCAAAGGTGTATCACTGTAATTACCTCTACACAAGGGCCCTGTGCGTGTGATGAAGCACAGCAGAAAAGAATCCACGCCAGGAGACTCCTTTCTTCCCCTGAAGGGAGCTTCGGGCTGCTGTGATATCTCCATGTCCCTCCCCAGCTGGGGTGACCTTTCCTGACGCAGTGTGTATTTGGAGATTATTGCACTGTTTGTGTCTGCTTTGGCAAGATCATGGGTTAGAAGACTTTTTTTCTCCATCTAGATAAAACCCAGAGGAACAAACACTTACATGTTTTTATACTGCTAGTAGTAAAATAGGAAAACCATCAGGTATTGCTGCGGAGCTATGAATGTAGTCATGTGTGAATATTTGGTGTCACTTTTAAATTTTTCTAAGGTATAAGATGAGTTTCATTGTAGCTATATTCAGGCAAAAGTTGGGACTATTTTTAGTATATATATGTGGGGTTTTTTTCACAGCTTGATGCTACAGCCAGAGAAGGCGGCTGACTTTGAAGCGTCTGCTAGAGGAAATCTCGCTGCACAGTTCACTACTGTGATGGCAGGATGCAAAGGAAGCATGTGATGAGAGCTATAGCTGCTCTGGTGTCACTGTCCCCCAGCCACCAAGGCTCATGTGTCCCCAGATCAAGCCGTGAGCAAAGCTGCTTGCACACTAAGGCAGACTTTTAGGAAAGAGCAGGTTGCTACAGCCCTCGGTATCCTTCCCACAGCAGCCGTACCTGTGATCCATTGCCGGTGTAAATCCTGACGTGTGATGTACCGGGCAGAGTATCAGATACAGGGGAAGCATGCTGTCCTCTGCATGCAGCGTCCATGTGCATGGGGTGGTGGTGGGTGGTGTTTGTTTTGTTGGGGTTTTTTTACTCCAAACAATATATAAGGCTTGCGGGGTTTCTCCCTACGTTATCTTTACAGAAGGCTATTATGAGAGAGACATGTTTGTTAGCATAAAGGAAGGTTTTGTGGCAGCCATTTGAAATCTGCATTTCCTGGTTTCGTCTCATTTCTTGGTATTTTTAGGACCTGGTTTGAGCCGTACTGTGCTGATTCCAGTCAGATGCTTTAACCACATGTTAGGGTTGTTTTCTTCCTCCCATGTCGGACTGGTTCACCGTTTTACTGGAAAACAGCATTCTCAAGAAAAATGTGACATCCTGACACACAAAGTCAGAAGTGCCAAATGGACTAATAGGCAACATTTACAACTGCTTATTTGCACAGATGGAGCATCATAACCAGTTTGGTATTTAATCACGTGCCTGTCTCATCTATTTCCTTCTAGGTTTATGGGATGATCCTGACCTCATTCCTCTGGTTCTCCATCCACTTCAGCAGCAACCTGGACCGGAAAGGCAAATACATCCTGCGGGAGAGGTAGAAACCCACCACTCGGGCATCCCTACCAGGTAGAGCCAGCTTTTGGCGCCGGGAGATGTTTGGAGACACCCACAATATCCCATGGGAAGGCATCGCGCGGGGTCAGGCGGGGGACATGTCACGTGTCTCCCCTTCCTGCACCATTAGCGCACTTGCGAGCCCGTCAGAGCAGAGGATGCTCTGGGGAGGAGCAGGCCCACACCTCTGCTGGAAGAGGGCAAGGACTGAGACGTGCACCCGTGCTCAGAGATGCAGATCGCCTCACCGGAGGACGTACGGGCTGTAGCTTCGCAAGCAGGATGCACAGAGCCCCTTAGGACAAAAATGGAGAGAAAAGTCCAGCAAAAATCACGGCATTAAAACCAAACGTCTCTCGTGCTGCTCTCTGAGCAGCTCCCTGTGACCCCCAAAGATGCAGTGTTTCTTGGAAGATGGCTTTGGAGCACAGCCCAGGACTGGTCTTGTGCTATCAGCAAATACATGGACACAAAGTGTGTCCTTGCTGATAGGAAATGTGCTCTCCTAGCCTGGACACTTGCAGTGACTGACTTTGGGCATGTTTCTGATCATGCTCAAGCATGTAGGCGTCCCACGGCCACCAGCTGTTTTTTCCCTGTTTCCAATTATTGCCAGACTTACAGAGCTTTTGGTAGAGATCAGGAAAAAGAATCAGAAAGCAGTGCAGGAGCTTTGAAACGAATGACCAGCATAAGGACATATCCCTCTATTATTCTTTCTTGCTAATGCAATGTGCCATTATTTTTTAATTCTTAGGATTTAAGCAATCTCCTAGAGCTTGAAGCCACACTGATTTCACAGGGCCCTGTTCGACTTCCAGCCTCAGCTCTGTGTTTATCCAGCTTCATGAGCCCACCACACTGCTGTGCAATGCAAAAGGACTTTGATATTACACATACACGCGGGACTGAAGTTTAAATTTGTAAGGGAACAGGACTGATCTCCAGCCAGGTCAAACAATACAATGTCCAGCTCATGTCCTCTTTACATCACCTTATTAATAATAAACAGAAATTTTAAAAGCCTCGATTGGCTCTCAGTCTAGCTCAAACAACGGCTCCCTGGCGTGCTTTGCCCTCGTTGCAAGGAAGCAGAGCCGCTTCTGAGCTGAAACCCAGATTTAGCACTTGCTGGAAAACCTGCTGTAAGCTACATGGCTGTGTGAAATGTCTGTTGAACCAACAGCTACTTTCACCCACCTCCTTCGTTGTGGCTTTTAGCCATGAAATACAGTAAGTAGCAACTGGTGATTGAGATAAAGGTGGTAACCCCAGTGCTCGTTTTCAGGACAGGTCCTGGCCCTCAGGCAAGGGCTGCTACACGTGCAGGGACAGCAGTACAGACTCCAGCACCCGGTTAGCATGTCAACATGCCTGCAAATACCTTGTGTTGGAAATAACTGCTTTGAGGGGGTGGGGGGAAGGGCTATCTGTCCCCATCCTGCTCCCTTGGAACCAGTGGAGCTTCAGCATTGCCTTCACTGGAAGCAGGATCAAGTTCAAACTGCTCCAGGGTATTAATCAAGCTACCTCCTGGCAGTCACCAGCATGCCTTGATCTAGCAGGGATTGGGTGGTGATATGCATTTGCCAACATACCCACCTTCTAGTGGTGAGGAAAGGTTCACTTATACGTATATACGTGCTATTAAGTATATCGCTCTCTGGAGAGAGATGCTCTCCCTTGGGAGCTTCAGCTGCTGTTGTCCAGGCCACTGCTATTGTTATTCCTCAGGCCAGCTGGCAGCTCGTGTGACTCATGGTTGCTTCAATAAAGATTAATTTCTTGCAAAAAGCCATCATTCCTTCTCTTTTTGTGCCGTGCATGAGGCTGGCTGCATTGTTTGGGGGGTTGCGTCGTGGAGAGCCCTCAGTAATTCTCTCCGTGCTGGGAAGAGCTGTTCCTCCACAGCCGGTGCTCACCTGCCCCAGCAGCCTGCCTTCACCCCCCAGAGGGGAGGGTGGTGTTGGGCCTTTAGAGGAAAAGGAGCTGCTCATCGGCCCCATCCCACCCTCAGCCAGCTGCTGGGGCAGCAGCCAGGTACCTCATGAGGAGTAATGCAAGCAGGGGCAGGAAAAAAGCTTAAGGATGCATTGAAGCCATAACTACCGCAGTATTTATATGAAAAATTGCTACGGTTTCACTTTTTTCAAACACTAGGCAGTTGGGTCTTGCCCACCACTCTGCTGGACAACCAGTGATGTTCTGCAATGTCAAAAAACATTGGTGATCGAGCAAATCAGTGGAGCCTGTGTTATCGGTGTGGATTACCTGCTAATAGAACTGATAGAAAAGATCTCTGTTACAGCTTCACCACCAGGACTGCTAAAGCTTTAGGTTCTTCCCAGGCAAATTTTTAATGTTAAAGGGTCAGCTACGGACAGAAGTAGCATACATATGGTAAAGAAACCTGAAAGGCTACTGTATCCCCCTCCCCCAGCTCTTGTTTCCTTGGATCGCTTGTAACTCCATCAGAAGCAGCAGGCACCTTTCCAGCACTGGCCGCGTAGGTGTGTGTGTGCTTAGCTGCTCTTCTCACACCTCTGTAATGCTTTCTCCTGCTTGTGGCAGGGATGAGACCATGACCCACACCAGACCATTGCACACAGGGATAACACACCTGGAGAGCTGTTTCTCCTTCCCAATAAGCAGTGGACTGGCAGCGTGCAATTTCTCATCCCAGGGAGCTCAAGTTCCCTTTCTTCCTCTGATAGCCAGCCATAAGGTTTAGGTAATCTTTTTTGGTACAAAATACTCCAACAAACTATAATAAAATTAAAGAAGTGCTATGTATGTGCTGACAATCTCGTGATCTTTATTCCTATTTCACCTGCTGCTGAAGTTCCCCTGCAAGGAGCAGCACCTTTAGCGAGCGGGTGGCAGAGCAGCACCCAGCTGGACAGACTCTTCTCCCAGAGCTGTGCCCCGGGCAGCAGCAGGGGCTCCTGCCATGGCATCTCGCTGTCACCTTCAGGAGCAGGAAAGCAGATACCTTCGACTCCTCAGTTTTTAGAAACCTGTTGCAGAAAAATGCAGCATTAACCATTTTGTTTGCAGTCCTAGAAACGGCAGCACCCAGGGGTGGCTGGATGGAAGCTGCGAGGCAGGCGCATGTTAAGTAGGGGTTTTTTACACCTGTGCCAACAAAAACCCCTTCTCCTGCAGTCAATGTGCTTGCACTTACTGGTCCCCTAATTTGCTGCTTGCTACGTGTAAATTACAGCTCTTGTGCAACCAGAGCAAAACCCCAGGAACTTATTCGTAAGTGCCGCTGAGATTTACCTGGTGTTGAAAAGGGCAAGACAGAGATTTTGTTGGGATAATAGCACGGAGCTGAGCAGCAGGGATGCAAAGCTGGCAGCAGGCTGGGAAACACCTGCAGAGCCAGAGAGCCTTCCCAGGGCTCGCACAAGCGGAACCGTGTAGTTATAAGCATGTCAACACTCCAGCTCAGGTTGGAAAGATATCCCTATTTATGTAGGCATACGCAGAAGGGGAAAAAAAAAAAAGTTAAAGAGCCAAAGGTGGAAAGTTAAATATTTAATTGTGAATTGGCTCCAACTAATTGTCAATTAAGCTCCAGCAATGATCAATTAGTTCCACTAAGGTTCCCTGAGTAATTGCAGTTTGGCCTCTCTATGGGTAGGCAGTCGCTTGTGCTCATGAGTCACCATTTTCCTTTTATTTTAGACAAGCCCCCAGCTCTACCTGAGGGTGCGGGAAGAGGGAGCAGCCTGTGGCCAGGCAGCACCTGCGGGGCCGGTGAGCAGCGGTAAGAAGCCTTTTGTGCTGCACTCCATCCTCTGCTGCCCACCCACCACGTCCTGCTCTGCCTGCATGAGCATTACTTTCCCCTGAGGCTTTACATGGGGCTCACTGCTTGCCTGTGGGTGGCCCGGCCACAGCTTGCTTATGAGCCTTGGGTGCTTTCCCAGTGCCTGTTCTGATGGCAGCAGATGCTGCGTTTCCAAGGTCCTGCTCCTGCAGAATTGCAGGTGAGCGGGCCACAGCTTTGCACTGCAGCTGAGGATGCTCAGGGTTTCTGCAAATCGGGTTTTTCAGTACCCAGTAAAAACTGAGGAGCTCAGAGCACTTGTGAAAAGCACAGGTTAAGCATTTTACTGACTCTAGGGGGATTTGGTGGTGAGGGGACTGGGAATCTTTCAGCTTTGTGGCACGCTGGCTTGGCTCCAAAATATTTTGCTATTTCCTACCTTGGTGACTGTGTGTCTGCCAATTTCTACCGCCATCAAAATGCTTCCTCATGCAACAGCCCCTTTGCTGTGCAGCTCTCATTCATGCCTGCAGCAAGCTCCTAAAGGAGATACTGCTGAGCATGTCCTTCCAAAGCCTTATAAGTTGGCAAATTTAGGTGGACCTTTGTAGCACTGGAGTGGTAAGGAAGCCATCTCCTGCCAAGATAAAGCTGCATTTCCGAGCTGCAGACACACAAAATGTTTTTTGAAGAAACAGTTGACAGACATATTTATTTTCTTTTTTTACCAGGTGCAGAAGCAATGCATTCCCAAAAGGAGCTGGCTGTAATTCTGTAGAAGAGCAGCCAGAGGTGGTGGATGCTGTATGCAGAGCTCTGCCGGCACAGCTGAAGGTGGGTAAGGTCAGGAGCTGCTCTGAGTACATGGCTGGGTCACACGAGCCCTGCAACTTCATCTGAAGTGTCATTGCAGGTCTCTCTTAGTAAAATGCTATGGGGGGGGGGGGGGGGGGGGGGGGGAGAGAAAGGAATTTTTTTCTTAACTGTGTAGTTGCTTTTCTGGGAGGCTGAGTAGCCAGCAGTGGGCATCGACCCTGTCTGCTGGGAGCCGTGATGCCGGGTGCCAGGGCGGGGAGCGTGCGGGGGAGCCCCGGCACAGCCTTGGAGCCTGTTCTGGAAAAGCACAGGCAGCGTGTGTTCCGTGTTCCATGGCCTTCGGCTGGAGCTGCCACCCCCCTGCCCACGAGGCTGCCCCGCTCCCCGCTGCCGCCTGCTCGCCCCCAGCACAAACCCAGCCCTACCTGGGGTCACCCAGCGTTTTGGGGGTCCCTCAAAGAAATCAGTGCCTGCAGGCAGCCTGCATATCTACCCCTCCCAGGAGGGTCATGAGGGGGAAAAACCTCCACGTCTCTATCTGGGAAAGATACAAAGCAGTCACTCGGCTGGCGAGGATGGGCACATCTTGAGAGAAAACTTTCCCCTGAGGCCGGTGGGGCCCACCCACAGCTCATCTCCCCCTCTCCACCAGATGCTGTTCCCCTAGACTCCAGCAAGCAAAAAGGAAAGGTCCCTCCCAGCATTTTTTGC
Organism: Falco peregrinus; assembly: GCF_023634155.1. Taxonomy (NCBI): domain Eukaryota; kingdom Metazoa; phylum Chordata; class Aves; order Falconiformes; family Falconidae; genus Falco; species Falco peregrinus. Next base: position 2,317,690 of record NC_073729.1, on the reverse strand, counting down.
TGGGAAGATGCACACCCCTGCCTGCTCTCGCTGGCCAGTTGTTTACATTATCCCAAGGCAAAATCCTCCCTCTCCCCCCTCAGCATCACTAAGTGCTATTGTTTAACCCCCGTGTGCACCAGCTTGCTCATCGATGTGCTCGGTTTCTTTTTAGCCTTGTTACATCAGCAATAAGCTATTCCAGTCTTTATTCACCTACTAATGAATTATACATTGATTATACAATAGAAGCTCTCTGCATCGGTGGGCTGGGCTCTTCCTCTCCCACATGGCATCTCGCAGCGGCTCAGCCCAGCTGCGGCTCAGCCCCCTCCGATGCCCTGAGAAAAATGAACATTCACTTTCTGGGCTCATGAGCTGAGAAGAGGGAGCATCTGCGCAGGATAGGGAAACCCGCTTGGATTTGTTCTTCCTCTGCTGTAGCTCTGGCGGGAGCTGATGCTGTCCCACCCCCCACCCCCCCCCTTCCTCCTCCTCTTTATACAACCTGACCCATCACCATAGATACGTTGACATAAATATTTAAAGATGGCAGAGAGACAGACCATGCAGACGAGAACCATTTGTTGAGTTTATTAGAAACAGAAACTTCAGGCTCAGCTACAGGTCTCAGTGTGCCGCATCCCCCCCCCCCACTCCCCACCCCCCACCCCACCCCCAAAGACTGCAAGGCAAACACAACCCCCCGGCTGCCACGCTGCTTCCACTGAGGCTGCAGAGCTGGGCATGGGGATTTTCAGGTGAACAGGCGCCAGCCACCCCTGCCGGGGCACAGAAAAGATATTCTGGAGATACCTCCTTACATACATGGATGAGATTCTTAATATTAGTTTTTCTACTCAGACTGAAGGTTTTGGCTGGCTCCCAGGGGTGCAAGCGAGCCTCTCATGAGATGATGGAGCTCCACCTTCCCGCTGCCACAGGTCCATGCCCTGCAGGTTGCACTTGCTCAGGTCCCTGCCTTGAAAAAACAGTATTGCAGGTGTTGCTGGCCTAGGAAGTTATTCTTATGTGCTCTGGGACTATCAGCCTCCCACAGGATGACTTTCTGAGCTTTTCATGCATCTCCAAAATGTCCTACTTAAAGATTCTTTGGTGGTGCTGCTGTTGTTTGGTTTTATTTTTTACCACCACAGGTAAATTGGAAATCCAGGCTGCTTCTGTCCCATTTTCCAGAGAAAGTAAGATGTGGTGGTGGTAGTTAAAAGCTAACTGGGACCTTACCCACAAAGTGATGTGCATTTTATTCCCACGGTTTTCCCACTGGTTTTGCACTGGCTGTGGGGAGGGCAGGGGCGCTGGTACACAGACCCAAGCCGTGCAGCAGGAGCACCACAGCCACCCCGCAGTCCCCAGCAGAGCAGGGACTCCCACTTGCTCTCCCAAGTCTCCTGGAGACCCTGGGTCTTAGGAGTTTAATGCCTGCCTTGATGCTAATTGTTACACACCTTGGTGCCAGCTCTCTAGGTGTGCATACAGGTGGGGAGGGCATGGGTCTGTCTTCTCCCCTCATTCCCCTCCATTGCTTTTTATAAAACACAAGGGTTTTTTAAGCCGGAGCTGCTGGAAGGCTGGCAGGCATCTCCCTGGGAGAAGCAGCTCGAAGTCCCGGGGACTGGGTTTGCCGAGTCCTGCTGGTTAGGGGCTGCCTGCTGAACCCAGGGCTGGGAGGCAGCCCGAGCCGCACCTGCCCTGATGGACCCTGGTGAGTCATAGCCGTAGATGCCAGCTCTGCCAAAACCCACAAGCTCGACACTGATTTTTATAAACAGATTCACAAAAAAAACCCTCAACAACCCAAGCCCAGCAGAGAGAGGGAAAACACTGCAAGCACCTCTGCTCTCCGCCTGCAAAATCCAGTTGCAAACGCAAATTCAAACAGCCGTGCAGGGGAACAGGGATTTTATTAGTTGGGATTTTAAGGCTACTTTTTAAAACTTTTTTAGAGTTTACTTTTTTATTCCAGTGGTGCAAGGCTTGGGAGATAGGTAGCTGCTTCACCGACCTGCCTGCAGCTCGGTGCTCTGTAAACCACGACGCATTAGCATGGCAAGTGCTGAGCACTCAGCCTGAGCCCGTCCTCCTGGAGAGGGAAATCATCAGCCCTATTCATAGCGCTCACACTCGATACCCGCATGTGACACCAATACACAAACTGAATTTCTGCAAATTAGTTTTACTTATTTATACAGCAGCATTTTATAAAGAGCTGCTAAAGCCGCTGAGAGTCTTTGAAATGCAGTTCTGGTACTTTATGGGCTGTACAGCAAGTAGTACAGCACGGCAAATGAACAGACAACGTCTGAAATCACACGTAACCTTGGCAAACTGTATACGTTATTATCTTGACGCTGTGCCACAGTGCTGGGCTTTTTTCTTCCTGTATGTTAAGGTCAAAGTTTTCAAATGTACTCAGCTGAGCTTCTTAAGGGGAAAAAAACCCAACAAAACAAACAAAAACAAATGCTGAAGAAAAATATTGGAACAAAATAATCCTTTTCCACTTCCAAGTCCACTTCCAAGTGGACTTTGTTGGTGTGGCCAGATGGGTGAACCCAGCTTAGACCCAGTAGGCTTTAGCCTGTAACTGGAAGCTTCTTGATGTAGGTGGTGGGGCTGTGCCCCTGCTCCCCCGCCAGAGCCGCACCTGTACCCAAGCCCGGGGCAGCATGTGCTCTGACACAACCTGAAGGAACGTCCCATAAACGGGACTCTGTTAGCTCCAAACTAAATAGTTTGCTAATATAATTTTTGGAGGATATGGAAAGGTTTATTTCTCTTTTTCCATTTTCCTTCCCTTCCCAATGCAAGAAAAAAAAAGGCAGAAAGCAAGAGAAGAAAAGCGACAGTGACAAAACCAAAAAGCGACCCTGAGCTCACTAGAAGCAGTTTCAATGCCAACTTTGTGCAGTGGCTGCAGCTGGGGTTGCCTGCTCTGCAGCGCACAAAAGTTGATTTGAGAGTCATTTTCTTCCGCAGCCGGCGGGGCTGCTGCTGCCGCAGGTTTGCAGCTGGTTCCTTCCTCTCCCTCGCGCAGGCTCTCCAAGCGGTGCCTGAGAGGTTTTCCGAGAGGTTTTCTGGAGACAGCCACCAAAGCGTGCGGGAGGCTCCTTGCTTCATGTACCCTCCTGTCTTCAACCTCTCCATTGGGTTGTGGGCGGGGGGAAGCAGAATTTTTATTTTAATATTTATTGCTGGAAAGGATGAAGGTGCAAAAATAAAGGTGATGTGGGATGCTACAATGCAGCAAGTGAGTAGCTTCGTGATCCTGCCGTTATCCCCTGGACTGGTGAGCAGGAGCCACAAGGATTACAGCTATTGCTGCAACCAGATGGGTCCTACTGGCAATTTGGGACAGTGCTTACAGGCATGAGCAGCCTGGTGAACCTCCGGCTTCCTTGGTAAGGCTGGGTGAGCAAACGTGGCTTAGAGACAAAGGGCTTATGCATCCATGGCGAGCCTGCAATTGAGGGCATACTCAGCATAAGTAATTGGGGAACGGGGCCAAGCCCTATTTGTGCCTGGCGCCCGCTGCAGAGCCATGGGCTGCTCCCGAGGGGCGAAGGAGCGTTGGATGAACACAACGGAGCCCTGGACCCACTCATCCCCGAGGACCCCGGGATGATTTTGGAGCAAGTTGACTCATTTTCAGCGTACGCATGCAGGAAATGTGTGCTTAGCTAACAGCACCTTCCTGCTTAGGGGATGCGTGGTGGGGCTGGCCATCGAGCGTGACAGTGTTTGGCACAGGAGCTGCTCCTCGAAACGCTGTGGCCAGAGGGGGTGCCGGGGCCGATCACCGCACACAGCGCTGCAGGCAGGCGCCTCGTTCGTAGCAGCACAGCAAGGCCCCATCCTTCACCAGCAGTCCTCCTGCGCACCGGTGCCGTGGCTTGCTGTCCTACCCCGGCAAGAAGCGGCCGGGCGTGCTGGAAGCATGGGGAGAGAGCAAGTTGTATTTTAGGGCTGAGCAAGTGGGGCAAAGAGGGTTTCGGCCAAAAAGACTGGGAAATTTCATTGTGCTTCTGTTGCACAGCTTTGCACTTATTTAACTAAAATTCAACTAAAATTTTGAAGCCATAACGTGAGGCTAGCTTGAACGGTTGGCGTGCATGACCCAGATCCCTTTGGTGGGCAGCCTGGGAGTGCCCCAGGTGCTCCTGCGACCCAGTAACTGAGGGAAAACGTCCTGAGCGATTCTTCTGAACTTGCTGCAATTATGTGCAGTAATAAAGCCACAGGCTTAGGCAAAAAGTGTTTGGCAGATCAGAGCGCAGGATAACAGGACAGGAGGAAACGAAGGAGGAAATGCTTCTCTGAATTTGAAACTGCAAGTTTTAATGTAAATATCCTTTCCTCTTCTTTTATCCGGGGGGAGGAGTTCCTCCTCATGGGTGCACCCAAAACCTTCTGTAGAAAGAAATACAAGCACTGCTGCACCCTGCACCCATTCACAGAGGTCTCTCCCTGCACTCCGGGCTGCCTGGTGACATCCAGGGGATGGGGGCAAGGTTTAACGGGTGAGAGTCAGGCTTGTGAGATGGTGGTGCCACACTACAGCCCCCCAGCACCTGCCCCTGTGGCTGCCACTTGCATGTAGGAAATTCTGTGTTGTCAGCCACCTATGGTGGGTGGGAAAAAGGAGAAAAAGGGGAAAACAAACAAACAAAATCACAAAAAAGGGAAAAAAACCCACACACACAAAAAAAAAAAAAGGAAAAAGGGAAAAGGGAAAAGGAAAAAGGGGGAAGAAAGGGAAGACAAAGGAAAAAGGAGGGAAGATAACAGAAAAAGAAAAAAAAGGAAAAAGGGGGGAGGAAAAAAGAAAGAGGAGGAAGAGAAAAAAACGGGAAAGAGAAAGGAAGAAATAAAAAAGTGTGGGGAAGATCATAGAAAAAAGAAAAAGGAAAGAACGGGAAAAGGGGAAGGAAAAAAGGAAAAAGGAAAAAAGAGGGGGAGAAAAAGAAAGAAAAAAGGAGAAAAAGAAGGAAGGGGGAGGAAAAAAGAAAAAAGGCCAAAAGGCAGGAAGAAAATTAAAAAAGGAAAAAGGGGGAGAAGGAAAAAAGGAAAAAGGGGAAAAAGGAAAAAAGGAAAAGGGAGGAAAAGGAAAAAAGGGAAAGAGGAAAAAAGGTGGGGGAAGCGGGAGCAAGAGCGGGGAGCGGCGGGCCCGGCCGCGGGGCGCTGTGCGCGCCGCTCCGGCTCTCGCTCCGTCGGGGCGGGGCGCGGGGCGGGGCGGGGGGCGGGGCGGGGCGGGGCGGGGCGGGCCGCGCTCTCTCCTCCCGCCGCCGCCCAGCCGGCAGCAGGGTCTGAGGGGAGCAGCCGCCGCCGCACCGCCAGCGCCCGCCGCCGCCGCCATGGGGGTGGAAGGCTGCACCAAGTGCATCAAATACCTCCTCTTCGTCTTCAACTTCATCTTCTGGGTGAGCCCCGGGGCAGCGGGGGGCGGGGGAGCCCCGCGCCCGGGTAACGGGGCTCCAACATGGCTCAGCTGCCCGCGCCGGGCCCTGGCTCCTTCCCGCCGCCGGCGCCCGGGGGTGTCTCGGGGGGTGCGTGGGGGGAGGGGGGCGCTTATTCTTCCACTCTTGTTTAATGCGTGCATATATACATATATATATATTTATTTGCACACGTACATCTATTTATCCGGGGTTTGATGCGGATCTGTGTAGGGAGGTTTCTAGGCGCCCCTTGCCGAGGGGCCTGGCTGCTGGGCCGGGGCGGGGGCTGCAGCGGCCCCCCGAGGCCTGCGCCCCCAGACCCCGCCGTCTGTGGGTCTGCGTGGGCAAAGCGGTGCTTCCCAGCCAGCCGGGGAAGGCGGAGGGCAGGAGGGGTGGCTGCTGCCAGGCGGAGGGGGGAGAGGTGCCGGCCCTGCTGCAAAGGAGCCGGCAAGGAGAAGGTGCTCAAAAAACATGGGCGATGGGGGCTGGTTTTGCCCGGGCCACACCGGGAGCTGGTGGGGAGCCGGTGGGTCTGGACGTCCCTGGCGCCGCGTCAGAACTGGCCTCGACGCCTGCCTTTGGGTTGTGCCCAAGCTGGGCACCGCTGCCTCCACCTCCTGGGAAGATATTTTAGGATGCAGGTTTTACCCAGGTTGGAGACGTTGCCCTTCTCCAGGAAGTTTCTCATGAAATAATCCATCCAGACATGCAGCTAATTTAGCAAAAAGCGGCGTATCCCGGTTTCCCTGCAAACCAGGTTTGCCCCAGTTAGAAACAGCCTCCAGCAACGCAGGGCTGGCATGGCAAGAAACGCTTTCTGCCTGCTCCTGGGAGCAACGAAATGTGCCCGAGCAGGCTGCTTTTTTTATTTTTTAAATAGATCACTTTCTATTCCCCGAAATGCTGTCAAGCGAGCCCAGCCCCACCCTGCAGAGGCAAGGCACCACTTGCCGAGCGCTGGCTGCGTGGTCAGGACGTGCCCCTTGTCTGACACCCCACCCTGCTGATGAGGAGTTCAGGGTTTTTCGTAACATTTGCTTGCAGCAGCCAAGGCAGCAAGGAGGGCTGGTGGGGAGGAGAGCAATGCCTCAGAGCAAACCCTGCCTCAGCACTGCATGCTGTGCTGCCTGGGGGGGGTCTTCTGCTTGCTGCCTTCCCCCCTGGGTGTACGGTGAAGGGCTGGGGGGCGGGGGGGGGGATGGCCTCGCCTCTGGGAGGTGTAGGGCTTAACTGCTGTGTGGGAGCAAGCACTGTCAAATCCAGCCTGATTTCAGGCCTTTTTGCCTTGTTTCTGGGTATAATGCTGACCAAGGGAGAGATGACGAGCTCTGACGACAGTGGTGTTAATTGATACCTGATGCGTTGCCAGCTGCAAGATGAATGTGGGACAGTCCTGGGTTGTTGGGGTTTTTTTAACCTTTTCCTCCACCCTTAAAATGGCAGGATGGAGGCGGGTAGGCTCTTCTGAAGTTTTGTTCCTTCCGAGTTAGCGTGTTTATCCCAGGGCTTTTTCTTCCCTTCTGGACCCAGTTTCCTGCCATTCTTGTTGCAGAAGCCTCCGGCTGTGGATGAGAGGGAGGAAGGGTCTCCTGAGTAGCAGGAAGGATGCCAGAGGCTCTGCACAGCCACCGCTCCTGAGCAAGCTTGTTTGCATGCCCCAGTCTGTATTTGCAAAACAGCAGAATGCCCGCTTATAAAAGATAAGCTTGCAAGAGGAATAGCTGATCTGTTTAATTTCCCTGTTAGGACTTCTGGTGCCTTGCTCTGCCTCTCAGAAGGAGCACTGGAGGAGATACTCCAGCTCCTTCCAAGGTGGGGTTCCCGTAAGCTGGGACCCGCTGGTGCCCCAAAACACCTCACAGTGCTGGGCTCACTTGTGGCCAGTCCTCTCAGACCAGTTCCTGTGCAGATGGGGAGCCTGGGCTTCGTTAGAATTAACGATGCTTTCTGTGAGGCTGGCCCGCTGAAGCGTGGTTGAACACCGGGTCTAAAGTTTTCAAGCCCTTTTGTGTTGTTTTTTAAACCAGTAGTTGAGGGGAATTTTAGGTTTACCACCAAGCGAACACCGTTAGCGGCCAACCTTGCACCCCCAGCCAGGGAGGGATGCCTCGGTGGCCACTGAAGCATGAAGGCCCTTCTCATAGGGTGGCATTTAAGGACTGGACATGGTGTTGAGCACCTTTGCTGCGGGGTGGCTGTGTCAGGACCCCAGCTCTGACCCGAAGGAGGTACAAGACGGGGCACTCGCAGCCCTGTGGTCCTTCCAGCGGGTTAGTGTGCAAGTACTGCTGGCTGGGCTCCTTGTGCTCATTTGCTGATCATTTGCCTTGCACCCAGCCGAGACTGGGCGCTGTTGGTAAAAACAAGCAGCAGGCGGAGTCCAAAGTTTGGCAGGGGCTGCTGCATCGTGTTGCACGGGAGTTTGTTCCGCTGCCCAAGAGGGAGAAAGGGAGCAATTCTCAGCCTTAATAGTGTTAACAAATAAGAAAGAAACTCTGATAACTTTTTAAAGTAGTCCTGCTGGAGTGTAAATAAACTGACACCCCCCTGGCTTCCTCCCCCTTCCTTCTGGCAGCACAGGGGGAATTTCATAAAGCCACTGCGTTGAAAAGCAAGAGGAAAAGGCAGCCCTGCTGCCAGCTCCCCAGGGTGCCTTGGCAGCCCTCTCTGCCTGAGGTGTTCTGGTTTTATTTTATTTTTTGGGCTTGTTTTTCCTTTGCATATGCATTTCTGAGAAGAAGATGCCAGGGTTACGTGCTCGGTCCAAGGTGGCTCTTGAGGAGGGAGCAGTGGCTGCTGCACGGACCACGTGTACAGATGGGTGTCCATCCCAGGAGAGAATAGGTCCCCGCATGTTTCATAGCGGCATCTGCCTACCAAAGTGGTGGAGGAAGCTGTGAGCAGCACCTGGAGACTTCACCGGGTTAGTAAAACACAGGGCTGGCAAGACAAAAGTTTTTCTGTGTTGCAAACTTGTCCTGAAAGCTTGGTGTGGCCAGCAGCAAGGGGATGCTCTGCTTCCCTGCCGTGTGAGAGGGAGCAGTAGCAGTACCCATCACTGGGCGGTTTTGCTGGTGTGGTGGGCAGGCCCAGCTCAGCCTGCAGCCCGGAGTGGGGCTGGGCTAGGCACAAGGTGAGGTGGAGCTGCTTCTCCACCCCACTTACACTAAGCGGCCAGGCTTCAGCTGCTCTCCTGAATTACCTGAATCCGACAGCAGAGCTCAGTGTGTGGGGCTGAACTGACCACTGCTGCAAAGAGTCCCTGGAGAGGCTGAAGGAAGCCAGAGATCTATTTAAAAATGTAATTAAACATAACCAAGGAAAAATTGGCTTGCTTGGAGAAGGATTGCCCAGCTTATTAGCTAATACAGCCCGTGGCAGACTTCCAGGTCTAGAGAACCGCTGACTGCCCTGCCAGAGAGGTGTCTAATTAAAAGGAAGAGCTTGCTCCTAATGCCATTTTCCAGGCACCACATAACTCTTTTTCTCTTGCTTAAGTGGAGTGGATGTGGTGCAGCTGGGGTGCAAAGGCAAGGAAGGGCAAGAGCACAGGGGACGTGGAAGTGAAAGTCTGTCTTGATAGGGGTGATCGGAAGGGGAGGAGTGGAAGAGTCGAGTGTTTTGTTGTACAACACTGGAAAATCTGTCAGATGTTCCCTGCAGTCCGCAAAGCGGGCACCAAGATACTGTGTGGCTTTGGTGATGAGAGGTGACAGTGGAGGGAGGCGGCAGCTTTCTGTGGTGGTGATCCCACGGTGACAGCTCTGCTGAGTGGCACGTGAGCCTCCCAATGTGATGAGGAGGGCAGTTGGGTACCGCTCTTTGCAGGTTTAAACAGAAAATAGAAGAGCTGGTGGTGCATGTGACGTGCAGCTCCAAAGCAGGGATTTCAAGTAACTCCCTGGCTAACAAAGTAGCTTGTGTTTCCTTCTGGGCACAGGCTTGCACTGAGCGCTGCTGAAATGCTATTAATGATAGCAGCTAGCAGGCTGCTCCGCTGTGGAGTGCGGGATTTCGTTTGGTTATTTGTCTCCTGGGAATCACAGAGAGCCTTGCGAGCAGCGAGGACGTGGCGCTGGCCAAGCATCTTCTTCCCATGACTTTAGGTTTGGTATCCTGGGATGATGTACAGGCAGACGTGTTTCCTCGTGTGTTTGACCCTGCCTGTCTTTGAAGGGCAAGGGAGAGGTTTTCTTAGCAGGCTCAGTACCTGGACCCAAGTTTTCCTGCTGATAGCTCTCTGGGGATGTGTTTCTGGCCTGTCTGTCAAGTGAACACATTTGTACCATCACCTACAAAACCTCTTCTGAAGTCTCTGCGTGCAGGAGGTTGTTTAAGCAGGGCTTTTGAGGAGACCAGTGCCCTGCCCTAGGGGCATACCCGGTTTCTGTTAATGAGCTGGGCTGCAGCTGCAAGGAGGGAGCAGAGCTGGTGGCTGGAAGGGGGTTTGCTCTTTTTTCCTGAGGTTATTCTTCTATCAGCCACCGTCATGCTTATCTCCTGCAAGAGCATTAATCCGCGTACGATGCCTCGAGAAGTACTTTGATCCTGTACTGTGCAAGTGCCTTTTGCTGCTATTATTAAAAAGGGAAGGCAGTTGTATTACTGTTGTACTTAAATGCTTATGTATGGGACCAAATTAATTTTAAAGTGATATCTGTAATTGTTTTCCTCTCCACCGAGGGCAATTAAACCCTGCTGGTAGATGTCAATGTGTAGTGATACTTATGTCCACAGCGGGGATCAGGCTGCAGCAGGCAGGGAGCAGCCGATGGGCTCAGTGCTCCCTGTTGGAGGACCCTGCTCCAGGATTTTGGTGCCAGATTCCTGCTCCCCTCCCATCCATCAAGCTTTATTTGGCTTCTTGTGTGCTGCTCCTCTGGGAGTGTTTCTCTGGAACTTGTTTTGAAAAGCTCCATAGTGTTGTGGGGCTGGTAACTATAGGCACCAGTGGAGAATTTCGCCCCAGCCGGCAGCTCTATTAATAGCCACTGCTGGAAGGTGGTGGCGGCTGCGCTGCTGGGAGCAGACCACGGGCTGCAGGCCATCTTCCTCCTCCTGCCTGCAGCGCACAGGCCTCTTCCCAAATGCCCTTTCTGCAGTTCCTGGGCAGGACTTGTCTGCAAACTTTCAGCCTGACTTTTGGCAGTGTGATTGCTGTGGAAGGCGGAAGACCTCACCTCTGCTCTCCAAGAAGAGTCCTCTTCTGTCACTGTGATTTGCGAGCGTGTGTGCCGAACTCAGTGGAAAAGCTTTTATGTTGTGTGGCTGTCAAACTGCAATCACATTTGTCTGATTTAAGTCATTTTCCCTGCTTACATCCCCCACAAAAAGTTTTGCAGGGGTCTTGATGTCTTGGTGCTCCAGGGCATCCCACAGTCCACCCCAACATGCAGCATGGGGCTGATCTGGAGTGCTTCTCACCTTAAAATTTTAATATAATATTTGTCATGAAGGCCTGCCATCATAACATGAAGACCATTGTAGCATCAAACCAAAGTTCCCAGTTCGCGGGCTGCTCTGAGCCTCGTGCTGCACCCCAAACTCTTTCAGTGCTTCCTCAGGGTGCACTGAGTGCCGTTATTTCTATTTGCAGTAGAAAAGAAACTCGGCTTCTGCTTTCCAGGAAGCAGGGCACAGGGTGTGGGCAGGCTCGGTGCCACCTGTGTGCTTGCCACCAGTGATCATGCGCTCCTCTCCTGCCTGCCTTGGTCCTTGAGGTGGCTCTGCAGAACCCGTAAGGTCCTAGCACGCATCTTGCAAGGGCTTATATTGCCCTTCCAAAGGTAATTTCCATCGTTAATGAATCTCTAGCTCCTTGCTTCCCCCCCACCCCCACCCCTGCTGACACTAGGTGTGGCAACAAAATGTTTCCTTATTTATGCTGCACGCATTGGAGAATGTGATATCTGCTGCTCTACCTAGAGACCCAGAAATGAGCTGGGAGCAAAACTTTCAGCCCCAAATTAGCAATTTTTTTCTGGCTGTGTGAGGGACTCACATGTACATGGCAAGATGCTTCAGCCTTGGCAAGCCATTTTGTCCTTCTGTGTCCCAGTTCCCCATGCCTTAAAGGAAGCTGGAGAGGAGCTGCGGGGAGCCCTGGCTGGGCTCCTCAAGTGGGGTCCAGGTGCCATCCCCTCGAAGGGCTCAGCTTCTAGGCAGCAGAAGGGAAGCAGCAAGCCTGTGCAGCATGAAAACCTGTTAAAAATCTCTACCTGAGATCTATAAACCTATAAAAATCTACCTGAATTGTGAAACAGCTAAAACCTGTTAAGCTTTCTTGGCAGCATCCTACTTCTTGTTAGTAACTGTGTTATTTCACAGGCATCGTGGCACGGGCTCCCTGTGTTTTTGCAGCGAGGTGGGAGCTTCTCCAGCCTGTGGGATCACGGGGGTTGGGAATCAGTGTCTCGCTGGCAGGAACAGCCGCGGCCACGGGAAGCAGCACTGCTAAAAATACAGCATTGTGAAACTGCTGGCACCTCTGCTTCCCTCCTTCACTGGCTTGAGCCGCAGGATATCTGCTTTGCTTTGACATGCCCAGCAAGGCACCCTGTGGCCAGAATTTCTTCCTTTTTCTTCTAGCCACCAGGAAACCTATTTTGGAGAGAGGTGGAGGGGAGGGAGCAGGGAGGAAGAGGGCTGTGGGCAGTGGAAGGAGGCTGATGCACATCCTGGCGTACGTGAGTGTCTGGAGAGTGGCAGGGCAAAAGTGGGAGCAGCTTGGCCCTGTTCACTCCTTTAATTTGGGGCACTCCACAGCCATTCCTCGCGCACCTCATCATGGAGCTCATGGAAATTTCTTGTGGAGGGGAGGAGTGACTTAAGCTGTGAAAATGGGCTTGTTTCCTTGCCCCACAGCTGGATCTGGGAAATTTTAGGGTGAGCGGCCTATGGGTCAGTGGGGCTCAATCCAGGAGGGAGCCCCACGACATGCACAGTGGATGGGGTGGCAAACCAGGGCTGCACACCTGCCGTCACCGTGACGCTCAGATGGTAATACCCCATCACCTCTGGGGGGGCTGCCTTTTCCCTCCCCTCGGCAGCATCCAATGGAGGCTTCCCCCTGCTGTGCCACGTGAGAACAGCATCCCCGTGAAAAGCAAGCCTTGGGCAGGCAGGATCCAGCTGGAAAAGTCTGGCTGTCTGTGGAAGAAGCAATAAATCTCCAGAAGCTGGAAAACAGTGGTAAAGAGGAAACACCGGAGCCTGCCGCGCCACCTCTGCTGTGCTGGCAGGCTGCTCAGGGCACCATCTCCTGGATCCAGAGCACTAGTGATGCACCTCTGCAACTGCCCTTGTGCTGGTGGGGGAGCAGCTGACTGGGGAGGTCGGCTTGTGGAAGGCAGAGCTAAGAACATTGCAGTGCTGGTGTTGCTGAAGTTGAAGCTTTCGTTATTACTGCTCTTTTTAAAAAATAAATAAAGCAGTCCCCAAAAATGTAAATGGAGAGCTGTGCTGACACTTGGGGTATATCTTTGATGAGTGATCACCATGTCGCAGAGGCTGGGGCTGTCTGATGAGCTGGGCACACAAAGAGCAATGGGGTAGCCTGCATGAGATCCTGGGTACCTACAGCAGAAAACACAGCGATGTTTAGTATATGAAGGTATGCAGCCTAGAGGTGAGCATGATACTGCTATCAGTGGTTGCAGCTCTTCTGGTTCTGGTGTTGGCAAACGGCAGTGTTTGTAGGATGGGGAGGGAGGAAAATGTGGAGCTTATATCTGGAACAAGTTGTACTGAAAATGAGATTATCCCAAGCAAGGGGCAGTGGAAGGCAGGGTTACTGTGGTGAGCCAATGAGGTTTTCTCCCTCTTGTCGTTTTTCCTTTGGGAAGAAAGATGCCTTAATTAACATTCTGCACTGCTTGGTGGTGGAAAGATGTATGATTATAGTGGAAAAAGTTACTCATCATAGCCTAAACCCTCTTTTCATTAGTAAGTGAATGTCTTTTTCTCTTAAGAAATCCAGCTGCTAAAACTTTTGTTCAGAGGTTCTCCATGCTCTGTTAAAAAAGCAAATGGAGTCAGGTGGTGTGGGAGGGATGTGGGGTGTTCCTGGGGCACATTCAGGATGAAACTGGGAACATCTGGAGATGGTTCAGCTGGCTGCAATAGGCAGACCTCAACGCTGGGGTGGGTTTGATGAGTCAGAAAAGGCTTTGTCCCATTTAGTTGATGTTCCTAAACGATTAAGAAATATCTTGGGGATAGCTTGCAGCCCGCTTTTGGTCCTGTGTCAGGTGTTTTAGGGCAAACTGGATTGGAAAGCAGCTGCTGCTCCTCGTGCTGGTGTCACCCCAGCCTCACCACAGGTGGCAGAGCGTGCTGGGGTGGGTACTGCTAGGCACAGTGGGTGGCATGCCAGGGCAGAGCGATGTTTCCCTGCAGAGGAAGGTCTGCAGCCTTTTCTTCACCTCTCCCACCTAGCATAGAAACCCAAATCTGCCTCAGGATCTCCTCTCCCCTGGGAGCCACCAAGAAACCTTTACTTTGGCACTGATTGATTTGGGGGCATTCTCCTTCTTCTGAGAGGATAAACATGGGCTTCGTTACGCTCTCAGACAATGAATACGACATGCCAGGCTGGATTTGGGTAACTTTCTGCAAAACCACAAGCTGCCTTATTTGGAGTTGGATTTGAGCATGAACCGGTTTTCGTGACTTTTTCTCCACAGCCAGTGTTTGGAGAACCTCAGGCCCTCCCAAGTGTGAGAGAGATAAGGGACCACACCAGCAGGGAAGTTGCATTGGTTGCTGTGGGAGAAGTGTTAAAAGCTGATTATTTTGGTGGCAAATTGGGGAGAGGCTTGTAAAATCTTCCCTCCCTCTCCAGGAGCTGTTGAGGATTTTCTCCTTCCGGTAAGCGGCAAAGCCCCGAGGCCGGCTTCCCCTAGGAGTTTTGCACAAATTGTGTGGTTTTACCCCAGCTTCGGTGGCACCCCTGTAAAAATCTCTTGGCTGGAATGTGCAGAAGTGAGCAAGGAGGAGAACTGCCAGCTGACCTCTTGAGGTGCAGAGCTGAACTTCCACTGACAGCCCATCTTGCAGATCCTGGCCCTTGTGTGTTCACCAAGGCTCTGCTGCGCTTGTGCAACTGGCGAATGCCACTGAACAAACTCTCTTTTCTTTTAATGTGGCCTTCGTGGTGACTCTCGTGCCTGTAGCTGACCTGACTCCCAACCCTTTTCAAAAAACCCCACTTATTTCTGCTTCTGTAATTTCTGGTGGTTATCTTCCCTTTTTTTGAGATTAATCACTTTGAGGTTTTAGGACACTCAAAATTAAATTGGCATTTGACCAGGCACTTCCAGCCTTTCATAGAAGTTGGATTCTTAAGGAGGTTGGCTTTTTTAATGTGTGTTTATTTTTTCCCCCCTCTCTCATGGTTTTAAATGGAAGTAGGGGGTGTCGTAGAGAACACAGTGAATCTTGCTGGAAATGCTCTGGCTTGAGTTCCTCTCAGTGCTGCCTTCCCTGATCTGCTCCTGTCCTCTGCTGCCATTCCCAGCCCCTCCCTATCAGAGAAAACAGTGAGGAAGCCAGTCATAAAACTTCCCGTTATTTGGACGTAAATATTCCAGTGGTAAGCTGGGTTGATGCTCCATATGGAGAACGTCTCCTCCTGTGTTTGAAGCGTGTGTTTATCCTTGCCCTAGGGGCTCCATCACACATGTCTGTGTGCACGTGTGTGTGTGTGCGTGCGAGTGAGTGCTCTGCTCTTCAGCTGGACAACAGCACGAGCAGGGCAGCTGTTCCAGCCTCGTCGACTTGCAGAGCCGCTCAGCTCTGTTGAGCATCTTCGTGGTAGCCTCCAGAAGTGGTGTGGTTGTGCCTTGGCCTGAACCAAGGTTTTGCTCTGCTTCAGTCCCTGTATTAGGGCCATTAAGGAAAGCTGTATGTGCCAGAGGAGTACTAGGTCTGCTCAGACTGGAAGCCTGACCCTGGATGGGGAGTGATATACATGTGAGGCTAGGGGCAGGGGGAAAACCTGATGTTGTTTCCTCCCCCCCTCCCCCGCTTTTGGAGCCACATTCTTGCCATCCTTCCTACCCAGTTCTCGACAAATCAAACAAAACCCAAAACACTGTTTATACATCACAGAGAAATGAAATGGGGTGATAACAGCCCATTGGGAAAAGGGAATACTTGGGGCTGATCCTGACTTCTGTTGAAAAGCTCTCCGAAAAGCCTCAGTTGCATGTCTTGTGCTTCTCGGGTAAGGCTGAGCCTTCCATTTTAATAGAGTAATAAAATAGCTTTTAGGAAAGAAATCACCTACAGGAACTGGAAAGGGGTTACACGTCCCCAGAATGAGCAGTCTTCTCATAAAACAGGGAGGGAAGATTGTGTGGCTCATGAGGTATGGGGCACAAAGCACACTGCAGCGGTGGGACGATGGTTATGAAGGGTGTTCTTGCATGTGAAAGGAGTAAATAAGAATTTGCAGAAAGATGAAAACAAAGCTTTCTGCTCCCACCTGAAAAGGTCCCACTGCTCCAGGTCCAGCATGGCCAGAGCAGTGAATAACGCTGGCTTCCTTCTGCTTTCTCCCCAGCTGGCTGGAGGCATCATACTGGGAGTGGCCCTTTGGCTCCGGCATGACTCGCAGACAACAAATATCCTCTACCTGCAGCTGGGGGAGAAGCAGGCCCCAAACACCTTCTATGTCGGTAAGTCTGGGGATGCTGGCATCGCTGTGTGGGCATCGTGCCCTAGGGTGGACTGCAGAGTGCCCAGAGTCAGGGTGGAAAGCTCTGGGTGAGCAGCAAGGAGGTCAGACTAAAAATACCTCGTGCTGCCCCCGTGCTCCCCAAAATATCCCCTGCCATGGCAATCAAAGCATTCATTAAATGTTGGCTGTGGCCCAAGTACAGAATCTAAAGTCATGGCACCTAAAAGCGCAAGAAAATGTGTCGTGGCATGGTAGATTTTCTCTGGTGCTGTTCTCCGCTGTGGTCTCTCCTGGAGCATGTTTGGGAAGACGGGACTTCTTGGAAGCGTGTCTCATTTCCTATCCAAAGGGATGTAAAAGTAGCTGATGGAGTGACTGGCGGTGGAAAGTGAAGCTCGGTGAGCTCGTGACTCATGTTCTCCAGGAGGGGCAGGTGGAGCCTCTGTGTGTTATGGTTAAGCTTAGCGTGATTTTTATTAATTTGACAGCATGCTGGCTTGCTGGAAGATGAAAACCCCTATTTTTGCCCTATTCTCCACTGATCCCTCACAGATGAGGGGGAGCAGCTTGCAGGAGAGGCTGGCTGCCGGGAAGGGGCCTGGAGTGCAGACCACTGGGGCTGGTGCAAGGACCCGTCTAATCCAATGTCCTGTTCTCACCTGTAGCTGAAATTACCTTCTGGAAAAGGTTTTCCCTGCTTGCCCATGAAATGGTATGGCTGAGCCCTCTCCCTGGCTGTGCCAGGTTACGGTGGATGCTCCCACTGTAAACGGTGGTGGGGTTTTCTCCCTTGCTGTCTCCCCTCTCCTGCGTCATGCCCCAAGGTGTATTTACAGCATTTCCCCTTTGTAGATTTCTACTTTAAAAAGAGAAAAGGGAACTCTTAAGAAGTTAAACTCTTCCCTTTCCAGGAACCAGCCCAAACATTTCCTTCCTTCTGGGGGCCAACAAATGACATCTCCCTAGTTAACATATTTCTTCCAAAACCTGGGGTACCTGGAGCGCAGGAGCTGAGCCCTCCCACCTGTTGGGCATCTTCTGCTCTTCCACCCCTTTTTGTTTTGTCTTTGTCCTCGGCCTTTGCTATTTAGAAGGCAGGGGGGAATGGACTGTGGGTCCCACCACTGTGCTGGGATTTCTTATGCCCGTGAACAGCCCATGATTAGAGGCTGGCTGTCTTTTTAAAGTTATATTCAGCAACAGATTGGCCTGGATTCCTTCTGGCGGCTGTAATTTCCATGCAGTAATAACAGCAGAGCATTTCTTTCAGCTGCTGCCTCTCCCAGCCAGCCCTCTGGAGTCTGAAGGCTGGATTTCTTTTTGCTTTTTCTTTTTTTTTCCTTTCCCTGCACCCCCTACAACTGATACTCCCTCCTTTTTCTCCTCTGACATCCAATGTACACAATGTTCCCGCTTCAGGAGCGGGAACCTCTCTGGGGTTGGCCTCCAGAGCTGGGTTGGTGTGGGTTTTTTTTGTAGCCCCGCCTTGCAAAGCACTTTTTGGTCTCTGGCATGGTGTGGTGGTCCTGAGGTCTGTCAGGAGGCTTTTAAAGGCCAGCCAGGCTTTGCCATGGTGCTGCAGGACAGGGGGAAGCAATAAAACTGTCAGAGGAGGAGAATTTGCACCATGGGGTTTGTACTTAGCGAGGAGGGGGGAGTGGGAAAACAGTGCCTTGGCGTCTCCTGGTTTCTCTGTGCCCTTTCCCCTACCCCAGAGTTGGAGCTGTTTTATTAAAGGTTATTTTCCCTAGGTGTCTCTATGTTTATGGGAGTAGAAAAATAACACAGCTGGTTGGTGTGTGTGATTTGATGGCAACAGGGAAGTGGTTAGGAGGATGTGGGGAGTGTGGCAGCTACCAGGGTACCAGGTGTGATGCTTATTTGCCCTCAGCCCACTGCAGGAGCAGGAGGATGGGAGCAGTCCTTGCTCTCAGCTTCCCCTGCAGCCGGATCAGACTGCTGCAGCAGCCACTCTTGCAGCCCCCACAGGCACAGGCAACTGTTCCCCGGCTCGCCTCTCCAGGCTGCGAGGTGGGAGCTCCTGAGGTTGGGGTTTCCCGCAGGCAGTACCCACTTGCCCCAGCACTTTGGCACTGCAACCACAAGTTATCTTGTGGGCTGGCTTGGGAGGTTATTAAACAGGCTCTTGTTCATGGACTTTTCCTCAGCACGGCTCGCAAAACATCTGATCCCCTAACCACTTGTTACAGTCTTGGCTTTGGCACTTCCATTTTGGCTGTGGACCCAACGCTCCAGCAAATGACAAGTTAACTGCTTCAGCACTGTAAAGACCAAGCAGTAACAGGGATGGGGGTAGCTGGAGCATCCTAGTTCCATGCTTTCATGACTATAAAGGAAAATACTTGCCTGAGCTAGGCTTATGGTCTATATGCATTTATTTACTGTATTTATAGCTGAAAAACTAAGATCTTTCTTGCTTCTTGCCCTTGTATAACACTGTGTCTGGAGGCTGGGCAAAGTGTTGATAGCAGGCCAAAGAACATCCTTCAAGAGAGATCAAGGCATTGATAAGTTGGATGCTAACAACTGGTTAACCAGTTCTTATTGACCCTACACATAAAGTACCATTTTAAAAAACACCAAACAAACTAAAACTATTTCAGTAAGTTATGAGAGTCCATGGGAAAAGGCTGAGCTGCTCCATCTCTGCGGATACCAGTACAAACTGGAACAGCCTGATCTCTCCATAATAAGTTGGTGCTGCAGTGTCACTGGTTTTAAGAGCCCCTGGGGATCTTGAAGAGGTGGGTGACACTGGACTTACTGTTTTTCCCCCATCTCAGTGGGATGATAGCAAGGATAATGTGACAGGAAAGCCAGGTTCCCCGTCCTTCAGGGATCTGGTTATGTGATGCACAGGGATGGCTGCTGCGGGCAAAACGCTTTCAGCTGGGTGGGGACAAAAGCCTTGGCTCTTGTTTGCTGTAAAACCTCAACCCTGGATTTCACACTTTGCCCCTTGCTGGGCCACCTGTGTGCTGGGAGCATGACTGGGTGCTCAGGCCTGCCACCCACCCTTCCCGTGCTTTCCCTGAAGCTGCCTGACGAGGAGCGGAGCGCAGCAGCAGGATGGTCTCAGCTTCGCTCTCGCCTGCCAGATCCAAAATAGGAAATCTGCTTCCAGCTGCTCACAGCAAGTGACAGGGTGACATGACCTGTGGCTCTAATTAGCTCGGCCCTGGGAGCAGGGCCAGCCACGAGGAAGAGTGCAAAGGCATCCAGAGCTGGGGTGCGGTTTTCCATGTAGCTTTGGAGGTGAGGAGGGGCTTGGTTTTGCTGCTGTTTAGGGGTTTTTGTGTTTTAATGCTAAATCGTCTCCTGAGCAGTGTCTCCTTCCCAGAGCACGCTGGCACTGGCGTTCCTTGGGAGGGGTGTAAGGTTTTGGACAGGCATGCAGTGGCGGGTTAAACTTGGCCACTGAGGCTGCTGCCACTGCTCCCTTTCCTTGCTGTCCTGTTCATGATGTTGCCCCAACAGAAAGGCAGCAGGGTTTTTTCATATTTTTTTTTTCGGGGGGGGGGAGGTGGGGGAAGTCCCTAGCAGACAGGCTGATGATTGTGGATCCGGCTCCCAGAAGGGTCCAGCAGCAAAGCCTGTGGGAGTCAAGGAGGGGACATCTGGGTGCAGCAACGAGTTCAGGCTGATTTTGAGGCCATGAGCGTGCCTGTGAAATGGTGTGCTGTGCTACGGCAGGACGGGAGGCTGGCTAACAGGGCACAGGCTGTCTAACAAGGTGAATTACAGACTCGTCGCTTTCCTGCTCCATACAAATACAATCCAGGATAATGATTTCTGCCCTCGAAATGAATTCAAGCTGCTTTTTGTGCAGACTGGGCTGGAAGAAATGGGCCAGAAAGCACAGGGATGCTTTGAAGTCTTTCTCAGAAATGAGTATGAAACAGAGTTGAACTGCAGTTGCATCCGCATGCTTGTCCTTGAAGTCAGCACGACACCGTTGCTGGCAGGCTTTTGTGGGTGTGCTCGGGATTTTTTGAAGTTCCGTCCTGAGGCTTTGCTGGCCTTGGGGCGGCCTGACCCTCGCAGAGGAGAAGCACTGCCAAGTGGCAGTGCATTCATGGGTAGGGAGCAGGATGCCTGCCTGAGCTTCCCCAGGGCTTGTCTGCTGTCCTCACAGCGTGTGAGGATGCTTTGGCCACTCTTGCTGTAGGTCCCAGATGTGGCCGGTCATGCAGAGCAGCCTGGCACATCATCCAGACTTGCGCTGGCTAGGCAGTTGTGGAGGAGCTGTCCCTCCTATCCGTAACAGCAGCTCTTTTCAGAGTTAGCCTTTTCAGGACTGCCTTGGACGCAGCAGTGATTTCCAGGGTTTCATGGAGGTTTTCATTGCAGAGGGGGTTGCACTGGGCATTGGTGTGTTGTAAAGGCTCTGGAAGCCAATACTGCTATAGTGAGTGTGGACTTGCCATGAGCAATGGGACTTCTTGGTTTCTGCTCATGGTCCCATCCTTGTCTTGATCCCTCCAGAAAGGCATCTTTTAAAGGTGATGCCAACGTCTGTGTATCATGGGGTTAGACTCAACAGCAAATCTTTTGCTAAACTTGTTGTGAAAGGCCTAGAGAAGAGCCCGAGTCCTGTTCTCTAGGTACTGTAATAAACACCAGTGAAAAAACACCTTCCGTTTTGGCCTGAGGCACTGCAGTGATGCCTGTGGATGCACACAGCTGGTTCAGCACTGGTTTTTCTTACCTGTTTGTGCTCTACTGTTTCAAGGCTTCGTGTGTCAGTGGTTTGCCAGTAGGGGCTCAAGCTGTGGCCAGGCTTGCATGCTTGGGAGTGTAAACCAAGGGTTGCATTTGGCCTTGAACCACAGTGAGCAAAACTGATTATTTAAAAATTTTAATTAAATATTTTAAAAAATATGTTTATGGATTTTTGTAAAAAATAGGACTATATGCATTTTTCTCTCTTGGAAATAAACTTATTTACGGTTAAGAGCTATGTAATTATTTAGTTTCTTAAAAGCTGGCATTTACTGGTTCTAGATTTTTCTTCTAATCACTCTCAGATCAACTCCAGTAATATTGGAATTCTTTTTGAAATAGTAGTTTTGAGACAAAACACTTTGTCAGTACTGTCTGGCTTACACTACATATCTGGCAATACAAGCAATCTTTTTAATTTTTATCATAGAGTTCAATTTATATTAAAAAAGCAACTTTTATTTAATCACAATTCAATCTACCTTCATTGTGGCCAACTGCTGCGATTCGTTCACTCTGCAGACTAAAATTGGTTACAATTTAAGGCCATAAATCAGTACCATCAGGTTTTGCTTGGGTCAGATACATCTGACTACAAATAATGCAGTTGTCCTCCTCCTTTGTCACCTCTCACTGGCTGTGCTGGGGGCCTGTGCCAAAGGTGGCTTCTTGCTTTTCAGAGCTGTAGCTTTCGTCACTTTCCTTTGAAAACCTGCTATGTGTTTAGGGATGCAAAGCCTACAGGAAATCCTCCACCTCAGGATTTGGGCTCTGTCAGTAGGCGAGACCCCTGGGCACGTGGAGGTGTCCAGCAGTGTGTTGTGGCCTGGGGCAGCAAAGGGTTGGGCTGGCATCTTCCAGCCTGGGTCTCCGGTGCTGCACCACTGTTGCCCCTTCCAGTCCTGGAGATGTGCAGCAGACCACCTCCCCGCTTGCGTGGGTGTGCCAGCATTGGAAAACTCGGGTCCTCATCCAGTGTTTCTGGGGTAGGCAGAAATCTGACTGACTGAGGCATCTCTGCACAGAGCCGTTTTGGGTATGGGTATGTGCACACCAGGATGTTGTTTGGGGCTTTCTCCACCTCCCCTTTGCTTTTCTGACAGAGGTGTGTCCCGTGCTTCTTTCTGGCCTTGTTCTTGCAGACAAGGGCAGCATGCACAGCCTTTCATCTTGCCGTGTGAGGCACGCTGCCCCAGGAGAGCTCTCCATACTTTGTGGCCCTGTTGCTCCATCTGAAAGTCATTAGCAGCCACAGAGCAGCAATGTTTTTCTTCGGAAGGGGGCGGAGAGGGACGGAGGGGCTTCCCGGTTGTCGTCTTCCAGCAAACTCTCTCCTTTTCCACCCCCTCTGCCTCGTCCCACTTCCAAGAAAGCACTGTAGGCTCTGCTGGGCCAGTTCTGCTGGGCAGCTGGACAAAAATGTCCCGGAGACCCTCCCTCACTGGCTGGCTGGTGCAGCCACCCGTTTCCCGCTCCTATTCCTTCCTGGAGGGACTTTCTGCTCCCTGCCTGTATCTTGCTCCGCTGTTACAAGGAAGCACGTCATGGTCATTTTTTCGGCTTACAGAGAGGGCATTTTTCCAGTTTGGTGGTGTGGGGTAGGATGGAGTCTCCCTCCCACCACCGTCTGGTGGTCCCACCCTTCCCTGCAGCAGGAGTGGTGTCAAGCCCTGTGATGTCTCCAGGCCAGGAGCCACGGCAGGGTAGGCACCACAGCCCACCCTCCTTCCCTCCCTCGGAGGCTTGCAAAACTCTTGGATGTGCAGAGTTGTGCCCCCCAGGAGCCTGTCCGTCGGGAGAATAAACACAAAAATCTCTTCCCTCTGCTCCCAGCCCCTTCTTAAAGCACATCCCGTGGGGAGGGCAGGCACGGCTTGGAGAGCTGCCTGGGCTTCCTGGGAAGCATGGTGTGATGCTGGGGGTGTGTGCATCTTATGTTTTTCTTCTCTTTTATGTCTTTTGGAAGCATTGCCATGGTGACCTGGGAGAAGAGACTGGCTTCCATTAGCTTAATGAGTTAAAGCTGCTGGGAGGGGATTGAAATGGGGGGAGGGGTAGGGCACTGCTTGGGAATGCCCATGCCTGGAGCTGCACAGAATTTCTGGTGGGGCACCAGAGGAGGGCTGGCCGGGCCAGCCTGCTCCCTGCTTGTTTTGGAGGGACTCTGCTGTGCTTGTGCCTCCTTTTACTTGTTTTTCATCATGTCCTTTTTTTTAAGTCTGTTTTTTTTCTACTTGTTTCTTTACTTCCCAGCAGGGACAGGACATGGGTTTTACAACCCTGCAGGCACCAGCTATGCCGCTTTAATGCCAGTGCAAGTACTGACATAGATTTCTGCCTTTTTCTCTCCCTTTCCTGCTCCCAGAACTGAGCATCCAGCTTCCCACCTGGCCCAGAGGCAAAGGGCTCTCCAAAGACCAAAGACGTATCATCTGCGTGAGCTGGGAGCTAAGCTGCCCTCTTAGCTGCTTTTTTTGTTCTTTCCCACCTAGCACCATCCAGAGAGAAGTACTCTATTACTATCAGTCCCCTCAGTCTGATATCTGGGGGCTTTCCACGTGGCTTAAGCTTTAGGAGGTCCCTGCCTCCCAGAGCAGCATATGCCCTGGTGGTGTCAGGGAACAGGGGGTGATGTTTGGTCATTGCTGTTGCTTTTTTCTGGTGCATTGTGTCCTAATGGCTCTTGAGTGAAGGGATCATATCGTGGTTGCTGTGTTTCTGCTTTGGATTCAAACAGGACCCTGAATCTCTCTGTAATGAGTAGGTGAAGCTAAGACTGGTTGGTCCTCTTTCCCTCTTTCTGTTTTAAGGCTCCATCTCAAAGAGAGAGAAAGTGTTCCAGGCAGTATTGATACCACTCATCTCTGTGAGTCCTTCTCTGACTTCCCCAACTCCAAAGATGCAGGTCCTGCAGCTCACTGCTTGCTTTCATGGGTGGGTGGTTATACATGGCAGCTTCAGCAACCATCATTACTGCTGCCTTAACAGAGAACTGTGCCCTAGGGTTAGAAATAACGCTCTAGTGTTACTGCAGGATGTGGAGGCACGTTGGTACCGTGAACACCTATAAATGATTAGCTCACTGTACCTGTTGCTGCAGCTCTAACTATTCTAACTACTGCTGCTGACGGAGGGAGCAGCATGACTGTAGGCACTGCAGTTTGCATTTTATAACTCTCTTGATTTTATTTTTTGTTCATGGCAAACAGCATTTCTTGTCTTAAACCCCCTGAGAAAACGGCAATACAAATGAGCTGGGAAGTGTCATGTGAAAGGCAGCTGGAGCCTTGCTCATGCAGGATTGTGCCAGTTTGGGTGGAGCCCTTAGGAGGGAATGCTGCTTTGGTGAGGAGTTTCTCATGCAGGACCGGCTGGCAGGATTAACCCCGTCTCTGATGCTTACAGAGGAGGCTTGTGCTAGGGGGAGTCTGCTCTGACTTTAAGGAGGATAATGTGTCATTCGGGATGGGGATGACAGGTACCTTGCTCACAGACACTGAGCCCAAACCCATGCTAGCTGTCATCCTTGCTGCCTGCCAGGAATGAAAGCTAAGATGTGTCAGGCCGCTTTCAGGGAAGAGGTCTTGGCTGTTCCCGTCTGGGCTGTGGATGCTATGAAATAGCCCCCCAGCTGCCTGGCACCCAGTCCGGAGGCAGAGACACCCCACCGGCCCCATCCCTTGTGGGGAAACAAACGCCATCCAAAGCGTGTGGTGGGCACTTTGGTTGCTTTTGTTCGCTCTTGCAGCTTTCAGCTTGGCATTTCTGTAGAGAAACACCACTAGCATTTATGGTACAAGACACTATTGTTGCATTAAATACTTTGTGCTTGTTTTTAAATAAACTCTGGAGCAGAGTCCCACTTAGTGGCCTGCCAGGAGGCTGCTCTGGCCCTCAATAACAAAAGGCAGGACCGTAATGGCCACTTGTTTGTGCCTGGGAAGGAAGCTGGCCTTCATCCCAAAAGCCTTCCAGGGATTTTTCTGGATTTCTGAGTTCAGGCCAGTCATCACTGCCCTCTCCCCCACCTGGCTGCGTGTTCCTGCTGTTCCCACCCCACTGGTCACATCCACTGGGCTCCGTCAGGAAGCAGCACACGGTGCACATCTTCCCTTCCCTCTTTTACTTATTGCTCTTTGCTTGCTTGACAGCAGCGCTGGCTCTGGTGAGGAGTTGGCGAAGCGTGAGCAGGGGAGAAGCAGGAAGCCGGGACCTCACTTGCCTGTCCGAGGTCTGCATGGCCTGTGTGGGGTGGGAGCTCAGCAGGTCAGGTTTGGCTTTGGTATTTTTTTGAGCTGCACAAATCCCAGCAAGTATACAGGCTTCTGGAAGACTTCTGTAAAACAGCAAATGGGTCTCTTTCCTCTTAGTCTCCTCCATCAGTTAAGGTTCTTGCCAGTTTTCAGAGCGAAACTTCCCTAGCTGCCAGCAGCTCCTAAATTTTCCTGATGATCTCCATATAAGAAAGACATTTTTTACAGTGAGAACAACCATTTGCTTGGAACAACCTCCCCAGGGCCATGGTAGAGTCCCCATTGCTGGAGGCTTTCAAGATAACAACTGGACAGGGTGCTGGATAGTCTCATGTAGGCTGCCTTTCCCACAGACGGTTGGACCAGATGATCTTTTGAGGTCCCTTCAAACCTGGGCTGCTCTATGGCTCTGTGATCTCCTGGCTATATTTGGTCAGCCTAGAAGTTGCCCTTAGTGCTGTTTAAGACTTTGAGAATAAAATCTTCTGTCTGTAGGAGTGACCTGGTCATTGGGGTCCCTGCAGCATCATTCTGCTTTGTCTCCAGATGTGCTGCATCTGCTTGTTACTTACCTACCGAGGTGGTTAGCCTGAATAGTGACTTCTCAGGTGTTGAAATGACTTGCCCCCAGCTCAGCTTTGTCTTCTCTTTGATGACTTAATGGGAGGAGAAGTCAGAAGCTGCTGCGCTCTGAGATGAGCAAAGTTGATTTTCCAAGAGCAACTTGTAATGAAGACTCTCCAGTGGAAAGCCACCCAAGGCTAAGACGGAAAAACTTGATGTGGTTTGGGTTGAAAACCCAAACCAGCAGCATCACTGGTATGAGCTGGAGCGGTGAGGGCTGGTTCTTGGGCATTAACAAATTCTGGTGACCATAAGCAGACCTTTTTTTTTGGGAGCCCATTACTGATTGTAATTGTTCTTCTTGAAACTGGTTATGTGGCTTCCGAAAATCTCAGCTGGTTTCTGGAGCCTGGCAGGCGTCCAGCAGACAGCCTTCATTGTGCAGGATGCGTTTGTGCCTTCCCATCACCCCCAGCCCCTTTGGGACTCCTTGGCCCTGCGCACACCCTTGCCTGGTGCTCACCATGCTGGCTCTCTGCCTGGTTGCCACCGCACTCCACCTCACGTCAAATCCAGCTATTGGGGTAAAATCACCTAATTCTACTTCAGACACGGCCACCAAACTTTACCTGCTGCCCTGTCCTTTCCAAGAAATTCTGCTGGGGGATTTCCTTTGCTTGTTTTTCCCCTTCTCTTCACATCATTTAAGGAGGTGTCTTGACCCTGGCTGGGGAGCTTCAACAGCCCAACTGCCTCTTGGGTTTTTGTGGCTGCTAGGCTCTGAAGCTCCTTCAATACGCATCAGGAGGTGCGGCTTGTGTCTTTTTTCCCTTCTGCTGGCAACGTTGCTGTGAGGATGTTGGTGTCACTGGCCAGGCTTTGTGAAGAGGGGCTTCCTGCGGGGTCAGCACGCTCCATTGTGCTGGCACTTCCCCTGCAGCTGGCTTCCTCCCTCCTGCAGCGCCTAAATATAGTGGGAGGCATTGTACAAGCACAGTGCTGGTGAGAAATGCTGTCCGGAGGGTCCCTGTGCTGGGGCTGCAGGGGTGGCGTTTCCATCACCACCTCTCACAGAGTTGGCCCTTGCATTGGCGCTTGCATTGTTTGGGTGCTGGTGACTTTTGTTTTAAGGAGGGAAGAGGCAGGAGCTAAAGTTCACCCTTTCCCAAGTTCAGTGTACCTGTAAGGGGATTTTAAACAAGTCAAGACCATTATTATGTATCTGGGTTTTTTTAGAGAAGGGTTTCAACTTGGCTTAACTCTGCTCTCAGCGCATGCACTTTAAACTTTGCACTTTATCGGATCGTTTAAAAGCTTACAAAGATAAGAAAAACCTTAAATGTGATGGCTATGTACAAGCAGTTTTAATCTTGAGCTCTGTTTATACTTCAGTGCTGTTCCTAAAGGGGAGTTGACAGTCTTGATTAATAACTATAAAAACATTTTGACTCATAGCAGAAGAATACATTTCATTGAAGGAATGTGTCTCCCAAGCACTAGCAAGATTCACTGTATTGCTGTTACCTCTGGGATGCCCCATGTATGTTTATTCTCATGATGGTAGGGTGTTTTTCGTTACTGTCAATTAAAAGTGGTGACTGCAGTCTTGCCTCATTTGTAATTATTTCTTTGATTATTTTTTGCATGTGTCAAATTGCTTTTGGATGGAAAGTAGGATTCACTTAGAAAACAGTAGAACAACAATACCTGAGAACAGTAGTTAACCAAAACCACACTAAATATATGAGATACACCAAGAGGAAGCTGTTTGTTTTTTTTTAAAAGGAAACAAATTTAACTGAGCTGGTAGCGTTTGGCCGAGTAACCACCATGGCCTCACCAGTCTCATGGTTATAGACTGTGGTGATTACTTGTGGCAGCAGACATGAGCCTTGAGCTAAGCTCTTGTTTCCTGAATGAATAAACTTCGGTTCTTCTGTTTTCAGAGCCTCAGACCCAACCCCACCCCCTGCCTCATTTCCAATCTTTGAACTAGTTATGGAGTAAGTTGGCTTTGCAAATTTAGTAAGTTGAAGTAAAAAAAGTAGTCTTTTGTGTAGAAGGGCCTATAACAAAGAAGCCAGATTATATTAAATGAGATGGCTTAAGCAGTGCTTTTCCCTTGGTTTTGTGGCTTGTCTGTCTTTAAAATGTTAGCCAGATAAATATTTGTATGATGTTTGATATAAATAAACCATATGCCTTATTGTTTATTTTAAAAGTTATGCTGACTAATCACTTTCATCTCCTCCGTTTAAATGTTTTAAACAGCCTGCCATGGGAACTCCCATATTACAGCTTTGAGGATGCTATAAAGCTTTGTCTTGCCAGCTACATCCTCTGCCTATTACTGCTTGAGCTCGCTGCGTTTCCTTTGATTTTGGAGATGATGCATTTCTTAAAGTTCTGCTGTTAGCAGCTACAAACACTTTGAGACCTGACTTGTGCCTGTTGTGTTGTTCTACTATGTCTGCTGCCGCCTCTGCTTGTATCTTCCAGGCCTTAATTCTGCACGCCCATAACGAGCCTCCCCGGGCAGCCCGACTGTCTTGCCAGGCACTCGGATGCTGCTGTACAAAGCTCTGCAGTAATGTGTCGGTCTCTCGCTCTGCCTTGCAGGAATCTACATCCTGATTGCAGTCGGAGCTGTCATGATGTTCGTGGGGTTCCTGGGATGCTACGGTGCTATTCAGGAGTCTCAGTGCCTTCTGGGAACGGTAAGAGGTGCAAAGCTGTGGATGCTGCTTGGCACTGGGATGTCCCTGCTGGGCAGCATGTGGCCGTGCCTCCCTTGCTGGAGACTTTTCCAGCAAATGGGCTGGAAGGATGCATGGGCGCGTAGGTGGGAACTAGCAGACCTCTGCAAGGAGCAAGGCAGTGCTGTCTGGCTGAGGGCATCTCTGCCCAGCCTGCTGGAGCTCCAGCTGAGCCGGCAGGCATGCTGCAGGCTCCTGCTCGTGCCTGGTTGCAGGACAGAGGCTGAAGCCAGCAGCATAGCAGAAGAGGTGCGAACAGCAGGACTCTTGGAGATTCATTCTCCCTGTTATATGTGAAAACCCCTGCCATGGTCTAAGCAAGCCCTTTTTCTTACCTGATGTCCCCTACAGCTTCCCCTGTTGCTTCATTTTAAGGCTGCCTGTGGCAATTCCAGTTCTTCTAAGGGATCATCTACTATTTTTATCTGTTGGGATGAGGAAACAGCAAAGATTTCCCAAAATGTCTAGTGAGGACGTCTAGGTGCATCCTGGAAAATCCATTACTGAAGTGCTGCAGGCATTCTTGATGTGAGGCAGCAGCTTGGGATTTCTGGCACAGGATGAGCTTAATTGTATAAACTGTGGCCACAAAAGCCTTTGCCTCGGGGCTAAGGGAGCCCCATTTATTTAAAGCAAGTTCTCACACGTGTTCCAGTGTTAAAAAAAAAAAAATATCAGAGGGGTAAAACATTAACAAAAAAAAATTTGGAAGGACTTTCCAGCACTTGGCTTCATTGGACTGGAAGATTCTTGCTGGTGGTGTGGTCACCCATGGGTGTGGATTCAGCCGGGACAGAGCAAAATGGAGCTGCTTTTCCTTGCTATCACAGACACTTCGCCTCTAGTTGCTTCTGTTTGCCATTGAGAAGGGGGTGCTTCTCACCAGCTTTTATCAAGCACTTCCGAACATCAGTGGATGAGAGCTGCTGTAGGAGTTCACAGGCATTGTCATTGCTGCTGAGAATAGGAGGAGCCCGCACACAAATCTGACAAGGGTTGTTGTAGCGAGGCCTGGCAGCTTTGGATTATTTTTTTTTTTTGTGTTAACGCAAGCGATTACAGAACCTGAATTACCCCTCCCTCTTAAAGTTGGAAAGAGGATTAGAAGGGCAGATGGTACAATGTACCTGAGGCCCGACAGGGAAACCGGCTGCCTTGGCTGAAATTAGCAGCTCTAGCTGCTGTGCGCTGCACGTGTTTGCTCATGCCTTGGCTCGCCAGACTGGAGACACCTCGCGATGACGCTTTCTGCTGGCTGAGGATCCCACCGTGCTCCAAGAACATTTCCAGGCAGCTTCCTCAGGGTGTTGCAGGGAAGCAGTCGCTGTGCCCTCTCCTGCAGCCAGCTGATGGGGGGACTATAGGCTTACTGCAAAGGGGGAAAGCACCACAAAGCTCCACACTATTGAAATCCTGTGCCCAAGGCAGCATGGCAGCTAAGCGGCGAGACCCCAGGAGGGCGGGAGGGGGCTGCTTGGCATGGAGCAGGCTCTGCTCTCTGGGAAGGGGCTGGGGCACATCCTGACCGGGAGCACCGCTGTGCTCCCATAGCGTCAAGCTGCATCTCTGGTGTGTGCAGCCAGCCTGCAGAACTGCGTCTGCAGGAAGTTGCGCCTCTAAATCTGGGATAAATGAGCTACCCTGCACTGGAGGGTGAGCGCTGCAAGAGTGAGCCCTAGTACTTAAACACAGAAGTTAAGTACTTAACCACGCCCGCGATTTAGGGTGATGTGATTCCTTGGGGGGGATGTGGGACCCAGTCCCCCAAAGACATTTCTGGAGAACCAGGGGCAGATAGGTGTTTAAATAAGAGCTGGTTGTTCAGGAACTGGACAAAGATGTTGAAAGTCCTTTTCCCGCTGTCAGGACAGTACTACCGATTCCATTTTGCTGATAACGCTTTGCTCTTCTATGTGAGAGGCAGGTCATGGCATCATTCTGGAAACTCCTGTTTCCTCTGGTGTTGAAGAAAATGGAACAGGGCTTTGTCTGGAATAGAGACTGCCCAGCAGCCAGAGGCTGTTGTCCCACCCCATGCTGTGATTTTTGTCTTCCCCTGGCAGCTTCAGCTCTTTTGCTTCTTTACTTCCGTGGCAACTCTCCCAGTCTGGGGCTTTTCCCAGGAAGAAGTCACTGAGGGTAATGTTGTTGTGGAGGCAATGCTGGCTGTGTGCGGAGCATGCCTGTCCATGCCTTCTCACTTGACCCTGATGTGTGAGCTTTATGGCTTCCCATTCCCAGTCTAACAGACTGAACATCACGACATGATCCTGGGATCTGAGCAAAAAGTTAGAGGGAGGCTTTGGGGGGATGGCAGGGAGGAGTGCTGGGACTGCACAAAAAGGGTGGGACTGTGAGAGAACATCGGTGTTAGTATTTACACAGAAAACTGCAGTAGCCTTGCAGGGCTGTGGATGCCAAGAGAAGTGGCCATAAATCACACCCTGACACCCTGCAGCTCTTCGGCAGCTGAAATGTGCTTTTAACCCTGCACTGGCAATTCCCGTCCTTGGAGCATCTGTGGCAGAGCAGGAAGCTTGTCTGGATGGCCCTGCGGGTGCATGAAGAGGAGCGCTGTGTCTTGTGGCGCACAGGGCAGCCTCACCCCTGCCAGCCCCTGTGTGGGAAGGACTCTGCTAATCCCAGCTCTGCCATTCCAGTGGGAATTCTGGACATGAGGTGGCATCCGATGAGTTATAGGAAAATGTGTTTGGGCTAAGTGCGTGTGTGAGAGAGAAAATGGGTTGAAGTCAGGCAACACCTTGCTCCGATCTCTGTCAGTAGAAGTTCTGCTTCACACCTCTGCCCACCTAATTGCTGCTCTTGCCTGTAGCCAGGCATGCTGAGTGTCCTCTTGATTTGTCTTTGCAGTTCTTCACTTGCCTGGTGATCCTGTTTGCCTGTGAAGTTGCGGCTGGCATTTGGGGATTCGTCAACAAAGACCAAGTAAGACAACTCAAAAACCTGCGTTTGTGGGACTGGGAGGCTGGGGCAGAACCGCAGCAGATCCCGGTGTGAGCTGTTTTGCTCACAAGCTGCTCCCGGACTGAGTCACGGGGGCTTGGATTAGCTGTGTGACCCAGGCAGGTCACCTAACTCCTCTTGGCTGGGCTGATGAACTTTAAATGTGAGCACTTGATGGTAGCAGCTGCCACTCACAATATGTAGTGCAATGTCTGGAATAAAAATAACCCTGTCTCGCTCGGGTCTCCTCCTTGCTGCCACAGTCAGTGACCGCATGAGTTGATTCATGTACAAAGTCGTGAAGGAAAGGCATCTGCACAGCCTAGGTGCCAAAGAGCGAACCCAGCTGCGTGGCCCCGATGGGAGGGAATACCGTACAGGGAGAGCTTGTGTCTGTGTTAATGGGATTGCATGGTGCTGCCTGCTCTTTGCCAGTATCATATAACCCACTTGGGCTATTCATCTGCTAGGACTGAGCTCACTGGTGATTGATATGCTGTGCACACGTGAGGGGTAGAAGTGCTGTGTCTGTCCCAGGCACCTGGCGAGGGACTGCTCGGATAAGGTCCTCTGCCTGGAGAGGATAGGATTAGCCAAAGGGCAGGACTGAAAATTGTAGCTTTTCCTTCCCCCTCCGCTCACCTTCCCTTCGCCGCCTTGCTCGCACACGTGCAGAGTTTGGGCTCAAGGAGCAAAACCATTAATGTATGGGAACCACGGCCATGCTGCAGCAAGCAGCGGGCTGTTTGTTGATCACTCAGCCACCGAGGGTGTGGAGGTGAGATGGGGACTACTTGGCAGAGTAGGAGATGTGTTCACCAAGAGAGGTAAGCCAGCTGTGTAAGGAGGTGGTGGCCTGCTCAGCTTTCACAGCGTGTAGGCCACAGGCGACCAGCTCAGCCGTGAGTGGGAACACCCTTGGAGTCATTCACTGGAGAGAGCATGACTTCATGGCAATAAACTCTTCTGTGGCTCAACATACAGTTATGCAGGCAGGGTGCTGTTTCCTAGCAATTTAGGAGTTAATTCACCTTTGCAGAGGGGCTGTGCCTCCCGCACAGGATGTTAGTTTGTGAATCCCGAAGAGTCCAAGATGCGCAACTGAACTGACAGCAAAAAAAGCGAAGCCTGAATAAGGAGGGACCCTGTGGCTGTTGCTTTCCGTCCTGGGGAGAAGGTGCTTGGCCACCTGAGCATAAAGCTGAGAAATTTAGGATTTGCCAATACAAGAGTGGTGGCCTCAACCCCTAAAATTGATTTTGCATTTTGAAGTGAACGGTGGCCGTTTGTTGGCCCCAGAAGCTTTTGCAGCCTTGGTGATGAATGGGCTGTTTGGGAGGCCCCGCTCATAAGGCAGGCAGCTTCTCCCGCCTCAGCTGGGGCACCTGGGGCGCAGCGTGGGCTGGGAGGGAAGCGCTGAATGATCCCAGCCGCTGCGAGCTGCTCCCGGTGGGGACTCCGTTCCACCTGGGTTTGCAGCCCCTTGCGGGGACAGTAGTCTTCTGCCGTGTGGGCACAGGGTGCTCCTGCACAAAAGCTGAAGGCAGTCTGTCCCTCAGCCTGCCTGCTTGGAGATGCTTTAGATACAGGATGGGGAGGCAGGGGGGAGGCAAGAAGAAGCAGGATTATTTTTTTCCACGTACCAGAATCGGATGTTTTGATCGGAGAACATCACCCTCCAAAGCAAACTTTTTTGAGCAGTGATGGAGAAATGCTGGGATAATTGACTGAAATCATGCTCCTTCTTGCTGCAGTTTCTTTTTTCATGCGCTAATCCAGCCTTCGCTGTCAAGAGCAGATGTTCTGGGAAGCATTTTCCCTTTTGTACGTGCTTGTATTTTTTCCTTTTGCTTCTCTTGCATGTCCTCCTTTCATCTGTCTCTCCCAAATTATTGGAGGGTGTTAGAGGAGAAGCCGCAAGGCCAGTTTCCCTGAAAATGAAAGAGTTACTGCATTGTGGAGCTGACCCCCATGGGTGGCTGCAGTTTACCAGCCCAGGTGGCAGGGCTGGCGTACCGATAAGGCTTCTCATATAACCATTTACAGGATGGGGGACCCAGCCAGAGTTTGACATCCATCTGAAAGCACCTAAGCTGCCCAACCCAAATGATCCACCTCATGCAGCTGGAGTGTGCAATCTTTTCCAAATTCCTGCCATCCCCTCGAAGCCAGACAGCAAGCCAGGGTGCTACAGATGGCCTTGCTTGTGCACCCCACCTCCTCCTGACCTCCTCAGAGTGTCCTCCCTCAGCAGCCTCGGTGGGAGTTGTGTTGCCTGCTTGTTTTGTCTCCATATGTCAGGTAGTTCAGGACAAGCTGTCTCTGCGTTCCTGAGCCCAAGAGCAGATCCACGTGGGCTGAAGGCTGTCTCAGATCTTGGGGTTCACCCTCCAGGCCTTGGCAGTTTGGGCTGCTAGAGAGAGCTCGTGGAGCACTCCGGCTGGCTAGTGGATGAGGTTCTCAATATTTGCTGCTCTTAACATGCTGTAGCTGGCGGGACGTGAGCCTTATGAAAGGCAGGCCTTTCTTCACACACCTGTGCAAGTAAACGGGGTCCAAATCTATTTAAAAACTGCTCGCCCACCTGCGAGTGCCATTAGAGGGAGCATGCCCCCTTCGGGCACGTCTGCTGCGTGGGTTACCTCCTTCTCTAGCTGAAAGGGAGTTTTTCCCGTCTTTCCTAGATAGCCAAAGATGTGAAGCAGTTCTATGATCAAGCGTTTCAACAAGCGCTCATGGCAGAGTCAGACGCGAGCAACGGGAAGGCTGTAGTGAAGACCTTTCATGAAACGGTAAGATGTCAGCAGTCTTGCTGCACGCTCTGCTGGGGCTGCTGCGGTTGGCCAAAGCAGCCGCTGGTGGATGGGACCCCCCTGCGGGCTGCGAAAGCCACCCAGTTAACTTCTGCGTGTGGTTTGTCAGTGGGTAAGTGGTGACGCGCGACTGTCACTGCACATAGACTGATCCTCCCCACCGAGGCAGAGGCAGTAAGTTGAACTACAAGTCCTCAGGCAGGGAATGAAGGCAACCCTGGATTTTTTTTATGCTTAGGAGCAAACTGGATCAAATGTGTTCTAAGCACTGTGATTTTGCTGCCTGCTTTCCAAGCTCTATGTAGAAATTTCCATAGGGGTTCCTTGCAGCCAGAGGAAATGAGAGTGTGGGAGGAAGGAGAATTAAAAATGTGGGTCAGGAAAATGAATGGGAAAAGCAGGATCTAAAGCAGCTGGTGCTACATGCAGGTCTTAGCCTGTCAAGTTTGCTGTCCTTACACTCAAGAAACAGAGTTGTGCCCTCTTCGGTGTTCTGTCCTTCGCACTGTGCTGGGAAGTCTGGCCCGAGCTCTGATGAAGTTGCTTTTCATTTACCTCAGCACCCCTGGTTTAAGTAAAATTCAGTGGAAGAAAACTGTTGCTTTTAGGAACTAATCCTGATAACTCCTCTGCTCAGCAGGAAACAAAATCTCTGGGGAGAGTTGTGTTCACTGTCCTCCAGGATACCAATGCCAGACCTGTCTGGGACTATTGTAGGAAGTAGCTGCATTGCATGGAAAGAAAAAAAATTAATTTGGAGATTTATATCCCCCCTCCCTTGTTTCCCCCTACAAGATGGTCTTAGGTGGCTTCAAGGATGTTTAACGGTGGGGAGAGCATTGCGTGAGTGTTTGCAGTCTGCTAATGCTGGGGGGTTTGGGGTTTGTTTGGGGTTTTTTTTCTTTCTCTCTCTCTCCATGTAGCTGGACTGCTGTGGTCCTGACAATGTAGTAGCAGCTGTCACTCCTGTTTGGAGAGATGACCTCTGCCCGAAGAAGGACATCCTGAAAAGCCTTATTGAGGTAGGCACAGCTGCGCGTTGCTCAGCACAGCTTCTGCGAGGAAACTCAGCTGCCAGGGAAACTTGGGGATTTATTGGGAATTAGGTAAAGGGTGGAGATTTCATTTATTTGTGGGTGGCGTAGAGAGCTGTCAGAGGTTCCTGTCAGTTCGTCCTTTGCTGTTCCCGCTTGAGGGGGCTGGCAGGTGTGGAGGGGTGAAATCTGGTGGGAGGTCCTAGAGCCAGGACCCATGGATGTGAGCAGGACCAGGGACCTGCCTTTCTGGTTGCTGGGGATGGGTGACGGGAAAGCACCCTCTCTGACCAGCATGCTTCTCTGCTTCAGTCCTCAAGCTGCCACAAAAAAATTGATGAGCTGTTCTCTGGGAAGCTGTACCTGATTGGTATCGCTGCCATCGTGGTTGCCGTGATCATGGTAAGTGTGACTGCGTGGTGTCCTGCTGTTGGGGGATGTGGACAAGCCGCCTTGGGGTGCCCTGGTCCTGTTCTGGCTGGGCTGGATCCATCCCTCTCCAGATGCTTCTGCAGCTTGGCGCGCAGCACCAGCCCTCTGTACCCCAGCTGCTCTGGGACATGGCAAGACCAGGGGCTTCATCATCCCTCCAGGGGATTGGGACGTCAGGGCAGGCGCCCGGGGAGCGCAGTAAAGCAGGAGCATCTGCAACGCCATCCAGAAGGGCAGAGCACCATCAGCCTTCCTGGCTGCCTCCAACACCGCACGTTTCTCGGGCTGCTGTATTTTGTCACTGGGGTCTGCAGTGGGAAGGGATTTGCTTTCTTTGCCACGGTGGGTTTGCTCCCCAGTGAGCGGTGGGTGGCGTGGGCTGGTAGCCTAGCGCCTGCCCAAAGGCTGGGCTGTAATGCTAGAGGGATTCTGAGCATTTGCTGCAGCTTGCAACAGTACCACCACTGCTGTCCTCGAGAGAGGGGGGGAACATCATCTTATCTCGAACTGGCCATCTCCTAATGAAAACAGCAGCAAAGACACAGCGTCTCTGCCCTTATCTCTGGCATGACAGTGTTTATGTGGAGTGGGGGACCTTGGGAGAGGGGGGAGCTCCTGCATCATACTGGCAGGTGCCTCACTGGTGCCCTTGTGTCTCCCAACAGATCTTCGAAATGATCCTGAGCATGGTGCTGTGCTGTGGCATAAGGAACAGCTCCGTCTACTGAGCCGTGAGAACTGGGGGAGGGGAAGGGGGGAGCAGGGCAGACGGCGCTAGAGGGGACCCCAAGTGCCACCAAGTGACCAGGAGACATTTCAACAAAAGACAAAAAAACCTATGTATATAAATACTTCCAGTATTACCATCCAGTACTTATCATTTTTATTTTTAAGTACTTTTTTTTTTTAAAATAAATAAAACTTTCCCGTATCCTTGTGGCTGAGTTAGTTACACATCAGTTTTGTGTGATGGGGAAAGCTGCCATAGCAGCAGATCGAGTCCTTCCTCCCACTTCCACAGCCCCCGTAACTCAGAAATAACGCTGGTGGAAGATGTGCAGAGGAGAAGGCTGCAGCCTGTTACCGGAAAACTTTGCCTTGGTTTTTACTCTCTTATTGAACACCAACTTTTTTTTATATATGTAATTGGATGCTGAAGCAGAATTTAGCATTTTTGTTCATTTGTACTTATCTTTTCCTACCATCACCCTGACTCCCTGGCGTTTCCAAGCTGTCTGTAGGGAAGCCTGGCTGACTGCCCAAAACCTGGGAGAGAGGGAGAGGAGAGGAAGCAGCCCCGTCACCTGGGCGCAAGTGTCCTGGAGGAAATGCAGGCACATTGTTCCTCTCCGACCTGTTTGTATTGTAGGTCAGTCCTCTAACAGAAGTCACGCTTAATTTTTTTTACTTTCTGAAGAGTCGGAATGTTTTTGGCTTTTTGTTTTTTGTGGGGTTTTTCTTGGGGCTATAACTTCATAAACTGGCTCATTTCCATTGATTCATTATGTTGAAGGAACAGTGGCTGGGGGTGAATTTTAGTCCCAATTTTTCAAATATAACAAACTGAATATTGTCGCTTTCTAACTTCCTTCAATGTTCCTTTATAGACATATGGTTTTGGGAAAGTCTAGTTCAGAACTAAGTTTCCGCTGTTAAGCTAATGCTTGCATACAAATGATACTAGAAAAATGAAGAAAACATTTTTTTTCTAAAGAAAAAAAAAAAAGTCTTTAACCTTAGAAATCCTGCATTTATGTACTGCAGGATGATGCTTGGGGGGTGCCCAGCCATATGCATACACATTTAAAATGTCATCTTAGCATCACTCTCTTGTTCAGTGAAGCTTTCGTTACTTACAGCATATTGTCGCACACTGTAACATTGCTGGGAAATTTTCATAACCTGATTTTGGGAAAAAAAAAAAAAAAGTTTATTTTTAAGACCTTCCACTTCCAGTTACATCAATGGCAGGAGATCAGCTTATCAAAGCCAGGGAATTCAGGATTTTAGATCGCACTAGTTAAAACGCTTTCTTGTGACCTGGTAAGCTTTGATTGCCAGTTTGATGTATGTGGCTTCTGTTGTATGCCACGCCATTACCATGTAGATAGAGGGAGAGAGTGACCCAGGAGCTATGTAATAAAATCAGAGCGTCTCTAAAAAGATTATATGTATAGTTCTATAGATATATATTTTTAAGCAAAGCCTTTTCCTTAGCAGTAGGGGCACTTGAGCTGGGAATGATAGTATCTCTCAGCTCTTTGCCACCTCGAAACAGGTAAGGGGAGGAGTTGAAACCAGTGATCATCTTCCCCACTTCAGGAATACTTCTGTTTCTTCAAGTATTTCGCTCTCCCCCTTTGTTGCAGTGAAGAGCTTCAGATCAGATCAGGAGGGAGACCCGCAATCATTTTAAACTACTACCTTGTCCACTGCATGTGGCTGCCGTGGCCTTTGCCGCTGCTGGATAGGAAATTCCTGCACTGGGGCAAACTGATCCGTTTGGAGGCTTTTCTCCCCTTCCCCTCCCCCTGCTTTCCTCTTCCTGCCTTTTAGTATATAGGGCCTTTTAAAAAGTATATAGGTAAATATATATATATCAAGTTGTGCTGGGTAAGAGGAGGAAGTGCTTCAACAGAACTTCGGATTGAGGGGTTGGACAGGGAAGGATTCAGCCTTAGAAATAGCCTTAAAGCAACACTGCCCTGAATGTCCACGTTGTGCACTTCGAGAATGAGATGAGGTTTTGCAGTAGGTAACCCCTTCCCGGGCTCCCCAGCATAGCTCCTTCAGGTCATCTACTCTGGTGTGTGGCTATATGTATATGCATCAACCAAGCATGTTTGTTTACATATATGTGCATCGGGATTGTTAGCATACAGAATGGATGTGTAACTTGCTGCCTTTTTTGTTGACTGTTGATAAATGTGTATAAATATGCCGTTAAGCATTTCAGTTCTGTTTTCTTTCCTTATACCGTATTTTTGATACTGTTCAGTATTCAGTTGATGCTGTGTATGTAGCTGGAGCTCTGTTTGAAGACGGACTGGGTACGGACTGGGTCTCGATGCAGGTCAGGTGTGCCCATGGACAGTGTAGCTTTAGGGGCCTGGGTTGTCCCAGGCGGCAGCACTGGGGAGAAAGTGGTACTTGGAGTCTGAGAGCTGTGGGAGGAGGAAGGGCAGGGCGTGTGCTCAGACCGTGTCCCACACAGGCTGCACTTGCTCTTCGGTTCGTTTCAGAGGTGGCTTGTACCTGTGAGCAGCTCCTGAGGCAGCTCCCTGGGCCACCTCCTGTGCCTGTGGCTGCTGCGGGAAAGGTGCTGCGGGAGGGTAACAGCCAGCGGCCAGGAAGGTCGTGGGAGGGGGCGGATGGAGTTTTGCAGAGGGGGTAATGTTTCCTGCAGAGTTACTCACTGAGGGGCCCCATGTTCCGTGGAGTGGTCATCAGCTGTAGCAGGATGCTCAGTCCTGGGAGAAGCGGGACAGAGAGGAACTGTCATGCTCAAGAACAACGAAGTAGCTGAGAAACCCTCACAGAAAAAAGCCACCCGCTTGGGTCTCCTCCAGCCTGGTGTCCTGTGAGGCTGGGCCTGAATTAAACTGAACTAGAGAGGGAGCTGTGAAGGGCTGAGGGGACTCGCCCTGTTGCAAGCACCAAGATCCAAAAGCGACAGTGCTGTTCCGCCAGCTGGTTGGTCCGAAAGCTGGCTGAGGTGAAGGGGGGAAAAAAACCCACTAGGCAGAACCCCTGCCCTGCCGCAGACCTTCTCCTGCACACCTGCACATTCGTGTGTGCAGCATGGGGCTCTGTCCTGCTCCTCTCCACACCCCCAAAAATCAAACTTGAGGATGAAATTGTGGGCTATAAACACAGCCCCCTCCCTCTCCAGGGAAGCATCCTCCTGGAGCTAGTGACAGCTGAGAAAGCGGCTGTGAGCTGAAGCGAGGAGGAGGAGGAGGAGAGGCTGGCGGGGAGGAGGAGAGTCAGTTGTAGAGGTCTGAGTTCAAAGACCACATCAAAAGGTCAAACAGAGCCGCTGACAGCTTAACTGAATGCTTGGGATTTTTTCATAGTGGAGCATGCCACAAAGCAGTGTGTTTAACTTCTTTCTGCCTTTTTTTTAAAAGAAATGAAACAAAAATCAATTTAATAAACATTTCTCATAGTGTGCATAGTGTGATGAACTGCTGCAGTTTTACAGCCCGTTAACCTTGACACCAGGATGCTTTGTGAACCGGGCATGGGTTTTTCCAGCCTCTGGGAGGGGGGCCTGTGGGCAGGCTGGAGACGCATCCAGAATGGTGCTGAGGGAAGGCAAAAAGGTTGCTTGCCGGCAGCAGCGGCTGCTGCTGCAGCTGTCCCCTGCCTCAAGGGAAGGGGGGTACAGCTGTAGGGGAGCCAATGTGGATTGCAAGATAGGGTGACTGTGCTGAAATTTAGGGGGGCTGCGATGGCAGCACTGCACAAGCTCGAGGGGCTTCACCTGAAGTGACTGAAAATGGCCCAAAACGCCCCATGCTGCCACCCGGCCAGGAGTCGCTCAGATTTTTGTGGATGATCTGGTAGTGCCACCGCCGCTGCCGCTGCCTGCCCCTCCGCACCGTCTGGGGAAGCCTGGCTGAGAGCGAGCAGGGAGGCCAAGTGCTGTGATCCCACAGCTGCCAGCCTGTCTGCCCTGCCGTGAACTCGCTGTGGCTGAAGCGGGCCTGTCCTGTGGTGGCCACCAGCATCGCCATCCCGGTATGGAGCGGGGGGATGCTGGGCCAGGGAGAGCGCTGCCACAGGGCAAGGCAAGCCCTGCTCCCGGCGGCTGTGCCCTGCTACCAGACCGTGCCCATCTGTTGTTCTTTCACTTGTTTATCTGAATGTTAATGGAGTCTGACATAATGACTTCTGGAAAGAAAAAAAGTTATATTTAAAAACAATAAAAAAAACCAAAAAACAAAGCAAACCCCCTTATTAGTGGCTTTTTAATGATGTGTTGTCAGCTCTTGTTTCTTTCCGTTGCCTACAGATTTCTGCCACGTCTTCCAAGGGAACAGGCTTGTCTCATTCTTGTATTCAAGCAAAATTTGGGCTGCAGGGAACACAGTCCTTAGCTGACCCTCGAGGTGGTTTCCCATGAATGTGATGCTCTTTGCTTTATGCCTTCAAACATGTGGATTGTGGTGCTGTGTTGTTGCTCCAGATGGGGATGAAATTATTCCTGCCTCTGGAGCTAGGATTAAGCTGATGCGAGTCACTGTCGGAGACAGGCTGGCGTCGTTCAACAGGGGGAGAAACGATAGTGGAAACACTGGCAAAGCCCAGCGCGTTTGGCACCCAGGGCGTGTGCCTCGGGGGCTCAGCCTGGGAGCTGGGATCTAAACGCAGTGCCCCCCCCACCCCCACCCCCCCCTTTGCACCTCAGGTCTGAGCGTTAACACTGATGTGCTGGAAGCAGGAGTTGTATGTGATGCTCGAGTGATCCACTGGGAGAGGACTGGGCAAATCAGGCCCCGATCAAGGTCCCTGAAGCGAAGGGGTCCTGCCCCGTGGGAGCAGGGGCAGCAGAAACCACTGTGGGGGGGAGGGGTGGGTGCAGCGCTTCCAGCCCGCTTGTTCTCACGTCGCACCAACACCCCTGGCTTACGCTTCTCTTAAATCATTTTTCTCCAGGGGTCTGAAGGACTTGGAAAGTCACTGGAGATGTTACTGTGGACTTCCAATTCCAGAAGTACAGCTGTGGAATTTATTAATTATTTTTTTTTGTGAAACAAGAATTTTCACAAAATAAAAATATAGACGTGCATTTTCATAAGCTAGACCAAGCTGGGATTTTTTCCAGTGGAATTCTTTTCCTCCTGCCTCCCAAACTGTTTTTTAAAAAAAATCCTCTAGACTGTTTCAAACGAGAAGTTTTGGAGGTATTTTGTGCTTTGGCGAGCTCTGTTTTGTAAGCCTCTCTGGACTGTGTGTTGTAAGTAGCAATGTGCCTGTTTCCTACTAAGACAGCTGTGGCCGACGTGTAAATTGCCTACGTCCACTCCCTGCTAAGAGGTTGTGTAAGCTTTAATCAAGACTCGCGGTGTTCCCACAGGAGGGGAAGGCCCAGCCAGCTCCCCCGTGCAGGAGCCGGCTATGGCAGAGGTTTCTGTGGAGGAAGGCAGCCTCGCCGCTGGACCCTGGCCGTGCCCTCCCGCTGCCTGCCAGCTCCCCGCGCCAGGCCCAGCCACGAGGGATGTGGCAGACAGTGGCTGTGCTCACATTCCCGCTCCGAAGTGCCCCGTGCTGGGCATGGCAGCATGGCAGCATGGCAGCATGGCCCCTCCAGCTAGGGAGAGGAGGAGGGCGTTTCAGCTCCAGGGCAAGCTGCTGAGGCGGTAAATTTCAGCAACCTCACTTACTGGCAGCGCCACGGCAGGGCTGGGAAGCTGTGCCGAGAGGAGGCGATGGCAGTCCAGCCCCCAGCGAGGGAACATCTGCCACCGGCGGGTGCTGAAGGCACAGGCTGGAAGCCCCCCGGTGCGGTGGGTACTGCAGCCCTGGCTGCCCCTCGCAGTTTCAGCCCGGGGAGCGCCCGATGGCTGCACGGGGCAGAACCTGAGCAGGAGGGTGCAGAAGCGCAGTTCCCGTGCGAGCGCTTCGGCTGAGCTCTGGCGGCTCGTCTGGCGCAGGCGGCCTGGCACTGTCGCTTCGGAGCCCAGGGGCCTGCAGCAAACAGAAAATGGCTCCAGCTGCTCAACCTGCCGCGGAACGGGAACCCGCGAGGTGTTCACACTCGCAGACACATCAGAGGGTATGCAAACTTTGCAGCCAGGCATGCTAGCATGGACCGCCTGACAGTTCCCACTGGGTTTAGACGACCTAGCTCAAGTGCCAGTGCTTGCCAATAACATTTCTAATAAACATTTAATCACAGTTTTTCCTTTTTTTTAAAAAGGTGGGTTTTGGCCCTGCTTTGCTAGGGAATTCCCTCATGTTAGAGCACAGCTTTGCTGAGTGCCGAAGCAGTGTTGGTGTTAGGCCAGGCGAGACAGTGTGCACACAGCACCCTGCCTGCTGGCTGTGAGTAAACTGCTAGGACTTCCTCCAGCAAGGGTTGGTGGTGGTAAATGTGAGGCCCTGTGTCAGCTACAAAGTTGTGTTGCTTAGTGAAGCTCCTACAGGTTGTGTTCTAATAAGAGGTCTGGGGAGTTTCAGGGTTTTGTGGTTTTCGGGGTTTTTCCTAGTGCTAACGTCAAGGCCCTCAGCTGGTTCCAATAACCTCTTTCAGCCCTTCACTACTGCTGTTAGTATCAGGCCAATGATAGGAAACAAAAAAAAAAAAAAAAAGAGAAGCAAGAATCAGAAGGGTTTTTTTTTAAGTGCAAATATTCAGTAGCCAAATTGAAATGAACAGAGACCTGCACTGGTTTTGTTTCTCTCTAAAGTTTCAAATAATTGCAGTGAGTATTAATTTTTGCTCTTAAATTACTTCAGTGGCCTCCCACACGTGCAGCATCTCTAACAGAAAAGGGGTTGCAGGTTCTCCCCGCAGGTCCTCTCCAGGCCGGCAATAACATTGACACTGTGAAGAATCCAGTCAGTGGGGACCTTCGTGGCCCACCTGCATTAGAACTCATTCCACAGCAGCTAATGTTATGTCATTACCTTAGGGGGGAAAAGCACCAACGTGGGTAAACAGCACAGGAGTAAATCAAACCTCCGTGCGGGTGAGCCAGGACCAAATGAAAGTGCGAAGTAGAACAGGTAAGCGAAGCTTGGTGTGGAGCAGGGGCAGCGAGCGACAAGCACTGAATCCTGGAAATCCATCCCCCGGGGAATTGCCAGGCCATTTGTAGGCTTGCTTTCCTGCAAATGGGAGAGGGAAACTCGGACTGTTTCCTTCAGCCTGTACCTGCTCCGGCTCAGTGTGCCTGCCCTCTCCTAGCAGAGAAGGGTGCAGAGGTCACTGGTGTGCTTTTGCTTTTTGCCTGCAGGAGAATACTCCTTTCCTCCTCACCTCCCCTGTGGAGCTCAAGCATCAGCTGCATGTGGCCGTACCAGACATTTCCATGCTCCTGGGTGCAGGAGATGGTGAAAATGTATCTGATTGCTCTGTCTGGCGTGCAGGATCTGGCCAGCCGCTAGGGAATCGCCTGCCACCTTCCTATAGCCGTGAGGAGAGTGGCCAGTGGTCCCTGCCAGGCGCCTAGCCCAGGCTCTGAGCGCAGCAGCAGCTTGCCGGTGAGCAATGGAAACACCTACTGGATGGGGGCCAAACGGCAGATTTATTTGTAAGAAAGGAGCACGAGGCGCCCAGTAACGGGGCTGAGACTGGTGTGAATCTGCACACACCACCCCCGCGTGCGGGGATGTGCTGGCTTCCTGCAGGCGAAGGAGCCGGCTCCTCGGGGCCTGCGCACCAGATGCGGCCCGCTCGCTTGGATGATGTCCCCGTGCTGCAGCTCAGATCCGCCTTCC
The DNA here is from genome assembly GCF_023634155.1 of Falco peregrinus. Taxonomy (NCBI): domain Eukaryota; kingdom Metazoa; phylum Chordata; class Aves; order Falconiformes; family Falconidae; genus Falco; species Falco peregrinus. Next base: position 2,273,564 of record NC_073729.1, on the reverse strand, counting down.
AGCCCCCGCCCCTCTTCCAGCCACCTTAGTTCATGCTGGCGAGAGGAAAACACTTTACCATCTGTTCGTCTTCAGAGTCTGACTCATAATTTTCATTTCAGCTGTCGCCAAGCAATAGCGAAAATCCCAACACGCCAGCGTATCCACCGCTGCAAACTTGTCTTGTCCTCAGCCACCAGGGACAAAGCAGCTCATCCCCAGTTCTCCGCAGCGTGCAGTACTGAAGCTTCTGCAAAAAGGCAGGAAGGAGGAAAAGGGTGCAGTCAGCTTCTGAAGGTGACCTTGGGCATCAATGTACATGGCCTCCAGGCAAAACCCGAGAACTTGTAGCCTCTGGGAGTGGAGGAATGGGGCTTGTCCCTGAAGGCACACACATCTGCAGGTGATGGAGGTAGCAGAGGTGGCGTTGCCCTCTGCCCCTCTGAGCCCCTCATCTAGCAACTGAACCAGGGTTCACAACAAAACAGTGCCGTTGTTCGCACCGGTCCATGGTGTACCCTGCTTGTCTCCAGCCTTACAAAAACGGGACATGCCTCCGCTTAGTCCACAGCCTTTTCTTGCCTGCTCCTTACTACCCTCAGGGGCTTGCTCGTGGTGTGTCCCCAAGTTGCACAGCACTGGTAACTTCACCTGTGGTTTACTCCTGGCTCCCTTTGCCTGTTTACTACCCTCCTCCTCTCTTCCTGCTCACCTACCAGCAGACTTGTGCTTTCTTTTCTTCCTCCCTCCAGCTGGGAACCCATTTGAATGCCTGTGTCTGTCCTACCATATGTGTATACATTAAAAAACCAAGGATCACCAAATAGGGAAACACCTCTAGAGCTTTTGTTTCAAAAGTACAGCATGACTCCAGCTAGACTGAAGACACTTTGTGCTAACCTCATCATTGCTATCAAATGTATGCCGAACACAGCCCTTGTCTCATAAATTACTGTAGTTAGTAACACTCCGGCAGGCAAAAGGATGTGTTTAAAAACTGGCAATGCAAATGAAGTGGCTGCAGTTTATATTACGAGTGACTCACAGTGAGGCCCTGCTTGAACGGGTGAAGTCTCCTTGGCTGCAGCCCTACCTCCAGCACACCCACCGGCAAAGCAGCCTGCAGCGCAGCAGGGGCAGGATGCTGTGGGGTGTAAAATAAAGAGCCGCTAAAACCAGATGAAGCAGGGCTACACGGTAATTTCTTCTTTTGTTGCAACAGGGTGGCGTAGATGAGCTTTGCTCATACTCCAGGCCTACAGCAAATCCCTCAGAAGAGGTACAGGCACAACCTTTAGAGGCTCAGTGCATTTGCAGGCGTTAATTTAATTTAAGGATGAAGCCCCAGGGCTAGGCAAGGCAGAAAGCGCTGGAGCCAGGGAACCGTGGAGCCGGGCCCGGCAGGGCCACACGCTGGCACAGCCACCAGCACAGCCAACCTTTTTTCCTTAACATAAGGTAAACAAGTTAAATATCGAAGCCACTGGGGAACTGTATTTCCACCGAAAATTTAAACATTTTGCTGAAGGAAGGGGTGGGGTGGGGGGAATCGGGCATCTTTGGCCAACACCAATAAAACATTTTCAGAGTTCTACTTCTCAATGCACACGCAAAAAAATCTTCTTCTGGGACAGAAGATGGAACCTTTTTTTTTTTTTTTTTTTGATGGGTAGTGGTTTTGTGCCCCAAGCGACTTGGGGTTTTGTGGTTGGAAAATAGATACATTAAAAAAAGGAAAAAAGCAAAAAAAACCCCCAGACACTTCCTGCGAGGCTTTCACTGGGGCCAACCCCTGCTTTTCTGATGAGAAAATAAAGCTCTGCCTGACGTGGTTTTTCCGGGCTGCTCAAGGCGGCAGCGCCGTGCCGGCCCCCCACGGCACGGGGCAGCCCGAGGCGCTGCCCGCCGGCCTCAGGCACCGCGGCGGGGCCGGCGCTGCCACCCCCGGCCCCGCACGCTGCGCGGGCTGCGAGCCCCGACCCGGCCCGCACAGCCGGCCGCGCCGGCGCCTCCCCGGCCCCTCACAGGCTGCAAAATGGCGGCCGGCGCGGGGCGCAGTCCGCGGCGCGGGGCGCAGGGACAGCCCGGGCCAGCAGCGCTCCCGCACGCCCCGGCTCGCAGCACGTCCCCTGCCGGGGGGAGCGGCGGCGGCGGCGGCAGCTGCGGGCTGGAGGAGAGGGGGCGGGGCGGGCCGTGAGGGGCGGGGCGGGGCGGGGCGGACACCCCGCGCTTCCCGCCCTTTCCGCGCCGTTTTGCCTGCTGGGAGCGGCCGGCTGGGACTCGGTGTCCCGGCGTGCCCCGCGGCGGGAAGCGCGGGCGGCCGCTGCGAGCAGGCGCTGGGCCCGCGCCGTCCCGGGGTACGGGCCGCTTCCCTGCCGCGTCCCCGCCGGTTCGCGCTGTGGGCTCTGGGACGGCGGCAGGTTGGCGGCCTCCCGGGGCGGCGCCGAGCGGGAGCGGCGGTGGGGTGGCCCCAGGCGCCCCCGTGTCGAGGAGGAAGGTGTGGGGCCAGCGGAGGGTGGCAGCCCCCGGGGGCGCAGAGGCCTGCGGGGGGATGTATCCGGCGGGGTCCCGGCCCGGGGAAGGGAGCTGGGCCCCGGGCGGCCATGCAAGGCGGCCGGGACGTTGGGCGAGGCCGTGGGCTCCGTGGCTTCCCCCTCCCCGGGGCGGGAGCCCGCCGGCGCTGCGAGCCCGTGCCCCGGGGCTGCGGCCCTCCCTGGCGCTGGCCGGCCTGAGGCGTCCCCAGGCACCGCGCCGGTGTTGGCAGGCCTTGCTGTAGGGCTGTCTGTGGCGAGTTGCTCGTGGGCTTGGGCCGGCATGACTGGGGCCTCTGTTTTCCTCACAGGCCGCACGAAGACGCGCAGAGTGTATTTGAGTAAGACCAGGATGGAAAAGTCCAATGGGGACCTGCCCATCCAGAGAGACGCCATCCTATCTGAGCTGTGCTGCGAGCACGTCACCGGAACGCACTTGTGAGTCTGGGGCGCTGTAACGGCACTGTGTTTGGCTGCTAATGCTGTCAAGGCTAAAATACCTCTTCCTTAGGAGCAAAATGTTTCCTTTCTGTGTTACAGCCCTCAGATGAGGTACCCTGGTTCACAGCCCGTGATGCAAGCTTACGGGGCCATCTGAAAGCTTTTAGTCAGTTATGTGCTTCAGTGTATCTTTTGGGTTGCAGTCATTACTTTTTACGTGTTACAAAACTAAGAAGAATGTGTGGTTTTCAGATGATGATTTCCCATTTAGGGGTTACACTGGGGGCAGTTTTCAGAAGCAGTCAGCAGACACCTGTCAAAGACAGTTTACATGGAGTACAGCCCTCTGTTGAATTCCTCAGATGTTTCCTTTACATTTTAGTGCCTTGTGAAGATCTGTCTCCTAACTGTGAATATGACCTTTCTTTGAAAACAACTCTGTGGTATCTATATAGGGCCTTGGTAATTAGGAGCACTTAGTGTTTGCAGTGCATAACTATTATTTTTATATTTTCTTAGCTGCATTTAATACTGTTCATTTGGTAATGGTTTACTGCACATGCAAGTTACAGTTTTGATGTTTTTAAACCTCTCTTCTGTTCTGCGGAATAGGGTTGGCAGTGTGAATGTGGAGTCTGAGTAAACAAGGTAGTGCGTGCCTCTCTGGGCTGCGTCTTGTTCTTTTGCCAGAAATCCAGCAGTATCTGCAGGCTTGTAGATCAGCATGAGTCTGCGTCAGATTTAGAACTGTTCTGCAGCTTTGGATGATTCAGGGGGAAGGAATTATTTTTAAAACTCACTTTAAAACTGCATTTCCAGTATCATGATGGAAATGTTTGTTTTCTAGGGTGGAAGTGCAGAGATCTTTGGTGGCTTTAACTGACCCTCAGGAGGGAGAGCTGACTCAGTCTCAGGAGAAAGTGAGTGACTAACAGACTTTCCATGTCTGTTTACTGCATCGTTTCAGAAGAACCTATAATTAGATAGTTGAGCTTATTCTAATAATACATTAGAACTGTTTCTGTAATTCATGTTCTGGTGAGTTGAACTGCAGTGCGTGTTTGCCAAGACTTGTTTTGATTGCCTAGCAAGTGTGATTGCCAGCCGCCTTGTTTCTGCAAGGTTCCTTTGAGCAGGTGACAGAGCAAGTCAGGTATTGCAGCTGCTGCTGGAAGCCAGGCCTCAAATCGCGCTGCCTTTTTACTAACTGAAGGGCTGGCTTGCACAGACCATTCGTTGCATCCTCCTCTTGTTTCTATGCACAAGCATGGCACGTGTGATTAGTCTTTTTAATCTGGTGGGATTGATTTCTTGAGCTGGATTGTCTTATTATTCTAGGAATCTAGTAGTGACGTGAGAGCTTAAACCCAAGGGAGGAGTGGAGCTTTAAATTGTGTCACTTTAAAGGAATCCTGAAACTGTAGCCCCGATATTTTTGTGGCTTCTCTGCTGCTGATCTCAGTCATAGCGTCCTTTGTAATGGGTAGAACATGATGATTATTGCAACAGGAGGTACAGTGGCTCACACAGTAAAGGATCGCAATGGCCAAAAGAAAGTGCAAGAGATTAGGATGTGCTTTTGTGGATTTATACAGCATAAACGAGAGGTGTCATTTGGGGAGGTTGTTGCTGCCTCTTGGAAGATGTGTAAGACAGTTATGGGGTGTTCAGATTTGCTCAGAAACTTTGTGCCCATCTTTTAGTAGTTGGACCTGCTGTAACCTTAATGAAATTTGGTATGTGGCGCAGTTTTTAATTACCTCATATTCTTGTATTGAGTCTTGTGTAAGTCTTTAATTTTAATGTGCATTTGTTTTTTAAATCATGTTTTTGTTTGAAGCTAAATCGCTCAGGAATCCCTGAAGTACAGCTGCCTGTTATATTGCAGTAGTAATTATTTTGCTGGCATAGCCTCATACTTGGTCCTTATTTTACAGTTGAATTTTTATGCTCCTTTGTATTCTAGGCACTGAACTCACTGGGCATTTGGCAAACCGTATTTGCAGCTGCCCCTGGGCCTGCACCAAAGGCCCCAGCGAAGTGACAGCTTGACGATGGCAGATCAGGATGCAGGCGAGCCCTTTCGGGGGTTGGTGGCTGGTGGTGCCACGGACTATGAAGGCACTCTGCCCTCAGACACAGCGTCGCTCAGCGATTCAGATTCCGATGATTTGGGGTTAGCGGATGAAGCGGAAGTTGATACGATATCACCTGAGGAGCCATCTGTAGATGATGGGGATTACAGATCCAGGGAGACTCCCGACTCTCTGCACAGCAGTCGCAGATCTCCTGTCCAGCCCTTCCATCTGAGGGGCATGAGTTCTACGTTCTCTCTCCGTAGCCAGAGCATTTTTGATTGTCTGGAAGAGGCAGCCAAGTTGTCTGTGCCCTCGATGCCTGAAGATAACATTGTTGATGGGAGGTTTAAGCGTCCCTTGCCTCCCAGCACAGCCTCAGGTAACGTGGTTCCACAAAGCCTGGGAAAGCAGGCCAAAGCTGTGCAGGCTCCCAGAGCCTCTCCTGCCGTGCCTGACTACGTGGCACACCCAGAGCGCTGGACCAAATACAGCCTGGATGGTGTTTCAGAGTCTAGTGACCAGGCTAACCAGGCCGTGGCCATGGAATTTCTAGAGGATCTGAAGAAAAGAGGGGAGAAACAAGATGGCTATACCCCGTACTTCAACCAGGACCCTTCCAGCTGTGGGGCTGGGAGGATTGTCTTCACCAAACCAGCAAAAAGGGGCGTTGATGGACTGGAAAAGAAAACATCCGCAGGGGAGGATCCTAGGAAACACATGAAAACAGATCTGCAAGGAAAATGTCTGAAGACGACTGATGACTTGAGGGAGGAGAAGATAGAGCTGGGGCACCTGGGTGGTGGGAGTGGAAAGGTGACAGAGGAGGAGGAGTGTGTGATGCCAGGGGACCTCAGTACAGAAGGTGCAAGGTTTGGTGGTGCAGGTGAAGAGCCATCGGTGGAAACGGTTGGATTCCATTGCAGTAAGAAGAAGAATAGGAAAAATTTCCGGCCTAAAGTAGACGGTGAAGGGGAGGAGGAGGAGTCCTGAAGGATGTAGCACATTGGAGACATCCAAGGACTTGTATTGCCTTTGGATGTATTTTGGTTTTTTCCTCTGAATTTTTTTCTGGTCTGGAAACCCTGTGATAGCTTTTTGTCTCATGGTTTGCATCGTAGCCGCCAAGAACACCTTCCATTGTTGGATAAAACACACTCCAGGCTTCTTATTTGGGAGACATCTGAGCACGGGATAGCTGCATCCTCGCAGGAGAGCACGAGGTGTGCTTTGTTTGCTGCAGCGGCTGCCTGGGGCTTGCTGTGCCGCTGAAGTGGCCAAGGAAGAAGTGAAGGCTCAAAGGCTGCAAGGCATCCTATTAACCCCGGTGTCTAGAGCTGTTCCCAAATCCTGTAGAGCCTTTGAACAAAGGTGACGAGCTCATTAAGTAGAGATTTTTAAGCAATGAAAATAAAGCCTAGTCTGCCACTAGATGTGACTTCTTCTGGCCCCGTCCCGGGCAGGAAAACCTTTGCTTTTTAGTACATCCCTCTCTCTTACCATCGAGGGTGCAAGAACAACAGCGCCCAGCTGTGATCTGGAGGGCCCAAGTAGGAATGGGCAAACCCAGTATTATTTTTAAACGTTGGATTAATATTTACCTTATTTAGCATCACACAATAAGGATTTTAAACCCCTTCCTGCGGAGGGGTACAACTGTGGATGCGTCCTGGTGGGGACACGCTCAGGGTGGCTTCAGTGGCATCTCACCATGTTGGGTGTTGGTCAGAACTTGCAACAGCTTCTGCTGTGAAGTTGGGCAGCAGCTCTGCCTCAGGCGGGCGATTCTTGGCCTGCACACCCGTATGTGTGCCGGCAGTGCTGCTCCCGTGCTGGCTGCGTGCGGGTGTGCTGGGAGTGCGGGGCTTATGCTGCCGCTGGGTACTTTTTGTACTTTGGGATTCAATAAACTTGCAGTTGTAGCTTGATTTCTTCATCTGAGCCGTGTGATGAATGCAGCTGTGGGAGTTTTAACAAACAATCAGTTGATTTGATTTGAGAATTGTCTTGAAGATCTTGTGGAAAGCTACTCTGAGCTTACCATTGGGTAACTTCTCCCTTGAGTCTTACATTTTAGAATCTAAACCTGGTGTGTTAAAATGTTAGATCATTTAAATATATATATATAAAATCACCTCATGGGATGCATCACATTGTAATGAATGTCAAATATAATAGGTTTTCACACAGAACATTAATAAATTTTAGAAATAAGGTTGGAAAATTCAATTCTTTGAAAGGTTATATGATTTGAAATTCAAATTAGCGCAGGTCAGTTTGGACTGACGTTTTTTTGCCAGTGTTCCAAATTAACCAGCCCCGACAGAGTATTTATAACAGTGTAGTGGAATGTTGCTGCTTCAGTTGGTGACCTCTGCCGCTCCGAGGGCGGTGGCTTCCCCTGGAGGGGGGTCGGCATCTCCCGGTAACTGGCTGGTGGGGCCCAACCCTTGGGGCATTCCTGTGCAAACAGACGCATCATTTGGCAGCACAAGGAGAGAACGGTGTGAAACGAGTAACGCTGCTCCGGCTCTCCATGTTCACCCTTGGATTTTCAAAGCGGAGTGTGTTTTGTTAGGGGTGTACAGTTTGATGCACGTTGATTCACCAGCTCCCTGCTAAATGCTGCAGTCGTTCCAGTGCCTGTGAGTGGGACACAACAATTTCAAACGGATAGATTTAGGTTTCCTGCAGATAATTAACGTGTTGATTGCAGTTAAAATAGTAGCTGTTTTGGAGTAGAGGCTGGTGCGGAGAGCAGGGCGTGCCGCTTGTAGGGTGTGTGTTACAGCCGAACAAAAAGTGTGGCTGGGTACAAACTGGGAGGTTTTACAACTGCTGCCGGCCGGGGGTGAAGGGTGCTCCTGCCCTGGCAATGGGGCTGCAGGCCTGGGGCACAGCTGAGTAAACTGGACAAATGCCTCATTTATGAAGGCATCATAACAAAATTAATATCTACTAGTAAGAGACTCACTTTGGAAGGGTTTTTTATCAGAGCTGAGGTTTTATTTTTTTTCTGCTTCTGGTAACAAGTGACAGTCAGTTGAAATTCCTAGGGAATTTCTTGCCAAGCATTCTTGCTCTAAAGTCTCTTTAAGTGATTTCTTTCCCCCCTGGCCTTTGGGAGAGAAAAGTAAAGTGAAACCAGAAGCGCGCCTGGGTGCCGGTGGGTGTCTGAGCCCTGGAGAGGGAGCGCCAGCAAAGGAGTGGTGAGTGCAGTCGGGGGGGCTGCAAGAATCCCACAGCTGTCAGGGTTAGGGCAGCCCCGCAGCCCGAGCCCTTTCCTCTGGGAACTTCCTGGTTTTCCTTTCCCAGCAGCTGGGAAGCAGGCGCGTGCTTGCCCGGCCAAGGGGGCAGCCGGCTGCGGTGGGTAAGCGATGGCCCCTCCAAAGGGACTGTCCCTTGTGCAGCCACGTGTGGGACTCGACAGGGGTGACAGCGGGTTGGGGGTGTCGGGGTGTGGAGGGTGGATCGTATTTAGCAAATAAGGTGGTAAAATTATCCTGGAGGAGAAAGTTTTTAGTATGATTTGTGGAATGGAGTTTCAGAGAAAGGGCCAAGGGTGCAGGAGCAGGAGGGAAGCCCAAGAAACCCTCAGGAGCGTCGGACATTGGCAGTGCTGGGTGTGAGGCCTGTGAGAGCTGGGCCGGGCCTCTGTGAGCTGAGGGTTTTACTTCTACAGCAGGACAACAGGTCTAATCAGAAGAAATTAGAATAACATTTAATTATCAATGTATGTGATGTCAGCCTCAGACTCCTCTGCGCGCTCTTCTCTGTCGCTCCTTTCTGGCAAAGGCACTTCTGTGCTGGCATTCGTCACACCTAATGGGGCTGCAAAAGGCACATGATTATTTATCGAAGCCTTAGGGCAAGGGGCACACGATAGTAATTGCTTAAGAAACTTTAAAATGTTGAAAAAATGTGCTTTATATGCTTCTAACAGAATTAAGTCAAGTTTGAGGTTAGTTTGAGTCTGAGTGACTTGAGGTCTTGCCATGCCACAGCTTGGCTGAGTGTCCAGCTCCTGCTCTTCCCCAGGCAGTGTGTGTGTGTTCAGCTCCGGGCATCTGGAGGGCTTTTGGCGCAATAGATGGGTAGATGTTGAAACAGATTGTTGAGAAGAATATCCAGAATCTTTACTGTGCTGGATATCCTGCAGTGCCTGAGGAATGGCCTGTTCTTGTCTCTAATGTTCTAAACTCTGGACAGGGGAGCCCCGGGTTACAGGGCAAGATCCTTAGCTGACAGAAGCAGTTGCAGCTCTGAAGGCAAACGAGCTGTGTTAATTAAAACCAAGTAGGAGTCTTGCTCCGTTTTATTTTTAATGATCACTGTTATCCATATTAAATGTTTTGCTAATACTTTGGTAGTCTCGCTCGTCGACTCCAGAAACCCCCAAGATGATTCTCTCAAGAAACCCTGTGGCCGATGGATCCTTATTTACACGCTGAAGGTCAGGTGGGCTCATTCTGACCCACACTAAGCACCAGTCCTTTCCCCAAAGCTTTTACATATATTGTGCAAAAAGGTAATTTTTTCACTCTGAAGCACTCCTTGCTTATATTGACGTTATCGCCAGCTACCTCCTGCTGTGGTGATTCTCCACTCTCCCCCTCACCCCTTGCATTTTTTTTAACTGTTCAGCTGTATTAATTAGCTTTTCCATGATTGTTTTCAATACTTACTTGTGTAGTTTGGAGCTGGGTGGTTGCACAGGAGGTTGGTTTTGGTTAAAGCCTCAGCCATCGAGGAGATAACAGCTGTACAGTAGCAAATCTACAAAATAGGTAGGGATTTCTACATCAGCAATTTTAGTGTTCCATCCGTTCTTAAATTTGCAAGAAAGATAATTGAGGCAGCAGACTAAAGCAGCATCATAGATACCACATATTCTTTTTTTTTTTTTTTTTTTTTTTTTTTAAAGAAACAGTTGAACTGCCTTGGAAGAAGATTTGCACTAAATACCTTCCCTTTTTTTGTGAGTATATTGCGTTATCTCAAGCTGGCAGAAACTTATCAAAGCATTTCCGGTGTGTTCCTGTGGGATTTGTGTTTGGTGTCAACATTGTTCACTGAATAGCATGATTTTTTTCAGGAAACCATAAAATGGATAAGAAAGGGGAGGGAAACTGCAATGGAAGTGTTAAGATAAGAAACTTTCAGTGAGGCCAAAATTACACTGGAGGGTTCTAGGGACAAAGAAAACAGTAACAGTTGTGCTGTGTGGCACATGGTAATGCCGAGCATTTTCAGACTTTTAAAAAAGTGTTTATATTTCAGGGGTTTGTCATCAAAAGCTCAGGACAGGGTTTTCTTCTATTATGTGTTTCACATTTGTATGTTAGACACTTCCCTTTGAGACACTGGTATCTGGTATCTAAGAAAATTAGAAAACCTGATATCCAAGAAGATTAGTCTCGGTCAGATCAGACAGAATATGGGTATTTTCCAAGTGGGCAGCTTTAAATAAAGAAAATGTTGGGAGAAGGAGAGGATGGAGGGGGGAAGATGAAGAAGCATTTCATTCCAGACGCATCCTTCATGAAGAGAACGAGCACTTCTCAAGCAGACTAGCAGAAAGCAAGAAATGCTGTATGCCCCTTTCTACCGGGGCCAGAAATGTTTCTTGACATATATATATATATTTCTATCTATCTATCTGATCTATCTATCTATCTATCTCACCAGAGAGAAAACCAAGGGAAGTGAAACCATAATACTGATCCATTTCTCCTTCCCTTTAGCCCTAATCAGGGTCTGCCAACCCACCATTAAATGAGAGAAACATGGTGAAATCCTACAGCTGATATGAGCACCTATAAAACTACTACCTACCTGCACTTCCAGAACTTTAAACCGCTTTTCTTGTTCTTTCAATCCACTGAAATATTTAGACAAACTGTCCACTCTGTGGAGACAAAGCAGACATGCTGAGGGAGAAGGCAAGGCCTCAGAAGAAATCCTAAAGCATGCACCCCATGTGACTTACTGGAACCAGTACAAACCCTTGCTGGCAGTTCTGTGCTGCTGCAGCATCCCAGAGCCCCCTACACATTTTGTCCTTTTGAGATGTTTCTGCGAGTTTTTAGCGAGCAAAGCGGCATTTCGGGAACGCTCAGGCACCTGCTGCCCAGGGACTCCAGCTCAGACAGATTACAGCGGCTGTCCAGCTCCTGGTGAGGACTGCTTGGCCCAGCCGCTGTGGGAATCAAGGAGGGCAGGAAGGGGCCGGAGGTCCGGCTCTGTGCCTCCGGCCACTCGTGTCCCACCTGTACCAGGTGTGAACCGATCCTGGTGCGAGAACTGAGGCCACAAGATTTTGCATCAACACGGGGGAGGTGAGCCACTTACAATTTATATGAGGTTTCATTTTCGGAAACTGTCTTGACATTCAAATCCCTTTTTCCACGCAGCCCAAAGGGACTATGTAGAGATCGTCCATATAGTGCCTCCAACCTGCCCACATGCTTTTTGTGTCCTTCACCTCTTCTTATTCCTCCCCACAAGCTTCTCAAATCCCTCTCTGCTTTGTCCTAACTACTGTTTCAAAATTTCCCTCTAACAGGTTACATTCCATTTGGGTGAAAAAGCTGCTGCTGGGTGGGTCTAATGTGTTTGGGGATTGGTGCAGTGCAAAGTTCAAAGCATCACTTTCGGCGGGTTTCACAGAATTTCAGATGCGCGCTGCTACCACCTGGCAGCAAAGGCAGAAAGCCAGAGGTTTCGCGGTGTTCATCGGAACCTTTCCCAGTCTCTTTCCGACTCTGCTAAACCCGAAATACTGTGAAGCCCGACTGGGTCTTAATTTCTGCTCCAAGCGGTAACTACATCTACAATGCACGAACGAATATAATTGTGCCCTTTGTCTGGAAGCAATTAGGCAGATATTTATCGGTTCATCTCAACAATTGAGCTCTCATTCCTTAGGTTTGTCAGTGATCTGCTTATGAGAATAAAGTTTAAACCAACATAGTAATTCACATTATTATGAATTAAAGAGTTTATGTAGATTAGAGGGAGAAGAGTGTTTTCCAAGAACACGCTCAAGTACACCGTGCCTGTCTCCGGCTTCTCCAGCTCTTCCGTGCATTAGACAGAGACAGGTTTGTTTTGAAAGCAGCACCGGAGGAAAACAGACAGCACAAGAACATCTCCCTGGAACTTTTTTACTATGGTAACTTCCGCAGGCGCTGTGCCGGTTTGAAGTCGGTTTCATCATAACAGGAAACAGCTGAAACAGGTGTTAAAAGCTTCTTTAAGGAGTGCCTCGCCGTCTGGCTTCCAGTGTTGCCCCCCATGTGTCTGTTTTCCCTGCATATAACTACTTTGTGTCTCTCTTAAAGGAGTAAACCTCTGCATAATAATAATTTAGGACTACTTTCTTTAGACTACTAAAGCGATTTAAGTGATATTCCTAGCAGGGAGATATTTTGAGAACTGTTTAAATGGAGACTCTTAATTAAATTTAGAGCAAATATCATTAATTTCTTGTGGCAAACTGTAGTGTTGTGCCATAAAGCTGTAAATAGTTGGTTTTCTGCATCTGTGGGCTGGGGGTAATTCAAGATGTCTTAAACTTCCATTCAGAAGCCTGTGACTTATTCCTACAAGGAATGGAAGTACGTGCACTGCAGTAGAGCGAAGGAACTCTTCTGTTCTTCCACCGTTTCTTCACAACTATGATTTTCATTGAGCTTGGCTGCAGGTTCGGCTGGTGCCTGCAGGTCTGTGATTGTGCATACTTTGAGTGCCAAAACCTCTTCCAATATTGTAGTGGTGCTGGCTTCTCACATTTTGTCACAGACTGCATATTTCCTAACGGCACTCTAGTTGGACTCTGCATATGAGAAGTTTTACAAGCACCTGAAAGTTTTATCTCCTTCAAAGCTGAAGACTTGCAAGGTACACTAATTGTGGGTCAGAATAACATACTTATTAGATGTGGCCTTCAGCCGTTCTTCGTTGCTTTCTTTCCTTTCTTGTTCAAGGTTTACAAGATAATTTTCTTTTTGCACCAGCTCCCACGTTATGATTTTTTGATCTAAGCCAACTGGAAGATCTCTTTCTACAGGGAAAAAAAAATTAAGAATTATATTTTACTTCCTTTTCTCTTACACTAGTAATGGAAGGCTGCTGTGCTAAAGAAAAATGCAGGCCCTTTGCCTCTGTAGGACTGTCATGTTGTGAAAATGCAGTGTAAAGTAAGTATTTCCTACTTTTTTTTTCTTGTGGTGGAAGGCAATAGAGGTTTTTGCAGTCGGATGTGACTCCTGAATTTTCTAAAGAACAGCATGGACCGATTTCTGCGGTTCCATTTAAACTCACTTACAACCTTACTGGACTTCTGGCATACTTCAGCGCCAAAGCATTTAATGAGCAGAGATTTATGTTCAGATGTGCTTTATCATCTAAGCTTCTTTATTGGAACAATTATAAATAGGAAGGACAAGATGTGAATAAATCCCTCCACTTCTAAGCATAAGGCCTGCTGTTGTTGTCAAGGGCCCAAGCCAACAACAGACATCAATTTCACAGATCTTGAATGTAACTACTAGTTTTATGTCTTCCTGAAGATGGATGAGGGCACACTTGCTGCGTGCTCCAGCCACTACTGAATCTATAACCTCAGCAGTCGGTACTTGCTTTCTTGGAGGAAAAGAAGAATTTTTATTCTTAGGTTTTTTTAAAGAACCCACAGCAGTGCACTTTGATAGCCACAAGGAGCGTGTCTGAAAGGGAGCTTAGTCAAAGGGCTTGGAATTGGTCTGCTCTGGCAACAGTTCTGCTCCAAAGCCCATTATCAGCCTGCGCAGGCTGACAGGCTTATTATCAGACACAAACTAGATGGGCCAAGTCTGCCATTACTATAGAAAGCCCCCAAATGCCTTCTGTAATTATCTGAACTTAATCAGCCTTTTCAATTATAACTTCTAAGGGATCACCATTTTTCTAAGTATGTATGCTCTCTCTCCCTACGTCTGTGTATTGGGAAATTCCACTGATCCTAGCAGATTTTTAGACTTTGTGTATGTTTTTAGAGTTCTTTGTACTTAATAATTATTAAAATTTGGGAATAAATGAAATAACTATTCATGAAACCTATCCATTGTTATCTCTGCAGAAATCAAATCCCTTTAACCCATTTTATATCAACACCTTTGTTGCAATAACTGTGGTGCATAAATAAATGCATTGTGGGAAATCGTTTATAGTACACATTATAAGCCTAATTTTTCATTTGTACTCTCCTGGCACTCTGTTAAAAATAAACTGCGACTCTTGGCTTAAGGCAATCTTAATTGCTCTTCTGTTCGGCATGTCCTAGGAGAGCATCAGGGTCTTCAGTTGCTAGATTTTTGTTAACAACTCACCCAGATGTTCTTTTTTATGTTCCATTTTGTTGAAGATTCTTCTGAGAACCAGAGTGAGGTGGTTAATAATGATAAATGGTGGTGCCAAGGCCGGCCGGCCATGATATTCAACAATCAGGTTGTAGCGCTGCATTTTCCAGAAGATGTCTGTATTGCCCTGAACAACTTGAAAAGTGTAACTGTAATTGGGGAGGGGAGAAAAAACAGTATGTAACTATTTTTACTGCAACAAGCTAAAGCTTGTTACTACAAAACTTAGTCCTACGTTTACTTTAAAAAAAGAACAGCAAGCTCAGCAAGTAGCGTTAATTTAATCTAAAGTTTGTGCAAATTCTTGGATATTAAAATAATCGCAGTTGCAGTCTTACAAATATTTTAAAATACATTAGGCTTGTGGATTTTTTTTATTCAGGCAAGATCAACAAACGTGCCACATCAGTTCCTCACCCAAATGAATCGTTATTAGCCGTGCTGACATCAAGCACTTCTGCTGTGTGCAGATCATTCACGGTCAAGTCTGCCAAGTTTACAGCTGCTTTGCATTGCAGACTCGTGCCGCAGCACAGCCAGGGATCCAGACCCTTCTACGAAGGTTTAATTGAATTTTTAGCAGTAAAATAGGCTTCTTTTCCTCTTGTCTTTAATGTGGCTACAGTAAGGATAATGAGAACTTAACAACTTTGTGATCACAGAAGCCTACCTATAGGTCCCTGAATAAAATTCATTAGTTAAATTGCTAGTGCATTCCAAAGTGAAGGGCCAACAGCAATGTAGTAAATATGGGCGTTCAGTTAAACCTTTGCCGTCTCTGTCTTGACACTTACTGAAATCACTCTTACCTGAACATAGCAATCAGGAGATTCATAAGGAGAACATTTGTGACTAGTAGGAAGATGACCAACAGAAGTATGACAAGCCAGTTGGCATAGCTATTAGGACACGATGGAGAGTTCTCCTGCAGAATCTGAAGTGGATTAAACGTACAGTTCTTGGGATACATTCGTGATGCTGCAAGGGAAGATAGAGAAATAATAGTTTTGACAAATCCTACTGCCACATGTATTTCTTAGAGGGAAGACAAAAGCTTTGCATTTTGGTGAGCAAAATCTGACATCTCTGACTTTCAACAAAAAAATGGCAAGAATTACAAATTGTTCCTGAGGTTTGAAGAAATGTATTTCATAGCTATTTCAATACAAATAAAAATTGAATTAATAACTCTAAACATGGGGTTTTTTTTAAGAACGATGTCCTTTATGACATGGATGGATACATATATTTAGTACCTTTACTATTAAGATACAAATCAAGGACAATGGTTATACTGATTATTAAAAGGAGATTTAATCTTGGCTGCATATAAACAGCAGCGTAATTTTGTTCTGAATATTTTGCAGTCATTAAAAGCTTAAACCCAATATTGTGGCAGTACTTATGTACTGCTCTTGTTTACTACTAGCAGGACTGAAAATATGAGACTCTCCTAACCCTAGAAGGACAGTTCTTTGACTGCTTGAGCTACTAAGCTAATTCTTGTAGTTGAAAGATTGTTTATGTGAACTAATATCCAATGTCTTTAATTTTGTGAAAACGAAATCGTCACATACATGAAGAGACATTGCTTTAATGTGCAAGAGGTTTGCAACCCTGGGACAATACAGACCCCAGAACTTGGCTGCTCATTCAGTGGCAAGATGCTGTCCCAGCTGGCTTTTTAGTACCATTCAGCAGAGGGGGGTTGTAGGGAAAAGGCTGTATCCTTTTTAGACTAGTTCCGCATTCCCAAAGCCAAACCACCTTTGAGTATTTAGCAGTTGTGTTCCCCCACACACTTGTGTCTTCACAGTCCTTGTGCTGGTGCCTGTGTTAGTGGAGAACACTCAGCAGAGCCTGGGAATGGGGGTCCTCAGTCTAAATTTAAACTACTTCGGACATCTGAGCTTGCAGTCAAGGTTAGTTGAGAATGGTTCTACTGCATCAGACTAGAGGTCTAGCCCTGTATCCTGTCTCCAGCTATGAATTAATTGCACAAATTCAGAGTAGCATAATGGTAGTTACCTTTTTGTTCTCCATCTTTGCACTAATAATTCTTTTCTCCATTGCTATAGATAACCCCATGATCATATTCCTTAGAGCATGCAGTTATATCAAGGCTCACCACAGCTGGGACTGCTTTCACCGTATGCATCACCATATATTTATCTACACTGAATTTAATTTGATGATCTAGCACTTTTGAGGGTCCTCTCCAACTCTTGGGCATCAATTTTAGTCTTCACTATCCAATAATGTTGTTTTGTCAGCAAATTTAGTCCCCCTCATTACCAATCTCCTTTCCCTATGTTTCATAAAGATGTTAAACGGAATAAGCCTCAGAGGGCCCCAGGACAAATGACTCCCTTCTGGAAGCTGGCTGTGTAATTAATCCTTTTTTTCTTTGACTTTTAACCAGTTATTTACCCAGGTGAAGACACCTTTTGGAGTCTCAATGGAGAGAAACACCCATTTCTAGGGAATACTACAGCTGACCTATTTCCAAATGAGATTAATCCTATTCCAGAAATACTTGTTTCTCTCCAATTACTTTAATGGAAAAAAAAAAGTGACTGGTTGTGCTCTGCATGCTTACATTGTAGGCATTTAAAGTTAAGTGAGATGAATCACATGCCTGCTCTCATCTCATTCAGACTTTTCTAGCTTTTCTAAGACACAAGCTTTTTCTTACTAAGCAGAGTGAACATTAAGAATGCTTACTGGTTTGCTTTCATCTATGGGATTTTTTTTGGTTCCTGAAGTTTGAATCCTACTTCAATATTGCCACTGATATTTAGCACTGTTATTCTAGCTAAATGCTGTGGCCTTACTTCCGACTTCTTTGAGAGATGACCTGTGCTGTGTTTTACCTGCTTACCTAACAGAAATGTTGCCTTTGAACTCTTATGTCCAAGTTTTTCTGTGTCTTGTGATTATTTTTATGTTGTTTTGTTTGAAATATTGCATATATGCAATTACTGGGTTTACTTGATTTAAACAGCTTTACCTCCAGAGTCAATAAATGCTCTGGAGGAATATTTAATTCTAAAACATAAGTGTTTGCTTAGGGGCAGAGCTGTACTGCTTTAACACCGTCACATTAAACTACTGCCAAAATGTACAGACATGCTATTATTTCAGTTTACACAGCGTTATCTGGGTCGAGGTTAAACTGAACGGAAATGGATTGAAGTGAAAAAAGGTATGCCAGCCTTTAAAACTGCAAGGCCCTGTGTGAATATTTCAGACAGGTTGTCTAAATAGGGATAACCCTTATGCTCTACTGTAATTCCACAGTGCACGTTATCTCTCTGCAAGGACACTATTTACATCACAGTAGAAAGCTTTGGCCTGCAGGATAAAGATTTAATAATAATAATAATAAAAAAAGACACTATAAAAAGAAACAATACTGGGAAGGAATTCCGTGCTCTAGTCAGAAGCCTGCATTCAAAAATGGCCAGGTTAGGGGGGGCAGAAATTTCCTCACTGTCTATTTCATCCAGTGGAATCTGGCCAAATATCTGAAGGTAGGGACGATAAAGCACCCCTCTGAATATCCATTCTATGCGTCTGTCATCAGGATGAAGTAGAGCTTGAGTTGTCACACCGTAGGCAATGAGCCACACACTCAAGAAAAATAGAAAGAAGAAGACATCCTTCATCTAAAAAAGAGAGGGGGAGGGGAGAAAAGGAGGAGGCGTGACTGTAATAGCATAGTTAAGGAACGGTAGTCTTTCTATATGAAAACGGCTCAAATAATGCTGTTTCTTTACAAGCTCGTTTACATTAAAGGGGGTAGAATAGGATATAGTTCCATGCACAAATTCTTCTCTTGACCTTGCTGTCATCATCGGTTTTGGACTGTAAGCAGCATTTTTCTTTGATAGTTCATTTAAAGACACTTTTTAAATTAAAACCTTGTTTTTCAAACATCTAACATTTAAAAACAAAGCACATTTTATCTTTTAAGTGGATCTATTAAATGCAGGGGGTTTTGTGAGACCTCACAGTACCATCGACTGCTTTACTGCGAATTACAAGAGTTCTGCTGCAGCAGTGGTGCATCCCAGTACAGCCGGTGCTCACTGATGAATACCGAACCACCGATACAGCAGACACTGAAGGCTGCAAGGATCAGGTAGCTTCTGTCTTGGGTTTCCAAGCCAAGTAATGCATCTTAGGGATTGTTTTCAGGACTTCCTGCTTTTAAACATTGTGTTTCTCTACAGAAGCAAAGTAATTGAATCCTAAAACACTTACTTCAAAAAAACCCACACAACAAACTAATATGTATTTCAAGTGCAATAATTTTTCCCTGGTGGAAGAGGAACACTTCATCCTTTTCCCATCTAATCAGACAGAGTTCATTAAGGGACTGTAGATTCATTTCAATTAGATTATTGGATTGTGCAGTTACCCAAAAGCATAGGCATTTCAGACCTCCAGGATGTTAGAGTTCAATAAGAAACATGGTGTCTAAGCCAGGCAAGGCATAGTTGATGTGTCTCTGACTCTGACCAATCTATTCTGTTTTCTGGATGACTTAAAATTTAGCAGTGCTGCAGGACTATAATGGTATCAGCATTAAGAGAGAGTGGTGGCAAAACTGGACATATTTTTTTCCAGTCTGCAGTCTCTGCGCACAGGCACTGTTCTGGCATTGAACTGCCATTTTAGCAGCTGCCGACTTGTTTCAGCAATTCTGTAGCAAGGTCAAAAAGGAGAAAGACGGTAACAGACAATCTTAGATTGCTTCTCTAACTAAGGGAAATGATCTTGCTTGAACCCACTTGATAAACCTTTCAAGAAGTTATCATTTACTGAAGCAGCTTTCACTTGATGTAAGATTCAACACGGAACTAGCAAAGCTAAGGCATTGTGTTGGCTTGGATGGGGGGAAGATGAAAGGTCCTATTTTATGGTTTTGTCTAGGCTGCTGTTTAGGTTCTTATCTGCATCTTCTTAATCTGTGTGTCATATAACTTCAGATGTGAACATAGTAGACACATCACCATATTTGTTCAAGGCCCTGGTTTAGCTTTGTATGCAGCAAGGAAGGGTTAGGAGCTGTAGATCTGACTTGTTCTCTTACAATAACAGTCTGCTAATGCTGTAAGCTAGATAATGTTCAAGAACAAATATTTATTTGCCATTTACCCTTTTGCTACTCCAAGCAAATGTCATGTTACAGTTCCAGTTATTGCATTTGTAGACAAAACCAAATAGCTTGGTAGTAAAGTTTATTCAAGGTATAGGCTTGTTTAGACTGTAGGGCTTTTACTGAGCTCTGCTGTGAGTCACAAATCAAATATTTGTAAATTCTGTAATAGCACTTACAATTAGATGAACTCTTATTAATCAGTTATCATGAGCTAATTGGCCTAGAGGATTAACATGCCTAAATAAATAGCTACTTCAACATACCGACGCATACCCAACCACAGTAACTGTAGTCGTAATGTCTCGTTTCCTGCAGGAGAGTGGTAATGAATAAAAATCTTTTATCAACATCTTCCAACATATGCACACAAAACACTAATATGTTTTCATTGTAACTCGGAGCTACAGAGTATAAGTAAGAATAACTCCTGTGGGAAACTTGCAAGTATCCTTTTTTCACAGATTTTTTCCCCCCACATTTCTTGCAAATAACAATCTATTTCCCCAAGTGGAGCAGAGTCATTCAGTAAATGCCCTGCCTTTCGTTAAATGGACAGTCGTCTGTCTGAGGTCTTTGCTCTGAATGCACACAGCTTATGAAGTAGGAGGAACAGCAGTAAGTCAAAGACACTTGACTCATCATTTGTCAGATCTGAGGATAAATTATTAGGTAAGGTACAAGGATTAGTAAATAGGGACCAACTTACTACACTATAGAGCTCTCTTGAAGGATTTATTGCAAACATTGCATCTAATACTCATGATAAATAAGGGAATATATGCAAAATGACAAGCCTTAAAAATAATAATAAAAAAAAGATAGATTACAAACAGATTTCCTTTGTAAAGCGAAGATTGCCTCTTCTCCATTTTTTAGAAAGCACAAGTATTTATCTGAGAGAGACTGCACACTTACCATCCTTTCAACAATTATGATCTTTGGTCCAAGTTGTTTGTGAATTGCAAAAATATGTATAAGTCTAAGTGTAAACACCATAAAATCAATGGCAAGTATTGTACGGCCAGCTTGAAAAGTCGAGTTCAGCATCCTGCAGAACACATGAAATGAAATATCAGATCTCAGCGAGCACTGCCGAGAAGTATTTTCTCAATTTTTTTTTTTTAATTTTTTTTTCGAAACTCAATTTCCAGGCACAGCCTAGCTAGGAAAAGGCAAGGGCTTCAGGGCTGTGGTTGCATAAGCCTATAAGAGGAATGTCTGTACATTGATGAGAAATAGCCAAAAGATGGAGGGACACTATATTCTCTGTCTTGGCTTCAAAGGGATTTATTAAAATAAAAAATAAAAATACATTCAGTAAGAATGATTGCCAAACCCAACCAACCAACCAAAAAAAGCAGAGCTTTTCTGTACATGTGTTTGAATATACCAGTATGTCTTTTTGTGGTCTCTGGAGCACTTCTATGATTCTGCAGAATTTTAGAAGCTTTTATTGCAGAAACATGTCTCAAAGGTTAGAAAAGTAAATGTCAGCCTGTCCTCACATGCATGAGACTCTCCTGTCAGTTGACACACATAGCCCTGGCTACTGATGCTGACCACATCACATGGAACAGATCCATACCTGCAAGTTACCCCAATCATGAAGAGGAAGATGGTCACCATATCACATTTATTCCAGTTATCTTCCACATACAGTTTAAATTTATTCATTAAATTTGTGTCCTCATCTGTATAGAAACTCTGAAAAAGAGAAATAATCATTGGTATTGATCTGTTCCCCGTTTCACTAATTCACTGTGATTTTTAATGTATTACCTGTTTCCTTTTTCTCTTTCACCGCAAAGAGCAAAACCAAATTTCTAGTGTAATAGGAAAAAAAGCTTGAAAATATAAGCTCAGTTTACTGTTTTAAAACACAAAAGTTGGATGAAAAAGAAAAAAAAATAAAATCAAATCATTTTATTCTTGTAATATTAGCCTGAAGAATTTTGAGGCCTGATTTAAGATTTTGTCAGCATTTGGGCTGTTAAACAATACGACTTCCAGTCAAAGTTCAGTTTCTAGACACGGCTGTCTGACCAGCAGGGACAGATTTGGCATTTGTATGCTGGGATTGTCAGTGAGTGTGCATTTGATTATCTAGGCCAAGAGCTGCGTTTCTGAACTGGGTTTTAGCCTAGCACTCTTCAGGTTTTACAGGTTTACAATGAAATTTTATTTGATCCAAATATTTTCCGCGTCCTCCTCTTGTTATGGCCTTGCTGCATAATTTCACATAAATTGTAAGAAACTGGGATCCCCATCACTGTCCTTATTGCTTAAATAACAACTGTTTGTTCTTCCAGAGTAAATGTTTATAACTGCTTTTTTGTGTCTAAAGAGGACAGCTTTATGCACCCACTGTTGGCAACACACTGGCACCATTGTTCACACATTATTTCAGTTGTTGAGCTGAGGACATTCTAAAGCCAGTAACTGGGAGAGTAATAAGACAAGTTTTTTGGGTTTTGGTTTTGTGGTGTGGGGTTTTTGAGGGTTAGTTGTTTTGTTGTTGTTGGGGTTTTTTGTTTGGTTTTTTTTTTTAAGAAAAGCAAACCAAAAAGAGAGCTGCTAATGTTTTGAGTTGAGATGTATTTTAGGAAAAACACAAACGATCTGAATTAATTTATTTGGTTTTTTAAACAGTCCCCAGCAGGGAAAAATCTCTTGAAAAGATGTTTCCAGGTGTAGAATATAACTTCCAACTTATGTTATTTGTGGTGGGAGGGCCTAGTTCTGGGGAGTGAAATCTCTGGGGAGTGAAATCTCTGGGGAGGGATTTGCAAAATGAAGGGCATCTGAATCTTAGAGACCACTTGACGTGGCTACAGCTGGAGCAGGATGGAAAAACAGAGGTGGTGCTAGAGGTTTATGTGAAGAGCTTGCTCTGGGAGGCAGTGTTATGGAGAAGGTAAGTTCTGTATCGCTCTTCTGTGCAAAACAGCATGTGATACTTGAAATCTTCAAGCTTGTACAGATTTACAAGGTTGTAAGTATATTCAAAATATTGCTTCAGGTTTTACTATGTTATTACTAAGATGTTGTAGGTTACTGACCTGCCGGATTTCTTCCAAGACCAGGGTAAAAACCCAGAAGTAAAGTATAATTTCTTTAGCAGACGGACCCTTAGGTGGAGGTGGTTTAAAGTCCAGTAAAAGGACGTAAGTGAATAGAAACAGAAAAGCAAAGTACATTATAACATTCCCCATAAATACAGTTACAGGGGCACTCCAGAACTTTCTCCACCGAGTAAATGTGAATGTTGCCCATGCTGTGCTTTTGGAAGGGTTCTGCTTTTCCAGTTTACCATTTTCTCTGCAAAGCAAAAAGAATACAGGCTTGGTGATAATTTCCTAGAATTAGCTCACGGGAATAGGGTTGGTATTAGTCTATATAAAGCTTCTTGTAATATAGTAACATGTAGGTACTGAGGGTGGCAAGGAGAAAGGCTGTAGAAGTCAGAGCAATCGTTACCGCAGCAGAAATACTTCAAGTGGAAAAGAAGGTTTTGAAAAAATAAAGTCACATCAGGCTTAAATGCATATTCTTGTTATTTCAGTTTTGTTGTGCTAATTTGATTTGTAACTTGATTGTGTTCCTGCATGTAGTACAAACACTGCAAATACACAAGGAGAGGGTGGTGGTAGGCTAATTGCTCTTCATCATCCTAAATAATTGAAAGAAAACCAAATGGCCAATGTAGTTTGTGAGTCAGTTTGTAAATACTTTGGCTCTGAAAATTTCTTGTGGCTTTTGCATGCAGGCATTCTTGTTGCCGTGACTTTAAACAATTCTTCTTCATGACCCAGTCTTAAAAGTGCTGGGTCATACGAAGCCTGTGTTTGTTGACTATCCTTGCTGAACTCTGAGAGAACTACTGAAGGAATGGTTTAGTTCTGTACACAACTGTAAGCGCTGGCATCTTGCCCTTTATTATTAGATTAAATTGCAGAAAAAGTAATATAGAAGCCTTTTAGCAAAAAACATTGACCTCATAAATTATTTATTAAGGTTGTCTTTGACTATTGTGGAATTACACAAGTATTTTGATAACTGAAGGGAAATTTGACCGGTATATCTACACTTGTTCTTGCTGTGTTTTGGAACATGAAGTGCTATCTATTGCAAATGGAAATTATCCTGTGCAGAAGATGCAAGTTCCCCATATTAGATAGCAATCTGATCTTAGCGTGAGGGTTTGTTTCGACATAAATTGCTCTCCTGTGTAAGCTAGGGATGTTATTGGATCTTTAATTTTGTGACTCTGACTCTGAGAGGTGTGATCTCTAACAAAGGATGGGCACACTAGGGTATGTTTTCAGTTTCACCTCCCAAAAAATAAAAATGGCTCTTTGGGTTTTTTTTAACTTCCCCTGGCATTTTTGATAATTATTAAATACATTTGTTACAAGGAAAAGTTTCTCCTCACAGCCAGTGTCTTCTGTGTGCCTGACTCTGCTGCCTCCCAATTAATGACATTTTAAGATACATTCCCATGGTAACAGGCTAATATCATAAACGGATAATTGCAGCTTTACTGTAAGATTCTGAAATAGATCTGGGAAGGAGACTCTTTGTTAAAATAGATTGCTAATAGCAATTGGAATGCACAATGTAATGACTGAACCACGCTTCACTCAGGATATGTTTACAAATAGCTCCCAAGAGGCAGATGTTTTTACACCTGCTTTATAGGTTAAGGAGGGTGAGAGAAGAACTATTTTCTCCAATATACCAGCAGTTAAATGTCAGGGGTAAAACTGGAACCTAAAAACTCTGACTTGGTCCAACACTTCATTCTTTGGATGATGCTTCCTTGCTACTGTTTTTTGTGTATTTCTGAAGTTCTCTTTAGATCACCTAAAAGCGTATGCTTAATTCCACTGGCTATTTAGCCATTAAGAGGACTTTGTGCTAATCAAGTGTTCCTACGCTGCCTGAAGTCCTTGTGGCATTCCAGGTTTTGGTGATGAGTGGGTGGCAGAGGTATACAGTGGGATTCAGAAGTGCCAAATCACAGATCTATGAATGATCACAAGCAAGTGAAAAAATCTTTGTGCTCGGTTACCCATTTGTGTAATGCTCCCTCTAACTTTTACATTTTCTTGTTGCGCTTCGGGTTCCTCAGGGCCCATCTTTTACAATATAAATAAAGAGCACTAGTATGATGGGAAGCTGATTTTAATGTAAAATTCCCAGGTGCTGATGTTTGCAGGTATTTCTGTTGCTGCCTTTATAGAAAGTATGTAGTGATGCACTCGAATAATACAGGGTTTTGCAGAGAACCTTCTTTCTCTCAGCTCAGTAACCTGATAGGGGCTTAGTTCCTAAATCCAATGTATATCAGCCATCATGGGCTGAAGGGAACCTCAGGAAATGCTTTCTGATTCTCCAGGTATTAAGCAGGTTCCTTGTTCTGTAGAAACTACCTGCTCAGAACAAGTTGTGTCTCCTTAAAACAATTATACATCCCTGTTTATTTTCTGTATTCCTTTTAGAGAGCAACAGCAGCAGTAATCAAGAGGGCGTAGCACTTTCTGAGGAGTAACGACTTTCTTGGTTCTTCAGCTGCCTCAAATCGTTAGCTGGTCACTAATTCACAAGAAGTGTACTGTTCTTTGTTGTGACAAAATTTATATGAACTAATGGTTTCAAACTTACGTTTCTCCTTCCTTGGAAAAAAAGAGAGTCCTTTCTGGATCTAAACTGTCTGGCTCTCTAAATGGCTCTGGCTCATCCTTTGGTTGCTTTTCCTCACTGTAAGGAAATATATTCATCAGTTGAAAGATGATGGTTAGCAATTGTTTACTACTAAATTGGCATTCATACAGAACTGCTAGCTTGTACTTATCTTGGACTTGCTCCACTGAGAAGTTATTAAATAATGTATAATCCTTCGCTCTGCAAATTCTGTTAGTTTGTAAGGTTCGAGCTGAAATCATCCACAAGATTCAGAGAAGCGATAATTGGCATGCTTCACAAAAATGGAACAGGATGCTCAGTTTCCTGAAATTACTTAGGATTTGAGCCGAAACAAACCCTAGAAGAAAATTGCCCAATACTCCATTTCTGGTTACTCTTAGTAGCAATTAAGAGAGAAAATGCCAGAAGCAGCAGGGAACATGGTGTCAACTTTTGCATTTCCAAGGCAAAGTGGCAAAATTCGTTCTAAACAGAACAAATTTGGAAAGGCTTACTTTGATTATGAATCATAAGCGTTTTGGTGAAGTTTTAATGAAAATCTCACATTAAATTACTTGGATTTGTGAATCTGGCAACTGCCATGACAAGCAGGTCAGCTTTAGTGATACTGGCAGAAGGAAAGTCTTAAGTCAGCAGCACCAAACAAGTATTCCTCTTGGGTTTTAAGTAGTTTAACAGTTAAGAAACATATATTTCATAATGCCAATTCTGATGATTTGTGTATGATTCTCACAATGTTAGGAGGTATTCTTAAAGTTTCAGTTCCTGGATTCTTATGAATGTCTCAGCATCTTGACTGCTGCCTTTTTTTTTTTTTCTTTCTTTTTTTTCCCCTTTAGCTTTGATTTTGTTTGTTCAGTTTTTTTAGAAAACCTAAGATTCTAGCCATCTTCACTGTGACAAACAGCTGAAAACCATGAAATCCAAAGCTGTGCCTGCAGAAAACTAACAAAGAGATCTCATAAGACATTGAATTTGCAAATATTTCATTTTATGTCAGTCCTGTGTTTTTAAGCTTGGTGTATGGTTATCAAGGCTGGTGGCTGATAATACTGCTTTGTGATGGCTGTTTTCCTTGGTAAGATGCCAGGCTTGCGGCTGATATTACTGCTTTCTGATGGCTGTTCTTCTAGATAAAATACTGAGGTCTGAATCGGGCATCTGCAAGACTAGAAACCTACAGGGATACATCTGGAGATTTTCTACACATTACTATGTAGATTCTGGAGCTGACAGAGTTCCAACAGGTTTTTCTGTTGACTGTGCAAAATAGAAGTAATCTATGTGAAACAATGGCACTGATCTTTTAAGTATTAGAATAGATGCCAGCACAGGACACACAAACCACTAAGTTCCACAGAAAATGGATCTGGTTAACGGTGGTGTCATCCTCCTGGTGACACTCAGAGGCAGTATTGCTGGTTTTTATTGCTTATGTAATATTGCTTATGTATGCTTTTGAGTCTGGATGGTTTTTATATGGCTTATTTTTTCATCCCTTAACTATTTGGGTGCAAGAGATAAGTATGCTTGTACCTGAATGCTATTAAATCTGTGTAGATTAGGAAAGGACACCAGAATCCACAGACTAACTTCAGGATCTGTGTGTTTGTAGACATGTCTCCCCACCATATTTTTGTCAGGAAGGCCTGAAAGACAAGAAAACTAGAGAGATGGCTTCAACATCACAAACATACATGCAGGTGAAGTGCACTTATGTTCTGTGGCTCCTAAGACAGTGAATGCTCTGGAAACCTAAAGAGCAGACACACCTTCAGAGCAAACAGGTACTCTGCACGTCCTTCTGCAGATGTTGAGTATGTAAAGAGTTATGAAGAGGACAATGGAAAGAACAGCAAGTCGGGTGGAATTAAGCAACATCTGTAGTACTAAGAAAGTGCAAGTCAGGTACTGCAAGCTAAAAGCACCATCACTCTTAATTTAGCTTTGTGTGTGTGGAGAGAACTCAGGTTGTGAGGGCAAAGCTGAATAGTAATTTGATTTATCGGCAAGCTCTTCCTTGAATCTGAACAAGGAATTACCTCACATCTTGGAGCAGCTTCATTATGCCTCAGGCAGTTTTAAAGTGTTTTCCTGATGCTTCTCTGTGAGCAAGGAAGGAATAAAAAGCACAGGATGGAATAAGGGCTAAACGTTTTCCTCAGCACACTGCTCTGTGGGCCAGCTGGATGAAAGGGAGGAGAAAGGGGCAACTGTGTTGCTTTGTCAGGGATGTGGTACAATATCCTCTTCGTCTGGTGGTAGGGAGAGGGAAGAGTCCCCTTTCCAAAGAATGTCTCTTAGGGGAATCCATTTCATGGAGTTGTGCAGTTGCTTTGCTGTCTTCTTCTATGTCCGACATCATGCTTAAAGGCCCTGGCGGTAAAGGTGGTGAGGGAAGGGTCCGTAAAGCTTACCTGGACACCGTCGTGTGCAAAGAAAGACTTTGCGTCTGCTGCTGTAGCCAGCTGAAGGCAGGTGGTTTTGCTCCAGTACTGATTTTTCCTCACCAACAGAGCAAATGCTCTTTCCTTGCTGTTGTGGTAGCATTCACTGAACAGTTCTGCCAAATGAAGGAAACGCAGACAAACAGATCTTGTAATTTAAAAGAAAAAATTGAATGTAAGGCAAGAAAGTGATGTGTGCGGGGCACAGCATGGTGGCAGCAAAGCCTGAGTAACTGCCAGGTACTCCTTGCTGCACCAGAGACTGCTGCAAGGCTGAAGTAGTTGAAAAGAGCCTGAGGAGCCAAGAGGAGGTGGGATGGAGAGAGAAAGGATGCTGGACACAATAATAACTTGCTATGGCTTTATGCATGCGTGTACATATGTTGGAGCAGGGGGCAGATGAAACAGTTTTGCCTTGGTGAAAAGAAATCACTGTACCTTTAAAATTCCCACCATTTGCAGAAAAGGTATATAGTAAATCTCTCGGTACCTCCTTCCCACCTCTTCCTACCTGCATACTCGCTTCTTAGCCTGGGGCTTCTAGCACGCTTGGGTGTTGGCTGGTTGGTTGGCGGTTTGGGGTTTTCTTCCTGTTGTTTTTTGATCTAAGGAGAAGGTTTTCTTTCTCAGTTCTTCTATAGTGTAAGAAACTTCTTGGGCACATGTCAGTGTTTGTTACAGTCCCTCATCTGTAGCTGCCTCATGGGGAGCTTTAGGCAGGATCAAGCAAAACCGCATGAGTTGCCATGCTGCTCCTGCTCTGCTGAACGGACCGAACAAAAGGAGCAGCTCACGTTTGGCTCGTAGCCAGCAAACCCTTGATTTTTAAGACCTAGCTGTTTGACACAAAATAGCATTAGACTTGGTAGAGTGTTGTGGTATAGTTCTTTCCAGAGAAGCTCGTCCTGGAGCTCAGAAACCAGGATGAACAGTCCAAAGATCTGACTTCTCGTGTCTGTTTCGTTCTGCTGATTCACTTGATTATCTCGGTACCTTTCCTAGGCCAGCCTGTACCTTGTTATACTGTGAGGGCTGGGGACAGGATCAAGTTAACTTTCTTTTGCAGCTGATGTGGCATTTATCATTCTTAATGATATCATCTACTTAATATTGACAGTGTTATCCGAGCCAGAATTAAAATTGAGGATCTGATCTAATACTTACCAAAGCCAAGGAGCAGATTTCTGTGTATTGGATTAGGCCCTGTAATTCCATGACTAAATTACTTGAGCCCTGTGACTGTAAGAGAACCTGACTTTTATTTTTTTGTAAATAATAACCGCCCTGTGAGAAGAGGGGAAAATGTGATCTGTGTGTAAATAAGGTAGCAATGTCTGCATAAGCCTTCAGCTGCTTGATGTGCTACTGCTTCTAAGTGGAGAGAAAAAGCCTCTGCATTTCCATGTTGGTGTACTTCGATGCCCTCTGTTCGCAGCAGTGCTGTCTCCAGGTAGGGATTACATTGAAGTCTCATCAGCACAGAAGCTTCTGCGGAGCAGTCTGTTTTTAAACCAGGCAAAGGGGAGAGGGCTTAGCGTTCTGGCACTGCAGATACCTGAATTCTTACTGCTACAGGGAGGGGCAGCTTGTCCGCTGCGAAACCAGCCTGAGCCTCACTGCAGCTTTGCAGTGCAGTTAGCCCTCTTCTGAGTGAGGTAATCTTGAATTATTTTTAGCAGCAGAGACAAACCTTTAAACTTGTTGCTCTAGTGGCCCTTACAGATCAAGCTTGATATTGCAGGAAAACAGGCTGCTCCGAGCCTGGGAGTGTTTTGGTGGTTCTATCCTGCCCATCTCTGTAACACACCTTGTACTAAGATCAGACACTTAAAATACCACCATGCAGCAGGAGAGTAATTTCTTCCATGCATCCCAGGGGCCAGTCTTGGAACACTGATTTTTCCAAAAGGATTGGGTTTTAAGTCCTCCTTCTGTGGTATTTGAATGTTTGGGAATGCCTGTGCTGCAAGGCTGTTAAATTATTCATGACAGTTGACCTTTTACAACTGAATCAGTATTTTTTTCACTTGCTTGCCTTCCAATGGCAGTTAATTCTTAAATTTTTGATGCTGTTACCGTTACTTACCGACAGCAAGCTGCTCATACTTGGCCTCTTTCGTTATACGTGCTACTTCAGTCTCAGTCTCCAGACGGGCCATCTCTTTAAGGATCTTGCAGGCTGCCAGAGCTGAAGCTACACCCTCCTGACCCTGTAGAATTGAAAGGGGTGCTGCTGTTACCAGCCACTGGAAGGCATTTCTGAACTGGGGAGACTTAGCTAAGGAACATATCCAACAAAACATAAAACTTCATGCATGTCTCCCCTTTGAAGAATGTCCCCTCAAACACAGTCTTAAAAGTCCAAAATATCGATTGAAATGACAATTTTGGTGATATTGGAGAACTGAAAGCCACATATTGGTAGTTTTTGTGCCTTATAAGGCTTGGAGATTTCTGGATTTGATTGACCCTAGAGGGTCTGATTCGGGGTAGCAGTCAAAGACTGAAAGGATACGAATGTATCGTGGAAATAGAGCAAAACAGCGTCACAGTGCCCAGATACCTCAACATGGCTGTGCTGAGACCCTGCATAAGGATGTAGGGGAAAGGAGGGAGCCCAGCTGGCAGCGGCACAACAGTGGCACACAGCAGAGAAACGTGCCTTCTGGTAACAGGGCTCCACAAACACAAGGCCCCGCAAGGTGCGGATGTGTCTGCATGCACACGCACTCAGTGGCTGAAGAGCTGTGCTGCAGTTTGTCCCTCCCCGTGACTCCCCCGTGGTGCCAGATGCGGCTGTCTGGAAGCTCGGGGATGGAGCCCAGTAGCTGTGTCTGGCTCTGCAGGGGAGGGAAGCTGTGGTGTTGCACTCCAGATGTATGAGACAGGGCTTCGGTTGTGGAGGCTTGTAAAACATGAGCCAATTATGCCAGTTGAAGCTCAGCCTTTGAGCATGTGATGCTGTTGTTCCCTATGCGTACAGCATGTAAGCTGAAGATGCTTGATTGCATAGTCTTCCCTCTTGACCATGCTAGAACACAAACAGTTGACCTATTGTAGAAGGAACAAAACCTGAGACTGAGAGTGGTGAGTCATCAGCAGCAAGGAAAGGGAGGGCCAATGCTGCAGCTGAAGTTAATCAGCAGTGTTTCAGGCTGTGCTGATTTACACCTGGTGCTGCTCTGCCCCCCTCCCCTCCCCCAGGCCCTCTAGCCCCTGCTGGCACAAGCCCCGTGGAGATGAAAGGCCCTATAAATGCTGCATCTCATATTTTAGAAACAAACCTATCTGTCATCTGAGCAGCAAGGCTGAGCAATAACTGTCTTATATACTTGAAATATGCCAATATTTCACCTGAAGCAGCTACAGCTCAAAGCTTACCATAGCCCAGAAATAGTTTGCCATCTTGTGCCGGTTTTGAAGTACTGCCCATACAAACAAATCCCTCCAAGGATTTTCAGTTTTCTGGTTCATATCCAAGGGCCCAGGTAATCGCTTTGTATTCATTTTATCCTGAAATACGGTTTGTAGAAATTAAAACCTGCTTTGCAGCTGCATTCCATGCAAATTACATGATCTAAGCTGCTCTTGGCCTTGCCAGCCACTTCATATTCTTCTGATTTTCCTTTTTCTTTTCTGTAGGACTGAGAGGTAATTAGTTCATTCTGTACTGAATCAAAGGACCCTTGTGTCCCCAGTAGAACTCAATATGTGTGAGAACGTTCTGGATGAAACCGTGACTCCATTAAGTCGATGGTAAAGCTCTGACTGACTTTATTAAGGCCAGGCTTTCACCGTTGGTGTGTAATATCATACAAGACAAACCTGTGATTAACTAATCTGAGCTTGCTTTCAGTTATATCGGATTGTGCACAACTACCAGGGGACATGGCTTCAGAGAAAAGGGAACAAAAGGCATTTTATTTCCACAGAAGTAAATCTTGCCAAGGCCCTGTACAGGACAAGAATAGAGTACATCAGTACCCTCTTATAAGTCTTTCCTTTGAGAAACCTCTCCCTCATGCAGGGATGCATTATTTTAAATAGAACACTGCTTATTCCTTTAGCATTTGATCTAAAAAAACCCCAACAAACAAACAAAAATGACAAGCTCCCCAGAGGAAGTATGGCAACTTGAGTCAAGGTCTGAGTTGTAAGTATATTTGCAAACTGCCTTTATATCTATTGTGTTAATTAGAAGCAGTCCAAGTGGATTTTTTTTTTTTTTAATAAAATAAGTTTTTGTAAGGATATATTTTTTGGTCACTGAAACTATGGGATTCTGCTAAAATTTATTGTAATGGTGTTTTTTGGGGCTGTTGAGATTCTTCCCTTCAGTTTGCAGCAAGTTATTTAATCAACTGAATTGCAAAAAGATACCCCAAAAGTCCCATCAGTTTTTGTAACTATTGGTTCCTAACTTAAAATAAGACACACAGTTTAGCAGCAGTGACACCTACTGTGACACAGAACCCCAGTACAGTGATGCTCTTTCTATTGCCAGTGATAATGGGCTTGAGCCACTGGTGGTAGCCATGGGAAGAAGCTTTTAAAGGAAAAAAGTTAGTAGGCAGTGTGATCTGCTGTCTGAACTGGGCCTTATTTACAGCACTTGGCTTTAGCTCACTTACTGCCAATTCCCACAAAAATAAGCGAGACTTTAGGGGCAAATTTTTATTTCTGTAAAATTTGTAAGTCTGGAGTCTGCTTAATGACTTCAAAGGTGTTGCCCCACATTGTCTGCCCTGACTCGATTCAAACTTAGCTTTTCGTACTACTAATTAATTTAGCTAGGCTTTATCAAAGCAAAAGTGATTGAAGTTCTTGAGTGAGAATTTATTTTTTTTAATTTATTTTAGTTTAAACAGCTTTAAGATGAAACTGTAATTTGGCAAATATCAAAAGGTTTGTTTAGTTTGTCTAAAACTCTGATCTTAATGAAATTTCTCTGTACCTCTCTTCTGAAATCCTGCGTCCAAACTTACTTCCAATGTTTTTGCAAGAATTTTGGAAATTGAGTTTCAGTGTTCAATACACCGTTGAAATGCAGACGTGATGATACTGTCTATTGCACAATCGTGAGCAGTGAACTATAGACATTCCACAGCGGTACCTGCCACGTGTTATCCTTGTCATGTGTTGGCCAGGGTGCTTGTCAGGGCCACTTCACACAATTGTTCTTATTTCTTGCTGTGTTTTATGTCACTCAATAACAAAAGACTATAATGCTCTAGAAGGAAATATCATGTACTGCACATTATTGAATATCCAATCAACTCCTACACAGTAAAAATCTGGGAATAGTTTTACATATGAAGATTACCATTTTCTAACCTGGGATTGAAAATGGCCGTTGCCTGCTTGTCTGTCTCCTAGAAAATACTGTCTTTCAAGTACTTGTGCTTGAAGTTCTGTGCGGGAAATGCAGAATGCTATTTTTATGTCTAATTACTCCTTAGTAAGTGTAAATTATCTCTTTATATTCCTCATATCTTTCATTGAATCGCTTCTTACATATGTGAGATTAATAAGATGAACGAACTCTTCTCTGTGTACGGGGTGCTAGGATGAGGAACAGTCTGTGGAAGCTGCGCTAGAGGGGTGTGGGATACAGGGGCCTTTGCAGATCCTGAAACAGAGGCCATACCTTAGCACTAGTTCAAGGTACAGTAAAACCTTGCATAAAACCCAGCATGTGGGTAGTGAGAAAGAGGAATCACAGTCTCTTAGAAATTCCTTTCTTTTCCTTTTTCATTTTGAAATAAAAAAATAATTTTAGCTGTAATAATGAGCTGAAAAAAGAATGAGAAACTGAAGTGACTGTTACTCACATCTTCCCTAGCCCCATCCACAAAGGCTAGACCTAGTTAATATTTTTCAAGTGCTAAATTGGAGGGAAGCAGGACTATGAAGGAAAGTTGTAACTCACGGATTTCTTCTTGCCTCCATGTCTGAGGTCCTGATAGAAACCTTTGCAAGCATCATGAAGAAAATCCTTGAGAACTCTAGAGACCTCACTGAGAGTAAAGAGTGGGCAGATGTCCTTCTGCTCCTCATGCTGCTGACCAGTAAGCCCTGCCAAGGTCAGCTTGCTTTCTTCATGTTTCTTCAGTAGAAGTTCATAGAGGAGACATTTCTGAGAAATGGAACAGTAGAGTCTCTGCAGACGACTGTATGTCAGGAATTCGGATATGTTAGCCCCGTTGTCAATAAATAATTTTACAAATTCTGGTTTGTCATTGACCAGAGCATCCATCATCACTTCCTCCAGGTCACAGGACTAGAATGATGAAAAGGAGGGACGGGGGAGAAAGTAAGACCTTTTTTTGGGTAATCATGCATGGATGAAGAGGGAGGTATGGTTTAAGATGAGGACATACACATTTTGTCTTCTACCAGGTCAACAGTGGGTAAAATAAGGAAAGAGGGGCAGAAGTCTCTTCATTTCTTTGTGACAAATTGTCAGTGTAAGCATTAATGTTAAAACATCAACACAAATAGCATGCTGTAGAGTTGTGGTGATGTTAGTTACCCACCACCCTGGGTATTTATACAGCAATTGGAAACAGTGACATTCTTCCTACCATCTTCTAACAGTTATATCTGCATGCTTCTCCTTTGTAAGCTCCAGTTTGTTTGCTTTGAAGGTCTGTACAGGAGAGGGGGAAAGATTCTGGCCTCTGAAGAGCTCAAGTTAGAGACTGTGAGCACTGATTATCCCTCTGTCTTTAGCCAGTATTATACAGGGAACCAGAAGGACAAAACACCCTAGGGAGGCATATTATTACTGCCTAACCTCTTAGTGGAGAATGCAGGTGGTGTTAAAAATTGAAGCATTTCATTAGGGTGTACATGTTGGGTCATACACTGATTGTCCTCTAAGGCAATGAAACCTGGTACCTTCCATTCCACGTCACCGTTGAATATTTCACTTTTGGCGATGTCCACTCTATTCCAGGCTACTGCCAGCTTCAATTCATCCAGATATTCCTGAGCCTCCTGACTGTGACTTTTACAGGCTGGCCAAAATAGGAAATGCAAATAAACTCAGTACTTTACACTTGTTTTGTTTAATTTAGTGTAGTATTGGTAATTTGATTAGCAATACAAGCTCTCCTTCAGCTGTCACAGAACTGTGGATTGCTTAACCAGGAACCATTCACAGGACTTCCCCCCCCCCCCCCCCCCCCCAACTTAAAGAAATACTAATATTAAAAAAATATTAATTTTTGTCTCCTGAGTTGTCTATTAAAACATTCAGTTTGAGTGTCTGTAGGGTTCTGAGGGACTCTGGCCTGCAGAAAGGGGGGACAGGACTGGCTATTGTGTTTTTGTCTTGTTTCAATTAGCACGTTAGGAATAGAATGTCTTTTTTTCTTTTCCCCCATGCTAAATTTAGGCTAACACAAACAATTAACAGAAACTGAAATGAGTGGCAGAGCAAGTAACGTCATCTTTCAGAAGATACAGTGAAGACTTATTTTAGGAGAAATGAATTGTTCTGGAACTAAGACAGTTCAGATCTATTTGTGGGGTTTTTTTTGGGTTTAGTGTGTGTGGGTTTTTGAATGACTTCTAATTGGAATAACTGCTCCAGTATATTTTGGTTCTTCTATAACCTCTGCAACTAAGAGAAGCAAGTAGTGAAATAAAGGAGCGACTGAAATAGTACTACGCAATAACATGAGATTAAAAAGCAAACGCTATTTTAAAGCAAAGTTACAAGAGCTATGGTAGCTGCAACAGTTAATTTGTCAATAAGTAAACAGAACTCTGCATCAGAAATGAAATCTGATGCAACAGCCAACTGAACTTGCTCTGGACAGGAATGAAAGACATTTATGGCATGGTAGAAATCAAGTAAGACCAAGTATTACACTGTGGTGTTCTTACCTTTTACTAAAGCTTTTAAAATGACTGTGTCTAGTTCTTCTGAACCATCTTGCTCAAAGTTGTGCAGAGTTAAAAGATGCTGGTGTGAAATAATGTTCTGAATCTATTGGGAGTTGAAACAAAAATGATTTTATGCATTGTCCTACTGCTATATATTAATGCTTAAGAGCCCAGTGGAGATCATCCATACAGTATTTCCCAAAAACTTACATTCTAATTGTAAAGCGGAGGCCTGGCAAGTTATTAGTTTCTTAACTAATATTATTATATATAATAATACATATTATGATATATATTATTTGTTATTTCTATTAATATTATATATTATATAGATTGTATTATTTCTGACAAATGTTATTAGTTTCCCATATATAAATAAGTCCTAAGGCAAGGAGGGAGTTAACTGCCTTTTCCAAAATCACCTAGCAGGATAGGAGGAACAGAACTTGGATATCCTTAGAACAGAGCAGTGCTTTAATTAAAAGATCCTTCCTTAACTCACATTCTTATTATTTTACTCCTAGTTGTGCGGTGGCCAGCATACCACTAGTTTTGTTTTATCTCTTCCTGCTTTGACATTTCAGTTTTTCTCTGAGCTGTTTATTTAAAAGCATAGTCTCTAAATCTTCTTTGAGTAAAAGTCGTGAAATACTGATATATACAGTACTCTTTCCTTCTGCTTCTCTATTTATTGAGTTTTCTTTCTTGCAGTGCAGCTGCACTGAAACTTTGTGAGCATCTGGCAATATTGTTTCTAGATGCCCTTCCATGTCCTTGTGTTAGTGATCCAGCAAAGTTCTCCCTAATGGAATAAATATGTGGAATTCTTAAAGCTAAGGATTATGGCAGGTACTGCAAAGAATTAAGGAGTGGGTCAGGTCAAGTGGACTTGGTTTATCTCAGAGGCACACAGTGCGGTTCAATCTTCACATAAAGACAATCTCAAAGTGTGGTGTGTTTTGTTTTTTGTTTTTTTTTTTTGTTAAACACTTACGCGTGGTGGCTTAAGTCCAGCAAGTGTGCCTCAAGACAAAGAGTGAGGAAAATCTGTGAATCTGTTTTGTCTTTCTTTAAGATGACACATAACTGACAATAGATAATTTCTAAACACCCTTCATTCTTTTTAACTTATTCATGCTTATCCACAATTAGGTTTCCATTTAACAGCTGTAAACTATGAATTAGGTCTCTTCTGTCACAGCTGCACAAGCTCCACAGCTGTGGAATGTAAATAATGCTTCATGTCCTCCAGAAGGACTGTGGGGTTCCTGGGTGCTGGCTGTCACTTGAAGAAATAATTGAGGAAGGACAGAGCCCTAAGTATTCAGCTGATACGCTAGGACAAAGTAGTTCATATGATCGACTGAGCATTTGATTTTAATGTTAGAGAGGTATTCTACAACGTGAGTGTCAGAGCACTGGATTACCCAAAACTTTTGACAAGAAGCTGCCCAAACCTGTACTGAATGGACTACCAGACCTAGAAATGGTAGGAGAGACTTTGTGAACATTGATGCATGTAATTGTCAAACATGAGCTCACTGTTGCTGTCCATTGGAGAATGTCCTTCCACAAGAACCTTTCTGTAGGGAATTTCTCCTTAAATTGCTTTTCAACAGCTTCTGGCGTGGTAAGCTGCGGGTCACTCATGAATGTGGCTAAGATGTCAGCTGTACCTCCAGACCCTGCTAAGATAAGCCAGGGAGCGGAATTTTCCAAACCGCTGCAAATTCTCTGCAGTTTAAAAAGTAAATTTTTAGAATTCATATATGGGAAGAAAACATTATTCAAAAGGAAGATTTCTTGCAATCTAGGAATAAACATGTACCTAAACCAGATTCACTATGGAGTCAATCCAGAGTTCTGTAATCTGTTAGGGGTTTTTCTGATGCTCTAGCAGGCTGTCCGTGCATAGGCCCCTGACTATACTTCTTTTTATGACACATCTGCTGAGTAACTAAGCAACCTGATCTGGACAAACAAAGCATAAAACTTCTTTGTCCCTGACACCCACCCCCAGTTTGTTTTTCAGTAGAGTCAAGTCCAAGAGGAGCACTATGCAGATATTCTCAGCAGACTCTTCTGGCTGCTAAACCTGGCAATACATTCTGAAAATCAGGAATTTGCCTGTGGGAAAACGATATTGGGTCACAGGAAAAAAAAAACACTGAAGCATAGCAACTACAAGAGTTAAGGGCTAGTAATACTATTACTTGTGCAGTTAGCATGAGTCAGGCAGGTTGCTGAGAGAGGAAAGCAGAGTCCATGGCATCATAATTGCAACAATGACTATTTGCTGCCAATCTGTTTCTTAATTTGGAGTTATGCAATAAGCTAATGAGATTCTAAGAATCTTAACTGTTGATTCCCTTGTTGCATAGGGTTGGGGTTTTTCTAGTTTTTTGGTTTTGTTGTTTGTTGTTTTTTTTTTTTTATCAGCTGTTGTAGCCCTTGATGTGTGTTACCAGATTTGTATTTAAGAAACTGGTATTCTAAAAAAGTGCCATCAGCTATCCGTTCCCTGCTCATGTAAACTTAGGGCAGCTCCAGCAAGGTTTGGTCTCCGAGTCACTTTGTTCTCTAAAACTTGGAAAAGAGGATTTATACGTTGTGATATGTTATTTTTCAACGCCCAAGACATAGAAAACAGTGGCATACTTGGTTTCTGAAAGGAAAGCTCAAGAGGTGACAAAATCCTAGTTTAAACAGCAAGATTTCTAATACCAGTGTGTGTTTTAGTTCCACTGGTAGAGATGTAAGATACAGGGACTGGAAATTGAAACTAGAAAACGTCACCAGAAACGAGTTGCCATTCGGAAAGAGGCTACTAGCTTGTGTAGCAAAGCCTCATCACTTGGAAACTTTAAATTACGGTAAAATGTCTCTCTAAAGGTACAATAGACTATTCCTTTCCACCTGAGAGTGTTAAAAAAAAAAATAAATGCCAGGTGGACATACCGACTGCTACAAAGTGGCAAATAAAACATCAGTAAAAGTGAAATAGAAATTGAAGAGTATCTCCTAGTTAACAGGTCCTTTAGGTTGTGAAACTACTCGGAAACAAATCATAACTGATCCTTTGCCTTAGAAGGTGTGTTAGCAGGTAACTCTCCAGTGTTCTATCCTACAGTGTATTTTTGCTCAGTGGAACTAAGATCTAGTTCTTAATGGTATATTTAACAAATCTGGTCTTGTATTTCCTGTGAGCTCTGTGAAAGACAGAGCTTGCTGTTGCTCTGTTGCTGGACAGCACTGAATGATTAATTTTTTTTATTTTTTTAACAGAATCTCGAGTGATAGCATGGTATTCTTATATTGCTAGATCTAGAGCTGGCTTCTGATTTTTGGATTCCTTCTTTCCACTGTATGAGCTGGCAGCAGAAGCTTTAATGATTAGCTGGTGCCTATTCAAGAGGAAATATTTCTCCCAAACAAATACTGGCAAGTTTAATACTGACACAATCCAGTTCTTAATGGTGTATAGATATGAATTTTGACTACATGAAGGGCCAATACATGTGCTTGTCATCCTGTGAAATTTTCCATTAATTACTTGGCACCAGTTAATTTATTTTCCTAAAGTTGCAAACAGCTTCTTACCTCAAGTGTGCCTGGTCCTCCATTTATCAGTAAGCAAAGCACAGGGATCTCTATGCTACCCATTCCTGTGAAAGAGATGGCTCAATCGTTAAAAAGTTAACAGCTTTCATAAAACTACTGTGTTTTTGCCAGCCCCTTGAAAATACTCCTTCTGCTACATGCTGGTTTGGTACCTATCAGAGCCCACAGAAGGCAGGTGACTGCAGAAGGAAGTGGCAAAGGAAGAAAATCACACTGTGACCTAGCAGATGGGGTCCTAGTCTAAGATTCAGGGTGAAGGTGCCTTTGCCTCAGAGATTGTGTGTGATCCCTGGCAAGCAGTCCATCAGTCTGTTCTCACCCCAGTACACCTCCGCTGTGAAATATGAATATTGGCACTTCTGGATGCCATAGTACTCTTACTTCTTAAGTTATTTACTGCAAGGTGATGAGATAGTGAAGTAATGGATCTGCATTAGGGTGCAAGACAAGATTGTTAGTTTTTCAGAAACGGCCACCACTATTTATATTTATATACAGTTAGAAGTGAAAAGCTGTCATTTTGTCCCAGGTGTTATGCACATGCCTAGCACGTGCAGGAAGGTATAGGGGAATGCAGGAGAAAAGCCCGAATAAAGGAGGATTTAAGAATAGGAAGAGGCTAATGATGTAGACCAACCAGGGTGAGATGAGTCAGATATGAGTTGATAGGAAACATATGCTCTTTATTACTCTGCTTAAAATTTCATTCAGCACAGTCTAAATGTGGTGATTATTAATAACATAATCTTACACATTTTAAAAGAAATGCTACTGAAATATTTAACGTATCGGGGAAAGAAACAGTGTAGGTATCCCAGTCCTTAGCCATCCTCCCACAGGGGCCCATCTATTTCTAGATGAATTATACTGTAACTGCTGAACTCCGTAATCCAAAGGTGACTATAGATTGGCCTAAAAGAGCTCAGTAAAAACAGTAGTATAATGAGATGAATGCCTCTTTCAGGAAGATAAAATGCATTTGGTTCAAACAATTTTTTTATATTTCCCTTTGTAGGTGTCCCAGAGCAGTGTACAAATCACCACTTACTCCTTGTTGGATCTGTTATGGGACGATTAGAGAGGTATATTAAAGCTGTAGCCAGGACACAACTAGCAACTAATTTCACTTGTTTTAGTGAATGGCATAGCATTGCCATGCCTCTATAAGGTGATCCTCTGGTTTGAAAAGTGACCTCTGTGACTACAGGTTCCTCAAGATATTGTTTATGGCTTCATGTATTCTTAATTTACCATAGATTTAGATAAAATTTAGCTGGAGGAGGGGTAGTGTGTGTGTAACTATGCCGGGAAGACAGGAAGTCCTTAGTTGCGAAGAATGTTCAGCATATCAAAAATTTCCTCTGAATGACTTCCAAGTATTTTTTAAAAATGGGGAAATTCTGCATGACCTTATTAAAATGTTTTGTTTCAATAAAGTCGCATAGCTTTGCTCAGTTTGAATATGAGCTTAAATGAATGACATTGGTTTTGTTTATAGAAGATATCACTGAATTCAGTACGGTCCAATGAAATATTTGTCAAATGAATCAGGATTATTTTTACAGAAAACTGTTCCACTGAGACTTTTTCAATCAGATTTGGTTTGCAAGCAGAAAGAGGCTACTTTCTAATTCTCAGCACCGCAACCTCAGCCTACCGTTACAGTCCACCTAGTCTTTCCTGTCTGAGTCA
Organism: Falco peregrinus; assembly: GCF_023634155.1. NCBI lineage: Eukaryota > Metazoa > Chordata > Aves > Falconiformes > Falconidae > Falco > Falco peregrinus. The sequence goes on along the minus strand of NC_073729.1, from coordinate 2,232,611 downwards.
CCAGGTAAGCATTCCTCGGGTGCATTCATGCTTTCAGGTACATCTGTTCAACCATACTATGGGCTGTGTAATTGAATATTCCATTGATGCATACAAGTGTGAATAAGTGAGCTCTCCCTTCTGTTTCAGCTGTGCTAGCACTGCAGGTATTACAGAAACAAAAGAAAGGTAAAAGTAATTGTATTGGCACTAGAACTGAATTCTTTCCACAAATAGCAGTAGGAGGGCCTGCCCTCCATCAGTTCTCATTATAAACAAAGGTCACGTAGATTTAGATGGCCATTAGATGCTATGTTGTTTATCCAGGATAAGATTTTGTCTTGAGATAAATATGGCTTAAAATATTTCAGAGGACTTTGGAACAAGTCTTTTCTTCCAGTGTAAGAGCAATTCTATACCTTGTCTGTGAGAGGGGATAAGCATACAACAATTAACATCCATTTCTTAGAGTCACTGACTAAGGCACTTAAAGCTGGATTTATTTTCTATTTCTTGTGTGTTAAGGCAATTTGAGTTATGCTTTGAAGATCAGCTTTGAGCTATGTTTAAAAAAATGTGATAAAAATTTTTTGCTTGAAGAGTAGCTTTCTCAACCTCAGAAGTCACCTTACTTCTCCCTCTTACATAATGACAAATGTGATTACTTGATCTTGCCTAAATAGATGATTGTCCAATTTGAGAACTGGCCTTACCTGTGATAAGGCCAGGAGCCCACAAGTATCACTGTAATATCAGTATTATTCAAGCTAGCATGCCTATATAGAGTATGCTTACCACCATATCCAGTACGCTGTTCTGAAATATGCTTTTCCAAGGTGAGACGTAGCTTAGTGGTTCCATCTGGCTCATCTGGTGTTATGTGATCCACCAAGATAAAATGGGAATGGTTGTGGTCCAGGGAATACAGTGGGCCTTGGATATTATCATCTGATTGGTATTGTACAAGACTTTCATTCTAGAGAGAGGAGAGACGTTAATGTCCTCTACAAAACACGGTCCATGTTTTTATGTACTTCATCTCCATTTTTGTGTTTTCTGCACCATGACATATCACACCACCTTTGAGACACTTGAACAGACTCCTTCAAAAGAGTAGAGAAGCAGAATATGTTCCTTCTGAAAGGTACCAGATTTAATAGGACTGAAAGCTGAAGTCCCTGAAGTTTCCCTCCTGGGCTCTGAAAAATATAGGGACATCAGTCATATCTGGAATGTAGGCATTCATTCAGAGGTATTGGAAATATTGGACAAATGGAAAGTGGCCATGATATCTGATAAATGTGGATGTAACTATAGGGTCTTGGAAGGCTGAAGTCTTAGCTGGTATAAACAGGGGCAAAGATATTCATTTCAGTACTGTTTTGCCTAGCCTGGTTGGTAAGTTAGCCTGCTCTATGTCCATATCAATTTAAATGCAGCTTTATTTAATTGACAGTTACATGAGGTCTACTGGTTATTCTTAGTTTGGAAATTGCATTCTGAAAAAGTGACGGGAAGACTTTAGAAAGTGTAATCTTATTACCTCTTATTTTGGGCGAGGGGCGTTGTATCTTGAAATTATTAATGAACTTTTGCATAAAATTTTGTATTAAAAAAATTTTTACCCACTGTCTGGGTAACACAGAATACCTGTTACAGTCTCTTGCCCTAGGATTGCACTACGTATGGTCTTCCATACACACTTTTTCAAGCTCTCCTTCCTTAATAAATCTTTCGTTCTCTCTGTTGCACATCCACTTTGATATATCGTTCATATTTGCAAGCCAGGCTGTAGAGCCTGTATATTCTTTTTCATCTTAATAATCACTGTCCCATTGCAAGTAAGCCAGATTAAAGCAATTGTTTAAAATCTGCACTTCCTTCTAGCATGCCTCTTTTCCAGCTCCTGGTGCATGTGAGTTGAGGAACAAAACTCTGTCAGCTTGGCTATTATGCCAGTGTATTGCATTTTCTTCCTGCTAATTTTGTGAGCACAGACAGGTGTTAAAGCCTTGCTAGACAAAGCAGTGTAGCTATGCAAGTAACCTAGCTGTCATTAAGGTATAGCAGAGATTTGTGTTCTGGTTCTTAAGAGCCAGATTTTATTTAGAACCTTTCTTAAATCTCAACTTTTGGTGGTGTCTGCTAGGAAGAGCAGGTGTTCAGTTGAATCCTGGGGAAAGTCCAACCCAGGGGCTTTCCGGCTGCTTCTCCACAGCCACTGATGTTGGAGACAGTGAACATACCACCAGGAGCTCATAGCAGCACTAATAATACATAAAAAAATTAAGTAACCCAGAGGACAAGCTCCTTCATGCTGTGGGTATGCTGAGCTGAGCACACTGCGTAGTATGCCCTTAAGCAGCTTTCTGAAGTGAAGCTGTCTACAATCAAACCAGAGAAGAGACATCTCCTTCAAAGCAAGGTGCAAAAGGCTATGGCCAGGAGTGTTCCTATGGCTTCTTTCCCTGTCAGCAGCTCTGGGAAGAGCAGGAACATAAAGGGCTGTTCCAGGAAAAACACTAAATTTGCATGTCCTGTACAAACAGCAAGTGCCACAAATTTCTTTTACTTCCTTCTCTCTCCCTCATTTGTTAGGGAAAGCTTCTTGACACAATTAATTTGCCTTCAAATTTTGTTTTGACAGAGGGTGTGCCTATATTCTGCTGCCATGTACCATTAAGCCTACTTGCTGAAGATCTGGCCTTTGATTACGACTTGGAGGCATAACAACCAATTGAACAGGGCCTTTGGGGATTTTCCTATTTATTCTCTGAAAATGTGGAAGTGATCTTGCAATGATGTTTAAAGCATACCATTAACACAGAAGAGATGGGAGGGATCCACTGATTTCAGGGTTTGTTTTTCTCCTTGCTAGTGTGGATTGTAAGCTCTATTCTGTACAACAAGCTGTTGTGTTAGTGCCAAGGATAAAGAGAACTGAGTTTAGATCAACATTCTTGTCTATAGTTTCTTTGTCTTAAAGTTACTGACTAAAGTGCAGAGTCTCTTTGGGTGGACGCGGTGCCAGATGTCATAGGGTCAGGAATGTTCTACGTGAAATATTCCTTGACAAAGAATTCGGGCTTTAGTTAAGGGGGAGAAAATCTAACACAATAAAAAGACCAGTGCATTTGTTTTGTAGCTGCTGGTTGGGAAAGAACCAGATTAATTTTGATTTGCTTAGCCTGGGAAGGAGGTGAAATAGTTTGCATTTGCCAAAGCAACTTTCCTGAATAAAATTCACAAACGCAATGAACTGAACTTCTTCTGAGGTCCTTTCAGACCAGTTCAGCTGCACAAATAGGTTTAAAGTGTTCCAGCTAAAGAGTCCTACCTGGTAGAACACAGACACAGCTGTCCTTGGCAAAAAGGATGGAATAAGCTCTATGACAATAAATTGCTGAGATGGTCTGACAGTCTCCCAGCTACTAGCTGGTACTTGCTAGCCTGAGAGAAGAACTAGCTGCAGGTTCAAAGGGCTGTGTTTGTCATTTGTATTTTAGCTTCTGCAGGGAAGTAAAATAGCGCAGAGGAACTATCGCTCGTTGTCATTACATAGCTACTTTTTTGTTAAAATAGTCTGCTTGGGACAGACTGTATATCCAGTGACAAGAAGGTCATGCCTTAATAATTTTTTTTCTCTCTCCACTTCCAGACCAATTCAGCATCATCTTGTCTTGACATTTTTAGCAATTGTTTTGTTGGGGGAGGTTTTTGTTTGTTTGGGTTTGTGGTGATCCCCCCTGAAAACTCTGATTGCTTCACCCTGCATTGTGAAGTCCTTAGAACTCCCAATAACTAGACAAAACCCTGCATGGCTAGTGGTTTTGGCCTGGGGTTTTGAGCAAGTTTTTGTGTAATGGACACCAATGACTACTTAAGAAAACTTGGTCTTGAAATATTTATGGCTTGTATTCCATACTAGAAAATATACTTTTTACAGTATTTACGAAATAGCTTGGAGTAAGTGCTTCTGCAGGAAGTGGACAAGGGAAAAAAAAATATGTTTAAGGTACCTTCTGGTGCATGACTCTTCCCTTGGGTTCACCCTTACCCTGCTGGCCGAGCTCGTGTCTAATGCTGGCACCTGCTGGGTGTTCTCAGAATCGCTGCCAAGTATACTGCGCGCAGGGCACGGAATCTTTATGATCTAACAATTCTTCCTGCACTTTATTTCCGTTTTCCCCCAACACACCCTTTAAACCCCACTCTTGTTTTTAATTATATCAATATTGTTCTGCCTACTACTTCCAGATTTGGTAAAAGTGCAGGTTGCTTGTGAACAATCCTATCTCACGAGTAGAATAAGCAAAAAATACCTTCGTGTTGTCCAGAATTTCTCTGTGCTGAATTTTTCTGAGTGAAGTTATTCCTATGGCAATCACTTTTACTTTGGATGAAGTACTAGCCAGTGCATGATCTCGGATTGCTTGCACTAAGTGTCTTGTTATTCCTACACGTAAAGCACTGGTAAAAATCCAGGCACCTGAAATTATTTTTTAAAAAATAGTTAGATAATTTCTTTATAATTGAACATGTTTCTGTGTCAAGTAACATTACTTGCATTAGTGGATTTAAGTTTTTTGGGGTTTTAGACAGATAAACCGTAGACAGGTCTTGATGGACTGTAACTTTTAGAATTAAAATACATACAAAGTATGTAAGACTTTAACACAGAAAACGAGAAGTTTATATGCCCAAGCAAACATGCTTCATGTATCGTGTGATACAATGTTGCCATCTTTATTGTGATGTCAGTATGCCCATCAAGAATGCTGTGTCCAGTCAAGTCACTGCCTGTAAATACGAGCAGAAACATCGCTACACCGAGCAGGTCTGATTGTTGGACAAGGAAAAGCAGAGAGACAGGGTGGAGGAAGTTGTTGGCTTGAACTGGGAACTGAACAGTCCCGTGCAATCACCCGGTAGCAGAAGAGCTCGGCATAACCTGCCTAACCTGGCATTCTTTCTCTTGTTCTTGTGTGTGTTGGAGAGTGAATTCTTCAGGAGAGTAGGATTTACAGCAGTATTGTTATGGTGACAAAGAATTTGGAGAACCCTAGTTAAACAGTTAATGGACATTTTTCAAATATTTAACACAAAAACTGGAGACTGGACTGCTGTCCAGTTTTAAGTAGAGAAGGCAGATGGAGATAGAGAATGTCTGTGTGGTACAAAAGTACCAACAAGAACAATGGTACTGGGCTGCTTCATTACAAAACCAGAACTGTTATAATCTTATCTGGACCAGTGAAGCTAAATCAGGAGCTTGCTGTGAAATGCTTAAGTATTTTCACTTCAATTGCAGGTATTTTCATAAAGGGGGTGAGAAAAAGTAATCTTAAATGAAAGCCACTTCCATGCATGTTCCCAGATATTGGTTTGGTTTTATTTTTAAATGTTTTTCACTACTCCTGTCATTCATGTGAACAGCCAGGGAGAAACTGAGATTACTTATTTTGTATTATATGTTACCAAGGTCTTTATGTTTAAACTTGAATTTAATCACAGGCTGTTTTACTAACAAAGCCTGTTCAACTCTTAGATTTGAAGAAAACAATCTTCAAAAAATGAAAAGTACTGTAACATGGTTTTGATTGGTAGCCGGTAGCTACAAAGTGAGAATCGGGAAAACAAGAATTCTGGGGTTTGGCATAATTTTGCCCTTGCTGAAGTCAAATTGCTATGCTCTCTTTAAGAATTATTTTGCTATGGCACCAAAGAGGGACAGTGTATTTGGTCCTATCTCCTGCTGTCTTTCTAGTGTCATCTCTGAGGGAATAATGCCAGGTAATTTTACACTTCAAGAATGGTTGCCTAGAGTAATTTGGTTTGAAATAATTTATTTTTGCTATTTCTAATACAATAACTTCCACTTTCAAAGCCATTTAAATACAGGTCGTAGGTGGCATTCAGCAAAGCCTTAAAGTTCCAAAAATAATCATGTGAGCAGGCCCATAGACTTTAAAAGATCATCGGATGCTAGGTGTGAGAATCCAGTAGCAATGTAAATTCCTTCTTTAAAGCCTAAAGCACTAACCTGTGCTTTGAGCTGCTTTTATAAGTCCTTTTTTTAAGGTGTCTCGTAGCCAAGGCTTCATCTGGAAATTTTCTTCTTCCCCTACTAAAGAGACAACCAAATTGGGAGCAGGTAGATTCCATTTGTTGAGCATAACTTCAAATATAATTCCAGGATGAATGGTACTCAGGACCTTAATAAACTTCAACAAACAAAACAAAAAAATCACTGAGTAACAATGAGCAGTAGGATGCAGTAGAGATATTGTTCATGGTGAATGCAGAGGGAAATTTATCATCAACTTGGTTATTTAAGAAAAATTTATTTGAGTAAGACCTGACAACTAAAGATGAGGGTGGATTTAGCAGGCTTCTGTATAATTGTCATCTTGCTAACTGGGTCAGTTCCGTGGGTTAATTCTTTGTTGCAGAATGACATATCACACTCTCCTTTAATGCTGCTATTCCTTTTGAACTGTCTTCAGCTCTGTGGCAGTCTAGCAAAGCCAACAAATTTCTTGGCTGCACTAGCTGAAATATTTGCCTGATTTCCTGTCTGTTTTTCAAGGATATGTTACATGAATCTATTGCTTCTTCCTGTTCTGTATATATTTTGGCTTTGTGCTTAAGGTTTTCTTTCATCATAAAGTTTTAAGGCAGATTTCTGATCTGAAAGGAATTCCTAGGTCTAGCATTAATGCATGCAAGAGACTAGTGAGGAGGTAGGTCTGTCCATATATATTCTTCTCTACATATTAATGGAACAGGGAGAGGGAACTTTAAGGAGAATCTTGAAACAGCTCAAAAGTATGTTGAAATCCATGGTGACTAATTTTTGGCAGAAAGAGGTTAAAACTGGGAAATGATGCAAAACAAAAGAAGCTGGGCACATGGGTTTTTTTCTTTTTAAAGGAAAACTTATCAGCTGTAATTGTAGCATGTCAGTCCAAGTTAAGTGATTGATTTTCTCCATATTAATAGGCATTATTTTAAATCACATTCATGTTCAGGAAGGTGTGGTCCCCACTTTAAGTACAATGTGGTGCCTCACACTGTGGCACATTGACCCTCACTATTACAGTGTCTATATTTAATGTTAGAAAGTAACAGCTGAACAACTGCAATAGTGTTGAAGGGTTAAAACTCCTCTGAGCTGTACCTTTCCACGTTTCTTCCCAGAAGCTGTGAAATCTATTTCTCCTATATGGTATGGTAGTTCTCTTCTAAAAGCTTCCTCTTTGTTGCTGCTGCAGAGCTTGGTTTCCATTTCCTCCATTGAATTTGTTAGGTGATCACCAGCAGACCAAGGTGTTCACTAAGATGACAGAAAACTGAAAAACGAGAAGCTGTTTAAATTGGGGAGACCACAAAATCAATTAACTTACATCTAGCTAAGTTTTTAGTCAAATATTTTACTCTTTTACTGATATGCTTATAAAGTTCAACTAAAATTGGAGGTGTTTGTACCAGATGTCAGATGTTTATATATAGAAGGCAGCAGATTCCTCACCAAAGCTAGGTAATATAAGTCATAAAAAGGCATGAAGGAGTCAGGCTCTCAACTCTTGTCTAGCAGACAGAAAGCTGAGTTGCAAGGTGCAAGATCCTGCAATCTGTCCGGTGTCTCGGAGCCCAAAGGACCTTAATTCTACAAGAGAAAGAGGAACCTCAGCCACAAACTATTGCAAGCAAGAGAAGAGCTGTGTCAGTGAGTGAGTCATGGTTTCTTGATGTTATGCATCATGCTACTATGACTTGCGTTAGCCAACATGAACACTAAATAACTCATGACGTTATATTAACCTGAAAATACTTTTGGAGAGGTTTACTCTGTTTGCTGTGAGAATAGGCTATTTATTCGTAAGCCAAGTAGTATTTAAGGCCAGGCTGTGCTCAACAGGAACATACAATTCACAAAGGCAGGTGCCTTTCTCTACACATGGCTACAGGAAGGATGGCAAGTAATCTGTCCTAGAGCAAGCGTCATAAACCAAGAGCTGTTCTGTATTACATGACACTGAAAAGGTCTGCTTGCTTCTCCTATGTTCCAGTTTGACTGACCTGATACAATTTGAAAAATACAGGTTTCAGCTTGTCTGCCTTATTTTGTTTCTTTTCAAAACAAGAACAATGAAATAGTGCTCTCCTGTCTGCCTTCATCTGCATGTTCAAGTATATATGCACTCCTTCAAAAAATCCTTGTGATAGTAAGCCAGCAACGGTAATCTACCCTGCGTTATTCTTTACTTCCTAGTTCAAGAGATTTGCTGTGGGTTTACAAGTGAGTCAAACCAGCAAGTCTCCTGTGGATCTATTGGGATGCTCCTGCTCCAGCAGAGGGAGCAGCAAGCCCTCCAGCTGTTCCCTGCGGCTGGGAAGTCTCCTGGGAGCCTGTAGCCTGGCTGCTTCACTGCTGCTGCCTCTGTGTTTACTGTTCTTCTTTTATGTTTTCTGTGAAGATGTTTGGACTAGCCTTTTTTTCTCTGATCTGTGCCTGAAAAGTTAAGGACCCTCTCATGATTTGTTTCTCCTACAGCTATTCCACACCTCAGTATCCACCCCCCCGAAGTACCGTCAGAGACCACTGCTTTTAAAGGTGCTGTTCCCGTTCTTCTCCCTGCCTGCATGCTAGTCACTTCTGGAAAGAATTAAGTGTTTATTCTGAACACTGGGATATCGGATTAGTCCAGTGAAGAATATTACCTACAATTATTATTTTATTTTTCAATAACTTATTTATAATTATATATTATAATTTATAATTGATTTATTATCAATAATTGCAGTCACAGCAAAGCCCACCTTTTTGTTTGAGTCCACTTTTCCACTGGAGATGCAGATTTTTCTTCTAAGAGCATAGAATACAGTATTCTGGGGAAAAATAATTAATGCAGAGTCACAATAACATGTTTTGACTATTCCAAGGACAGAAATCACTTCCTGGAATGTACTGACAGAACAAAGGATTTGATTAGAAAAACTTATTCAGGACTGAATTTACAGGGTACATTTAGTCACCATTCACCAAGGTCCTAGACAGTACACATTTATATCTACACACAAGCAATGAACTTGGAATAAATAGTATGTTACAAGGTAATTTGACAGTTAATTTGGCCTCATAGACAGGCCCCCAAGACATTAATTTTAGGTCTAGTTCTAGATCCTAGCTTGCAAAATCTGATCATGTGGTTTTCTGTGGCTTCTTTTTTGGAATAAAGATGATGAGCTGCTCACTTCTATAAAGGATATTCTTGCATTTGGATAATTAATTTTTTCCAAAAATAACATGTGATTTGGTTTTCAGTTTAGGAATTCTGGTTCACAGTGGTAGTGAAGGAGACAAAAATAAGATGTAGAAACAGAAGCTTTGCTCACCAGCTTTTGTAAGACTGGAAAGTGAGGAAGGCATCTGGTAATTGGCACTGCACAGGGACTACTTTTTTTTTTTTTTTTCTTTTTTAAATTAAGCAGTCTCTGAACTATGACATTTGAGTCTGAGAGCTTGTTTTGGGGAAGTATTACTGTATTACTTCATATTTCCATCCTGTTCTTATACCACTTCTTCAGCATCCCTGCAGGCCACTGTCTGTGATGAGTTACAGAGCTAAGTGGAACTTGTTACGATTTTATATGGTTGGTTTGTGTTCATAGTCCAAGCTAGGAAGTCTTCCAGCGTCAAGAGCAGAAAAGTGATACTGGCAGAATGGAAAAACAAGTCCAAAAATTATGCAGGATTCTGAATGGTATCCATGCAAGAACATAGTGTAGCCCTACACAGAGCTGAGAATCTACACCAGATGAGATCCTGACTATTATGGAGTGATATTTCCTAAGTTTCTTCACGCAGCTTTCAGGAGCTTTTACAGACAAAACCAGTAAGCAATGCCAAGTAGCTTGCTGTGCGCTTTTTTTTTTTGATGTGGTGGTTTTATTTTCTGTTTGTTTTTAGTGAGATTTGACACTTTGATAGTTTTTTTGCTTTATCTTCTACCTGTTGCTTGACTTACAAGGAATAAATACTGTGACTTTCAGCATGGTTGTAGTAAGGTACAAGTGTTCCACATCAGTGCAGTGTTCTGCTCCATGGTGCTAACAGAGCAAGGAAATGTTGCTTTGGTATTTAAAGGGGTGGGGAAGAAGTTTGTAAAGGCTGATCTATAGGTACTATACAAGTGGGGAAAAAACAAAACCAAGAGTTCCTTATATTATGAATGTTGCAAAATCACCTGAAAAAAACCCTGCTGTGTAAGATTTGCAGATGTGGTTCTTAAGCACAACGGCTGACCACTTGAAATGTTCCTTACCTTCCTTCCCCTTTTAGCTCTCTCAGCTACTGCAGTGTAACCCCTCACTCTTATGGTAAGAATGGCGAAACGCTGCATGGACCTGGTCAAGTACCGCACACCATCTTACCACCACGTTGCACGGCAGTGGAGCTTCACTACAGGCTGATCAGCTCACAGATTGCACTATGTTTCTAATAGCTGAACACATATTCAGAAGAGGATATACTCAGCTCTGTCATTTCCTCCTGGATTAAGACTTCTGTTCTTAAAAAGCATGTGGACATCTCGCCTACTGTCTTCTAACAGGCAAAGTAAGCACGTATTAACAAACTATACATCATAATTACGGGTTTTTTGAATGCCTTTCTCCTGGGTTTAATTCACTCTTGTTCTGCTTGGTTCCAGCTTTCATGCAAGTCTCTAGTGGTTTCAGGGGGTATTGCTCTGAGACTTCAGGCTGTACTAGATTGCAAGTGTGTCAGGTCACAGTAATTGGGTCAAATCTTTGTGGTCAGAGTCATGACATTCCACTGCAGTCAGCTTAACTACAGTCAGCTTGCATCACAGTAACATCATGGAGAATTTTTTTAATGGCAAGGGACTGGAATATGTCCATAGGAATAGGCAGATACCCAGAAAGAGGGGCATGGTCTCAGCATGTTTTGGATGAGAGGAAAGGTAGGGAGGAAGGCAAAGAAGAGACAAAGACTATGAACTCAGCTGGATGAAAAACCAGAGGAGGGTGACCAGTAGGTCATAATTTTCTTCCTTTCCACATGTTATTTTCTGTTAAACTTTTTAGAGAATTCCAATCTTCTTTTAATCCTAATACTTAAAAGGTTTTTTTCCCTCCATTATCTGTGAGAATATCATTGTATTAAATATTGATAAAAAGATCACTTAAAGAGAAGTAATCAGAAATAATTGGGGGGGGGGGGGCTGTCCCCATGTGCCTGTCCCAATGTGTGCATTCATATTTTAATTTTGTATGTATATATCGAGCAATCTTACTTTAGTTCTGGTTCAGACTTAAATACAGATTTTTCTATCTAGGCTGCTGTTACATATGTAAGTTTGTAGGTCAAATTCTGTCCTAGATGTTCCCATTGACTATAAATACAAACATCTATGGAAAGAATGTACCTCTAATGATTACCAGATTTGAAATATAACCTACAAAACTATTTCTAACTAGCAAAGCAAGTTAAGACAATTATGAGGAAAAGTCAATTGCCAGTTCCACCTACATCTCAAAATGTGAGTCAATGTCATTTACATTAAGGATGGCCTGATTAAATCATTCCAGGTGTCAGCCAGTCTCATGAATCATTATTATTTCTTTAACCTTGTAAATGGGAGCTGTTAGAAATTGTACCATTGTACAGCCAGTGCTTGTGATGTTGGAGTTTGCAGGTCCTAATGTTGTTTAGTCCTTCATTTTGGATGGTACTAACTCTGTATTTAGGCATTCAAGATTTCTGGGATGTAGGAAATTGGCAGCATGGTATAACTTCAGGGGACAGGTGTGATGGCTGTAGTGAAACTCTACAAGGGGGATCCTTGCAGAGCTTATTTCCTGAAAGATTTACTCAGAAAATTTGGTGAGATCAGAATCACAGAGAAACATTCTGACACCTATGTATATCGCTTTCTGGACTGTTCTCCCATCTGTCTCTACTTCCTCACCCCTCCTTTGCCATGCTTTCTCTCCCCCAGCCTCCTTGTTCCCTGCAACTTGTCTCGCCGTTAGCTCCCCCAGCTTTCTACAGGCTCTTTCAAACCTCTGTCACTGCCACTTATCCCCCTGTGAATGCGCAGCTCTTCTTCCTTCTGTGGTAACAAATGACAGATGATTCACCTCCAGGTGGGTGACAAGAATGTGGGTTTGTTTCATCCTTCCTTTAAATTTTAACTGAGGTTAGGCTGTGTGCCTGGAAGGAAGAGAGGTCAAATTTGAGCCTTTCAAATACATTTTGTGAAAATGGGCCCAGTGAAGGGATGGCTTGACCTCTGTTGTTGTCTTCAGTGGTAATAGTTTGATTAAGGGAGTAGGCATCTGGTAGTCATTAGCTTTCAGGATTTAGCAGTAGTAAGAATTCCCCTTCATACTAGTACACTGATCAGCAGGCTGGGACACACCCTGAATTTTAATCACTATCAGATTCCTCCACCCACTCAAGGAGTACATCTGAGTACGTAGGTGAAATGCTTAAATATAGCAATACATATTAAGCCCAGTATTGTTGATGTTAAATCAGTCAAAAAAGCTCCCCCTTAGCTTCAGTGGCAGTTGGAGCAAATTCATTGGTTTATAAACTTTAAAATAAGTTTTCACATGGAGCAAAAGAAAACTACACCAGTTACTGTGCCCTTACTGGTGCAGGGTGAGCTAGCAATCCTAACAAAAAGTGAGCCTTAACTATTGGTCAGAAAAAGAGGGCTCACACTAACAATTCAGGTGAACAGTAAGGGTGAAAATGCAATGAAGACAAATACAATGAACTTTGCTTGGGCAGGAACAATCAGCTTCCAGCACATGTCACAGGATACCACTGGCTAAATTGCAGTCCTGTTGGAAAGGATCTAAGGGTTACGGGCAGAGCAAAGGTAAGGGAGCAATGCTGCGCTGCTCTTGCAAGAGAGAAATGCTGTATAGGACAGTATAAGCAGGATAGCCTGTGTGAAGTCACTCAGCTGTTCATCAGAACTGCTTTAACTGCAATATTCTGTTTGGGTGCCAGGTTTCAAGGGAATTACAGACCAGCTGGAGAAGGTTTGAGGCAGGCGCAACAACAGGAACAGAGACCTTGCACTGAGAGAAGGAAAGCTTGAGCAAGTTAGAATTGTGTAACCAAAAGAGGGAAGAGTGCAGGAAGGGGAAAGGAGAATGTAATAGCCTACCAGGGCAATGGTGGTGATGGTAGGAAAGATGTGTTCTTGATATTTGTGGCCAAGATGGCAAGTAACAGGCTCAAATGAAGAATGGTAACAAGGCTGCTCAGGGATACATTAGTAACCCCGCTCATGAGAAATACTTCCTTGGAAAGAAAGAAACCCTTATACCACTGGTTAGGGAGCAAGGAAAGTACCCAGGTTGCAGTCCTTGATTTTGATGAGGTCTGTATATTTTGATCCAAAGAACATTACCTTAATCTGCGTGTTATCACAACCCTAAGAACTGGATATGTGTCTGCAGCTCTCGTCCTCAAGATACACATTTGCTGATGTAACTTTGTTAATGGAAATGTTCCTACTGACTTTAGTGCAAGTGCTCACTCAAGGAAAATTGCATCAGTGAGTTTGCTGGGCCAGTGCCAGCAACAGTGTAATGGAATTACTTGCTTCCAATAGTAGCTACGTTTTCATTCCTGTTTTTATTATCTTGAATTACAACATGATAAATATAAAGAACAAAGCAGATACAGGGGGATCAGAAGAAAGAAAATTAGGGAAATGGAGGGCAGAGTAAAGACTGCAAAATTCATATTAATTTTTACCATGTGTGCCAAAGAATTGGATGGGCTCTAACTGGTGTGTATGTTTAAGCGTGAAGCAACAAACCCTGTATTCTAATCAAGTGTAAATGCAGTGGAGAAGGGGAGGTATGAGAAGGCATTAACTAGAATCCAGGAAGGTAAAAAACATCTAAACCTGCTGTTGGAATATAATTATATGATGTGAGACAAAAGAAGAGGTATTTGTTAGGGAAAATAAATATTCGTGTGAGAGACTGATGTATATACCTCCATGTGCAATTGTACATGTTATCTTGCTTATATTTATGTTGCAGCTTTGCAAAGTTTGTCAGGGATTAGCACATTCAGATTCTGGTAACAATGCATGAAATGTTTCTGCATCATAGCCTAATGACAAAGCAGAATAGTCTGCCATGATTGTCAAGGAATTGCTAAATAAAGCATGAAGACCTAGGGATGGTGAAATACACCAGCAGAGATCCTGGTTAGCTGTCCTTTGTCATGTCTGTAGCAAATAGATCTTTGAGAATTGCACAAATAAAGAAAACAAAAGAAATGTGACTGTCACAACAAGTGCAGCTCAAGCTGTAGTACACAACGCTTCTCTCATGTTCAGACAGGAGGGCTCAGAGAAGTCAATAACTGCCAGAGATGAGAGCTGGAGGGACGCAACAAGTACACAGCAAATAACCTCTGGGAAAGTTTCTCCATACTTTGACGAGGACAGAGAGAGGCAGGCTGACAGCTACCTTGGGAATGTGCTCACTAACTGGAGACTTTATGAGTTTGCACACATAGGGCCAGACAGGGGCAAACATTAACAGAAACAAGGAACTGGAAGCAAAATCATGTCAAGTGAAGCGTAGAAGTGGCCTAGCAAAACAGAAATTTAGGTAAAGTGTCCAGGTATATTTATGTGAATTGGCCCCCCTAGAAGCTTTCAAAAACCCCAGTGTCGTCTCTTTCCTTTCTAGAACAGCAGTTGATGAATGTTATTTCAAGTAATTCTTCTTTACTGTATCTGTGCACAGTCCATAATCAGGAAAAAGTCAGAGGAGGAAAAAAACAATTAACACCCACCCCCCACCCCCCCCATCAACAACAGCATGCTATAAAAAGATGTGTGGGAAGAAAGCCTACACTAGTTCAGTAACAAGGCTTTCTTGTTTTAGCATTTGTAAGGTGTGCCTCTGGAGCTGATCCTTCCTGTAATTGCCAGGACATAAGGATGAAGGGCAAATCAAGTATCCTCAGGAGTCTTCCCATTAGTTTTTAGGAGTGGATTGTGCTTTGGTTTGCATAGGGTTAGCACCAAACCTTTCACAAATGAATGTGCAAAATGCTAATGCAAATATAGGTACTTTGTCTTTTTTGTTTCTGTCTTCATCTGCTTAACACAGTAAAGAGCACCAGAGGCTATTTGAATAATGTGCTTCTAGTGAGCTTGCAGAAATTTGCATACGGATGTCAGCCAGTAAATTTAATAAAGTGTATTTATTCTGGGGAGAAAACCTGAGAGGGTGGAGAGGTGATAAAAGGGAAATGTAGACATCAGGGAAGTAAACAATGGAAGAAGCAGATGGAACAGATGAGAGAAAACACACAGCAACACTGCTCAATTAAAATAAAGGAATTGGCTGTGCTTACGTAGTACATTATATATGGGGTGTGGGGGGAGGCTGACACTAGCTTCAAATACTCCTGGACCTTCGCTGCTCTGTTCCCACAGCGTGGCATGCCGCTTTGAAGCTGTGCCAACACAACTCTTTGTGTGGCCTCACAGTGAATCAGATTCAGTTCACTTGAAAAGAACTCATTTTTGCCAAGTCATTTTTCAGCAAAATCAGTTCACTAATGTAATATACAGTATGATATGCAAACTCTTGAAAATAATGTATTGCAAAACCACAGCCATAGTTTATGCTGAAAGAAAATACAAGAATGTGGGAATAGTTTCAATTCTAAACAAGTACTTTGGGAAGGGTAATCTTCAGAAAAGGCAGAAAAAACCATACCTGAAAATTTCATTTGAAGCTGCATTGTACATGGATGCTGGCAAATGAGTGCTATTGAAAGAAAAGGACACAATAAATACTACTGAAAGCAGAAGTATTAGAAAATAAAAAGGACCACCACTTGGGCGTTGAAAAGGTTTGAAATAATCTAGTGAGGTTTTGCTCAGATCAGCTGGTATCTTTCATTCGTTGAGACCCTAATATATCATACTTGCAGAATCTATAAATGACTGTTCCTCTTGATGCCAACAGCTGACTTCACAAAGTTAGCCCCTAGCATTAAGCTAAGTACCAATCTTTACAAATTCCACTTTATAAACTATGCTAAAATAATCTTTACCTCTTTTCAAATTTGTCAAGTGTACAGTTTTTAAAAAATTTTTCAACTTCATGCCTGTAGCTATGCATTCTTTTACAGAAAAAGAGGCAATTTTTATGGGGGGGGAGCCCTTCACTGTGTTTCCTTGTGGGACTGCTTTAATAATCTCCTATTTGTAAGAGCTTGTTCAGTGCTTTAGGCAAATTTTGTAATCTTGAAGGGGAAGTATATTCAAAATGAAAAATCTCTTTTGCATAAACCATATACAAGTGTACTTTGAGAATTTCAGACCTTAGGAAAATAAGTTAGTCTGGTTTGTTTCATAAATATAAGCAAAACATAACTGAAACAATTTTTAACTTAGTGCATTGTGCAAATAAGGTAGTGGCAAAATTGTTCAACTGTTCTGATTTTTTTCTTGATAAGACATGAATATCTCTCTCTTTTCCATTAGTCTCAAAACAGAAGTTGCATTTTGGATGTTGTAAAATTCAGGAAGCCTTGGGTTTAAGCACCTGACTTCACTGGGCCATCTTGCACGTTTAGAAATCAAACCCGCTGAATGTACTATGAATCGTTTTTTTAAATCTTTTTTTCAGAAATTTGGATCCCTTGCATATAGTAAGCCCTGCCAGCCCTAAATTTTAAATATATGCCTATTGTCCACTACAAGAAAGCCTACCCTTTTTTTTTTTTTCTCCTTTTTTTTTTTTTTTTTTTTTCCCCTCTGGATAGGATTGACTGTTTTTTTTAACTCGCAGTTGCAGCAAATCATAGCCAATTTGCTCTTTGGCACTCTTCCTGAGGTTACTTGTCAGATAGGTTCACATCAGATCCAAATGAACAAGGAGATTATAGAATTGCAAAGCATAGTGTCTGAACTTAGCATGTTGATGAAAATGGTTGACTTGAGGTTGTTAAGGACTACTTCAGTGTACAGGAGAAAGAGGGACCTCACTTATGTCTGGTATACTCAAGAACATTTCTGCCTGCAGACGGACAAGAGGCATGTGCTGGCACAGGCATTTCAAGTCTCTTAAATTCACTGTGTACTAAAAGCCTCTGTTGCTTCCCCATATGCACATGCTTTCCCTATGTCTGTAGCAGGTCTGCTGGCAGGTGTACTCACAGCAATAAACAGTTATAAACAGGAGGCAAATCTTCAAATGTGGTGAATTCTGTGCTTGGCAGAGGTTAACATGCTGTAGGAGAGAAATAGAATAACAGATGCTTCCTCTCACTTGGTGTTTATGCACATTCAAACTGTTGCCCTGATCAGGTTTTTTTTCCTGCTTGCAACTGCTGCTTTTTATTGACATGAAACTCGGAGGTGAAGGAATGAACATTTATAAAAATTCCCTGCAATCTCTAAAGGTTTGCTGTATAACTAACCAAACTGACTTGTAAATCAGATGAATTTTACTCTTCTTAGATGGCTGTAAGGAAGCTATATGCAACAGAAGTGTTCTTCTCATAGGTATTAGTGATTTTTGTTTTGTTTGTATTTCATCAAGGCCTGTTTAATTTATAGTCAAAGCAGCCAACAAACCATTAAGGCTTTTAAGCCTCCTGACTACTCTACAAATAAATCTTCCTCTTCAACACCCAAACTTTCTGAGCTGTGCTAAACTGGCCTCTGCATCATCCAGCATAATTTGGTCCTGAAAAGAGCAATTACAGAGTAAACTTGCTATGACAAAAGATGCTTCCCACCGCTCCCCCCCTTTTCTACAGTGTATAATACTGGTGGGTTTGGGCTTTTGACAGGGGGAGGGTCCAATACCTGTAGATCCAAGGTGCTATGATGAGAGAAAATCCAGAAAACTACTGTGTCATTCTAGTTTCTATAGGAGGAACTCTACAGAGAGGTGGACAGATGCATAGTTTCAGTAAAGAGATGCTACTGCTTCTGGAAGTGCAAGTTTGTTTTATCATATCAGCAATGTAGCTTCGGATCTCCAAGACATGATGCTACTATGCAGGGACATGTTTTGTAGTGCTCTAATGTACCACAATTTCAATGGGATGCCTTCCTGTTACACTTGCCATACAGGCAAATCTCTCATCTAGAAAATGGAATGCTTAAAGTCACCTATTTTATCTTTAAAATATTTCTGACACAAAAAAAGATTTTAAGAAGTCCCAATTATCCCAAGTAACCTATATGCGCAAGTATAGTAAAATGCCCTCAGTAGTTAATAAATTTAGAAATATGCTTATGTAGTGTACTTCATGATGCTGTCACAGGTTTCCTTGGGCAAGCAAACAGAAGCTTAAATTGGCCACCCTGACAAGTAAGCTTTTTATTACAGAAGTTAAAAGGTTTCACAGTTTATGCCAGATCCATGAGCCACCTCCTCGTAGATTATGTCACAGTGTGGGGCTATGTAGGAGCAAGATCTGCAAATAGCACTTCAGTAATTACTACATTGTCAGAGGTGCTCATGTTTGAAATTTAACAGGATTCCTATTAATATTTCTGCTATAAAGTTGAATCATAACATAGCTGGGATAAAGCTTTTACAATTACAAGTGTGGAGTTATATGTTGAGGATGTAACAGTGGTGTTTAATTTTCTTTATGTAAAAAAAAAAAAAAAAGAAAACCCATGTAGATTAACATGCAGCTTCTAGTTAATTACAGAATGAAAGTCTGGAAAAGATTAAAAAGCCACTTTCTCACTTGCCACAAGTCTCGTGAAAACAACCACAAATTAGAGCTCTATGGAATTATTATTAGCTACTAAACTGCAAAGTTAAAATGTAGCTGTACTAATGTATAAATTCTACTGTTGCTATCAACATGTTGTGTCTTATTCCACATTGGCTATGAATATAATATTGATGAAAAGAAACCATATGTAAAGTAAAATGCTGTGTAATATTAAATATAAAACCAAAGCAGGCGACATACTTGTCCTGGGGTGATAATAATTAGCAGGCATTCAGTTTACTTCTACGAAGGTCTTAAAAAGCCTATTTGGAAGATAATAGACATAGTGCTTTGAGAATGTCACAAATTCCATTTACACAATTCCATTTCCATGAGTTCCCTTGAGCTATCCATCACTGAAGGCAGGGATGTCTTTCACCTTTATTATTTATTGATTGTATTTTTTTAACTCACTAGGAGAAGGTGCTTTCTCAGATGAAGAGTTATTGAAGAATAGAATTAGTCAGACTGTCTTATCAGTATTTATTTCTGTGTTCCCTGTAATCCTGTCTGAATGTAGAGTCTTTATGGGCAGTTGACTGCCTTTTATCAGAAACCTTTCAATAAAGAGGGCTTTATCTACCTTAGCTTTGTCACCTAACATTCAGATAATCTGCTGTACTGAATGCAATTTTTATAAAATAAAAAGTACGTGAAAAGTTTAGAAAAGCAAATATTAAAATAAACACAGGGCTGAGGACATCATCTGTCCCCCAAGATAATGTTTGGAATAGTCTTCAGGGGCTGAGGATGGGGACAGAACAGTAAACACGTGAAAGAGGAAAACAGAGTAGCACAGTGTGCAGTTATGTCAGCACATGCTCATGTCCTAAACTCATGGGGCTGGTAAAAGAATCCCACAGAGCAGAAACCTAGAGTGCAGGAGAGTATAAGTCATGGGTCCACCTCTGTACTTTGCTGTCTCAGAAACAGCTGTATAATAGAAACTGCCTGACTGTAACAGTTCTGCAGTCTGCTAACATCAGGCCAAAACAGTAGCCATGGATCAGCTTGATGTAAGAGTGTACGTATATTCAAAGGGTTACTCCTAGTGCAAGCTGAACTGTTGTCTAAACAGTGGAGAGCACAACAGTAGAACATTGCTGACATCTAATTGCAGAACAGGACAAATACAGTAAGTTAGCTACTACGTAAGAGAACCAAAGTACTGAACAGAAAAAACACTACAGAAAGTTACCTAGAGCATAGACAAAGGACAGCAACAAATAGCTTGTGAAATTCCCGATACAGAAAATCTGAAAGTTTTACATATACCCTATTATTCAAAAGGAAGAAAGAATAGCAATGACTGTTTTATATCACTGTTGATTACTTACAGATGATGAAGGGGAAAGAAAATGTGGAGTAATGATCTCGTCTTTGTTGACTGACATCTATTGAGATACATAGTATAGTTAGTGATCCTACCTGCTGACTGTCCTTTGCAACAGGCACGACCATCCATCTGCAGGGCTGAAGTTGCACTGAGGTGGTGGTTGTTACCGATGCTGTTTGCTGCTGCTCCCTTTTCCTATTTGGGAAGGGGAAGATGTTACCAGATTGCTTGGCACACCAGTCCCTGTGACAATAAAAGTAAACATTGCTAGTGTATAATGATATGACAGCTCTTCTCTGGCATGAAAATAAGCCCTGTGAAACAGATGGAGATGCAAATAATAATAAGCATTTCTCTGCAGCAGTAGTGAAGCATAGTTATCAGAAACAGACAACCAGCAGAAATGGACTTGAGCTGTGAATGTACTTTCTAAATTACTTTTCAAATTATTGCAATAACTTGCATATTGAGTAACTGCATCAGTAGCTAATCCTTCATTGCCTTTGAGAAGTCATGTGCCTTGCCCAGCTACAGAATTCTTTTTAGCAAATTTCTCAGAGCACATGCCTGCAGTCTAAGTGCTCTGTTAATAATTTATATTTCCATACACTGTCCACTTATCTTCAGATTCTGGTGCGCAGCATGTCAGCCTTAAAAGTGAATTTGTTTAGGGGATTTATACTGTATTTAGAGTAAAATTGTTGCATCACTATGCTTCCTTAGGTAGCTTGCCTGTGGGGCTTTCTTGATCTTGATTTAAAGAACAAAGTCAAAATTTCTTAGTGACTAAGTATCCTTTATTGGCAGCGCTGGATGCACGGGGGATCCTTCCGCCTAACGTGCATGTCTGAAGGAACTATCTTATATTTATACCATAAAACAGTGACTATTCAATTAACAACTATACATAGTCATTACCTAACCCCACCTACTCTAGCTTTGTATGTTAATTAGCTTATCAGTCCTTTGCCTGCGCAAATTCTTCCAAGAATTGTGGGCAGGGGTCCTTGGGACGTGGGCGGTGGTCTTTGGGAGGAAGGCTGTCGGTCTTCCTCACGGTGTACTTTTCACCTTCTTTTGCCAGAAAATGCTGAGTTGGCTGTTTTCAATCAGCTCTTGCTATCTGTCTTTCCTCCTTGGGTGTTAAGATGCCTCCAGACAACAGGTTGTCCACAGCCTCACAAGATGTTGGCAGACACACAATACACAGGGGACGGATGCCAACAGATAACAGGATGCCGACAGCCTCACAAGGTGTCATAGGATAACAGGATAGCATTACAAGATGTTGACAACACAATACACATTGAGGATGTCATTATTCTATCCTACAGTGAATTCATTCAGTATCATTCACCCCTTTTCTAGGTACATGCAAATTCCTTTGCATCATATATATCTACTTGCATTCAAACACCAAAGCATGCATCTAAATAATATACAAATATTCCAAATATTATAGAAATGATTAATACAACAAAAATCTGTTTTAACCATTGAAAGTTAGGTAACCAAGAAGTCAACTTGTTCCATATTTCTTCAAATCCCCAAGAAAGATCATTTTTTCTAATCTCCTGTAGTACTCTGATTTGTTTCCAAATTTCTTCCAAGTCTAAAGTCATTCTCTGGTCATTGTCTATATATGTGCAACAACTTGCATTTATTATTGCGCACACTCCTCCTTCTTTGCTAAACAACATATCAAGTGCCAGCCTATTTTGTAGAGTTATTTTTGAAATGCTTTTGATTTCCTCTTGTTGTACCCGTACGGCATCAATAGTAAATTTCATGGCAATTTCCATGGTAGCAGAGAGGTTCACTAATGCTTTTTCTAATTCATTTACTCCTAACCATGGTAAAAACCAATGGGCAAAGCTATGAAACCCCGTGGGTTTTCCACAATAGGGTTGGTCCGTCGTTTGAATCTTTTTATATATGATCTAATGAGTCCTTGTGTCAAATTGTAAGTTATAGAGATGTGTGGAAAAACAGGTCCCATGGCACACTCACCTTGCCAACCTAGTGGTAGAACTTCTCAAGCCTTTTCTTCACATAACCGGTACCATCCCGTTCCCACGGGAACGGGCCACCCTTTAGGGGGGTGGCTTTATTTGTTCTCCTGGTTTGACTTATATTCCAAAGATTTACACCTCCATACTTCCAGTAGGAAGTACAATTAGGGTACCTTCCTATGAAAATCGTTTTCCCACACCTTTTATCAGTCGCATTCCCTCCTGTTTCAGGTTCGGTGCTATTCAGGGAGCATCTCTGGACACAAGGAACACCTGTACTAGAGTTTAAAGGACTTTCAATATCTAATGACCAAAACAAATCCTTAATTTTCAGTTGAGTATATTCTGAAATATACCTGTATATTTCTGAAAGCTGTATGTATTTCGGATTCGTCAGCCTTTGCATGCTGGTATAGAAGAGTGCGATCTCCTCCTCGCAATTCATCCCGAATAGTGGAACTCATGGGATATCAAAGGAGAGTGCAAGAGACTGTTCTACAAACAAAAGGAAAATGTTGATCTCCAGCAAAGTTACCATGTGACTTGTTATTCGTTTCTGTTCATCTTCCTCACCTTGTGAAGAGAAATACCCAGGACCAGGCACGGACTATCATGGAGGGAACAGATGGAGTTACCACCCCAACATTATTCAGGACTGTGCTGGATTCACGAGTGAAGAAGTCTGTTTTCACATTACATGAGACTTTGCTTGACTGTTATTCTGTTATTCAATTTCTAGTTCATGTTAATAAATTGTTATTTGTTGTTTACTGATTGTCAAATGGTTCATTGAAGTTACCTTGCATCAAACACATGGTTTCCAAAATAAACCCAAAGGGTTGGGTAATACATATAATAATAACCTACAAAAACAAAACCTAAACCCAACACTTACAACTATGCATTCCACTTAGGTAATAAATGAACTATAAATACTATAGTTTCTTTAAACATTCTTTTTTTTTTTTTTTTTTTTAATATATGCGTCACTATCATGGCTAGACTATAGGGATTTCACTTGCGCGGTCTTTCCAGATTTTTCCAATACATTCTGTGGGGTTTAAAATTGCGCATGCACACGTTCAAAGGCATACACGATAAAAGATGGCTGCTGAGTGTCCAGATGAAGTCCTGGACCCATTTCCCGAGCTTACCACTCCGGTAAGTTTGTTAATGGTAACATTTATGGCACTATGGCCAAATGACAGGTCCTTGCTTTCAATGCAATGTTTTCTCACCATCAGACCGCCACGTCACCTGCCAGGGAGGAAGGCTCTGGAGTGCGCATTTCCCCCTCTGAACATCCCGTAAGGTGAGTGTTTTTTAAACGTCTAACCTGTATGGTTCATTATAAAGGGGAATCAAAACCTTTTTTTTTTTTTTTTTTTCATTGTTTAGGCAGAGGGTGAGTTTTTCTACTGTCACATGTCAAGAACTTATGGTAGAGGTGGAAAAGTATAAAAGACGTTACCACATCCTTGTCTGTGTGTTCCTGACGGTTGTTTTCTTTGCTATTCTATTTGTATTCTTAATCAGCCTACATTGTTATATGAATTGTTAATAGTTAATTATTCCCAGATTCTTGTTTGCTATTAAATTGTTATAGTATTAACTATATAATCTGTATTGTCGACTGTACATTTTGGCGTACTACTCGAATTTGTTTAACACCATTGGGTGAAATCATAGTAGCAAATTGCATGTTAGTTATAACGTGTTGAATTAATCTTATAAAACATGGAACAGCATATGGCAAAAACAATAAGGTGGCTAATCCACATAACAAATAAAATAGGATTCGTTTTACCCAGGGGCTCCCGAGAAGCCAGGAAAACAAGTCCAAGTCAGTATTCGTCTTTCCAAGTTCGGACGGGAACATGGGCTAACTTCCCTATCTCTGATGTGATTATCTCACCATTGTCATCAATTTTCAAACAACAATTGGAAACATTTACTTTACCACAAACACTTCCTTCTTCGGCTAGCAGGTAATCAAGAACCATCCTGTGTTGATAAATTGCATTTCGTATTTGAGTTGCTTGGTCTGTTAGTAGTAATTTCCAAGACAGCCTGTAGACGAATGATACGAACCAGATTGTAGATAGGTTCTCGAGCACCGTTAATGAGTTCATTAGGATTCCAAGTTGCAGGTCCATAATACTGTATGATACGTTGGGGTGTCCATTCATTTAATAAATATCAGTACCCCCCAATTCTTGGGAGTCTGGAAAAATCAACTTGCCACTGTTGCCCTGGCTAATTTTCAAACACATTTCACATTGCTGAGTCACCTGTTTTATTACAGTATACAAGTTCTGCCCTATCAATTTCTGATTTAGACTTTTATATAAATTATCAGCTCCCCAGTGCATCTCATTATGTTCTGTTACGGCTGTGGTCCATATTAAATTGGATGGTACCACTATACGACCATCCCTCAAATAAGTCCACTTATTTATTTTTTATCATTCATGTCCTGAATTACCTTTAAGTTTTCTTTAGAATAATTTGGCTCCTGATCTGTACTTACAGTTTGGATTTTACCGTCTGGTATTAAGGATAATTCCTCCTTTCCTACCTCCTCTGCTACTTGTATGGCTTCATGGTCGGCCAGGCAGTTTCCAATTTCCAAATCAGTGCCTCAATGGGTCATCTTATGTTCTTCCTTCCTGGATGACCCTCTTATAACAGAGGGGGCCATTCCTCACATCAAGGTCTGGCATGGCACATGTTCCCACCGCTCAACGCCTGCTGGGTTGCAGCCAGCAGCAGAGCTCAAGATCCTTCTTGGTGGCAAACACAGAGGCCAGCCCAGTCTTGCCCTTGATTGTGGTAGGAGGCACCTGACCAACCTTATTCCTTGTACTTCGTTGTCAATGCAGAGTTTCATCTGCGCATCCCATAACAAGTCACTGTCATGGTAAAACACACAGATTTACATTAGTAGAACTACTACAGAGTGTATTTTATTTCAGTTTTTCTGCCAATATTCCCCACAGCCTTGCTGACCAAGGGATATTGTTTTACCTGAACTAGGCAGGCCTTCCCCTTATCATTTTTACTGTAACAGGGAAAGCATTTTTTCCTTACCTGGAATTTATTTCCAGATATACCTGGTTAAAGATTTCTTTTACTTCAGGGAGGTCCTCTCTTCAACTTAAAGATTTTGGTGAATTTGGCATTCTTATTTGCTTTCTTAGTTTGTACTTTAAAGGTTTCAGGATATTTTCCTGGTGGTCGGCAGTCCCCACAACTGTAACAAATTCTGTTCACTGAAGTTTAACACCAAATAAGTTGGTTTTGTATTCACTAAAAATTCCACCTCCTTTTTCCTAATCCCTAGTTCACCAGAACCCCTTGTTGGTTCTTTAGTTTAAGTCAATCTCACTTCCAGTGTCCACTTTCCCTACAATATGCTCATTCACTTCTGCCTGATATTCATCCTTTGTCTCTGCTTCATCTCCTCTATCAGTTTAGCACGACCCAGCTCTTCTTCTCTTACCTTCTGTACACATCCCCTATTCCTTCTATCAACTTTTCTACATCACAATTACCTAGTAACAATCAACTCGAGCCTTTATCCAGTCCTATTCACAACCAACTTTCCAACATCTAAATTTCCCCATCAAAGATTCACCTTTATTTTCCTCAGACCCACTGCCTGCCCTAGAGGGGCCGTTACGGGTCCTGTTGTGCTGCAAATGCTGCAGCAATTGGGGTGACATTGTCAGGTCCTTCTGCTCAATCCTCAGCAACAGCAACCCCCTCCTCCTCACCAGCAGAAGGGTTCGGGGCCGGAGATGCTCTTCCTGCTCTGCAGGTTACACAAGCCTGCCTCTGCAACAGCACTTCTGTTTTAACTCTTTCTGACCCTGAATGCAAATCTGCTCCTTGTTGCTTTAAGTCTGTGTTCTTACATATCAGCCTTCGCAGGCAAACAGCAAACACCCTGCCATGCGTCCCGCAGGACTCAGCCGCACCTTCGAGGGGGTACGGGCGTTTGTACAAACTCACCCCAATACTTCAACACTTTCACAGGGTCTTTGACTCTCCACCCCACCCCCCACCCCCGCTTCAGATCTTACATACGTTAGCACAAGTTTTTATCTTACAACGTGTTTCATTCTGGTTGCTGCACAGAAGGAACCACAACCTGAGCTCTCTTTTTTTTTTTCTTTTTTTTTTTTTTCCCCACAAATATTTCAACAAGAACATCTTTCTAGTTTAGGTCTCAGGGGATTTTTTTGTTTTTGGTTTTGGTTTTTTTTGGGGGGGGGGTTTGTTTGTTTGTTTTTCCCTATCCTTTTCTATAGCCATAATCAAAGGTCAGGTGGTGTTAATCCCACACTCCTTCTGTCACACAAACATATCAGCACACATTACTTCATCCCATTTTCCTCTCGCCTCAAGAATAACATTAACTGTAATAAAACATTATAATTCAGTGTCCCATTTAAGGGCCATGTCTCTCCGTCCCCCAGCTTATACAGGGGCCACCACTGATTGCAGTACTTAACCAAAGTTCTCTTATTCACGCTTCCCCCAGGCTGCCCCCCCATTTCCTTCCAGTGGCTTAAAACACATCCCAACGGACTCTTTCTTACTATTCCGCCACTTTGTTACCTCAATCGCTATCCCAGCCACAGACCACTCTAATTTCACTTACAGCTCTCTCTCTTATCCCAAGGCGTCCTAACCTTACAGTTAGGGCATTCCATTTCTTGTCCCCACCATACACATAATAACTCTTTACACCATATACACTTCATAACATATAGAGGTTCACGTTCATCCCTCGGATGTTCAAGACAATAACCACATACCAACATTTACAATATACTTAATACAAAAATGTTCTCACATTTCCAGCATAAATGAGTATAACAATTATTAATAACCTTATAATTATTAAAAGGCCACTTTTCTCCGCATTCCAGCTTATAAAGCTGCCACCGTTGATTACAATATTTTATCAATGTTTTCTTATTCACGTTCCCACCAGCAGATCCTCCAATATCCTTCCAATGACTTAAAACACATCCTAAAGGACTTTTCCTTAAAATCCCACCGCTTTGTTTTCCTCCCATTTTCCACTTCACACTAACAGAATACACTTAACACTTACAAAATGCAACATGCAGGTACCTTTCTACAGCAGCATCAAAAAGCCACTATTATTCCCAAGAGTATAGCCAAAATCACAATAACGATAATCAAATTCCACATCCAGTATGTCAGAAAACTCTAATAAGCAAGATTACCAAGAATATAGCCAAAATCACAATAACGATAATCAGAGCCAAATTTCCATACCCAGTAAGTCAGACAACCGTAACAGGCGAGACCGTACCAAACGAGCCCTATAGGCGAACTTGCCAGGCTCCAAACGGCAACTGAATGCCAACCAAACGGCAACTGAATGCCAACCAAACGTATACTTAAGGTGCTAGCCACAAAAGTATTCATCACCCTGCAGAAGTTTAACTTTTGACTTACGGGCAGTTCCAAATGACCGGTCTACCAAACAAACAAACCAAAATAAAGAATACCGTCACTTACAGCAATGGGGTCCTTGTCTGCCGCCGCAGTGATCCCTTGAGTCAAGGAGTCCCTCCGGGAAATCCCGGGGGTACCCTAGGGAGTCCTATCCCCAGCGGGTCCTACAGCCCGGCAGAGAGGTGTCCCATCTGGGTCGCCAGATTGATTTAAAGAACAAAGTAAAAATTGCTTAGTGACTAAGTATCCTTTATTGGCAGCGCTGGATGCACGGGGGATCCTTCCACCTAACGTGCATCCAACGCTGCCAATAAAGGACACTTAGTCACTAAGAAATTTTGACTTTGTTCTTTAAATCAATCTATAACAATCGCATTTGGTGTAAATTATTGCAGCTCAGTTGACTGCTGTAAATCAAAGCTACTTTGAAAAAGCCAAAGACATGCCCAAGCTTTTCAGCTTTTTCATGATCATAGTAATGTGCTGCTTCGAATATTTGTATCCTTCCCTATCAAAATAAGGGGTATGATTCAAATATGTTTGTCCTGGGGCTTTGGGTTTTTTGGCATAAGTTGATGTATGCCATAAATACTCAGTGTCCTCAATACAGATTTTGCTATTTTCATAAGCTTTATATGTGCCTTTCTACTGTAAGTTGGGATTCCTTTGTGCTTTGTTTCTAAAATCTTTAGAAAAATCTCTGCCACATCCCTTCAATTAGAATATGAAATGACTTAAAATATTTAATATCCAAATTCTATCTCTTCAGAAGAGCAGATTATGTTTCTGTTGTCATGACCCATGTAATTATTCTGGATTGCTTTAAAATTTCCTTTATATGTCCATATGTCACTGTTTTTTAACTAATGTTTCTGTCAATACTTATATTTCTAGGAATATAGTTTTGTTAAATTCCTTTACATCACAGCCATAAAAAGTACTTTCGTCTTTGATCTTTGTTACAACAGTGACAGTTGCCTAAAGTATAAAAACCTGAAATTAAGCAGGACCTTAATCAAGAAATGTTCTCTGAAAGCTGAACCGGATTGTAATGTATGGTGTTGAAGGCACTGACTATTTTTATCCAGATTTGACTAACAGTTTTGTCAGAAATTGCTAGGTGTTGAGACTGTGAAAGTCATAGCCCAAGCAGTTCTCCTCTAACGTAGAACTGTGTGGTTTGCTTAGCTTAATCTACAATTAAGGAGCAATACTAGCTCTGAGGTTAAACTATTCATGTACCAGACCCTGAGTAAGACTCTCTCAGTCCTTCCTGGACTGCTCTTCTGCAAGTGTCTTCTCCGTTGAGATTCTATAAATTCTTATCTTTCTAAGTACTGTTTAAACTGCAGTACTCTGTCAGGCAAATCTTTTTTTTTTTTTTTTTTCCCCTCCCCATGTTCTCCATTCTGCTCAAAGTAGATGTGTTAATTATTAATCCATTTCTCAGGCAGTTTCATTATCTTTTCTGGAGAGTTCTAATAAGGCTTGCTGGCCACTCTGA